>NC_140563.1:49845993-50526826 GCF_057381845.1 Rhamphochromis longiceps
TTTTCAAGGCACCCAAAGCGCTTTATAATGCCACTATTCAGTCACTCTCACATTCACACACTGGTGGAGGCAGCTACAGTTGTAGCCACAGCTGCCCTGGGGCAGACTGACAGAAGCCAGGCTGCCATATCGCGCCATCGGCCCCTCTGGCCAACACCAGTAGGCGGTAGGGTAGATTTATTATATTACACTATATTATCCAATATTATATTACATTATATTATAATATGTTATATTTTATCCTCTTTCACATTAGAGCCACGACAGGACCCACTAGAACATGGGAACAGGTAAAAGTGAAATATAAGAATATCCTACAGAATGGTAATATTTATCACTTATATTGCTTTTAGTCTCTTGGAAAGAGACCCTGGAATAATCTGTTTGTTTATAACAGCAACCAAGAAAAGGGCAGAGGAAAAAAAGACAGGTGGTGGTCCTGCACCCCCTCGTCAACAAGTTGGTTAAGTGAATAATACCCTCACGGGAAAATCGATATCTCTCTATGAGCACACTGTCGCGCTGAGCTAAAGGATCCTGTCTGTCCCGCAATATACGCTGAATTCTGAGGACTCTCCTTATCAATCTTGCACCTTCCGCAATGGGTGGCTCGCGTATACGGACAGGACATGGCTGCGACAGACTTCCCAAATCCACCTTCGCTTTTATAGCCGTGGTCTCTCATCTTGATTACACGAAGTAATTTACAATTGCTACTCTGAAATATGAATTAAATCTGTAATAATCACATACATGTAATAGAATGTTAATAATACATTTCCCTTTTTTAGGAAATGACCTGTATGTATCTGTGTGAAATCAATAAATGGATCAGGTGCTGCATTGTCTTTAGTTACATTGATGTTATTTATTTATGGTGAAACAGTGGTGGAATATCGCTGTTGCTTTCGTATGATGACGCGGACATACCTGCGTGGCCGCGATCTAATCCTGTTTACATAAAGTAAACCTGCTCCCGAGCAGGTTTACGCTTACGGCTCTGTTGCTATGACAGCAAGTCCCGGATGAGCTTCGGGGAACCGACTGATCCAGGATCACGCGAAATCGTCAACAATCTAATCCGGCTAACCTACTTAGCGAGGTACGAAGAACGGGCCCATGGTCATACATGTGATGGTAAATGGCCTGTATTTGTATAGCGCTTTTACTAGTCCCTAAGGACCCCAAAGCGCTTTACACATCCAGTCATGCACCCATTCACACACACAGTCACACACTGGTGATGGCAAGCTACATTGTAGCCACAGCCACCCTGGGGCGCACTGACAGAGGCGAGGCTGCCGGACACTGGCGCCACCAGGCCCTCTGACCACCCCCAGTAGGCAACGGGTGAAGTGTCTTGCCCAAGGACACAACGACTAGGGCTCGAACTGGCAACCTTCCGATTACAAGGCAAACTCCAAACTCTTGAGCCACGATCGCCCATGATCCATGATGTAGAAGATCATCAGTTCAGGCCACTACCTCCATCACTCCATGGTCCAGTTCTTATGTTTCTGTGTCCATTGTTGGTGCTTTTGATGATGGACAGAGGTCAGATGGGCACATGACCAGTCTGCACATATGCAGTCCCATACACAGCAAACTATGATGCACTTGTATCTGTCAGAACCAACATGAACTTTTTTGGCAGTTTGTGCTATGTTAACCCATCTGTGGAATCTTTGTTCCCTGCATGCATCAGTGAGCTGGGCCACCTGTGACCCTGTCATTGGTTCATCACTGTTTCTACCTTGGACCACTTTTGATCAATACTGATCAGTGCAGAAATGGTCTGACCCAGTCGCCATCACAATTTGGCCCCTGTCAAACCTGCTCAAATCTTGATACTTGCCCATTGTTCATGCTTCATCTTTGAGGACAAAATGTTCATCTGCTCCCTGGTATAGCTCATCTGCAAACAGGTGCCACAATGAGGAGATAATCGGTGTTATCGACTTCACGTCTCAGCGGTCAGAATCTTAGGCCTGATCAGTGATCAGGCAATGATATATGGGGATTCTAAATATGTTACATTGGACCTCTTACCTCTTCTTCAGGGTCAAACGTTTAAAAATATTTTTGTTTTAACCATTAAAACTATGCTACAAATGAAACTGCTTCTGTTTCTATCGGCACCATTTCAGAAATGATTCTGGCACATGGGGATCATAAATATCACATTATAGGCTCCAACCAAACATGTCACATTTGACCTCTGACCTCACTTTAACATTTCACAATCCCACATCTGCCTTTCGTTCAAGCTGACCCTAAAAGGTGTTAGATCTTTAAAGAAAGCATCAGAAAGAGAAAAAGGAATGAGGTAATACCTATTATCCATGACCTACTGCTACATAATGTCTCTGTAATCAATGTAAACATCTGTCATGTTGCCCGTATCTGATTTTTACTGCCATATAAACTTCTTACAGTATGTTTTAGATAATGAAATGAGTATATACATGAAATGCAAAACTATTCTCTTATAAGTAAATACTGCTCATGGTGGAGGTTTGCACTCTCGGAGTGCTTCTTGCTTCCATTAATGCCTCTGGGAATCGTGTGTAACAGCGAACAGCTTGTTGGATGTGTCTAAAAAAAAGAATAAAAATCATGCATTCATTTCATCGTATGTTTGCAGTTTTATTGGGAAGACAAAAACAAAATGAAACTGTAATTCTGTGGTCGGTTCATCTCAAATATTTTTACAGGCTGATCACAAAAATGTTTATTCATTCAATCTGAAGTGAGCAAAATGACATCGAAGTTAGAGAAACAGTAAAAATCAGTGACTATAAAAGACTGATTTCAGTGGAGCCATTTTTATATAATTTGAAACATTCAGACAATACATTTTTAATTGTTTTTTTTTTTAAAGGAGAAGTCCCTTGCTGAATGGTTTTCCATTCCAGTTCACTCCTCGGCATTGACCTGCTCATTTTCTGTCCGTGTAGCCCGAGATTGCTTTATTAAACACCGCCAGGAAGAAATCTACATCCTCCCTCGTGATGCACATGGGGGGTTGTATGCGGAAGGTCTAAAGTGGTGCGAGAAAGGAAAAAAGAAGGTGAGAGTGGAGCTCATGGAGCGAAATAATCTATTTTTCTTTTCTTATCCTGAAGGCAGAGCGGGCGCATAAATTAATATCTAAGCCGGGAAAGGCATTTGCTTTTAAATCGAGACCCCCCCTCTTTCTGTTGAACAATCGCTTGTAATAGGTGAAAAAGTTTAAAATGAGGTCCCTGTTATCTTCACTGTATCACGCATGAATAGCTGTGCATTAATTGAAAAGAAAAAATTACTTTTACAGAAAAGGATGCCTTTTAAACTCAAGGACAAGGCAGTTGAAAAGCTTTAAGCATCGAAACAAATTGTAAAGAGGCTTTCACATTGATTCATTGTTGATCTGCGAATAAATCTAAAAAGTTACGCTCTGGCTTTTTCCCCTAGAACAATACAAGGTTAGCAATTGTGGCAGTGACATTTTGATTCCCGACTGAATGGAGTTTTCAAAAAATGTGCACCATATAATGTTTTTCATCCAGTGTAATATTTCATAATGAGTAACATAAAATGCCTACAGTATTTTCCGCAGCCAGTCAAAGCACTCTGCCGGGGACGTGCTGTATGAAATAAAACTTTCTCTTCAACAATGACATTTGATCAGAGATGGAGGTGAAATAAAGTTTTTGATGAACTGGGTACTCTTTTTCTGCTATTAATATTACTATTAACATTTTTATTATTTTTTTAAAAGCTTCAATTTATAAGAAAGTGAATAAGAGACTTGCTGTCAAGCACAGTAATTAGGTTAGACCACCAAAAAACTTCCAAAAAGGTTGGGATGCTGTCAAATAAATGAATAAATAACAGAATACAATGACTTACAATCTACATTCACTGATCTTTTGGCCTCTTTCTGGAAGACAGCTGTGCTCTCCCTCCCTTTCTCTCTCAGGTTTCTCACACCTGATTGCCACAGATGAAGGCATTCAGATCATTTGTGGAACTTCAGATTTACCTCCAGCAGCAAGAGCTAAATGCTGTTCAGCCACTGGATTCTGAGAAGGGTGTGCATGCTGAGTTAGTGCCGTTTTGTTTTTTTTTGTTTTTTGAGTGCTCTTGGAGGTTAGGAGTGGCAAACTTGTGGGACTTGTTTTGTAAAGTGTTTTGTTCATTAGTGGAAGCTTATTGGGTTTCTCTGTTATTGCTGTTTTGAGGCCAGCCGTTAGCTTAGACGTTATCTTTTTGGCTTCAACCCGGAGATTAGTGTAGTGCATTTGGTTTTTTAGCCTTGGAGACGCTGATGCAATTTTTTCCCTCCTATTCATTTTAAAATGTGTAGGGTCATTGTAAATGGTTAATTACAAAAAGTTAAATAATTTCCTTTGATGCACAGCAAAGTTTTTGGAAGCTCAGTCTGTGGTTTGCACCGCAGAGACTTTTTGTTGTAATGTATGTCTCAGAGTTTGCAGGCAGGGAGATTGTAACACCATGTTTTTTGATAGTCCTGTTCAAGACTGAGTGTGCCGTCGCATAGACTGTTCAAAGTTTTAGCCTTGAATCTTTCGCTTGTTGAATTTTTTAAAGAAAACAAACCTAAGTTTGACCGAAAAATCCTTGCTAATAACTGCTTTAAAGCACATTCTGAAGGGCGGGGCACAGAAAAGCAGAAGCTGGTGCACCACCATTCTTTTGTGAAGTCTAGTAAGTCAAATCACTTCTTGAAGAACAAAGACTTGTGCTGGTTTGACGAGTTTAGATGAGTGAACTTCCTCAAGGGCAAAACAGAGATTCTCCATCATGATTTAGTTATTTTTTGTCCCATATTTATAGTTTTATAGCTGATTTTTACACTTATATTTCCTAACTCTGTATTGGGTTCTTAAACTAAGAACACCCCATGATTCTGTTTCTTGTAAAACAACCTTTTCAGCAATAACTCTCTGATGACTCTCACATAGTTGTGGAGGGATTTTGACCCACTCGTCTTTACCTTTTTCAGTTCATTGTGGTTTGTACAGCTCAAGTTCTCATCAGTGTTTTAGTGAGGTTGTGACCTGGACTTTGACTGTGTGTTTTCAGCACCTTGAGTATCATAAGCCAATTTGGGCCAGGCTTTAGCTTCCAGACAGATGACCTCACATTTGACTCTGAAATGCTCTGGTCTGGTATAAAGATGAGTTCACGGGCGACTTGGTGACTGCGAGACGGTCCTGTGGCTGGAAAACGAGCTCAAATCATCACCCCTCCACCACTGTGCTGGATAGTTGGTTAGATTGGTTTGTACTTGTATGCTGTGTATTGTGGCCAAACGCCTCCACTTTGGCGAAATCTCCCAAGGAGATGCCTTGTGATTTTTAGATGCATTGCTGCAAACCTAATCGGTGCTGTCATGTTCTTTCTCCTGGCAACCCTACAGGCTTTTTGTAATTGTACTGCCATGAACTTCAACATGCTGACTGAAGCCTGCACCGTCTGTAACTTTGGTTTCTTTGTAGTGTCGTCGAGTATTGCTCTTGGGAAGATTGTGGCATTGTGGCTGAATGTTCCACGCCAGCCTGACGAATCCTCTGCTTTTATAGACAAGTTTACACTTAACACTGATCAGTAAATAAAGTGAATCTGATTAGTAGCGGTAAGGGTGATTTTGTTTTTCGCATGGAGTCATGTAAACTTTTTTTCTTTTTCCACCACATGACTAAACTGACACAAGGATAGGTCAGCTCATGGTGACTCCGCCTACCTGTCCGTACACTCCTCCTTTGCCTATCAGGACTCCCATGTCCTTGATGTCCTCAAGGATCTCACTCATTGCTTCAGGAGGCAGCGGCTCTCTGCTGCCCTGTGGTTCAAAAAGAAGGTATGAAAGGACACAAGGATGTGCTATCTTGTATTACTAATATTACTCATCTACTTCTATAGCACCTTAAAGCAAGCGCCATGTCTTCTGTGGTCTAATATGTTAATGTTTCCTCAGTCAGAAAGCTTAGTTAAAGTATTAAATGGCATTTTTGACTTCCACATTTCCTCCTGTTTAACAATACATCACGAAAAGTGGTGCATATGAATAGGATCAGCGTGCACAAACCTCATTCAGAAAATGAAAAATGTAAGTTAAAAACAATATTGTTATTATTTTATTCCCAGTAGTTCACAGAAACAGTTACTTTTCCAGCCTTTCGTTCCCACAACCACCACATACCAACTTTCTGAGAACCGCTGCTGCCATCAAAATCAAAGTAAGATAAGATTTATTTGAGGTAGTAGTAAAATGTTTAAGCATTTGATGCGTTTCATTTTGAATAAAATGTGCATCTTTTCTGTCTTTCAGTCTTTCTGTTTTTACACAGTATCCCAACGTTTTTGGACTTTAGAGTTTTTACTTACAGGCAACATGACAGAAATGTTAAATCAGCCTTTGGACATAACCAAATATGTAAACTGAAGAGTCAGACTGATTTTTATTCAGTGTGGGTTTTGGGAAGGAATAGTTTGGCTAATCTTCTCTGCTAACAGCTGCTGCTGGTCCACTGTAGTATTTTTAAAAACAAACTGAATTTACTCTGCTCACATATTTAAGCGCAGATGACAGCTGCTGCTACTCCTAATGGTGTACGAGAGATGAGTCACTTGTTTAAAACGCACTACCTTGTCTTTAACCATTTCCACGCCGATCTGGAGGCCTTTTCCACAGACATCACCGATAATCTCATATTTGTCTCTGAGTTCAGCCATTTGCGTCATCAGATAGGTGCCCACATGAAGACTGTTGTGCTGTGTGCTATCCTCTCTGATAGTCTGAAAAGAAATGAATTCCACATAAAATGTGCAGCATTTTGTTCTACTTCATTTTTTCCCCATTCGAGTTGCTAAAAAGGAAAATAATGCAGTACAATCATTTGAACTTAACAAGGTAACAACATTCAGTTCAGTTTTGCATGTTAGGAAAAAAAAATTTCAGTCAGTGCTTGTTGTTTATTTTCAAAAACAAATACACTGAAAAAAACCCAAATCTGTGGCCATGCCACGCTCTACATCATGCTACAGCTACGTGGTGGAAAATGTGAAAGGATTCCTTCTCAAGGTTTGGAAAAATTGCCCCTTTTTTGCTTTTTAATCAGCTTACACCTGGAGAAATGTGATCTGGAGTCTTTGGCATCTTTAATCATATAGTCAAATACTTTTAATAAGGAGGGGAAATGACCAGCTATTAAACCACTTCAGAAAAGCAACAAGCCCCACAATTTTTACTGACAGTAGGACCACAGCTTGCCCATCGTCTGTTGGATTGGACAACACTCTGTGTCGTAAAGCTCAGATCCCCTAAAGCTGGTTTCTTTAACATGACAATGAGTTCACTGTACTCAAATGGCCTCCACAGTCCTCAGCTCATTAAAGAACCTTTGGGATGTGCTGAAGCAGATTTGCATCACGACAAATCTGCAGAAACTGTACGGTTCTAAATAGCTATTAGGTTAAACCTTGGCATATCTCAGTAAGGTGTGCAGTGTATTCACCAAAAATGAGGAACCTGAAGAAGTGAAGGACAAAAGAAAAAGTGGCTGGCCTAAAAAATATGATGAACAGTATCTGACAAAACCTGGGAGATGGATATGGCCTTTCAGTTCATCATCTGCTGTTTACCAAAGCATCATCAGAAATGGTCCCAGTGGACAGGTAGCTGTCTGCGATGAATCCAAATGGGAAATTTTTGGGTCTAATTATTGTCACTATGTATGAAGGAGATAAAACAGTGCGTAACAGAGAGTCTACAGTCATCTGTAAAGCACGGTGGAGGCTCTGTAATGGTTTGGGGCTGCATTTGAATCAGTGGTGTTGTCAAAACTGATGGAATTGTAAACACAGAAAAGTGGATCAAATTTTGATCCACTATGCAGTCCCATCTGGAAAATATATGATTGGTAGATTTGTACAAAGAAAAATGTTAACCACTCAAATCAGTTTGCAAACATAAATGTTTTTAAGCTACTTCCAAGTTGCTCAAAAATATATTTGTACTACCAGATTAATATTTTCTTTAGTTGTTAGTCCCCTCGTCAACTCTCCACTGCCGAAGCAAACATTGTGTTTCTTAAAAGTAAAAATGGCACCGCATATAAAATGGTACTCAGCAGTATATTTTATGATGTATAATGTGCTGCAGCTTTTATCTGGTTCACTGTGTTGTGTGATAAGCTTTATCTGCTTTGTTAGCAAAGGTAGAAACAAATAAAAAAAGATGTATAAATCACTATACTTCCCCACTCGTGCGTGATTTACAGAGGTGTGCGTAGTAGCAGGGAAAAAAAACTAAACATGTAATCTATCTTCATTCACTGGGCGAAAGGACAAGTTATAAACTTGCCTGACTGTTTTATTAAGAACTTCTCAAACTCGTCTATGGAAATAAGAAGATCGGTTCTTACATCGAGAACTGATGAAGCAACGGCACACGCCAAGGGATTTCCTCCGAATGTGTTGAAGTGGGAGGCTTTCACAAAGGAAGCAGCAATTTCTGGAAAAAAACACACACGCACACACATGAATAAACAAGCTCACACCTCCGCTCTGCTGCTTGTAATCAAAACTTCAGCCTCAGAATACAAATGTCTCAGAATACATGCATTGCAAATGATTTGTGTAAGTATCAAGGGGTTTCATGTTAATTTTTGGACAGTGGGGTCTTTAAGAGCATAAATCGTGCATCTAAAAGTTGACCAGTACGTGAAAGCTGTTTCTACCATGAACGCACAGCAGCCTATTATTACACACCCACTCACAGAAATAAACATACATTTTCAAGGCTAGCGCTGTATTGGTAATTACCACGTGAGTCAGTGTTTGCTCTTATATCGTTTATGCTTTATGTCAATGGATTTTGCATGACGTTCTGAGGAAAAAAAGTCTGTGTTTGCATTTGAAATTGAAAATTGCTGGGATCACATAAATTTAATTAGGGCAGCGAAAAAAATACATAAAAAAGAGGTTAAGAGCGATCGTGGCTCAAGAGTTGGCAGTTCATCTTGTAATCGGAAGGTTGCCGGTTCGAGCCCCGGCTTGGACAGTCTTGGTCATTGTGTCCTTGGGCAAGACACTTCACCCGTTGCCTACAGGTGGTGGTCAGAGGGCCCGGTGGTGCCAGTGTCCGGCAGCCTCGCCTCTGTCAGTGCGCCCCAGGGTGGCTGTGCCTATAATGTAGCTTGCCATCACCTGTGTGTGAATTTGTGTGTGACTGGGTGAATGACTGAATGTAGTGTGAAGCACTTTGGGGTCCTTAGGGACTAAGTAAAGCGCTATACAAATACAGGCCATTTACCATACATGCTAATTGAATTTAGGACTTGCGCATCTTAATGTAATCTCACCTGGTGTGGTAACAACAGCTCCCACTGGGAATCCATTGCCAATACCCTTTGCCATTGTAACCATGTCAGGAATGACATCATGACCTTGGAAACCCCAAAAGTGGCTTCCCGTTCGGCCAAATCCAGTCTAGACCTGTAATGTGCAAATGCCTTTTATATTAAAATTCTATATATCGCTCACTAATAATTAGATTATTATAATACACAATTGGATTATATAATTACATAATACATTAGTTATCCACAGTTTACTCAAAGAAACCAAGAGTTTCTAAAAGAAATTCCATTGAATTGAGTTTAGCTCGCTTTTATAATTACTGCATTGGCTTAGCCTTGCAATACTGTTTGGTTTTTGCTTTATTTCGTCTTTGAGAAAAACATAACACCTTCGTGGTGTCTGACCTCATCAGCAATGCAGATTCCTCCTCTCTGTCTTACAAGTTTGTAAGCTTCCTTGAGATAGTTTTTCGGGTACTGTACAGCTCCTCCCATGCCCTGTACACACCAAACACGCTTATATTCCTTTGCTAACATATTCAAAAAAATAACAAAAATAGAAGCAGTCATGCAGAAAAAACCCTGAGTGGTAGCATAACAAATATATTTAGTAAAATGAATGTTGTTTGTCCGTTACTATCACACGGAGTCAAAAATAAATCCAGCCATAGCCATGGATAAAAAGAATATAGTACCTGAATAGGCTCTCCAAAGAAAGCTGCAATTTGACTTGGAACGCTGGTAGCAAATGTCTCTTCTAACTGTTCAATGTAATCTTTATTTGCTATGCAAGCACCTGTGGGACCAGAGACAACAGTTTTCTAAAAGTAACAGTATACAAATGTCTATATGTTTTCAAAAAGTGTTTATTGCACCACAAGAACTTGCCTTTTCTTCATGTTTCAGACAGAATAATTTCTCATGCAGGTGTGTTAGCACGCTGAATTTGCGGGTACACTCTAGGTGAAACTCAGGCTTACAAATTTCCTCAGAATGATTAACCATTACAACAAGTGAATGATTAGCAGTTTGAACTGCAGGGGCATAAACACTTCTTTCGCTGACCTTTCTTTCTCTGACCACTCTTATTAAAGGTCTAAATTTACCTGGCAAAACAAACAATTTAACCAAAATTCACACTTATCAAGGCCATAAATGACATGGTGATTTTGGGTAATTCTTCTTTTCCAGGGTGGAATGATTGCACAGAATGCATAATAAATAATGGGTTTAAAAAACGTCTTTCAACTTGACAAGGCCAAGGTCTGTTAAGGTCCTGTTAGGGATCATGATTGACTACAGCTGGTAGTAAAAAGGATTTGTTTGACAGCACTTACTGGATTGACCAGTACTCAGAACAATAGGAAAGTCCAAGGAACTCAGTCAAGATCTAAGAGCTTTACACAATTTGGGGAGGTATTGTGGAGCTATTTCTAAACATCTGCAGATTTTAAGCAAGTAGATGCAATTTGAAAGTGCGTCCCCTTTAACGAGGTCTGGAAAAATCCCCAGATTTGAGGAAATCGGTTAGGATGTTCAAGACCAACACAGGAACCAGAAAGCCTGCTATGAACTGGAAACAGCTGGAACACCAGCATCACTGTCCACAATGACGTGAGTTGTGCATCACTATGGACGGAGGAGAAAACAATCCCCTGCTCCACAATCAACACCTTCACCTGAATATATCAACACCTGAAATTTGCAGTTGAACTTGGCAAGCCAAATGCCTTATTGTTGCCAAAAACTATCTGGCAACAATAAGGTAATATTTGAAGAGTAAAGGGGAGGCTCTCAAACCTAAGAACTGTATACCAGCTGTCAAGCATGGTGGTGGTAGCATCATGCTCTGGGGTTGTTTTGGTGTTAGAGGTACAGGTAAATTACATAAAGTGGTTGGAATAATGATGAAGGAGGACTACCCCCAAATTCTTCAACTTCATGTCGAAGCTTCGACACAATTGAATTTTCTGGAATGGCCTTTCCAAAGCCCTAACATCAACGTTACCAACAAATTTAGATTAAAATTTAGATTAAATGCTCAATGATGGCTTCCAAACTGAGGTGCAACTTCAAGGGAACTTTAACTCTTCCCCATTTGAAATCCTACTAGGAGTAATGCTTGAAGCTCTTTTCTCAACTGAGTGGTTTCTGTCATATTTCAGGCCTGCTTAGAGAACAAAGTAACTGGGTTTGCACCAGAAGTTAAATATATAAATACATTCTGACTTATGCACCCAATTCTTTTGTTTTTTTTAAGTCATTATGTAGAATAACGTCAACCTGGAAAAGAACTGTTCAAAGAAATCTCTAAAAGGGTCAAATTACCATAACATTCATACACAGGAAGAGCAGATGTTAACTTTTGACCACAACCTTTACATCCTTTTAGTGTTATAAACATCACGATTGTAAGCACACAATTCACGCACATGCAAGCTATTATTAGTGCAGACCATGGAGATGAATGTTCCTGTTTATGAGAGCGACAATAAAGATAATTGATGTGTGATAAGCCAGGGGTGTGTGTGTGTACCTTGAGCACAGCTACACTGTCTGATGGACTGCACAGGGGAGTCCCTGCAGTAGCTTCCTCCCCAAGGACCTCTAAACACATCAGGGCACATGGTCTGTTTATTGGGCAGAAACCAAGTCAGCTGGGTCAGTCTGACAGTTAATGGTTAACACAGAACAAAGATAACATCATAAAACCTGGAATGCTGCCCATAAGATTATTTGCAATGCCTGCTCAAGTAGTACCCGCACCAACAACAAACCCTTACCGCTAGACGGCACATCCGCATCGGTTTTTGAGAATTCAGGAAACATACTGAGAAAGGTTGTAATGAACCACTATGGTGGCATACATGTAAACACAGCTTTTCCTGAGGGTGCCACGCACCAGCATTTATTTGTTCTTCTTCACAGTATACACTGTGGACATGAACTATAAGTCTAACATAAGCCACATGCAAAAATATTCCGAGGACACAGCAATTGTGGGATGTATTAGGAACGTACAGGTGGAAGAATACAGGAACCTGGTCAGTGCCTTCTGTAACTGGATTAAGGAGAACTGCCGCATCATGAATACAATCAAAACTTGACGAGAGAATTGAGCGTAAAAGCGGAGCAGTCAATTTACTGGTCAGTTTATAGTCCTACCGTCACCTATGGTTACAAGCTCTGGGAAGTGAAGTAATGAGGTCATAGGTACGCAATGGCCATGGAAAATTTAAAGAAACTAATATTTCTTTAAACGGATGGAACCGGCTTCCTCGCCCTCTTGGTCATTGTTTGGTCATTGGAGTAGAGCTCCACATCATAAGAAGCCAGTTGAGGTGTTTCGGATATGTCCTACCGGGACAAGGCCCTGGGGGGAGACCTAGGACTCGCTGGAGAGATTACATCTCGTGGATGAGCTGTTAGAGAAGTCTGGGTGTATATGGTTAGACTGCTGCCATTGTGACACAAAATCGAATAAGCGGTAGGACATGGACGGCCGGCCGGCCGGACATCAAAGTGGCGTAGTCATACAAATATCTTGGTGTGCAACTTGATGACAAACTGGATTGATCTATCAACTCTGATGCCCTCAATAAAAAAGGGCAGCATGGACTCTTTCTCTGCAAACACTAATTCTTTATTGAGTGTAATAAAATGCTGCACTTGTTTTATCATGCAGTTGTTTGGCAGTGTTGGCAGCTTTGCCGGTTTTTGTTGGGGTAACAACATCACTTATAAAAACTGTAAGAAGCTGTATAAGAGGGTTAAAAAAAGCTAGCTCAGTGTTGGGTGGGGCTTTGGGAGCTGTGTTTGAGATGTCTGCGACTAGTGAGCACCCCCCACCCCCTCCCATTTAGACTGGATCTATCGATCCATCCTTCCTTCCATCCTCTCTTTTTGTTCTTCTTTTCGACTGTTAATGGGTTTTGTCGAGGATCAGTTGCCGCTCCTGATCCTTTGATTCTGACCTGGTGAAAATACGCAACTTAAGACAGACTTTTTCATTTCAACAGCTTCTTTATTATCCCATTTACAAGGTGGAATAAGTACAGCGCAAAAGCCTCCTGCAGATTTGAAGGGCAGTCTCTCGATCTCTTACATATATACTTTTTCAAAGTTGCTCATTCAGCGCCTACTTTTCCCGTTATTTATTACTCTGTGTTCCTGTACCCTTCATACACAGTGATGATCAAAATGGTGCTACACTAGGATTCGGTCTCTTTCACTACACTTGTCTTCATCCTATCCATCCTAGTGTGAGTGGTTATATACAGAGGCTTGACATACAACAAGTTCATCACCTAGTTCTACATTTTGTCTATAATTACCAAGACTGTGGTTAATGCTGCTCTTTTGCACCCTTTCCTTTAATGCTGCTTCTTACTAACTATTTTTCTCCTCCAGTTTCACAGGGGGCTGCTAGCAGTATAATACTATCCACAGTTCCACAGTTTATTACATTTAAAAAGCTACACTTGAATAATCTGCTTTTCTAATAAAGTCACGACAAGATTAAAAATGTGAATTTTGCAGAGATACCATGGTGCAACAGGTCCAGAAGCCTAAATTTTGTCCCGTAATGTATTCAAATAAAATTAAAAGGGGACGTACTGAATGAACATAATGACAATTAATCAGTTATATTTCCTGTGGCAAAGGGGATGAATTTGAATGCACATCTACATCTTTGTGTGGCTTCATATTAGAGTATATCAATGCTAACCTTGAAAAAGGGTAATGTGATAAAAAGCAAAGCCAACTCCGTGATGAAGGACAAAGAAAAATATTGTCTTGTCTCATGAACATAATATAATGCAAATTCCAACAGTCAACCAATGTTCATCAACTGAGGCCCATCCACTCAACATTAAACATTAGCATAATATTGCTTCTCCTGCTTATATCCTCCTGAGAACCAAGGAAAAAAGAATCTCCCCATTGAACTTTTTTTGTGATTTCCTTTCTCTCTGGAGCTAAAAGAGGCCACCCAGACAAGGACTTAGGGGTAGGACAGCTCAAATAAGTCAAAAGATATAGACCATTACAGATGACATAAATGAATAGGCTGGTTCTCAGGAGGATATGGATGAATGGCCAATGGCACAGCCTCTAGTATGTTTATGCTGTGCAGCTAAATGTAAAACTAGAAAGGCGGGACAGATTTCTATCTATCTATATCTATATCTATCTATATATATCTATATATATCTATATATATCTATATATATATATATATATATATATATATATATATATATATATAGATAGATAGATATATCTATATATATCTATATATATATCTCTATATCTCTCTCTCTATATATATATATATATATATATATATATATATATATATATATATATATATATATATATATATATATATATATATATATATTAGGGGTGCAACGATATTCGTATCGATATTGAACCGTTCGATACAGTGCTTTCGGTTTGGTACGCATATGTATCGAACAATACAACATTTGTAATTTATTTTATCAACTTTCCTTCTGACGATGCTGTCTGTGTGGAGCGCTCAGTGAATCTGCGTTCGACTACTCCGCCTAGGCTGCACTGTCGAGCGCAGATCCACTGAGCGCTCAACACAGACAGCATAGTCAGAAGGAAGAGCGCAGGGCACCTCCCCCACCCTCATTCAGATCTGGCGTTTGGAATTATTTTTTGTTTTCATGTGATGTATGACCCTGAAGGTAAGCGAGTCATGGACTAAAGTAAAACAGTATGTTGGATGTGCCATGCAATGCTCAATTACATGGGTGGGAACTAGTGTGTTAGCGCAGTTAGCTCGTTAACGTGTTGGCCGTCTAGCCCCATGCACGGGGCGATCGGCGGTAGCTCGTTAACGGAGATTTACCGTGTTGTGGTGTTAAGGTCATTTCAACGAGATTAACCTGAAAGCACTAGTAGGAACACAACGAATATGACTGCACATTTACGCCGACATCATCCTAGTGCAAAGACAAAAACAACAAGCATGCTACTAACTTTAGCCGAGTCATTTAGACAGCTGTTAGCACATGATTCTCCTTATGCTGCTGAGAATATAGCCCAGAAGAAGCGGATAGTATAGCTTTTATTTTGGAAAGAGACATTTCTCTGTAATAAACTCTCTTTTCCAAAGATGCATGATTCCTCAATCAGATACAGGGCTCGCAATATCGCTAGCCCGACGTCCCGGAGCTAGCGATTTTTTCAGTCGGGCTACCAAAATCTATCTCTTCCCTGCCCGTCGGGCTATTGTAGGAAGAAAAATATATGTCAATGCTTTTGCATTCTTTCAGAAATGTAGCTGGGTAATTATGTCATTGGCATCGGTGAGCCACTGTCAATATGTGACATATTGAAATCGCGTTTGAATTTGCGCTTGTTTTTTTGCTTTCACTTTGCAATCGTGCGAACTGTGTATAGAGAGCGACAGCACTGATCTGTGAGTGATGATAATTTGCGCACCAATTCCTCTGACATCGTCTTATTAATCGTTAGCTTATATGCAAACATGACAAGTAAAATCTCCCGCAGCAAGCTTAAACATGTGAGAGGTTGATCGCGCAGAGAATCGCTGAGCTTATGTGAGTGCGCGTGTAAAAGTAGCAGTATATATATTTTAGTTCTGCTGAGCCAAATAAGACAGGTCAGGGTGAAGAAGTGACAGCCAAAGAAAAGCTTACCACAAAACGGAGACGTTATGACAAATCAGACTATAAGGCAAAAAGAAAGTGCAGCTTTATGGTTTCATGGACAAAATAATTTCTGTGGCTGCAATATGACGAGCTAAATAACCAGGGCTGCACATAAGTGGTCCGCAGGTGCGCATTCGCTGTCAAAATAAAAAACACGCACAAGGGTTAGGGTTAAATTTAAAAACTGTACTTTTGAGTTAAAATATATATTTATAATTTTAATAAATGACAAATTAAAAAGGCATGAACATTTTTTTTGTATCGAAAAAATATCGAACCGTGACACCAAAGTATCGAACCGAACCGAACCGTGAATTTTGTGTATCGTTGCACCCCTAATATATATATATATATATATATATATATATATATATATATATATATATATATATATATATATATATATATATATATATATAAGATCCATCATGATTATAGACAAATTAAGCTTGGTTACAATGAGACGTTTACCTGAAGGTGATTATATCAAAGTTGCCAGTGTGGAGGCGAGCCATCAGCATCGCAAGCTCATTGGCTTCCGAGCCGCTGTTGGTCAGATAAATCACCTGGATGAGAAACCAGAGAGGACACATTTTAACAACAGCCTTCATACTAATTAGATTCATGGACTGTAGCAGAGCACCTTAAGAGGATCAGGTAAGTAGGGGGCCAGTTTGTCACAATACTCATGCAGTTCAGGATGGATGTAGATGTTAGTAGTATGCCACAGTTTCTTCAGCTGCTTCTGTATCGCAGCTGTCACTTTTCTATGCAAACAAAGGTCAAAGTGGAAAGAACTGAATGAGCCAATTTTGTATAAACAACTGAAATCAGAACAAAAACCATACACGGTGAAGAAGAACGGCCTTACGGGTGGCAGTGGCCCACACTGACGGTCGCCACACCGGCAAATAAATCCAAATATCGCTTCCCATCCACATCCCACAGCCACTGCATGTAGCCCTGGTGGATGAACACGGGCTTCTTTAAGTAAGTTATCTTCGTGGTCATGGGGTTGCAGTTCTGCTTGCGGATCTCATCATCTGCTCTTTGGACATACCCTGAAAATACGCAGAAGAGATGTTACAGAGTGGGAAGGTCGTAACTTTTTTATTAGTGTTAGCACAGTAGTACATTTAAAGCATAAAAGAAGGACTTCCTGATTTCTTTGTCTATAAAGCTGGTTTTACATACTTTGGCGGTTGTTATTGGAAGACATTGGACAGAGTTTATTAACGCAAAAGCCTCACGACCATGTGAGATAACAGTTGCAAAACTTTACATGTGTGTAGTAAAAATGGAAAATTCAAAGATGGGTGTGGTCTGCCTTATGATTCTGAGTAAGGGTGCAATAAGGTCCAGGGTGCCTTGACACTTTACTATCCTTGTATGTAACATGTAATATCCTAGACAATGGCAGCAGCTCGGGGGTGAACTTGATCCCAAAACTAGTGAAGCCAAAGAATCATTCAAAGATTTAAACATTGACTTTGGTGCACTAATAATCAGCCGGCTTGGGGCAGATACTTTAACTGTTTAGTAAGTACTCGTATGTAACATTACAATTAGATTTGGGTTATTGACAAAATCCTCTATAATATCCAGAAAGGTACATTATGGATGGAGTCAGACAAAGTGGAAAACTATCGCATGGCCAGAATTTTTAATTCTGTTTGCAACTCAAGGACACAAAGGCCAAAACAGTGTCGGACCATCATTCATCGCACCATACAAGAAGCAGTATCAGTGATTGGAATTGGAGTCCCACTGGTGACTTGCACATTTGCGAAGGAACCATTATTGCTGAACTATGAGGATCCAAAACCCTATGTCAGGTAAGAATCAGAAAATCACAATTAGTGTCGTTGATTCCAAAATGCACACAGAGTTGTTGAAAACAGAAGCAATGCAACTTTTTTCAAGTATTGTTGCTGGCATAAAATTATCTTTTGTCTTCAGAAAAGTCTTCATTCTCTGTGGCATGGATTCAACACCACCAGCCCCAGAGGAGTGCTATTGTTCCTATGGCTACTTCACTACTGTTGATGTGTCTCTCAGGTAAATCTCACAACTGATCAAAAGAGTTGATACTTGTGTCAGTCAGAAGTACAGATCTCTTGCTTATCTAAATAATGTCCAGCACAGCATTGGTATTTTCAGTAAAACCACTTCAGACTTATTTCAGATACGTATAAAAGAACAAGGCCAGTCGGACACTGTCAGCAGTGAGATTCAGTTGAACCAAATAGAAAAGCATCTTCTGTGTCTTGTATCACAAGAATACTATACATATAAAATGTAAAGTGATTTAATGTAACTCTTCCCTTCATTGGCTTCCTGTTAAACCCAGAATTGAATTCAAAATCCTGCTCCTCACATACAAGGTCTTAAATAATCAGGCCCCATCTTATCTTAATGACCTTATAGTACCATATCACCCTATTAGAGCACTTCGCTCTCACATTATAGGCTTCCTTGTTGTTCCTAGAGTACTTAAAAGTAGAATGGGAGGGAGAGCCTTTAGTTTTCAGCCCCCTCTTCTGTGGAACCAGCTTCCAGTTTGGATTTGGGAGACAGACACTATCTCTATTTTTAAGATTAGGCTTAAAATTTTCCTTTTTGGTAAAGTATATAGTTAGGGCTGGACCAGGTGACCCTGAATCCTCTCTTTCTTACATTGCAAAAGGTGTATGCGACTATGCTACTATCCTGTCTTTCTTCTCTCACCCCAACCGGTCGCGGCAGATGGCCGCCCCTCCCTGAGCCTGGTTCTCCCGGAAGTTTCTTCCTGAGTTTTTCCTTCTCAATGTTCAGTTCAGTTCAGTTCATTTTTATTTCAAACATTTCAAACATGTGCCTTCACAATCATTACAAAATATCATTCCATTATTTGTTTGAAAAGGAGTAGGCTGAAGTATTTACTTATTTGTCCCTACCCCCTCAAGTTTTACCTCTCATTCATTTAATTTTTTTTTGTCTTAAATTAAACAAACAACATATGAAACATATGAAACATATGAAGTAAAACAAAACATAACATACATAAATCAAAACAAGAAATTAGCAAGCCCCACCACAGTATAGTTTCTTTCATATGAAAAATACAGAATGTGTATATTTGCAGATACACAAGTTATGGAAAAACAACAAAACAAAACAAAACAAAAAGTCGTAAAGTGCTTGCTCATAGGGGGTCATATGTTTGTTGGGTTTGTCTCTGTATGTATTATTGTAGGGTCTACCTTACAATAGAAAGCACCTTTAAAAATAAATGAATAAAACTGAATTGAATTGATGTAATATATATTTTTTCCTGTTCAAGACACCAGGCAGGAAGCAGTGCTGATTTCTCAAGGGACTGTATCGTCAGCTCCTAGGCGCTCTAGCAATAATAATTTTATATCAGTAAGATTCACCAGATGGTAGTAAGACCTGTTCTGATGTGTGGGTTAAAGTCTGTGGCACCAGCAGAAACACAGCAATAACAGGTGGAGATGACAGAGTTGAAGATGCTAAGATTTTTATTGAGAGCGACCAGGATGGATGGGAAATGAGTACATCAGAGGGCAGTTTAAAGTTTAAAGTTAGAGAGGAAAGGCTGAGATGGTTTGGACATGTGCAAAAAAGGAATAGGGGAAATACTGGTCATGAAGCTGAAGCTGCCAGGCAGGAGGGAAAGATGAAGACCATATATTTAGGTCTTACTAGGTCATGGACTTGGGCCAAACCTTAAATAGCTTCCAGTGAGGCAAATCCTCCCACTTTCACCTTAAGAAACGATAAGGAATTTTAGGACTTGCCGTGGCATGATTTAGTACGGTATGTACAGACTTCTCTGAACACTTGTTTAGACAGCTGCTGCTGAATGAGAAAGCCATAAGTAGAATCTTCACTGAGACGAGGAAAGACCAAATCAGTGGAGTTCTTACATTATTACACCAACTTTCTTTGTTTGGCTAACAAAGCACTAAATTTGTTAGGCCCAAAGTAAATTTCTAATCCGCTGCTCCACTGTGAACCATCTCAGAGATCATCTGGGAAAGATCAGCTTACCTCATAGAAAAATGTATCTGAATTTCAGGAAAACCTGAGATTGGCTCTGGCCCTGGTCTTTGGGGATTCGTATGTTTCTTTTTATATTTGATGACTTTCTTTTATTTGTGAGAGGGCTTGCAGAAGAACATGAATGTGCCATCACTTCCTACCTTGTATTCCTCTGGTTTGAAACTGCACGGGGGCATCTCTGGGATGTCTACCGTACAATATTTGATGGCTGATTTCTGACGTGCTGCTCCTGTTAAAAAAGAAAAAAAGAAACATCAAAATGCATGAAGAAAAGTGAAGAGCATAAGCTTTCGGGTTTCTGAAGCACTCTGTGAACCAATCAAACTTTTACCGTGGCATTTCTGTGACATTTGAGGAAAGCCTTTTTGAGTGTCTTATAGCAATTGTATTCTTGGCCCCTTCATTGTAGTCTGGCAATCCTTTCAGATCTTCATTTTATGGTGAATTGTCATTCGATTTCTGAAAAAGCAATTCCGAAAACGGAAAACAGTGCCCTTAAGATCTTCAGAATAATGCAGGTCTAAAATGTGCTCCGTGACCTTTGTTGTTTTCCTGATTTTCTGTATGTTTTAGTTAATAGTTAATCAGGTTAAAACCTGGTTAGTGCTTTACCACATTAACTTCACATTGTGTAACAGAGGAAGCATATCCTTTCTGTTTTTCAAAGACAAGAACATTTAATAACTGGACTGGCACACGTTATACGAGCTAACTAGAATTCCTGCTTTTACTCAGACTCATTTAAAGGCATATTGAAGCTGATGCTAGCAGGATATCTACTGTATATACAGACTGAAGATGGGGACCAATGATTAGTGCCATCAATTCAGTAACAGAGCAAATATAAGATATGGTCACACCCTCCTATTCTTTTCCTACGTTTGATCATTTTGGAAATAAAAATGCCATCAGTTTATCCCTTCTTATCTTATAAGCTGTTTTTGTGGCGGGTCCGTAGTGAAGCGTTTCACATATTTCCACTAACAAGCAAAAGATCACAACTTTGATTGATTTGCAGACACAAATCCCTCTGGGAGTTGTAGTTCTAGTCTAAAACAAATCTGAACAAAGCAAGTATGAATGACGGAGCAGCTGAAAGTAGCTTCTAATGAGATTAATGAGATTCTAATGAAATCATGGTTTGTGAGATCACAGTGACCTCTGCCCTTGACCACCAAATACTTAGCAGCTCACTCTTGAATCCAAATGAAATGAAATGTGAAATGTGCCTGACACATTTGGCAGATTTCACTGTAAAAAATCTTATTTGAGCAAAGACCAGCAGAGTTTATGTACAGATAAAAAAACAAACACTTTAACACCTCGGATGATCTGTGCTATACATTTGGAACTTTTTCCCACCTGCAGTGTTGGGGAGTAACGGAATACATGTACCGCCGTTATGTATTTAAAATACAAAATATGAGTAACTGTATTCCGTTACAGTTACCGTTTAAAAAGGTGGTATTCAGAATACAGTTACTTTGTTGAAATAAAGGGTCTTTTCCTGTTTCATATGTTAGGCTATGTCCTCTCTATTTTTGGTTTCCACGCCCCAAACAAAACGCGCATTAAGAGGCTCTAATGCCTGGGTGTCAATCTCGCGGCCCATGTCACCCCTACTTGCGGCCCGCATAATGATGTGAAGAAATATTTTAAAAAATTATTCACAAAAATGATTTAATATGAAGGCAATAGGCAGAGTGTTACAGGCATCGCCCTAAAGAATGTAGCCTCATGGGCAGTGTAGTCCGTGCTGCAGCGAGAATGGACTGCCATACCCGTTATGTGTCTGTGAGCGAGGGAGGGAGAAAAAGGAAAAGTACGAGTTGTCACCGAGCAGAAACGGGAGCTGGAAGCATGTAAATATAATAATAACCACTGCAGCCAAGAAGAGTGCCTGACGAGCCCAGTTGTAAGTAAGCTATTAAGACTCGACTGTACACCATGTTCCTGTTTTCCTCCCAAACAATAAGTTTCATTGGAGCAGCCTTTCAACGCCTCTGTCTGTCTCTCGCTAGCAAAGTTGACCCAGACAACAAAGTAAAGCTACGAGCCCGACACGGAGCCTGACGTGTTAGCCAGAGGTCCCTTTACTATGGTTCGGAGCCGCGGACCTGTTTTATATACGCGTGAAACAGTTTCCTATACGAGATCGCTGCAAATATATTCAGATTTAAAAATCTAGTTGGTGTTGGTATGGCAAGTAAGCTTCAGTAAAAGTAATAATTCACACAGCAATAGTACATTCATGTAGTTGTAAAAAGCATGATAATATAATAGGTAATCCAAAGTATTCAGAATACATTACTCTCATTGAGTAACGTAACGAAATACGTTACAAAATACATTTTGGGGGCATGTATTCTGTAATCTGTAGTGCAATACATTTTAAAAGTAACCTTCCCAACACAGTAGTCTTGATTTTATATCTGTTTTAGGAGTAATACACATATATTGTGTTTGTCCTGCAGCTTGCATTAACAGCAATTTTACACAGATCACGTAGCCCTGAAAGTACTTTTAATAAATCATGAACCAACAAGCAGAGAAGTTTAAGTAGGAAAAAGTCAAGTGTGCTCCTGGTTACATAAAGGCTATCTAATGGATCATCATGACAAACATTTCTTTTGTCCTTGGCTCATCTCCATGGTAACTTACCACTTCCCAGGCGAAATCTGGCCAAACTGGTTAAACAGCTGGACTGTCCTGTTAAAGCTGCACACTGGCCACTTATGCATGAGACCACTTTATACATGTTGAGCAAACACACACACAGCAGCTCTTCTCCCTTCACCGTTTTACGGCAACCTGCAGCTTTGAGCTTTTTCTAAGATGTAGTGTCCCGCAGCGTCTCAAATGGATAACCACTGTTAACCATTTGAGATAGTAGGTTGGTACTGGTTCTTGCCAGATTACGAGTACAGAAGATGCTCTTAGGCAACTGGGACTGTAAGGGTTTGTTTTGCTTTTATTTTTTCTAAATCCTGCTGTTCAGGATCACTTTCTGTTCAGGTCGAGGGGCAACCGTGGCTCAGGGGGTTGGGAAGCGCATAACCGGAAGGTCGCCGGTTCGATCCCTGGGCTCTCTGTCCTGGTCATTGTGTCTCTGTCCTGGTCGTTGTGTCCTTGGGCAAGACACTTTACCCTACCGCCTACTGGTGTTGGCCAGAGGGGCCGATGGCGCAATATGGCAGCCTCGCTTCTGTCAGTCTGCCCCGGGGCAGCTGTGGCTACAACTGTAGCTTGCCTTCACCAGTGTGTGAATGTGAGAGTGAATGAATAGTGGAATTGTAAAGCGCTTTGGGTGCCTTGAAAAGCGCTATATAAATCCAATCCATTATTATTATTTTCCTCTACTTTAATATTCTCCTAATTAATAAGTTTTTATTTTACATTTTGAAAGTCACAGCTCTTCCATATGTGAACCCTAATACTCAGCTAAGAGGTTCTCACCCCACATTGCATTCAAGGATAAATTATAGCCGTGTGTAAAGGTTGATCACAGTATGTGGAGGTGAGATTTCAGAAGACTCAGTTGGACTTATTGCAGCATTAGTACCCTGTAGGTTGTCTATTCAAAGCATTTAGGCCAGGATGGACAGAAATGTTTTTTAAAACATTCAAAAATTCGGTTGTAGTTGCTTTTTTATCTCCTGCAGTACGGTGTACAATCCAGACAGACAGACATTTAACATGTTAAAAAGAAGAACAAAATTTGTTCCCCAGGCCAGTATTAAAACAATAGAAGAGAGAATTACACTTAACAATAACTTGCCACTCATGTAATAAAAACACACACATAAACCGATAAACTGCAGGCACTCAGTCCATGAACCTCACAGTCTCATGTTTCTTTTTGTTTCCCTGGATGTCATTGCTCGGTAATCACGGTAACATTTGCCTTGCTTTTTAATGTTCCTTTTCTTTTTCTGTATATTTCCAAGCATTAGATGCCTCAGTCATTTTCATATCAGCTTTGGTGCACACAGAAGCATGGCTTTAGGGACTGTGATCACTTTCTGTTACGGCATGAAGTTGCAGCATATTGTCTCCTCTGTAACACAACAGTTTTAAGCCACAACTGACTGCAGAGAGGACGCTATATATATTAATAAGCACTGTTGTCTTGCCGGTCCCTGGCCTCCTGTGTGAGGTTCCTTTGCATACTCTAGCTTCCTCTCACAGTCCAAGGACATGCATGTTGGTTTAATTGGTGACTCTAAATTGGCTCAGGATGTGAGGTAGATAAAGTGTTTTAAGTATGAAATGTATAAATTCCTTGAAAGCACTATATGAATGTATGGTCTAAAGCACTTTGAGTGGTCAGTAAGACTGAAACAGTGTTATGTAAACATGAGTGCGTCACAGTAGAATAAGATTTTGAAAGTACAGCAGTATTCCAGTTTGCAGAGTGCAGCAGGGTTACATGGAATCGTAATGCTCCTCACAGTGATTCAGTGAACAGTAACAGTTATTTCACTTGTATGCTTGCAATGAAAACAGCTGGACACTATGTCAGTGTTTCCAGAATATCACGTTTTATTGGTCTGTGGAAATAGGATTTTATCCATTTATTTACACTGATAACAAGATAATAAATCCACTGTCAGAAGTAAACATCTACATGCCTAGTAAGATGATTAAGTATAACTTGCTGAATAACCAGATTTGGTTTTGGTTTCTAGCTTTCATTATTATTGTGGTATCATAAGTAATAAGCAAAGCATCGCTTTATAAATGATCATACACAGTTATCAGATCTAAAAGAGCAAAATGAACTAAAAGTTAGTTATCAATTTTATCAGTGAGGCCGTTTAAGTCTTTGTTATAACAAAATCATTAAACATAATTAGAAAATGTCATCTTCTTAATCACTATACACAGGTAAAAACAGAGATAATGAGGTTATTAAGATTATGGGGGCAGGGATAGCTCAGTAGGTAAAGTGGTCGCCCCATGATCGGAAGGTCGGCGGTTCGAATCCACTTAACGGCTACCCTGAGGTACCCCTGAGCAAGGTACCGTCCCTACACACTGCTCCCCGGGCGCCTGCTTAGTGGGCTGCCCACTGCTTCACTGAGTGAATGGGTCAAATGCAGAGAAAAACAAGTAATTTCCCCATGGGGATCAATAAAGTATCCATTATTATTATTATTATTATTATTATTATTATTATTAATACTGAGACTTTTACTACTCATATTGAAAAAAAGGTCACCTCTGGCTGACCAGGGTCTCTTTAACACGGAGCAATCCGTCTGACCTTTTCCAGGCTTTCATCTTCTTTCCATGTAGTTGCGGACAGACTTGTCAAAGACTGCCATGAAGAAATCAACATCTTCCTTTGTGATGCACATGGGGGGTTTGATGCGGAAGGTCTTAAAGAGTGATAAAAGCAGAACAACAGAGATTATGTAGCATCAGTGATTTAGACTGTTAACAGGAAAACACAAGACTTTATCACTCATCCATAATAATGTTATAGGTTTGGAACAGTAGACACCGTTGTATTGAATTATCCATCATTTGGGGGGTGGGGGGCATACAGAAAAGAAAAAAATACTTAGATATAAAAATACATTTTAGGTGAACCAAATGGCTTATACACAGCAATTTCTCTTTTTCAGTTAACATCAAGTTAAGAAGTGAGTCCTGTAGGATTCTGGACTATTAAAACATCATGATTTTTTCTCCTTTACGAAAATAATCAGTTTTCTGCTACCACAAAAATACCTGCAGCATGTTGTTTTCTAAAGCCATAAATAGAAGAACTAAATAGCAGTGTTGACATCACAATGTCTCAGTAAAGCATGATGAGGAGAGCTGGAGGCACAATTACAGACAGAGAAATGAAGAATTCCAAAACCAACATTTTCTGTAATTTAATGTATTATCAAAGTGAGCTACTGCTCAGATGTCTGTTTTAGATCCAAGGTAAAAAAGAAAAAGGAAAGTAAGCAAAATGACAAGTGTGCTTGAATTTTAGAAAACGATTAGGTTTGTGCTGCAGACACAGCATGTATTGGTGCCACACTGCAGTCTAGCACATACATGAGTATACAGAAGGTTAGAGAGTGGGTGAAATTACCTGTCCATATATTGCTCCTTTCCCAATCAGGACTCCCATGTCCTTGACATCCTCAAAAATCTCAGCCATTGCCTCAGGGGGTAGCGGATCTCGGCTGGCCTACACATAATAGACAAAACGGATGTGGGTGGATGTTTTGGTAAGCACAGTAATTTATCCAGCTTAATTACCAGGATAATTTTACCAAATGGCTAGTCCTGAGTCACTTTAAACATAGAAGGAGAAATAAATATTTGCCTGATGCACATGGTGCATCACTGATAAATTCTATGAGATGTGGTGTGTGACAGTATACGTCATACGTAACATTATTTATTCTTTAAAATAAGGACAAATTGTTCTTTATTCTTTATATCCCTAATCCGTAATCTTAAACAATAAACATTACACGTAAAAAAATAGTATATGTATGTGTACCACCCAGTGTAAAGTTTATGTCACATCTGTCCTATATTAAGAGCATTAGTACTTACCAAAAATCTTTTTTTTAACATTTCTGTAAAAGTTAATCCACCAGTATGTGCAAGCGCTTTAACCAAAATGATATTTTTAATGTTAACATATAATAAATGTTTTTAATCCACCAATTTTCAATTTTACAGCTTTATTAAAAAAAAGAGAAAAAATAATCAAGAAAATAATTATTTTTTGATTAAGATGCCAAATTACAGTTATTTACTTGGATTCCTGAGCAAAAAAGTAGTTTTTAGTGGTCGGATGTTATGCTTGATTAATTTCTGACTGCCAGTGTGCCAAAATGGTAAACTGCTGAGAACTCGCTGAAAAGGAAAGCGTCTGTATGAAATCACTCCGTGATGCTGCATGGTCTTTGAGACAAGTAGGGCAAGACATAAAGTGTTCTCACAGAGCGGTCAAGTGTGCTTTGGAGGCAGAAAACAAAATCAGAAAACAAAAGCTGACTGAAGCAGATGTCAGACACCTCAAGGTTTGAATTACTAGAGATAGAAAGAAGACCACTGCTGATCTTCAGACAGAGATGAGCTTCTAAATCAGAGTCTGAGAGGCACTCCAGTGTGACCACAAGCAAAGGACTCAATGAATAAGGCTTAAAGGGAAGAATAGCTGTTTAGAAGACCTTATTCAGACTTGCAAACATCTCAGAACACCTCAGAATTGCCAGGAAGCATGAACACTGTACTGCAAATGACTGGACGAAGGAAGTCTAGACACAGAAATCCAAGTTTGGACTTTTTGGTCAACACCAAAAAGTTGCAGGTAGGTGAGGACTGGTGATTCGTGAACAGACTGGCTGAATGACTGAATGGCTGACTGAGCTGAAAGCACACACGGCAACCACAACATCACAAGACACTGAACTTAAATACACAGGCAGCTGGGGCGCCAAAATACTACCGTAAAATAACAGAAAATAACTTCCTCATAAAAATACGTTTTTTCCAGTAATGACAATACAGTTTGTTGTGCTAATTTTACATGGGATTTTGCCTTTTCCAAATGCTTTTAGACATTAAATTAGGAACATGTTAATGTGATTAAACAATGAAATCATCTATAAATAGGAAAAATACTAATGTTAAAAAAACGTTAATATTCCGGCAGCTGGGGCGCCAAAATACTAGCGTAAAATAACAGAAAATAACTTTCTCATGAAAATACAGTTATTTTCAGTAATGAAAATAGAGTTTGTTGCGCTAATTTCACATGGGATTCTGCCTTTTCCAAGTGCTTTTAGACATTAAATTAGGAACATTTTAACGTAACAATGAAATTACCTATAAACAAGGTCAATGAATGTGGCAATATGAATCATAATACGTAAATGTATAAATATACAGTTAGCAGTTGGTTTAAATAATAATGGATTGCATGCCCTGGGACAGACTGACAGAGGCGAGGCTGCCATATTGCACCAGGTGAAGAGTCTGGACCACGGACACAATAGCGAGAGTGTCCGAGCCAGGGCTCGAACCGGCAACCTTCTGATCACAAGGCGAACTGCCAACTCTTGAGCCACGATCGCCCTAAATAGCAACGATAATAATACTTATGTGATGTAACACAAGCTTATAGGAATCATGTTATATACTTTTCCATAGCATTACATTTGAATTCAACAGTTCGATCTTTCAAATAACGGACAGATATTTGTGAGATCATGATACATTTGTGAATGTATTTTTACAATCTAAATATGCATATGTACAAAAAATATATTTAAAAAACAAGTAAATTGTGTTTTACTATATTTACAGTGATGTTATGTTATTTTACCTTTGACATGTAAAATCACAGTCTACTTATGTAAATTTCATGATATTCTAGAAAGACAGTACTATTTTTTGGAACAGTGTAGGGTGGTCTAATAATCACAGTATATGGTATAAGACAAGAATGTTGAAATAAATTTAACATGTGTCTGTCTGTCTCTGTGGTTGTATGGTCTACCTGTTGTGTCAAGGGAGTCTTGTATCCCCATTCAGTCTTGTCTCTGCATTTCTTTACCGTTTCCCTGTGTCAAGTTTGTATGTCTTAAGTTTGGGTCTCTGTCTCATGTTGTTTCCTGTTTTTCTTTAATAGTCCTTCATCTTGTGTGTGTGATGTTCCGCATTGCTTCCCTTGGATTGTTAGTGGATTCTGTTCACCACGTTTCCACTCTGCCCTTACCTCATGTGTGTAATTAAGTCTTCAGTTTTCTTTAGTTTCTGATGGCAATCTCCCCTCTACATGTCCAGTATTTCCTATTCAGGGTCCTAGTCTCTGAATAATTAAGTTTCCTGTATTCTGTTTCTCGTAAGTCTAAAAATAAAGCTGCCTTTAAGTTTAGTCCAGTTTCTGAGTCCTACATCTGGGTCCTAACCCGGCCTGCTTCACACAACAGCTCATGACAACATGTACCAAAGTAAGGACACAAATGTCTATGACAAACCTTCTGAAAGAGCATACAGACAGGAATTCTTTTCAGCTTTCAAATGGAGTGAGTGAATGGATTTGAATTCATTTGTTTAACCTTGAATTATGTATGTTGAGAAGACACACACTCTGAGTGACTAAATATGGTTCACAACCTGCAGCCATGTTGCAAAAGAAAAAACATTTAACTAGATGGTTGGTACACAGATAAAAAGTAAATAAATGAATAAAGATGGCAGCAAAAAATAATTAAATAAATAAAAATTTCACTGACTATGTTTTTATATTTGGGATCTTCTGATTCAGAATGAAAAGTTCACCCACTTCATTTCTCATTACACTTTTTCTCCTAATGTTTATTTGTGTGGTTCATTCCAGAAACTGTGACTCGGTTTCTCAAAACTCCAAACGCAAACAAAGAGTTTGCTGCTTTTGTCAAAACCCCACACATCTCTTGCGAAATAAAAACAGCACTCAAAAAAACAAAACATGTCCTCTCTTCTCAAGACGGGTTCCTTCCACAAAAACAATACACACAGATATTACCTGATGTCTTCTCACAGACCATCATCCAAACACTGATGTGATAAATATAAAACAGTATCATCAAAAGTGCTCATGTATGTTTTGGTTTGGTGAGGTCATGCTACGTATTCAAATGATTTTGAGCACCTATATCCAAAAAAAAAAAAGAATAATAAAAAAAAGGACCTATTTAATGTATATGTTGAGCAAATTTACTAATTTCACCATGTATTGCAAGTACAATGAGAAACCCTACACAGATCCCAAAGGGTAAGAAATATATGTGTATTACTGCAATACGTGTTTAGCTGAACTGACCAAAAAAACTTCCTCATAGACTCCCTTTCACTCTTCCTCTTTGTTCTTCCTGTTTCAGCTTCTTGCCTAACACTTGAAGAAATGACTCAAAGCCTCTTTTATACTCTGACACATGATTAAATTGTTCTTCCAGTTGAGTTTGCAAACGTGCAGAAAGAGTTGGACCAATTTCTAAATCAGTGTGTTGCATTTTGAAGGCCAGTGTTCCTACAGGTGAAAGAAAGTGTGCTAAATGATGCACTTTGTGTTCAGAGATTTGCAAGAGTGTGATTTAGAATGACATCTGAGTAAAACAGGTGGGAATGTCAGTAGTAATATGTATGAGCTTTTTAACATGGCCTTCATAAATGGTAAGTAAAACAATACTATTACTGTATTTTATAAATGTGTATCATAGGATATTCAATCTATTTTCTTTTCTAAAACAAAAGCCTGATTTTTAGGAGCACGTGAGAACGGCGCAGGATATGTTTCTTCAGAAACACACGATTTTATAGGTCAAAGGAGTCCTCTAACAAGCACAAGGTGTGTACAGAATTATGGCTGTTTAAATACATGTTTTTTGTTTTGTTTTGAAGTTATGTATTAACTGGGCTTTTTCTCCGATTTGCAATCAGGATTAATAAAATGACCAAAATAACATTCAGACTCTGCGATCACAAGACCAAACCTTACGCCAGGTGTGTATACGAATGTCTGTATACATGTTTCGGAATTTAAAAATGGCACACATGCTGCAGAAAACAGTTAACTGGGGCAATGCTGGCCAACGCCCCCAGGGAGGCACAATGCAAATATGTATTGTATAAACATATGAGCACAAGGATCACAGCACCTTGTCTCGGACCATTTCCACACCGATCTGCAGGCCTTTTCCACGGACATCACCGATGATCTCATACTTGTCTCTGAGTTTCGCGAGCTCTGTCATCAGATAGGTGCCCACACGAAGGCTGTTCTGCTGGGTGTCGTCCTCTCTGATTGTCTGTTAAGGAAAAATGCAGGGTTTTTTTTCTGTATTTCAGTGTCGCTGCTGTCACTGTTATCTTGAACAGGCTTCATTTAGAAAAGGTTAAAGAATTCCTACATCAAGCACCGATGAAGCCACAGCACAAGCCAAAGGATTTCCCCCAAAGGTGTTGAAGTGAAGCCCCTTGGCAAAGGAGGCTGCAATTTCTAAAAAAACCAAAAAAAAAAAACCAAACCAAAACAACAAAAAATGAAAAAACAAATTCAAACCTCCAGCGACTGCTCCGTTCAAATTACATCTCAAAATATAAGATATATAAAATACTTTTGTGTTATCAAAAGTATTTTATATAAAAATGAATTCATGTTGAACTCTTTATCAACTTGATGCTAGGTCTTTTAGTATTGTTTAACACTAACAATCCAAAATGGATAAAAATGGGAGTCTGATGGTACTTTTCAAGGTAGCACATCAGTCATACAGCTACTATATGATAAACAAAGAGAGGCTCACATTGAGGCTCACAGCATTATTAATACAACGTTACAAGTCTCTCAGGGCTCCAGCAGCGTTGTTCAAATGGAACAAGTACTAGAAGCTTTTCTTCAAATCAATCTATGTCTTAGGTATTCAATGTGGAACTACTTTTTCCTCCTTGTCTCCTTTCCTCAATTTCTTGCTGAGAGCTTGGCTGAAGTGGTGAGTCACAACTGGAGAGCCGATTATTTCATTCACTCACAATTTCAGTAAAAAAAGAAAAAAGAAAATATGGTCTGCTTGTTGCTTGAAAAGTATAAAATAATTAATAAATAAAAAAATACGTTTTCATGGTGTCCTTGTTTTTTTTTTTTTTTTTGATAAACTATAAATACATGTTAAATTGTTGAGTCTTCACATTCAAAAAGCTCCATCACTACCTGGCAGAAAGAGACAGATGCTGTCTCACCACGGCCAGTTACATTTTGCCAGTGAAAATAATGTATAATGTAATTAAATGTATTTGTTTATGTTTCTTGAGTATAGAAGCAGATCTACAAACACTAGAGTATATTCTCACCTGGTGTGGTAACAACAGCTCCCATTGGGAATCCATTGCCAATGCCCTTTGCCATTGTAACCATATCAGGAATAACATCGTGGCCTTGGAAACCCCAAAAGTGGCTTCCTGTTCGTCCAAATCCAGTCTGGACCTGCCAGGTGAAAAAATGATGATTAAGTGATTTATTTATTTATTTATTTTTCCCCCTTTTTGGAGTACTACAGTAAAGGAAGCAAAAAAAAAAAACAACCAAAAAACCTTAATTGTCCATAAGAATTTAATACCTATTGGGGGTGTTGTAGGAATCTGTAATTTAATCAAGATAATAAAACATCTCCCTTCAAACGCTGAGTCTCATTCACTAATCCTAGCCTGCAGCACTTTTGTCTTCCTTCCATATTCAGTGGTGACTCGAACAAAATACTGCCACAGACGTACATTTTGGTGACTGTTAAATTATAGACGAGTGACATACTCTGAACATGACCTGTGAAACATTACAGTCACAGGGGGGTGAAGAATTGGAATTTATGATAAATCTTTTTTTAAAACATCTGGATGTTAATAATTGATGCAAGTGTGGCAATGTTCTTACACAGTTTCAGTCAGACTGGCTCACCTGTCAGGGAGGAGATAAGGTACATACTGACATATGTACATACACATGCTACATTATCGTAAGATGTGCATAGAAATGGTCTTAGAGTACGTACAAACTAAGTGCACACACAAAATAATTTGTTGTTTTTGGAGACAGAAATGCACCGCAATAGTGAAAAAGCAGGAGAATTTTACAACTGAAGAAACTGAAACAATAACGCCCACCTCTTCACTGAATTTCTTCAAGACTGAAGAAAAAAAATCCAGGGCTCAATATCGTGTATAAAATTTGGGGGATTTTTGGGCTTTTCTGTTTTGTGTGGTTGTTGTATTGAAACAAGAATACTGAAAAGTTTTCCTATGAGAACAGGTTTTTCTAAACAAAGTTTATTAGAATAAATCCACCTACTCCTGCATTTGTGTGTAAAACTAGTATGTGTGGTTAAGGCACAGATGTGCAAACATAGTGTTTATGCCCACTGACTTGGTAGCTTATGAGTGATTGGCAGTTACTTTCTTATTTTTTAATGCATTTAGGAATATTTTATAACAATGCTTTACCATAAAGCACTTTATTTAAATGGAAATAACACAGCAGATTCAACACGTGTAGCAGCACATGTACTGATGTGCTTAATCTCCACTTTCTAATATGCTGTGGCAGGCTTAAAGATTTTTTTTAAGAATTTAAAAAACAAACAAAAAACTGACCCAAACAAAACAATGTAGCTAAAAAAAATTTAATTAGAAAACCTATTTAACATTTGCACTTAACCTCGTCAGCAACGCAGATTCCTCCTCGCTCTCTAACAAGTTTGTAAGCGTCCTTAAGGTAGTTTTTAGGATACTGCACAGCTCCTCCCACTCCCTGTATAAAAACACACGTGCACATCCCACTGTCACATCTTAATTAACACAAACACAGCGACCACTCTGAACAAGGTAAAACAACAAACATAGACAGTATATTAACAAAGGCCTATTCTAAATTAAATCACAATCCATTCAGCGTAACAACGTGTTTAACCCCAAAAGAAAAAAGGAAATATTTAAAGAAACCCTAACCCTACAATTGAATAAAGTACCTGAATCGGCTCTCCAAAGAAAGCAGCTATTCTGTTTGGGACACTTGTAGCAAATGTCTCTTTGAGTTGTGCAATGTACTGTTCATTTGCCATGCAGTGACCTGTGGAGGGGGAACAACACAAAAAAAACTTTCTTGTCAGTTTAGATGGTTGGCTGATTCAGATATTATTTTGCAGCGACAGATGTTTGGTTTGTGCAGAAATCCATGAAATTGTGCTGACAATGGGACCATTTTCAAGTGGTCTAGTAGAGACAGGTTATTATTAACATTCCTGAAAGTGGTAAAACATTAAAAGAAGTAAATACTGAACAGCTGCCTTGTTTTCGGGGTTATAAGTAATCTGCCCTACTCTGTATTTTGAAAGAAGTGCATGTTTTTGAATCACAACTCAAAAGGGAAACAGAAAATTACAAAAATGAAAGTATATAATTTTGTTTAGATGCATGTGTCAATCAATAATGATCTATGCAAAACAAAGGACCCCCCAAACAAAGAGATCTCCTTTTTTGTCATCTGGATACAGACAGACTATTATAAAAAATTAAAAACATCTCCCTCTTTTATTCTGTTTATTAGAACAGAACGGGTGAATTAGCGCTGAGCCACAAGTGCACATGTGTGTGTACCTTGGGCACAAGTGCACTCTCTGATGGTCTGAACGGGGGAGTCTCTACAGTGGCTTCCTCCCCAAGGCCCTCTGAACACATCGGGACACATGGTCTGTTCATTGGACAGAAATCAGGTCTGCTTATTTCAGTTTAACAGCACAAATAAAGCATCACCAAACTTTACTGCTGCGAAAGCATCGGCCACCTTCAGCCCATTTCAGAATTATATTTAATTAAGTAGATATAAAATGTGCAAATGAATTAGTTTAAATAATGCAAACATATTCAGTGACACACACCTTCAATACATTTTGACCTTAAATGTGTCACTTTAAGCCAATTATTAACTATCATAGGGCACCAGGGATCACTGAAAAGTTTGCTTAGAGTTAAAAATTAAAAATTTTTGACTCACTGACTACTCAACCCAACTCAACAACAAGGAGATTTGCATATGAGGTAATATCTTTTTGTGAGTAATGTTCGATTAAAAGTTGAAAAGATTTTCAACAAATTAATGCCAGTGTTTTATTGCAGTTTTTTCTTTAATTTGTTTAATTTAACTTGTTTATATGTGTCTTTATGCACTGAATGGGAAATCTTCCAGTTTTCAGATACAACAAAGTTTTTTTTTGTTTTTTTTTGCTGTCTTCTTGCAGTACCTACATTTGTGGAGTCAAAACCACTGGCAACAGGGTATTTATATGCTGCATTGGAAGTGAGGCCAATGGTCTGTGGACTGCCACCATGATATGACCCTCTAGAAGGCAAAAATACACATTACTAGCAACAATACCGCAATCCTCAACGTTGTTTTTTATGATTTACTTTAACTCTGTGCTTGTCTTTTCAGTGCCTCCAAACAGATAAAATAACATGAATTAATAGCATAAAAAAGGAGAATAGTAAAAACTGTAAAACAATAAAACAAACAAAAACCTGAGGCCGGTAGTACGAAACAAGATTATAGGATTAGCAAAGCCGCTTCAACATGAGCAATTTCAATGTTACAAAGGTGTGGCATCATGACAATTTATATTGCACGTCTAACTAGATCAACAAGTATAAAGTAACAAGTACTGCCTACTGACAGTTCTCTGGAAAATAGCGGCAGCATTGCTGAAGGTTGCCTTCGACCGCTCTGTATGGCTACAAAAAGGTTTTTATAATTGTCTTAAGCCTTTGTTGTTTCCTTGTGAGCACCTGTGAGAAATATGGCAGCTCCGATGCAGTCTTATTCCTGCAATTTTCTGTTGGTTGCAAACAATTTAAAATTATTTTTTAAGTCTTAAAGATCCTTGAAACAGGGCACCTCCCTGGTCAGTTTGATAAGCATGCAGACAGCCTGACTTGTTTAAGTTATATCTGAGCATCAGAATCATAAGGAAACGTCACTTTTAACATGGCGTGGTTGTTGGTGCCAGATGGGCTGGTTTAAATATTTCAGAAACTGCTGATCAACTCTGCAGAAGAAAAAAGAAAATAAGCAGTGAGCGGCAGTTCTCTGGGTGAAAATGCATCGTTGATGCCAGAGGTCAGTAACTCAGATAAACACTTATTGCAATCAAGATATGCAGAAGAGCATAAAACACATTCATACAGCATTTATAATACTACACTACTTTCTAGTATAGCCAATCACACTTCTGCTCACTTTCTGCAGCTGTTGTGTTGACTTTAGTTTGTATTACATGTTTAACCTCTTTAATATTTCCAATCATGTCAGTTTTATCTTCCTTTGTAAAATGAGCTGCTACACTGTCAGTAGACCCATCCCTGTTTGTGATTGGTCATTTGCTGCAACACCACCCCCTTCATGCGAAACCCTGGGTCAATAACCACCTTCATGAGACTGATTAGGCTGATTATTCTGGGTATGTTGACCCTGCTTCGTAGTAAACAATGCCTATGAAGTTTAGTTACCAAAGCTGCCAAAAATCAAACATTTCTACAGAATTTACATTTTTCTTTCATCAGGAGGCGAGTAGGATGCCTTTGTTAGTCATAGAAAAAAGGAAAAATTTAGACCTTAAAGTAATTATATCGTTGTTGCCTGTGTGGAGACGAGCCATCAAAATTGCCAGGTCATTGGATTCCGAGCCGCTGTTTGTCAGATATATCACCTGGACAAGGAACAGACCAGCACACTGTTTAATGACAGCCTCAGCCCATGATGACAGCTAATTCAATGAAAAACTCAATATCTTACCTTTAGCGGATCTGGGAAGTGGGAGGCTAGTTTTTCACAATACTCATGAAGCGTTGGATAAACATAGATGTTAGTTGTATGCCACAGTTTCTTCAGCTGCTGCTCTGCAGCTGCTGTTACTTTCCTGTGAACAAAGACGCCATTTCATTCCCTCTGTGATAATATAATATGACGATTTAGTAATTAGAAAAGTACTTCAGCAACTTCCAACAAGTACTTTGCTAAATATGTTAGATTTATTCATTCAGAGTGTTTGCCTCAGTTCTTGTACAGTACTAAGCGCAACATTTCACAGTAACCTTTCAGTAACGTAGAACAATGGTTTCATAGTTTCTTTAGAAAATTCACAACCTAACTGGGCTTATAAAACTATAGCATCTAATCTATAACTTTCATAGCTCACTTGTCTGAAGTGCGGTACATATTGGTTGTTAGATGCAGACTGACCATTTCTGCAGGGATAAATCAGTAATTATTGATATTACCAGCTGCTGCTGTCTAATGCAACAGGTGTGTAATAAGATTAAAAATGTCTAGAAACAGCTGGAACCAACGAACTACCTTTGGCTTATGTTAGCATTTTAAAAAAAATCTAATTTAAGGTGTTACTCATTAACAGATGTACAACAGTGAGGGAAAAAATCAGGTGGAAAGGAGGTTGGGGACTTTACACAGGTTCTGTAAAGGCATGAAGAATGCGGCGAGTATTTTAGCGCGTTGTGATGTTTTATGGAGTAGATTTGGTGCTGACATGTGGAAAATAAGTGATTTTCTTATTGTGTCCAGCAGAAAATAAATTAGCTTAGGCAAAGAGAAACCAGGAGACAACCTCAACCGGCGGGCCATGGACTAGGAGTCGTTTGATACTGGGCCATGAGAGTTGAGGCTCGGCTATTTTTGTAATCGTTTTTTATCGTTAACTCGGATTCCCTGGGTCTTTTCCCGTGTGTTATGAATAAATCTTGTTTTTTTCGTACCGGTACTGGTTTCATTTAGTTGTATTTATCCGTGACACCTTAAAGGGCGGTCCGTGAAAATATTGTTGGACATAAAGCGGTCTGTGGCGCAAAAAGGTTGGGGACGACTGATGTAGGGCATTCTCTAAAACGACCAAGCTACTCGGGATGGTAGACAGACAGAGGTCTTATAGGAGAGGCTTACAGAATTATTAGCCTCATATTTTGGTTAAGTATTTCCAGAGTATCTGTTAAATAGAGCAAGGGATTTTTAAAACGAACATCTTTTAAGACGAACAAAAACCTAAACTATCGGTTTCCAAACTATTAGTCCCATGATGTTAATAGTCAAACATGTATCATATCTTCTTGGATAACAGTCTGCAGCAGATTTTGTTGTAGTTTTCAACAAATCTCCTGAGAAATACCAGCCCATTCTTCTTTGACTAATCTCTCAGCCTTCTCTAGATTTTATGGTCAATAGTCAGTAACGTTTACTTTGGTCCTCTTATGGTAGTTCTTCACCAGGAGCAACATCTGATTTGGGTTGTTGCTGTCGTGTTGAAAGACAAACAGCATAATACTCCCACCACCGTGCTTCACTGTGGGGATGGTGTTTTTGGGTTGTAAAGAACACACATGTCAGGCTGCGTGTCCAGTTTGCATAATCTTTCTCCAGGTTCTCCTAGCGTACTTCAGCCTGCCTTAAAGGCATCTCTACTTGTAGTGATTGTCTTCTTTAAGATTTTATTCTTTAGGTCATTCACTCATGTCTCAGCAGTTGTTCTGGGGTCTTTAGGCACATCTCTCACTAGTTTAATTTCCAGTCTTTAAAACCTTTCAATCCTGCCAGGTTTGTTCTGTACTGTGGGGCTTTTTCTATGAATTCCTTTATGACACTTCTCGCTCCAGTTCTTGACACTTTGGGATAACACACTGGGATAAGTTGTATTTCTATCTTCTGCTTTGTGAGCATCAATAATTCTTGAAGTTACAATTCAAGTTACAGCTTAAACCCTTGATTAAGTGTTTATGCTGTGCATACATTTGAAGATAACCTTGGCTGTAACTGGATTGTTGTAACTCTGAGCATTACAAAGTTAAAGCACATCATTGCACATTGGTCAATTTTTCAGGGAGCTAAGAATTACGACCCTGATAAATATCTTTTTCTGAAATAGTTATTTAATTAATTATCATTATTAAATAATGTATGCTTTCTTAAGAAAACGGGCATGTTTAAAAATGCTTTATTTTAAAAAAAAAACCCATGCTGTTACAATAGCACTGTATGCTGGGTGGAAAGTGGTGCATAAATGTTACAATAACCGACTCATGTCAGTGTCTCTACTTCATCCATCGGATGCCTGTGTTTGTTAAATACTTTTCCATGTGTAACACGGCAAACTGTAAAGGATCTTACGGGTGGCAGTGGCCCACACTGACAGTCGCCACACCAGCAAACAGATCCAGATATCGTCTCCCGTCCACATCCCACAGCCACTGCATGTACCCCTGGTGGATGAACACTGGCTTCTTATAATAAGTAACCTTCATGGTCATGGGGTTGCAGTTCTGTCTGCGGATCTCTATCATACGGTCTTTGGACATACCCTTGATAGAGACAAATAAACAAGATAAGGGTTGCAGAATGGGATGTTTATTTTTTTGTAACTGAGGTTTTTTACTACATTTATTCAGCCAACTAAGTACTGTTATTACTGAAGCGATTACATAATGCAAGGCCAAATGTATCAGCAGGAGTCTGCTCTTACCGTGTATTTTTCTGGACTGAAATTGCACGGGGGCATCTCTGGCACGTCTGTAGAGGGGGGCTTGAAGGCTGATTTCTGACATAATGCGCCTGTAAATTAATTGCAGCATGAAAACAAAAGAAGAAGAAGGGAAGAACAGCTGGTTGACAACCATAGAGCTCTCTATTTTATCTGGCAGAGGATGATCAAAGCTTTGGCGTGACATTACAGTGACATCATGTGAAACATCTTTCTGTTGACACAAATGCCAAATATTTAACACCCAATTACCAAATGTAATTTCTAATCATCAACAAAAAACCCCACACAAATCAGGTTTAAACTGTGTTTGCTTTTGATGCTACTGGTTTCATTTCATTCACACTTTTCAGCAATATTGAAGCCAGGATGGGACCACATTAAGATAACCTTTGACCTCATAGCACACTGATGTAATGCTGCCTGTTTGCTTGTTGTGAAACCTCCAGCAGACATCTACAATGGCATGGCTGTGACAGATCTTCAAATTGAGACATTATTAAAAGAAAGAAAAAAAATCGTTGAATCAATTAACTGAAATACGCTCCTCCTGCACTGTAGTAGCAACAAACCAAAAAGCATAACACACTTATATAGTGGGGGTAAATGTTGGAGCTGAAGCAGGGAGAACTCACCACTTGCCCGGTGGAAATAGGCCAAACAGGGCATTGAGCAGGACCCTCGTGTTAAAGCAGCACAGCGTCCGCTTAGACTCGATATAGCTTTATACATGGTGAGCAGGCACTGAGGGGGTAGACGACAAGTGCTCTTCTTCCACCGTGTTGACAGTCAAAAGCAGCAGATAAAAAAAAAAAAAAAAAAAAGAGTGTTTGAAGTGGGCGGCGACGTCCCTCGCGCGCGCTCACAACGTCATGGTTTGTGAAGCACGTTTCTGAACTTTATGGCAGAAATATAGTATCATCAGAATTCAACTATTTTTAGACATTGAATTTATAACACTGAATTTTTTATCCTCCAAATTTCCCTTCAAAAATATTCACCTGCAAAAAATTCAACTCCAAAAATTCACCTGCAAAAAATTCACCATCAAATATTCACCTGCAAAAAATTGCACCTGCAAAAATTCAACTGCAAAGGTGACGAACTTGAATGACCCAAGCCAGAGCAATCAGCACTAGATCGAGTCGAGCGGCTCTCAGCCAATTAAATTACGCTGTTTGATCACATGACACCGTTAGCCAGCAGTGTTTCTCCTAAAAGAGAGCTGTTTAAAGGTGAGTGATTAAGTTTTTCTCCTAACTAGAGATCATTACAGAACGCCTAGTCCTACTTAAAATCCCATTCATTTTTCTTTCATTTTATCATCTACTCGAACTAAGTAAAACGTTTGACTAACTCAAAGACAATTTCCACGCCTCCCCTGCCTGTCTGCAGAGGCAGTTTTGAATTTAGGAGCAGCAAGATGGCAGCGGCAAACCCTGGCGGTTCTCCGGTAAGTATATTGTTTTTTTATCTTCAAGTTTGTCTTTTGAAACGTTAATTTTATTTAAATCCGTTGCTCACGTATAAAGTACACAGACGGGGTCTGTGTACTTTATGTGTATATGTGTACATATATATATGTGTATATATATATATATATATATGTGTATATATGTGTATATATATGTATATATATATATGTATGTATGTATGTATGTATGTATGTATGTATATATATATATATGTATATATATATAATGTATGTATGTATATATATATGTATATATATAATGTATGTATGTGTATATATATATGTATATATATATGTATATATATAATGTATGTATGTATGTATGTATATATATATGTATATATATATAATGTATGTATATATATATATATATATATATATATATATATATATATATATATATATATATACATACATACATATACATTATATATACACACATATACATTATATATATATATATATATATATATATATATATATATATATATATATATATATATAATGTATATATATGTATGTATATAAATAATAATTCTCTCTCTCTCTCTCTCTCTCTCTCTCTCTCTCTCTCTCTCTTTCTTTTTTGGTAGTTCTCTCTCTGCTGGTACAGAACCGGGTTCTGCTGGAGGTTTCTTCTTGTTAAAGGGGAGTTTTTCCTCTGCACTGTCACTTCATGCTGCTCAGTGTGAGTAGGGCTGGGCGATATATTGAGTTTTTTTTAAAAATATCGATATATTTTCATACGAGATATAAGATGTGACAATATCGTTTATATCGATATAGTCTATGTTACGTTATAATTATACTTGTGGAGCCGCAGGTTTGCCTCTCTTTCGTCCACTTTTGTCTCTACGAAACGTTACTCGGCCTCGCCTCTCCTTCACTGAACACAACTCCGCCTCCCCATAGCTTTACCTGCAGGCAATGACAAGATGAAAGCGGAAAATCTCCGTTAGCGAGTTACCGTGCGTGGGGCTGGACGGCGTCAACGTGTTAGCGAGCTAACCACGCTAACGAGCTAACCGCGCTAACGACATGCAGCCCGGAGGAGCTGCACGGCCTAAAATCCTTTCATTTTCTCAAAACTCGACAGTGCGCCTTATGTATGAATTCTGGTTGTGCTTACTGACCGCGAACCGATTTTATGTGGTACACAGCGCTCAGCAATCTGTCAAATGTTTTAATATGACTTTGCTAAGCTACGGAGCTGCACCGCTTGATGGATTGTCGGAGGATTACGGCTACCGGGGAGGAGCCTCGCGGAGTGATACGTACCGTGCTTCAACGTAATATTACCGTACTGTGTGTGTATAAGGACCACAAATGGCACCTGTTCAGAGACGTGGTGCAGCTGTGAAATCTGTCTCTTTGTTATTATGCTCAGCGTCTATTAGTTTACATTTTGACTGCACAATTGTGAGCTTTTTGTTATGCACAAAAACAAGATTGTTTTCTTTTATTTATGGACCATGATTATTTAATAAATGCTGATAATTTATTTTTAAGTAATTTCTTCATGTACATCTACGCTGTATGTAAATAAAAGTGCCCGTGTGACATCTGGGACACAGTGTGACTAAGAACTCTTTTTGTTCTTAACTTATGGCTTTAAAAAAAAAAAAAAAAAAATCGAGATATATATCTTATATCGCCATCCAGCTAAAAAGTATCGAGATATGAATTTTGGGTCATATCGCCCAGCCCTAAGTGTGAGGGATTGAGGTTGAGTCCACATGTCCTGGGAACGACACCATGCAATCTTCTGGGATTCCTTAGTAAACCTGTGAACTGCACTTGTCCTTGGTCTTCACAGCTCACCTTTTTACAGTTTATTGAATCAAAATGCTCCAGTGACATGGATTCTACATTGTAACTGATGTGATGTTCTATAAAGTGGGTTTTAATAAAGAAAAGGCAAAAATTGGTTTGTTTCTTTATTCAATTTTTGAACAGTGATAGTCAGTACATATTCAGTAAATGCAAATTATTTACACGGCAGTGCACTACAGGCGTAAATCCAGACCCCTAGATAAAACATTATGGCATTATAGCAGTGACAACTCCACAGTAGCAGGTGGGATTTTTATTTTTTGAAGATGGCTCCTTTAACCTGTCACTACAGGGCCCTGTTTCAGGAAGCCGGTTTGGAAAACTCAGAGTGAAAAACGACACTCACGGTTGAGTAACCCCGAACTGTCCAACTCGGAATATTCCGTTTCAGAAAGGCTGATAACAATTAGTTCAGTCAACGCGGAGTTGCTTTAACCCCAAGTGAAGCGCGCGGACGAGGATACATAAAGCCCTGATAAGCGGAGCACAGATTAAGCGAGTCACCATGGAGACGGAGGGAAAGAAGGCGCGGTCAATGTATTTCACAGCGCTTGAGGCCGAAATTCTGATGGCAGCATATGCCGATAACATGCAAATTCCGCGGAAAAAAGTAACACAGCCACAGCTGCAAAAGAAAGGGAGCATGCATGGCAAAACATAGCCGACAGAGTCAATGCGTGAGTGTTAATTTAAACATTGATCTAGGGATTTCCACCCATTTAACACGTTATTTTATCATATGTTATTTTATTTGTTATTTTATACATTTTATTTTGTGATGTGATGTGAGCGCAGGTGCAACCCAACAGGCCCCAAACGTTCCTGGCAGCAAGTAAAAATGAAATATAAAAATATAGTCCAAACAGGTAAGGTGTAATTGTATTATGAGCCATAGTGCTTGGTCTGTTTGTCCCATGTAAATCAATTGCAGTTAGAGGCTACATTAATTTTCTTTCTGTAAGCACTTATTGAAATTATCTGAGCACATTACAAGTACATATTTGCTTACTCTGTATGCTCAAATGTGGCCCGTTATAGCCAACAGAAAAAAAGCGGAGGCCCGAAAAACAGGTGGGGGTCCTCCACCACCACCACTCACAGAGGCTGAGCAGTTGGCCCTCAGCCAAAACAGTGGGCGCCCTGTGGCCGAAGGCATCTCTGCGGGGACATCCTCTGAGGCAATAACCCCGCAAGACACAAGTGCCTACATAAGGGGTAAATTCAAAATAATACATGATGTGCATACATCCTTTCTTCACAGTCACCTTTGCAGTGCGACACATTCATTTGATAAACTCTTTACCATAATGAATTATTTTGTAGTGAAGTTATTTTCCGACTGATTTTGCCTTCCCTCAGCCTTGGTTGTCTTTGAGAGCATAATGACAATGAAGTGTAAGGTGCTTGGTATGTTTGTTAATTGCCATTTGGTCCCTTGTAAGTTATAAGTGACCTGTATAAACCTCATATTCTATCAGTTGATGGTGATGGTGTACTGCATCTGGTGCAGCCTCCTGTTGAGCCAGACCAACATGCAGTTGTGAGTAATACTCCACAGATTATATGAGTTTACAGTAGAACAGCAATGTTGTTAATTTCTTTACTACAGGAAAATAATGAAGAAACATTGACAGCTGTTACAGAGGAGGAAGCAACAGAGACACTTTATGAGGTTTACATCTTTTAATACTTTGTGTACAGGAAACACAGGCGACCAATAAAGCCAGTTGAACAAAAAATCTGTTTATTCTTCTTTCAACATGTTGAGGTGATGGGTCAAAGGAAATGATTGTGACATATGGTGTCTCTGACTGCGCTTCCATCTTGTATGTCCGTGGGAGGGTCAGGATGTTCATGGTTTGGATCACTGCTGATGTTTGGTTCAGAAGGACAGTGTTCTCCTCTAATTGTGGCAATGTTGTGAAGAATCACACATGCCACAATAATGTCACATGCCCTTTCTGGGGTGACCCTGAGTCTTTGCAGGCACTGGAACCGGGCCTTAAGCATTCCGATAGTCATTTCAATTCTGGCTCTTGTCCTGCAATTAGCCAGATTATATCGCTGCTGTGGGCCCGGTTCAGGGTCAGGGTAAGGGGTAAGCAAATAGGGTAAACATGGATACCCCCTATCACCAAGCAAGTAGCCAGTGAACTCTCCTAAGACAGAAGGATACACTTCAGTTCAAATGTCCCTGAAGCAATTGGTCTTTATATATTTTAAAGTATTCTCAACTCACCATGTCCAAATTTTGTGCTCAGTGTACATTCACGGAATATTTGTGAGTCATGGACAGAGCCTGGCCACTTGGCTTCCACATTTGTGATAATGTTGGCAGCATCACATATGATCTTCACAGTGCAGAGAACACAAATTAGCATCCATTACTATAATGAAATAATTTGTTAGTTTGACATGCTACAGGGAACTATGTACCTGCACATTAATGCTGTGGAAAGACTTCCTGTTCACATAGTCTTCTTCATTTACTGAAGGAGCAATGATTGGAATGTGAGTGCCATCTGTACAGCCAATCACGCCTGGGAACCCTGAAAATAAATGTGCAATTTAAGTAGTAGTCCAAGTATCACCACATCATACATTAAGTTTTGGTCATCCTGATACCTGCAATTTTGTGGCATCCCTCTTTGATAAATCTTGTGGGTCTGTGACCGGGGAACACCACAAACGTGTACAGGAGACGTTTCAGTGCAACTGTAACATTCCTGACTGCCCGACAGACGGTAGCCTTGGAAACGTGCTCAGCGTCACCAATATTATACAGAAAGCTCCCGTTTGCAAGAAACCGAAGTGCAATACAAATAATATGCAATGAACTGAGAGCATGTCCGCGATGTGTCACATGCGTAATATATGGCCTGAGGATGTTATCCAAATAAATTATAGATTGTGCTGAGAAACGGTAACGTTCGCACAGACAATCATCAGGAAATGATAAAATGTCCAAACGCGCTCTGATCACTCTCTCCCGGCGGAGAGCTCTGCGGAGAATTTGGGCTTCACGATCTACTGGCTCTTCAAGGAAGGGACACGCCATGTCTGACACTTCCTACTGTCAGGTTTCCGACAAAGGGGCGGAGACAGTCAGGGTTAGTTGTAGTAAACCTGCTAGGGGGCAGGTTAGCTTCACGGAGTGTGTCGTCATAGTGACTCACTCAGGCTGCAGCTGAACTCGCTTTGTGAAACCGAAAACCCAGAGTTTTCGTTAACTCAGGGTATACTTACTCAGTTTTTCCACTAAACCGGCTTCCTGAAACAGGGCCCAGATGGTCTGTTTATGTTTTGATCAAGAGCCTTTTTTTGGGGCAGCTGAAGAGGAGAAGTCCATCTTATGGCCAACCTCTGGCTGCATCTTGGTCACATTACCCAGCAAAACCCAGTATGCAGGTTCATCTGTAACAGTCCTTGTGCCACAGATCAACACTGTTGCTTCTACATTAAACAGAAGAGCAGTGACGTGGGTGCAGGGTGGCTTCAACCTTCCCTGTGATGCTCACAGTGACCCATGGCGGCAATGCTGGTTCATTCAGTCTTTGAGAGTGCAGTACCTGAAACACACAAAGTTAATTTAAATACAAGAACTATCAGCCAAGGCCGACATAAATGTGTTTAATCTACTTTATCATAAATGTAACAAAGTGTTTAGAAAGTTAGCACATACATTAATTTTTCATTTCTTTGTGTTCATCTATAGAACACTGCATGTTATAGTGTAAATCTGCCTGTTCTGTCAGAAACCTGCCTGCAGAAAAGGAACCTAAAGTATGTAATGCAAGGATGTCATCACTTTAGAGAGGGAGAAAGCATAAAGTGACAATTATGAATCACTTAATATGATAAGGAGATTCTGCAGGTCATTAATCAATGTATAGAATTAAAATAAAATGTATTTTTAGTGACACAAGATACAAATATGGAAGCAAGATGTATAATCGCCCAGTTTGGGGAAATTGCAAGGGGCCTCAACTTCTCCATTCCCACAATGTGCAACAAATGGGCACAGCTGATCTTCAACAGTGGAACATCGGCCAGTTACTTCCAACTTTAACGCAGCTTGTAGTCTTGGAGAGCAGCTCGCCAAAACTGCATGCACAACTTCTGCTAACAGTGGAAACGGATTAAGAAATCCATGCAAACAGATTCATAAACCGAAAGATTATTTTACAGGATTAATTATCATATCAGCCACTGGCTGATCAAACCCTGAGGGTGTATAGAAGAAGCAGAGGGAATATCCCGTTTAAGTTTAGATAGTATTTGTAAAGATACTGACCATATCCTTTTCTGAAAGTGTGGATATAATGGATGGGGTAAGGTACTGACATGCTACAACTTTATAATTGTTAAATTCTGGGTACAAGTATACATACCCATCTTGTACATGTTGATTATTATTATTATCCTACCTAAATACATGTTTCTTTTAATCAGAGTATGCTGTTTTAATGACTTTACAATATCATTTACATTGTGTTCCTTACATTTTCCCTAATTGTATGTTATATTAATCCTATATTTCCGTTTTAATATTACTAATGTTTGCCTTGTTTTCTTCACTGTCTGGTCTGCCTCTGTCTTGCCTGTATGGATGCATTTACACCTAAATTTCCCCAACAAGGGATGTTTTAATTCACCACTATTCCAGTGAAACACGAGTCTCCCATCTTCCTGCTACCGGTCTCGAGTTTTTGTTCACCAAAGCACACACCAACTTCATAGTGACGGACAGATCACTGCCCTTTTCCCGCCTTGTCTGACCGTGTTTTGTGGCTTTGGTTCACTTCGCCTCACTCTTCCCCATTCCTGTTATTAAATCAGGCCGTTCTGCAACCATGGCAGCCATTCACTCTATGGCTTTATTCATGGTGTATTTTACCCCTTCACCAAAGGCCGTTCTCGTTCCCAACATTATATTTGCAGTGTTCGTTTATCTATCAATATCTGCGGAGTATGGTTTTGTACCGAGTATCCGATTTTCTAAAGCACAGCATGTAAAGGGTAGCTCGGTTAGCAGGATGCTAGCATGTAGCGCTAAGTGAGACACGCCTCAGACGAGTTGAGCAAAGACCCCGTCTGTGTACTTTATACGTGAGCAACGGATTTAAATAAAATTAACGTTTCAAAAGACAAACTTGAAGATAAAAAAAAACAATATACTTACCGGAGAACCGCCAGGGTTTGCCGCTGCAATCTTGCTGCTCCTAAATTCAAAACTGCCTCTGCAGTCAGGCAGGGGAGGCGTGGAAATTGTCTTTGAGTTAGTCAAACGTTTTACTTAGTTCGAGTAGATGATAAAATGAAAGAAAAATGAATGGGATTTTAAGTAGGACTAGGCGTTCTGTAATGATCTCTATTTAGGAGAAAAACTTAATCACTCACCTTTAAACAGCTCTCTTTTAGGAGACACACTGCTGGCTAACGGTGTCATGTGATCAAACAGCGTAATTTAATTGGCTGAGAGCCGCTCGACTCGATCTAGTGCTGATTGCTCTGGCTTGGGTCATTCAAGTTCGTCACCTTTGCAGTTGAATTTTTGCAGGTGCAATTTTTTGCAGGTGAATATTTGATGGTGAATTTTTTGCAGGTGAATATTTGATGGTGAATTTTTTGCAGGTGAATTTTTGCAGGTGAATATTTTTGCAGGGAAATTTGGAGGGTAAAAATTCAGTGTTATAAATTCAATGTCTAAAAATAGTTGAATTCTGATGATACGATATTTCTTCCATAGAACTTGTCCCCCTTAAGTTTAGCAATTTACCGGAAAAAAACAGTAACCTCACAAAGTTATGCGCACAATGGAAGATACAGAATATATTAAATTAGTATCAACAAAAAAGGCCTTTAACTGGTGTAAACTGGTTTTTAAACGAGTCGACAAAAGCGCAAAAGAGAAGGGTATCCTTTGTTTTTTATTGTGTGAAAAGGATATAGTATAAAAATGTGTCATTCCCTTATGTACTTTATGTGTTGTGTACTTTATTTGTGTCCATTTTTATTCACGAGTGAGCCAAAAAAACAAAACAAAACAAAAAAAACCCCATTATTTTTAACCCGAAAAAATCAGAGGAACACCAATTAAAATGTTCAGATTTCTCTCTTCTCCCTCTCTGCACCCAAAGCCTGGCAGAGGGCTGCCACTTCGGTCCAGTAGCGGTTTTAGATACGGGCGATGCGGGCGATTGCCCGGGGCGGCATCGTGGTGGGGGGCGGCATCACGGGCATCGGCAAAAAAAAATGCTTGTACTCATGCTGCCCCGACGTAACCCAGCACATATTGGGAATGGTACAGGCACCGATCGGTTTTCTATCGCCCATTTGCTGGGAGTAAGGACGCCCTTCTTTTGCGAGGTGCGCCTGCTGCTTGCGACACAGGGAGGAGAGGACGGGGCGGCGGGGGATTCTCTGGTTGGCTGGAGCAGCATCTAATAACCAACTCGCAAAGTAAACAAAATAAAAACAAACCAACAAACACGAAAACACCAGACATAATACAGACTTATCATTTGCACCGATGTTTTTTCGAAATTCTATACACGAAAAGTGGGCGCGAGAGCCCTCGGTGCGCCTGCTTGCTGCTGAAGTCAAAGTAAACTTTATTGTCATCTCCGCTACAGTCCAGCAGTGTTGGTCAAGTTACTTGAAAAAAGTAATCAGTAACTAATTACTGAGGGAGTAGGGTAGGCGGAGGTTTACCCTGGTGCAGGTGTGCCGCAGGGTTAGGGGGGGTTTTTCGCTGTAAAAAGAAGTTTTCTTCCCACACACAACAGACACTAATGTCTTTGTCACTTTTTATGGAATCAAACTCAAAGTAAGGTCAGTACTTCCATGCTTTAAACGCTGCACGCTCATACTCTCTCCCGCACTCGATATATTGTCCGTTGTTGATCTGCACACAGCTGTTGTCACCAACGTCGCACTTGCTTACGTCACTGTCATGAGACATTCTCACAAAAAATCACGGTTTTAGTAACGCAGTAACGCAGCGTTCCTACGGGAAAGCAACGGTAATCTAATTACCGTTTTTGCAATAGTAATCCCTTACTTTACTCGTTACTTGAAAAAAGTAATCGGATTACAGTAACACGTTACAAGTAACGCGTTACTGCCCATCTCTGCAGTCCAGTATATAGAGAGACGAGACGACGAGGCTCCAGTTACAGCAGTGCAAGTGAACAAACAAAATATATAAGAAGAGTAAGAAAATAAATATACACTTTAGGATTCGGGGTAAAGGGATCAATAACAATTTAAAATTTACAGTTTGATGATTTAAAGTCTCACACACAAGCTGTCGAAAGGGGAGGGGGGGCTGCTGCTTCCAAATAGAGCACAATTAATTTATAATGTTGTAAATCCAAGCCCATTATGGATTCATGATTTGAATCCTGGGTCGTGTGAAATCTCAGAAATGCACCCAAAGTGAATCTGTGAACTAAGGTGTAGGTCTTTTAGGTTATGTTGTGGTGATCCTCGAGTTGGGGGATTTGTGTTCATACTGGACTGCAAAATTAAAACCAATTGAAGATGGACAAGAAAAGTTCAAAGCCATCAGGTCCTCAGTTTAGAAAAAAGAGAAAAGAAGAGGAGAAACGAGCAAAAGATACAGGTAAGCAGATGTGTCACTGGATAATGGCAGGTCATCCTGAAACAATCAGAATACTTTATTAATCCCTAAGGAAATAATGTGAGTAACAGTTGCTTCAAGAAAAAATGGTAAAAATAGCATCAGTAACAGACTAAACTCCAAACAATACATTATGTTACAGATTTTAATATTAATTAGTCATTGTCAATTTGTCCTGTTCTCATTGTATGACAAATTGTGATGGCTGTTTGGTAGCCGTTTGCATACTATGCAAACTCTCTCTCTCTTCACATGTGTGTGTGTGTACAACAGTTTTATGTTAATGTACAATCCTTAATATGTTGTGTGTGTGTGTGTGTGTGGGGGGGGGGGGGGGGGGGGGGGGGCGCAAGAGGGAGTGTTCACCCAGGGCGCCAAACAGGCTACATTATCTTTTTTCGTTTGCGTTTTAAATTCACTTGTCTTGCTTATTTTGTCACGTTATTCATTCTTTTGCAAGTTTGGAAAAAAAAAAAGAAACGTTGATTATCCCACAGCCTCACTGATCACCACTGCATGTACAACAGCACAGAAGATCCTTAGTATGTATTTAGTAACTAAACAAAAATTAGATTTTACTTTTCTATGATTGAAATGTATGAAATTCTTTGATCTTTTGATATTTTACCAATTCAGTGTAGTAATGCTTGGATCACCACACTGCAATAACATTTTGGTAAATATTTGCAATTATTAATGAGTACTCTGCAAAGCAATCCAGGGGCCTGAATACCACCTTATGCTGGGCTGCTTCTAAACAACATGCCACCCCTGCTTGCTGCTGGGTAAATGCATACTTTTCCACATGTATTTTCATTACTAATGTTGTCAGCCAAGTAATAATTACACATATGTAATTATCAAATTAGGACACAAAAAAAATCAACAAAATTCCATTACTGAGTTTTTTTTTATTTTGTTATAAACATGACTTTCCACAAAGATTTTACATTTCATGTTAAAACTATACATATATTTATATAGGTACGTGTAGGCTATACAGACATCTGTGCATACAGGAATAAAGAGCAGTGTTGTACGTTACCATACCAAGTAATACAACACTACTCCGCCTTCCAAAAATCTAAATATCTTTGCAGATTAAAACTGCAGGAGGTGTATTTACAGAAAAACATTCTCATTCTCTCTGAATGAAAAAATAGAGCAGTACATTCTCACTTTTGCTGTGTTTTGTTGTGTTTGTTTTTAATTTTAATGCTATACATATTGTAGCTTTAGAGAAAGCAGCTTAAAAATGTAGTGTTGGTATCTATAAGGAAAAGGGAAAATACACTCACATACAAAAAACTGAGACAAAGTAGAAGGTCGGGGTTTCTGCAGTTTTTAACAGATAATCACAATTACTATATGGTATATCAATAGGATCGATGAAAACAACGTTTATGTGCCAGAGAGGATGGTTCATGATAGACATCCAGTACAATCAGGATGCTCATATAAAGTACCACGTGGATTTTTAGAAGAATTACAAAACTCAATTAAGCGCATTAGTCAAGATATTCAATAACAATTATTTGATAATCAATAGTGTGTTACTGCTCTGCCCTCAGCAAAGACATGAAGAAGATAAAAAAATAAATATACATTATCTTGGCAATTTTTTTTTTTTAAGGAGTGTTAGTGCTTTTTCGTATCTTTCAGTCCCCGCCTCTTGCAATGTTCTACAACTGCCAATTTGGGCTGGCATGTCTGCTAAGTGTCCAGGGAGAACATAGTGGCAGTGTCGACATACCCACTTACTGCCAGAACCCTTTCCTCCTGGACCGGCAGGGCAATGTGACTGCAGGTTGTTGGCTTAGGAGTGTTAATAGCGATGGAAGATGTGTAGCAGCTCTCGGCTGCTCCAGCCATTTCCATGCTCTCTTCTTCCACCACCTCTCTCTGGAGCAGCAGCACATTGTCACTGTTTACCCCTTTCACTTTGCTGTAGTTGTCTCCATGTCCTACCCAGGAGCAGGCTTCTTCACGGGTATGGCCTGAAGGAATAGGATGGAGAAGCACCTTATTCTCCTCATTGACCCTTTGCACTTCAACATACTCAGTCATCCGGGTGGGCAACAGCAGATTCCTGGGCGCATTTCCGTCATTGATGGCTGAGATGTTGCGATCGCTGTGGGCCTGGAGTTGCTGGTGGACATCTGTCTGGGGATAAGGTTGATTATTATTAAAGCAGACCTCCCAGTAGCTTGATTGGAGAGCCTTTTTGATGCAGTGGTCTGAGGATGGGGAGCCCGGAGGAAACTGGGTGTCAGAAAGGCAATTCTGTTTGTGCATCTCAAGTGAGTTGTGTGGATCCAGTGGGCTTAGGCTGTAAGGAGTCACTGGGGAAAACACAGAAGGCCAGGTCTTAACCTTCTTACTTGATGCATCGGGGCTAACTACATCTTCATTAGCACATAGCATCGTTTCCTTCTCCCAGGCTTCTTTGGGCCCTTGTGTCTCCGTCCCAATTTGATCTCCCTCCTGATTTTGTTGCTGCTGTTCCTCTTTTGCCGCGCCACTCTTATCCATCAACAGATTGTCACTGTCACAGCTGCCCCGGCCAGAGTCACTGTCGGATGCTGAGCCTATGGATTTCAGGCAGCCGTCATGATCCTTGCCTTCGTCGACCATCAGTTCCTGCTGTTCTGGCACATACACTTCTAAGTATTCTACCAGCAAGTCCTCATAGTTAGACGTGGTTGGTGGGAAGTCAGACACCACCAGTGCGCTGAACACCTCGTCAGACTTGCCACTCTGCACACAAAGAGTAAAACTACTCAATGCAATTAGAAAGCACTATACAAATATGTCTGTGAAGGTTCTCAGTCATCCAGGTCATCGTAGTCAAAGGAGCTTGCAAAGAAAAGCGTCTGGACTTCTTTAAGTTGCTTGAAGACTATAAAACTAAGGTTTATATCTGGGACTCTCCACCATTTGACCTTAGAACTGAAGAAGCTTCTTGGATGAGAGGTGAAACGTCTTCAAGCAACTTAAAGAAGTCCAGACGCTTTTCTTTGCAAGCTCCTTTGACCACTATACAAATAGACATTTTGTCTGAATAAGTAGCCATCGAGACAGTGTTCATAATGTTACCCCTTTACCTTGAGAAGCTGCTTGTCAAAGCCTTTGATTTTAGGACCAGGGACTGGCGGCAGCATGCAGTGCTTCAGACTTTACACACAGACACACAAAAGGCTTTGTTAGCAGCAGTTGAATATCACAGATGTGATGACTATAGTCAGTATTTTACTTGCAGTATGCTACCAAAGCCCAGAATGGTCACATTATCGCATGAGCTAATACAGTTATTTATAGTTGATTACCTGTGAGACATTTAATCAGATTTTTCTTTCCTACTAATGGAAATTTATACACGTGAATAAGATCATTCTGTGGTTTTTTTTTTTTACAACAAAGGAAGGACTGAAGTCTCTGCACAGAAATATCCTTTAGCCATGTCTGGTTTTACAGAACAGTGTGAAAAATGGGCACCAGTGTGGAGTATTGATTTTTCTTGAGGTAAAGGGATAATTCAGCCACAACTCATAAGAAAATGTAAAGAATTTCAAATAATTTGATAGCTAAGTAATTGCAGTATTTTAGTAATAATATTCTACCGTAGGATCTAAATGTAAGTGTGAAGAGTGCTTTGGGCTTATGTAACATATGACAAAGTGCAGTCATGGTGAAAATAATCACATCCTCAGTCAATTCTAAGGTTTTGCATATCACAGTGTTAAAAATAACTATGTAGTCCTTAGCAGGTCTTAAAGCTCAGGTAAATGCAAGCTTTGATGGACCAAAGCTCATGACTTATTACACTCTATAATTATTTAAAAAATAAATAAATAAAACTAATGCAATAACTTAAAGTAATTGTTTTCTTTGGGACTTTGTCAATCTCTCATTTCACTGTGAAGGAATTTTGGCACCCTCTTCTCTATAGCATTGCTTCTCTTCACTGAGGTTTGCAGGTATTCATTTATGCACAGCTCTTTTACGGTCCCATCACAGCGTTTCAGTCAGGTTGAGGTCTGGCTGGACTTTGAGACTGGGCCATTACAGCACTTTAATTCTTAATTTCACTTTTTCAGCCGTTCCACTGTAGATTTGCTGCTGTGCTTGGGATCATTGTCCTGTTTCATGACCTAGATTCAGCCAAGCTGTCAGACAGATGGCCTCACGTGTGAATACTTTGGTATACAGAGGAATTCATGATCGACCTTGACTGAAAGATGCCCAGGCCCTATGGCTGCAAAGCAAGCGCAAATCATCAGCCCTTCACCGCTGTGTTTGACAGGTGCTATGAGGTCCCTGTGCTGAAATTCTGTGTTTATTTTTCACTAAATGTGGTACTGTGGAGCAAATCTGACAAAACCTCTGTTCGTCACACTTGCATTTGATTATCAGGAGCTGGCTGCTACTTACCGTCCTAATTTCTATAGAAGCAGTAATTTCTGCATTTTGCCTTAATATTTGTTAAATAAGGGACATGTCATTTGTCATTTGCTGTTGTTAATATGAGTTTGCGTTAACCTTTCAAGACATCATCACAGTTGTTTTGTCCTTATACATAAAAGCTTGTATCTGATTGAGGGCGTACTTTCTTATTACGTTCTGAAATTGCACAGAAACAATACATTTAAATAAATAATAACCAGCATTTTAACAAAGCAAAGTGGTTAAGAAGATCATTGTTACCTGTGGCTATTCATGTGTATCAGCCATATGAGGATCAGTAACATGAAGGCAGAAAAGACTAAAATGAGGATCCAGACAGACTTTTCCCGATGGAGATCTGAAAGACGCAACATAACAATGTGTGGGTGCTTCAGCAGAACAACGCAGTATCCATCTTTTTTTCTTCTTCCTGGGTTTATTATCATTACATCATGCTAAAGCGAGGCAAACAAATACTTTTCCCAAGAGGCTGCATGACAACTGGGATTGTTGTGGAGGGCCGTACCAACAAACTTATAAATATTATAATACTGAGCAGAATTCCACTTTTTGGTGCGACCGTCTAGTTCCGGTTTGTCATGTGGCCCCTTGGAAAAATAAATATCCTGCAAAAAAAGGTAGTAAAACCACAATGAAGGAATACGATTTCTAGTGATAATTAAATTGGTTAAACCGGTTCCTTTGCAAAGAGCCAGATTAGCTTCCTTCTTTAACTTCTAATCTTCATGCTAAGGTAAACTAACTGAGTGCTTCAGATTATAAGAGTAGCTCTCAACAAGAAAGTGCTGTAATATAGATTCCAAAATGTTAAACTGTTCCTTTAATAAATAAATATATCCTATACAATATATAATAATTAGTTAATGCAAAAGACAGTTGGCGGATGTCTTACACTCTGGAACTTTGACGTAGGAAGTGGAACTCCATTCACTCCAAAAGCCGTGATCGGGCTTACAGCGCACCTGAATAAGGTATGTACCACCTGACCGCAGGCTGAAAATGTTAAACATCTTCTGCTGGCCCGCAACGTGATTCTGGAAACACACATAGTCAACAGAAACACACAAATCAGTTAGTCTGTCAGGCTGCCAATATACAGATTTGAAATGTTCAAAAACCTGTCCTTTCACTAACACATCGTGTAGTTCCCTTACACCAGCCTAGAACAAAGTTTCAAATTTGAAAGGCAAATACTTCAAAGAGCATACCACACCCTGAAATGCGCTGAGACCTACGTACCTCCCATTCGCTTTCCTCCTCCTCCAACTTGACGCGGAGCTCATAGATTAGAGTGATCCAACCAGAGCGGGTGTCAGCCTTACGAGGTGGTTCCCAAGACACTCGAAGAAAAGGCCAGCCCTGATCCTTCATTACTGTCACTTCTAGCTTTTCTGGAGGATGAGGCTTGACTGGAGCAGAAGAGAGAAAATGTGAATGAAAGAAAGACAGAGCAACAGCAAATCCAACAATGAATAAAGATTGTATTACTGAAAAAACAAACAAAAAAACCAATAGGCATCAACAGGGCTTGTGAACGGCAGCAGGTGAAAACACTGCAGGGTGAATTATCAGCTGTTACACAGCTAACAAAAGGACACTCCCAGCGGATAAGCACCAGCATTGCAGGAATGACCTTCAACATATTTGTCGATGTGTGTATTATGACATATAGTAGTGATAAATGTCACTGTTTGGGCTTTACGCTATCCTCGTGGAGACACATATCTGACAATTGTGAGGTAACACAAAGAAAAAGATAAGCAGATCAGAACAACTCGACACACTTCCAGTTTAGGAGGCTCAAGGACGAGATGAATACTTCTCTGTTAATTTACTCTCCCATTTTAAATATTTCATGAATATACTTTTTGTTTTGAAGGATGGAACTACTTCTTACTAAAGTATTGAATTACTTGCATTAAAGTACTTTATTTCTGTTAGCGAAGTAAATGATTGTCTAAAATAACTGGACAGTGTGCATTTTTGAAGCAGGAGAAAAGAGAGCAGATTTTCCATTGCAGTAAACAAGTGTGCATGTGCTCAAGTGTGACTGGCCCCCACCAAAAACACATTAGAAGCTCATAAATGATAAGGAGGTAAAAGAAATTCTTGTTACAATTTCAAAACACAAGAATGTTTTAACTTTGTTTAATTTAGCATTAGTTAATGCTAAACTTAATTTCAGTTGATTTTGTAGATCGTGCATCAGCTAGTCCTTTAATCGCTGCAAAGGAAATTTCACTGTGGACATTAAAAGGTGACCTTTAGTGAGCAGTTACAGCATAACGGGAGGGGGTGACTAAACTCCAAGAGCATTTGCCACAGTGTAGCGCAGTGTGCTGCCGAGCAGCTGTGGAGCTGCTTTTTTTAATCCCTGTGGTGAAATTATGAAAACCCCTCCACCCCTGCCCCCAGTCCCCTCACCAATGTAGACCACGTCTATATCCACAGGGTCAGAGTAGGTCTTGCCCAGTGCGTTGGTGGCCACCACGGTGATGTTGTAGCTGACCCAGATGACGGTGTCGTTCTTGTTAAAGAAGCAGGAGTTCTTCCCGGCTGTGTGGTAGTCAGGACACTCGTGCACTACGTTAGAACTGCAAGAGAGGCAGAGGAGCGGCATGCAATCACAGGTGTGCGCTGGCATTGTGCTTGCACAGCCACATTAAAATAACAGTGTACATCCTCCCTATTCCTGACACTGCACATGTGTGTGAGAGTGACGAGAGGAGACAGATGGTGAGAAAGTGTGACTGCAAAATAAGTGGAGGCCATCTTTTTTCTTTCTTTTTTTTTTTACTGTCAAGCTGCTAGGATGTTGTATTTAATTAAAGGAGACACAGAAAATAACTTTGGTATTGTTTTCTGTTTGAACTGCAGGTTCATATCCCAGTAGACCTGGGTGTCATAATGAACACAACTGGGAGTGTTTGCATATAGAACATGGGAAACAAATTGTTGCTGCTGTCACAGTAACTAGTGACGACTGGTCGGGGGACATGTTCAGGTGCGGACAACATGAGGAAAAATATGTGAGCCTCTGAATGCTGGTAAAGCTGCCTGCGACAAATGCATGCGAGCTGGAGACGGAAAAAATAAATTAAATCAATAAACTTTGGTTTGATTTCAGAAAACGTGGGGAAAGTGACTCATGTCATCTCTATGGTGAGCAGAACTTGCACAAACCAATTAATCAAAGTGTATTTGTTCTGCTGCTACACACTACACCACAGTGAACTGAAAGTTGAATACAAGAAGACATCAAAAAAGGAGAAACAATACAAAATACTACACCAATAATATAGCATTATAATGGTATTACTTTGATTTATTTATAGAGTTACTGAAAGAAGCACATGTGATGTGTCAGGAAGCCATGGCCTCTGTCAGTGCGCCCCAGGGTGGCTGTGGCTACAATGTAGCTTGCCATCACCAGTGTGTGAATGTGTGTGTGAATGGGTGAATGACTGGATATGTAAAGCGCTTTGGGGTCCTTAGGGACTAGTAAAAGCGCTATATAAATACAGGCCATTTACCAGGCCATTACCATGGCAAAACTGACTAAGTGGAAAAACCTATCCTAATAAATCTGCGCCATAAAGCATTTTAGGCAGAACATTAAATGCAAGATCATCAAATTAAAATAATGATGATTCAATTTAAGTTTCTTAAAGAAAACTTTGGGTACATACATGTTTGCAAGCTGCACAATTAAGACATGACATGTGCGCAGTGAAACCCGCCCCTGCACATACCAAACCAAACAAACAGGCACACCTCTGCTGCACTTGCAATAGTACAACAAGTATGGGGGAACAAAACAGGAAAGCTGATGTTAAAGGGAGACAATCTCAAGAGCGGTGGAGAACTGAGAGCTTCTTCGTGTAGTTTAAAGAGCCAGTCTGAGATTTCTTTTCTCAGTCCAAACACCAGCAGAGATTGGAAGCCACTGACTCGAGGCAAAAAGCTCCCGAACTGAAAGCGGCAATATATGTTTCTCCTAGCAAAATCACAAAGTGATGGAGTTTCATCACAGCAGAGGAAATTGCTGAATCTTCGAGGTTTGTGGTTTGTGAAAGTGCAGCATTTATTTGCAGCCAATTTCACTGCAGATGTCTCTCTTACAGGTGAAATATGTGATGAAAAATCTTTTACTTTTTATTTTCTTCATGAAATTTCCCACAAAACCGTTGTGTTGTGGTGCAAGAAAATATATGCAAGAACAAAATTACTGATTAACATATTTAGTACATATTCAGGCTGGTGAAACAGGTGGTTCACTATTGCAAAAATGTATGATATCCAAATCGTTTCGGATCTCAGGAGCTTCACAGTTAAACCTCAAAAACAATTTCTGTAGCATGGTGCATTATATTATTGTGAAAACGGTCAAAAGACATAAACCCCCACCACCACCACCACAACTACCTAAACCAATTTGTTTAGGTAGTTCTTATCGCCCAAAGTAACATCTAGATCAATGTCAGGATCTAGTGTTTCCCAGCAGGAAGTGGCCTTCAACCTCTGGGTGCCTTCATGCCATGGTTTATCCACTGCCATATCTTCTCTACTGTACTCTGAGTATTAGAAAATACTGTAAGTTAGCTTACGTGTTATATTAAGGAAGATGAATAATCCGCCATTGAAGACTGGAATAGTTGGAAAAGAACCTCAAAAGTCATAGCCCTCTAAAAGGACTATATGTCATAGAGGGTTAAGGGATGGACTAGTTTTTGGCAGGGAGCAGTGACAAAATAGATGTGCATCACCTTCAGGCCTTTATGCTAAGCTAATCAGAGCCTTAGTAAAAGATATGAGGAACGTTAACTTTGCCCTCCTCTCTCTGTTAGGTTTAAGGCAGGCTAGACTTGTTCTCCCTGTTTTCTTTTCCTCTTTGCTCTCAGGTTGAGTTATGGGCAGATTGCTCCTGCCACTGCCCATGGGTGGAGAGTAAATGGTGGTAAAATTTACCACCATTTACCACCATTGTATGGTGGTAAATTAGAGCCTTATGTTTGACGTTTGTTTGCAGCTGTTTCGATTAGTGATTCCTGCTTCTTGTCTACTTCCGTGTTGTCCATCTGGAATTCTTGGCAAGCTCATCAAGACACCCACCTGTCAACCTTTTTGGAGTTCAAGAGCTACCACCGGACAGTGACAGTACACCAAATCTAATTCTGAGGCTTCCTGTGGAAACAAGGACTTGCCTGAATATCACCTGCCTGCCCACTCTCCTTCAAGTCTCCTCAGTCGTCCTTTGATTCCAGTCTGCCTACCAACAACCCCTCTCTCGGCCTGCTATTCACCAGCCACTTACTGATTTTGTGGACTGTAAATAAACCTTTTAAACTTCATGTCAGCTGCCTGAGTTTGCTCTCTGGGCCCAGCCACAGTAAAACCTTGACAGAACGATGTAGACAACCCATGGACGCAGCAGACTGTATTAGGTGAACATGAGAAGGCTTTAACATCTATAGTTCAGCAGCTACGTGAAACACATCAGTGGGTAGAACAGATGGGTAATGCACTGTAAATAATTCACTCCAAACTGTCACCTTCTCCCATCCCGGAAGCTCCGGTTCAGGTCAGTGTGCCCTCTCCTGATGCAGTTGCCTTTTCACAGCCATCCCTATCTCACCTGAACTATCTGGTGGAGAGCCAGGTCACTGGGGTGGATTTTTGCTTTGGTACTCACTACTGTTTCAGTGCTCTCCACGGGCCTTCTCAAACAATTGTTCACAAAATACTACTGTTAAGGGTCTGGGCACTCAAATACACTAAAGCATATTTACTATGAAACCCTATAGAGTCTGTGTCCTACACAGTATTCATTAAGAAATCTCAAGTTAGTTTGTGAACACTCTCTAAATGAGGAAGAAGCAGCTTGACATGTATTCAACCTGCATCAAAGTCTGTAGCAGAGGTTCTACTGAGTCCAGGGTAATGGCTGAGACAGGGTTGGAGAAAAAAGCCCTAAGATGGACATTCTATGATACCCTTAATGAGCAAATGAAGGATGAATTGGCCTCTTGCAATAAGTTTTTTGAGGAATTATAGCCCTTGCTGACCTTATCGATACCCACGTCAGAGAACGTGTACAAGAAAATGGGACCATTTCCAGTCTCTGCATCTTACCACCCTGCCTCTTCCCTCAAGCCGTCTATACAATCTTTCCGGTCCTAAACACCTTGCCATGGATAAATACATCAAGGACTCCCTTGACAGCAGCATCATTCAACCGTTCTCCACTCCAGTGGGTGCGGGTTTCTTCTTTGTAGAAAATAAAAGAGATTCTGCGACCCTGCATTGACTATGAGGGTTAAATCAAATCACTGTAAAAAATAGGTATCCTTTTCCCTTAATCACCTCAGCCTGTGAGCCACAGCATTCACAAAATTAGATCAACGTAATGCTTATCATTTGTTCCACGTCCGGGAAGAGGATGAATGGAAGACGGCATTTAACATTCCATTAGGTCACTATATATGGTCATGACATTTAGTTGAACCAATGCCCCCACTGTCTTTAAGGCCTGGTCAATGATGTCTTAAGAGACGTTTGAAACATCTTTTTGTTTGTTTTTTGGATGATACCTTGAGACCCTCGAAGAACTTCATGTCTCTGCAAGCAGGTACTACAGAGACTACTTGAAAACAAACTCTTCGTTAAGGCCAAAAAATGTGGAATTCATGCTAACCATGTGACTTTTCTTGGAGACGGAGGTGAAAGCTGTAATTGACAGGCCTGTCTCCGCATCCTGGAAACAGCTACAACGGTTCCTTGGATTTGCAAACTTTAAATGCTGCTTCATCAGGAATTATAGTCAAGCTCCAGTACCATTAACCGACTCACTTCCTTTTCCAGGCCATTTAAATGAAATGGAAGTAGGAAGCAGATCAAACATTTCAAATGATCAAAGACAGGTTTAACTCTGCACCTGTACTGAACCATCCCGATCTGTTAAAACAATTCATTATTGAAGCGGGTCTCTCGGGTGGGGACAGTGCTAATGTACAGAAGCCGACGGTAAGCCGCATGCCTTCTTTTCTTGGCACTTGCCTCCAGCAAAAAACTATGACGTATTCAACTGAGAGTTACTTGCAATCAAAGTAGCTTTAGAGGAGTGGAGGCACTGGCCAGTGAGAGCTGAAATACTATTTATTGTATTGACTGATCATAAAAACCTAGTTTATCTCCAAATGACTCAAGACAAGCAAAGTGGCAACTATTCTTTATATGTATGGCTTTATTTCAACTTTACCATAATTTATCTACCTGGCTCCTGAAATGTGAAACCTGATGCTTTGTCTCGTCAATTCTCCACAGAGTCAGACCCTGTTGAACCAGAACTCATCTTGCCATTCCAGTTCATATCTAAAGCTTGGAAAGCATTTTGCGAGGCCCTGGGTGCTAGCGCTAGGCTAACCTCACCCTGACAATCTTTTTTTTTTTTTTTTTTTAGTTTAAGAGCCACTGCTGGGTAATCACAGTCACAGTTTTAATTACATGACTTCCTCTGAAAAAAAGGAATTACCTGAAAATCACCTGCCGGACCACTCTCCAACAACTCTCCTCAGCCTCCCTCAGATTCCTGCCAATAACCACTTTCTCAGTCCGACTTTCACTGCTGACAAGTAAACACTCAAAGACAATCTGAGCTACTGCAGTCAGATTCTCTCTGCCCGACTTTGCTAATTCCCTTTGTTAATCTCCCCACACCTTTCCAGAATACAGAGGTCATCTTCCACACAGGTCATCAGCCAGGTACTGATTTTGTATACTTTGTACATAAACCTTTTAAACTTCATGTCACTTGTCTGATTCCCTCTGAGTCCAGCCACAGTAAAACCATGACACTATGTGGCCATATGCTTTGCATATCAGGAGTTCAGTATCATTCTTGTCAATGTGTGGCTCAGTTTTTATCAGCCTCTTCACATGCAACACATGCAGCCTAACATACAATATAAGTTTTGTTCATTTTTCTCTCTGTTATTTTATTGGGAGGGGGTGTCGTTTTTTTGCCTTCTTATATTCCTGTCAGTTTGACTTCCTTTGATTGTTTTCCTGCCTTTTTCAATGTTTGCTTTGCCCTCATTAGTATCACTTGTTTTAATCTAAAACACCTGTTACCAATCAGTCTTCTCGGTGTACTCATAGTAGATTTTTAGTGTCCCAGTGTTCTCCAGTCGTAATAGTATTCCCCATCACACCTTTATTAACCACTGCATGACCAAGGCCTGCCTGGATTGTTTACAGTGTTTACAAACTGTGTTTTCACTTTGTAGTTAAATAAGCTAGTAATTCCACTCCTTCTCTGTACATGTGTATCAACCTTGAAGTATTTAAAAATCCATGTTCACGGGCACCTCTTAGCACTTTGCAATCTTTATCCTCTGACACCGTTTGGATTGTTGATTTTTAAAAAACCACAAACAAGAACATCCCATTGTGCCAGCTGTACTGATGGAACTCTTCTTTTTATTAATATGAAAAATCATTTTTTTAACAATTGCCAAGTGCTTACACTTCCCTTTATAATACATTATGTAAAGGGCCCTGATATACTAATATTATGATCTGTGTTTATATGAATGAACTAAAAAAACAACTATTACTCAATGTTTGTGGCTACTAGATAACATGAAGTAAAATTATAACAAGCTTGGGCGCTTCTGCGCGAGTTTCTTACCCTTCTTTCCGATAGTAGAGAGCGTATGTAGTAGGCAGGCCCCCATCAGATCCTGGCTTCCACCAGCATGTGAAGGTCTCTTTCTCTGGAGAACGGCATTTGATCTCTGTGGGCTTGCCAGGTAAACTATAACCTAAGACAGATATTAGATGGAAACAAGGAAACATAGGAATTTACTAGACTACATCCTAAACAGTGTGTCAAGCCTAAGCAATGAAAAAAGGCGAAATTTTAAATTAGATGAGAAGATGAAAGAAATAAAACTTTAACGTGAGTTGAGAGTAATATGAAACAAAAAAAATATCCACAGATGAAACTCAGCGTTGCTTAGTGCTTATTAATTATGCAGATCTGGCTCATGTGTTAACCAGCTAGATCACACCTCTCGGATATCTTAGCTCATTGTCAGAAACCTAAGAAGGTGCTAAGACTGAGTTTCAAGCCAAAACACTTACGCGTTCCGTCTGTGTGCGGCACAAAGGCTGGCAGCAACAACAGCAGGAGAACTTCTCTGACTTTCGTCATCATTGCACCACAAAACCTTGTTGGGCTGAAAAAAACGAGAGAAGGAAAGGAAGAAAGAAAGGTGAAGACGGAGGACTTGTCTGATCTGCCAAATCAGTTGACCCACAATGTTGATTGCACATCTTGTATTGAGTTACAACACACTTGAATGACAAACAAAAACTGGAACATGCAGCCCGTGTGGTTTCTTATTGTGACACTAACCTGTTTGACGGTGAAGTGTTACATGCAGCGCTAAAATTAGTTCAAAGCCCTCCGCATTTAGAAACAGACGGTGTGAAAAGATTTTAACCACAGGTGAAATAACGTTATAGTCAGTGGTAAAGAAATATCCAATATCGGATACGTTGGATCAGTTTATGCTGAGAAACCATTTCGATCAGTTGCTATGAATATGAATCATAAGCCAAAATGGTAAACAAAGTATCTGAGTAAACGAAGAGTAAAAAACTGATGAAAGACGAAACACCTTCTAGAGGATAATGTGCTGTTTCACTAAGGATTAAAAAAAAAAAGCATCCACTCTGTCTCTGACTACCTCTACCAGCTGGCACACACAGCGTAACTGATTGCATAATCTGTGGTCGGGCTTTTGCCCCGACAACACACACAGCAGGAGGCTGATTTGCCTTGCTGGAAACTGGCTTGACTCATCTTCTCATGACTGGAAAATCTGCATTTGCTTCGGCATGTGCTGATGTAGTATCAGTTATTACTCTGCACGACCCTTTATCTCTAAAGCCATTGGACGGCAGGGGTAGGGTAGATGCAGGGGGTATTAGTTAGAGGTTAAATAGATGGGAGAGCTAATGTTGCATGAGCGATAAGGCTGACAGAAAAAAAAAAAAAAAACTTCCCTCACATGTTATCTCACATGCTGCCTCCCTTTTCTTTCATTGCTGGGCCTGAACATTTGTTAAGCCAGGATTTGACCTGTCAAATGCAAGGATCCTTTGACCAACCCCCAACCACCAGTACATCCAAGAAAAAGATCAAATATAAAGAGGGGCATGATCACACTTGAAGTGCTTTTTGTGTGTTTTTTAAGGGAGCACTTGATGCAGTTTAACCTGAGCATATGCAAAAATATGCAAATAACACTTTTTCTTCAACACAAAGCTCTGAAAAACTAGAAAAAAGGGAGATTCAAAAATGAGAAAATTTGTGTAAGGGTAGTGTGCAACTTGCTTCTTATTTGCATGTGAAAAAATAAAAAACAGGACAGAGGCCCTGTTCTGTGATTAGACTTTTTTAAAATCAAGAATATAAAATAACCATTTCATTACAAAGTGTCCAAACTGAGCTGTTTGTTTTAAAAGGTGCCGCCTTGACTCAAGAGATCTCCTAGATGTTCGTGGCATGTTTGCCGTCACCTTGACATGTCATGACATGATGTGAAGTACTTCGCTGCACATGCTTTAATGCGCCGACACTGAGCGTGGGTGGAAACATGAGAGCCCTGCAATAAAATTGCATACATGCTATTTCTAAGAATGACAACCTAACACACGCCGTGAAAAAACACAAAACTAGACAAGCATAGGCACAGACTGACCTTTTTTCCATGAAATACGTCAAGTTTTTTAATGGCATGTGTTTCACAACAGCTAAATTCTACATTAACAACGTGCTGAGGTGTAAGGCGCAGGTGTGCTTGGGCATGTGCTGTCATATTATGTGTAGTAGTATGCTAACCTACAGTATTACTAACTTGTTACTAACTTAAAAAAAAAAATTATTATTATTATGGTGCCTTCATTTTACTAACGTCACCATGATCTGATAATTGGCATTAAGATCAAGGCACTGGATTAGCCTCCTGCTGCATATAGCCTTCTTACATAACCAGTAGTCCAAACTGAATAAGCTGCCAAGCTGGAAAAGTGCTGGCCAACAGAGTGAAGCTCTTCCCTCAATATTACTGAATAATCCTCACTGTATGGATTCTCAAGTGTGTTTTGCAATAAACAAACAAAAGATTTTACCACCACATTTATGAATTTTAAAGTTTGCTGTAGTACTTTTTTAACATCTTGCCTCTTATTAATATCATTCCTGACTATGATGAGACCTGCATCATGCATTATGGAAAAAAAACAGCATTCGAGTCACTAACATGTAATGTAACATTCAAAAAAAAAAAAAATGCTGCACGTCTTGAGAATGAAACCCAGACATGTCTGTTCGTGATCTGTAAATAAGTAACTGCATTTACTGTCGACCTCTAAGGTAAAAAGGCAAACGTGCAGAGAGGTGGTAGAGTTGCTGTTGTGCATAAGGTTTCATCTAAAAAATAGAAATAAAATGAAAAGCTGGGAAATCAATGCCCGATAAACCTTCTGTTGGTTTTAGCATGATCTCCACACGCAATGTAAAGATGACGCATGACAAAAATATCCAAAATCACTCAGTCGGGTTACTGTGAAAATAGATTCATGCTAGAGATTATAAATCATTCAGGATTTTTGTTTGTCAGCAGTCTTCCAGTGTCATGGTACACGTGCTGGATGATGAGGTGGTAAAATGCGAGCAGTGAAGCATCGTCTGATGTGGTTGTACAACAGCTCCACAGCACAACAGCTCACCTTTGCACAGCTGATGAATAAAGAACATTCCTTTCTTATGCAGAGTCACACTTTCTCAAGAGACCTGACCGACACAGCTGAGCTATGGGAGACGTGTTTCTGGGAACCTGTCTTTCTCTCCTGGAAGGTTATAGAGATTGAGCATGCAAAGTGCCCAACATATCTTCAATCATTTACTACGCATCCACTTATGTCCTTATTTAGAAAATAACAATTTCCCCTCCTTGGGGCGTAAGCACGTCTGCGGAGGCACTAATACATTTGAGCGTTTCGGGGCAGTATCGTTGAGAAGATATCGATTTAACAAGCCCGCAGGTTTGCCATGATCTAGCTCGCAAAGTTAATTATCTTTGTAAAAGGATAATAAACTGTACAGTACAGTTTGTATTTCTGACCATGACTTACTGCACAGTCTGGGTGAAGAATATATAAAGAAGATACCATAAATCACTCGGATTGCATTCCTGCTCAGACTGGAACAGACCAAACACATTTCCTGGTACTGAAGTAAAAACCGGTTTGAACACTAGTTCCAGTGGAATTCGAGGAACAATCAAGGGTAGAAACCAGCAGAAAAACGACATGCAAAGTTGTGTCAGAGCAGTTTTCACAGCAATTAAACAAATCTAAAAAAGACAACCTCTGAAGTTAACAAAAACATGGCCTTTGATCACTTCAATTGACCTTGTCAGGACAAACTTTAAGTCACACAGTTGGCAAATTACACTGACCCGTGCTTGTGTTTAAGAAGGTTCACTGTACTGTAGGTAGCTGTTTTCAGTCCATATTTTGCCATAAATAACCAGCAGAGCGAAAGGTCTGTTGGGGATCCAGGCTTTTATTGTCATTGTGGCACTTGTGGAAAAGGTTCACGATAACACTGAATACACTGGCAGGGCTTAAATTACACAGTAACTAGGATATAGTGGCATCCCACTAAAATGACAGCTTGGCTTCTTCTTTTTCTTTTTAAAGAAAAACACAGCCCACCAATCTGGTTATTCATCACTTGAATAAAGTCAGTGCAACAACTTTCACATGTATCAAAGTCCGTATTATGCTTTTTGTGTTTTTCCATGTGTTATGTGCCAAATGGAAGGTTTGGAAAAGTAAGAAAGGCCCAATCATGTGCGGAAGAACTTCTTCTCTCCTAGTGAAAACACTGCTCTTTAGGGGGTCTACTAGAGCTGGGCGATAGAACGAAAACGATATGTATCGCGATATAACTTTTCTCGATAGAAAAATTAAACTATCGCGATAGACCTCGCCGCTCTTGTCCTCTTAAAAAAAAAGAAAAAAAAAAGAACAGCCAATCCAAATTAAGTAGCGCAGAGCCGAACCAATCACAGCCACAGCGTCACCTCACGTGACTTGTTACGTACAGTGTAAGTGCCAAGCCGCACATGTGTATTTGTTTGGGAAGCAGCCAGCCACCCTACCGCCAGGGTAATTAAGGAAAAGAGTGAGCCGACTAGAGAAATCAACCGAGCGTGACCGAAGGTTACCGAAGAGAAAACAGATGATGGTTCCAACGCCGGAGAGATTGTCGAACGGAAGAGACAGAGAAGTTCCGTAGTGTGAAGGTATTTCGGCTATTTCAAGTCTGACAAAAAACAGAGTAGCGTGCACTGTAAATTGTGCCGAAAGCAAGTCTGGAAATACAATAAACTGGTGCATGCGCTACGTCCACACGTACCCAGGTATTTTTGAAAACTCAGATTTTTCTATGCGTTTGCACCTTTCGTCCACACGTAAACGGCGTTTTTGGTCACTGAAAACGAAGATTTTTAAAAACTCCGTTTTTGCATTTACGTGTGGACTAGAAAAACGGAGAAAACGCAGCGTCAAAGGTGTGCGCCACGTTATTGTTTCGGTGAAATGAATTTCTACAATACTGTTAATTCTACTCTCTGCAGTGTTTAAATGCTTACATATACACACAGTTACTGTCCGTCCACACATACGACTCGGTTCTGCTTCTATGCCCCAGCTTCGTTTACTATTTCCCACTGAGGCTTCTAGACTTCTGATTGGCCAACATTTCTGCACGGTTAGGAATCTAGCGCCACCTGCTGCTTTGGCATGTTCATAGCAGCGTTTTCCTTCATTTCTGCCTTTATGTGTGGACGGGATTATTTTTTAAAACGAAAACGGAAAATCTCCGTTTTCATAAATACCCGTGTACGTGTGGACGTAGCCTCAGTCTCTGACTGGAAGCGCTAATTCGTCATTCGGCTTTTGTCAGACTAAAGTAACTGTTAAAACTGTTTGAAAAGCTCAGCTATACAACAAGGAGAGATTGAGAATTTCCTTTTAGTTCTCAGTTTATTTGATATTGACAAAAGTTACCGGTAGTCAGTTTTGTCTGTTCTTCTGTTAAACAAACTAAGATTTATTTTTAGAATTAATATTTTGTTTTTAAGTGGAATTGACAATTTAGTCTGTTTCGTTTGTTCTATTTTGAAACTTAAACGCTTTAGCGGCTGCCTTTTGTGTAGTTTGCAATATTTGCCTTTATTTATCTGAAAAAGTCTCATGTTCCTTAAGTACATCTACCCTGTTGAATTTATTATGGGAAATAAATATTTAAATAAAAACAAGCTGCTGATTATTTCACATTTTACTTGTGAGCAACGGCACATTTAAATCTTACAAATATAGTTATTTGGCTTATATCGTGATAGATATCGTTATCGCCTGAAATGAAAAAAACATATCGTGATATGAAAAAAATCTCATATCGCCCAGCTCTAGGGTCTACACATTCCCTATTTTCAGCAACTTAAAGCCATCACAGGCCGACTAACCATTGGTGATATGAAATGGGCAGGCACCATTTTCTGAAGCCAATATTAACTTAGAGGTGACTAAATGACAACCAGAGGGCAAATCGTATGCACAGTGAGAATCTGGAATGCTCCTTAGCAATCAAAGCATAAAACTTTTGATACGTAGATGGGCCTGAAAAGCCCACCCAGCTTGTTGTAGTCCTGTCTTTTCTTCCATTACTTATTTACATGACTGTGTGACACATTTCCATAACGTCTGCTTAGCTAATCAAAGAATGACCAGCCATCTTAACCAAAACCAGATTCAGCAAGCTGCCTCCCTGTTGAAACTTCTTCTAAGCTCCACTAATTCTAAGGTATGGGCACCTTAAGTGCTCTGCTAAGTAGCTGCTCTTTTACCTACTTCAAGACAGGGTGCATAGTGCATAAAATGGTGTAAAACATTTAAAATATCTCATAAAGACTCTTAGTTGTTGTTGTTTTTTTTTTTAAATACAGTGTGTGGGGCCTGATGGGGGCCTTTAACTTGCATTCTTTCTAATGGCTAACAGGGGGCAATGTTCTGGTTTCAAAAAGAAGTGCGGACATTGAAAAACAAGGGAAAGTGGGAAAACAAGCCCTGCTCCGTAATCTCGGTCATCGCTTTCCTAATGAATTTGTTGTCTAAATAGCCCGTAGCCCATGGATAAAGCAGGACAATCTGTAATGTGTGCTCAACGCTGGTAACTACGGGCAGTGCAGCGTCCCTCTGTTTGTCAGACAGATACTAAAATTTCAAATCTGAAACACCACGACGGCAATGGCAAAAATGCTCAGCTTGAGGTGTCACAACAGCCTTTGCTAAAGGCTATTTCCATCCTCTTTTACATACAGACTGTGGATGCATTAATCCATCACTCGGAACTGGGCTTGTTGAGTGCTGCTAGGATAACTGCTTAGACCAGTGGCAGTGTCCATTGTTTATCTGTTATCATATCAATAAAGGCAAAGCAGCTAAAACAGAACCAAAACAGTAAAAACAGATCCTGCTCTCTCTCTTTACTCTTAAGTACAGATCACAGAGAAAATCCCTCATGGGTTGCCTCTTTCTTTCAGGAACAGCTTTTTTTCTTTAGCTTTACTTCATTGTTGCATTATAAGGTGCCGCTTGTGAAATTATACTTGCCTCATTTTCTTGGCCAACCTGTATCCTGTGACCGCTTGTGTTTTTGAGCCACTCAATTGCAGGAAAAGAGATTTAAGGACGTCAGACCACGCACTCCTCACTACCTGCAGCAATAATGATCCCACTGATCTTCGGCCTTGCTTGGTTTGTGCGATAAGGGGGATAACATGTATTTATTAACCACTAGGGCCGTCTTTGAAGAGAAATATTCCTTCGAGTGTCTCCTGTGAGCTTCTATGACAAATCTAGTTGGTCTGAAGCTCCATGTTTTTAATGTTGTAACAATTTTCTGATAGTGAAATGTCTCCTTAAATATCTAAGGCTACGTTCACACTGCAGGCGAAAGCGCATCAAATCCGATTTTTTTGACCCTATGCGACCCATATCCGATCATGCTATGACAGTGTGAACGGCGCAAATCCGATATTTTCAAATCCGATCTGGGTCACTTTCGTATGTGGTACTGAATCCGATACATATCCGATGTTTTAGAAAGCGACTGCTGTTTGAACGGTCAAGTCGCATTAAATCCGCCTTTTACGTCACCGACACAAGACTGAAGCCAATTATCAGTGCCAGAGAAGCGCCCGAGAAGACATCGCGAACGCTTCCTAGCCATCCAGTGTAGATGTCAGTGAAACTGTTGGGAAGACAACGTAAACATTTTATTTGTACTGTATAATCTGCAGATTCTGACAGAAATCTGCAACTATCCTTTGAAGCACCGCTCCTCTCTTAAACAGCAATAAGGATCATTATTAGGTTATTTACATTATTATGTAAATAACAAAATAACTTAAAGCAAAAATTGGGAAACGTAAAGTCCGAAGTCTTTATATTAACGGCCATCAGTCAAACAATACTGTTTGTTCTTGGTCTAAACAGAGTGCGTTGTGTGTGACATCTTCTTTTGCGCATGCGGGCCGCTTTGAGCGTTCACACTAGAGCGCGTTTGCTGTCGCATTTTATTTGTAGTGTGAACGAGGAGACAAAAAAATCGGATTTGATCAAAAAATCGGAATTGAGCATTAAGACCTGCAGTGTGAACGTAGCCTTAGACTTGATGTAGGTGGCTCTAACAGCGTTTAATTGTATCTGCTGCCTTGTGCATTTCTTATAGTGGGTGTATATTGACATCTTGTGAAATATTAAAAAGCATAAACTAACTGGGCTGAATGCACTTGGAAAGTGGTGGGAGACCAAAATGAATGCCTAATTGGAAACTATAAGAAGTGTGTATCAGCATGTAATTCCCTTACAAAACAGCATTGGAAAAGAGGTTCTGAAGGCGCTTAATTTTTGTGAGTCATCACTAATTTCGACGCCAATTACAACCTTTTCCATAGCAACAGTTGCCGCAAAAGCACCAGCTACTATTGATGTTAATATAAAGCCAGTCAAACATGCACCTAACATGCACACACAAATGATATCTGTTAAACTGAACAGGCTGGATCTTGGAACACTCGCACTGCCCTTGCTCTTCAACTGTGATCCTTACTTCTTGGTTTGCAGCATGCGTGACAAAAAAAGCCAAAACGGCAGAAGTGATGAAACTTACATGGACTTTATATCACAGCATCAATCTGCACGCAATAGCTGTGGTTTTATAAAGCCTCAGTGTGGGTTGCTAAATGCGGAAAGACTCGGTGAGCTGCAGGGAACTAACACTGTAATCCAGTACTGAGTTGATCAGCTTGAGGCTATAAGGGCCAGTGGCCTTCCTCACCTTTTCCTAACTAGACTTAAAGCCAATAAAGCATGGAACAGACACAGGAAACCTCATTACTCCTCTGACCCCGCGCATCATCATCATCATCCTCCCACACCGGGAGGGAGGACGACAATCTCAACCCCTGCGTGTCAGCTGTCAGCAAGGGAATATGTCTTCATCCAGAACTAAATCCTATTACACTCACTTTTTATAACTCCGCAGGCAGCGCGCCGTGTCACCTCCACGTCACGCACACTTGTTCCTGATAATAAATAGTATGCATAGAGAGCATTTATGACTTACCTGGATCGAAAGTTTTTCAGTCTCCGCCGCCGTAGCGACTTCGCCGCAGGCTCCCGGGAGAGCGGGCTTTTAGACACCGACCTGTGCCTGTGATTTAACGCGTTTCACCGACAGCTGAGAAGAGGAGCGCGCGCCGGTCAGCTCAGCCGTCCTGTCAGCGAGATTATCGCCAACATCCACTGTGCGCTCTGCGCTGATCCCGGGTAGGGTGGGGTGTGGTATGGCAGCTCCGCCCATGTAGGTTAAGGTTGACACCGCGGACCTGAGGTTTCGAGGAAGTACTACCGACTGGCAGAACAAGTTTGACATGGAGCCATCAGAAGGCGTAACGACATGTGGGGGAAAGAATAAAAGACAAGAAGAAAGAATACGTTTAGTGTAAAGTCTTGTAGATAAAGTTGATTTATGAATGTTTAATCAGTGGGAAATAAGTGCTGACAGTATTGCCTCTCCCTCTGTCTCTGTCTGTCTGCCCCCCCCCCCCCCCCCTTATTTGTACACGTGTTTGTGTCACCCTGTGGAATTTGGTTACATGTTATGGTTAAGGTAACGTTCCAGGAAATCAACGATCGCGCAAAGCAAAATAAATGGCCAGGTGTGTTTGTGTGCGAAGGTATACGTTTGGTGGATGCCCTGCACACAAAAACGACATAAACATCAACAACAACATGCATTTGGATTCATTTTTTTTAAACCCCCACATGGTTCATGACAGAGATGACTGTTATTTACCCGCTGTTCATGGTGTTTGTACCCATGTGCTTTAAGTGTCATGCTTTTGTGTGTGCATACGTGTGGTTGTGGGGGCAAATTGCCCGCCCATGTGCTTTTTTTTCATACAAGAATGTAACATGTAATATTCTATCTTTTCTAGTTACATTTCTTTTCTTTTTCCCTTTTTTTTGCACTTTAATGAAAATCTTGTGAAAGTGCGTCAAAGACTCGGCACTGATGGTTTGGTAAGGGTTACTACCACACAAGTTTCAAGCTGAGGAGAGCCACGGCCTCTTTGCTGCTACCTTAGTAACTTTTACCCCCTCTGTGTATTAACAAACATTGTAAAACACATAATCAGACAATCAGAACAATGTGTCCTGCTAAAACAGCGCTCGTCCTGTCCTCTCACGGGGAGCTGTAAACATTGTAAGGTCTCCCGGTAGGCTTTATTTGAAGTCCTTCTTCCTCTCTTCATAGGCGACACCGTCCGCCCGTGATTCACTGTTTTAATTTATGCTCCAGCCATGTGCGAGTGGAAGACTTGTCCCTACTGTTCCCTCTCTCTCTCTCTCTTTCCATTTTTATTAGCAGCATCAGCCTCAGGCCTTTATACGGGGTCATCCTCACATAGGTTATACACAGGACGAGTCAGCTACCACTAGCCGCAGAGATTGAATGGGAAAGAACTGAGTGCATTTTTTAACTGTATATAAAAAAGAGTAAAACACAAAATTGCACAGAAGCGTGCAAATAACTTGAAAGAATGGCGCATTGTTGAAACTTTACAACAGGATGTAGCATAACCCTGAACATTATGTTCCCGCTTGAAAGACGGCAAGTATCTCTATGTGTATCTCAAAAAAAGATCCCAAACCTGCCGCTGCAGCGTTTGCAGAAATGAATACACTTCTAGCGACTTTGTTTCCAAATCGACTCTGGATGCAGCGAGGATACAGACGGAGACAGGAACAGATTCCTTTCGGGATCTTTAGGGATCGTACGTGTATCCGATCATTGTCTGTTGACGTAAATTTCGTTTCTTCTCATTGTGTTTACTTTCTTGGAAACCACACCTAGAGAGATCTAACAGGCTCAGATGCCAGCCCACATGTGAGTTTATGCCAGAGATGGGGTCCAAAAGAATAGAAGGTCCTGGAAAGCGGTAATGAAATAGGCGCTATTGTGTATATGTCACGATGATAATATTGATAATAAAATGAAAGGCCAGCAGATATTCTATACGCTTTGCATCTATTTGGATATATAAGCGTTGTGAAACCTTGTTGTTGTTCATGCAGTATTTTTATTCCATTTGCAAAATTTCAGTGATTTTTTTTCGCTTTTTTGGGGTTTCTTTTTGAGACCCTTAATATACACAAATATGTACCATATCTGCAATCAATCACTACAAAAATCCTCTCGTATTTTTCTTGTTCAACAAATGAAAACAGCATTATAATGCTTTTGGAGACATCGATGAGCTTCTGAGCGACTCATTCACATCAGAAAAAAACTATTTGTGAGTAATCACACAGTAAAAGCACGCTTTGTGTTGGAGGCCTTCAAACCGAGGCAGCTTGGGAAATCTCTCTTCGTCCCCCTTTTCAGCTCTGCTTACATGCAACAATGTTATATAATATGGCCATCTGCTCTTCCACGTGGATTCAAAACTATCACTGCCACACAGGCATGTGTAAGCCAAGCCAGTCCACATCTGAACAAGGATGCTCCTTGATGGGATGCCCTCCGTTGAATTGCTCACAGGTGCGCGGATTTATAAACCCATTTATACACGTTTCCAATAAACTGCGTCTTTTTGGGGAAGTTGTTTTGGTATGCGAACCTTCGTGTCTGTGCACGTCCGTTTGTGCTGGCGTTGTTGCAGTGGAATAGGCCTGAGGCACGTCAAGCAACCATAGATGAAGGACTGAGGTCCCCCTCGAAAATAACAGCAGCGAAGGGGGGTCTAATTTTCATAGATGTCTGCGCTCTCTAACTAAAAGCACACCAGTTCGAGGACTGAACGGGTCAAACAAAACAGCAATTACAGCTCTACAGTGGCATCTAGTGTTACTTCCTGGAACTGTTTCTTTTCTAAAGATTAAAGTCTGTTAAATGGACCAAATCAAAGGCTCAAATAAAACAGATCTGCTTTGGCTGATAAAAGCCGGGTGTTTGTCGCAGGCCTGTCTGTATGCTCTGGTAGCTTTTAATTAGGGAAGAAAGCGTCTAGACTGTAGAAGAGGACCGGTGTTGCTCCTGAAAAGTGAAACAAACACACACACACAGACACACAAAAAATCATTTGCAGTCTTCAAATGTTGGCGCGCTATGAATGGAAGATCAATGAAAGACAAACATGCCTCATCAAATCATCAGATTCATTTCCTGTATTCATTGCACACATTAGTCAGTGCATAGTGTGCAAGTTATGATAAGGCTTCTTTAATAACGGGTTTACATGGTGTAATCAATCTATTATTAATGGTTCAGGTATCTGTTACTATGCCAGCTGCAGGGTTTGGCATGTCTAACCCTCTAAAGTGCTAACTCTCCTTTAAAGTCTTGAGTCTTCAGCCAACCCTAGACATAATAGTTATAAGTTATAAATCCACCTTTGAAATATTGCCTCAAATTATTGTTAATATGTATGGAGGAGGTCAGGAGAGACGTACAACAATGAGTGTCTACAGCTAACCGTAAAACAGGGTGGAGGGTCTGTCATGATAGGAACTGCATTTTAGCCAGTGGTGTTGGAGATCTTGTCAAAATTGGTGGAATTGTGAATGCAGAAATGCACCATTAGGATTCGATCTGCAATGAAATATCATTTGGAAAGTGTCTGATTATCACCAGCTTTATTTTTCAGTGTCAGTGATCCCAAAACTCAATGCCAGTGTGGTTAAAGCATAGAAAAACACAAAGTGGAACACTATCAGTCAATGATGGGCCTCCCCAGAGCCTGGACATCAATATTACTTGACAGGAAACAGAACAAAAAGGCAGGCAAATTTAAAGAAGAAGAGCTTTGAATGCTCTTCATGAAGCCTGGAGAACTATTCCTAAAGACTACTTAAAGAAACGAAAGGAAATGTTGTCATTTCTTTCTGTCATTGCAAATCATTTACTTGAACAAGCCTCTAATGTGTCGGAGTGTTACCAGAACAGATTTTTTTTTTTCCACAGCAGTTCACATAATAGAATAATCGTAATTTTAAGTTTAAGTTTAAGTTTATTCGGTCAACAACAACAGATTAACATTTTACATTTTACATAAAAGTACTCAATCAAACAGTAACCGAAAAAGGAATAGGCTGAAGCCTTGTGGCTTATAATTATCCTGTCCTTTACCCCCATAGGAATAATCAAATCCTTAACCAAGAAAATAAATAACATTGATAAATAAGTTATGTAACAATTTGAAAAGAAATCAATGATAAATCAAGAAATTAAATCAACACAAAATTATTCATCAAGCCAAATTTCTATAACCTTGTATGATACAAATTTTTAAATTCTTCCTGAAAAATGTCTTCAGTTCATCATTAAGTCCATTCCATAATTTCACTCCCAAAACTGACACAGATCTATACTTAACATTGGTTCTCCTTTAGGTATTTCAAACACATAAGACCCTCTCTATCATATTTTCCATCTCTTAGTTGAAACATACTTAAAATACGAATTGGAACATTCTTTTTCATCACTCGATATGTCATTTCTAAAGTTTTAGAATATATAATGTCTATGAATTTTAACATAGATGATCCTACAAAAAACTGGTTGGTGGACTCCCTATATCCAACTTTATTTATTATTCTCATGGCTCTTTTTTACAATTTAAAAATTGAATCCTAATATGTTTTGTATGTGTTCCCCCAAATTTCCGCACAATAAGTCATATAAGGCAAACAAAGGCAAGTATACAATAAATAAAGGCAGTTCTTATTCAAAGAGTCTCTTGTTTTATAAAGAATAGAAACAGGCTTGGATAATTTCCATTTCACATGTTCTTTGTGGGGCTTCCAACAAGGTTTATCATCAATAATTACTCCTAAACATTTTGTCTCATATACTCTTTCAATTTCAACATTATTTAAATTCAATTTTACTTTAATATTACTTTTACTACCTCCAAATAACAGAAATTTTGTTTTACTTTCATTCAATGATAGTTTATTAAATACAAACCATCTATTTAACTTCATGAGTTCTGTTTCCACTGTTTTCAGTAATTTCTTTATGTCCTTTCCAGAGCAAAATAAATTTGTATCATCAGCAAACATCACATATTTTAAAGTATCACTGGCTGTACAAATATCATTTATATAAAGTAACAATAACTTAGGTCCCAAAACAGATCCTTGCGGGACTCCACAAGTTACTTTTCTAAGTTTAGATTTCATGTTATTAATACTCACATATTGGAACCTATTATTCAAGTAACTATTTAACCAAAATTGTACATCACCTCTTAAACCATACCTTTCACACTTCTGTAAAAGTAAAGAATGCTCTATCATGTATATCAACCTATTCCAAACTGTTTTTCATCCACAGCCGTTGCAATATTTTCAATAGATTCCATCACAGCTAGAGATGTTGAACGATTTCTTCTGAACCCATACTGATGATCATTCAATAAATCATTTTTATCAATTAAAGAATCTAGTTTGTTTGCAAATAGTTTTTCAAGAATCTTCGAAAATTGAGGCAGTAAAGATACCGGTCTATAATTTGACACAATCTGTTTATCACCAGTTTTATATAATGGGATCACTTTGGCAATTTTCATTTTATCTGGAAAAATTCCAGTTTGAAATGATTTGTTGCAAATATATGTTAACGGTTGAAGGACACTATAAAGAACTTCTTTAATTAGCGACATGTCAAGGTCGTCACAATCCATGGATTTTTTAGACTCCACCAACATACGTGATCGCACATGCAATAAAAGTTATAGTTGTAATTTTACGGTATACAATGAATATACAATACCTGACTCATCTATGAGCTGAGTTAACTCGATTTCCAAAAGTGACTCTCAGTTTTCGCCCATCCTGGACTCAATTAATTTCGTGATCCAGATCAGTACCTGCAGCGGACCAGACCTGCTGCTTGCTGTGACTGCAGCACGTGATTGGCTGCCTGTTACAAGCCCCGCCCACGTCACGATCCCCTTCGGGCTCTCCGTGACGTCAGTTAGGTGGAGATGGTGATATTATATGTGAAAACTATCTTACACATTCTGGCTATTTCAACAGTGAGACATAGTTCTACATAACACAAAAAGAGCGAGAAAAAAATTAAACGACCCACTTAATTTCGACGTCCTCTTCTTATTTAATTGGCCAGCCAGGCGCGTTAGGGAATTCAAGGCGCACTTTATTGGCTGAGTTTGACAGCAATCACGTGTTCTTGGCACACGATTGGCTGAGCTCTTAGGAGGAAGTCAAGTGTCACAACATTTCGGGAGGGATAAGCTCGGAGTTGACAAAAGCGGTTTGCCTCAGTCGAAACATTTCGCTACACTGTAATTTTTTTTATTTTTTTCATTTCCAAGTTGGGTCCTGGACGGACCACGCGGGAAAGGATTACGTTATCCGGTTGAGAACCAACCACCCGCGGCGTGCCGAGGACTTGCTTTCACAGTGGACTTTACCTTCACAGCTCGGCACAGAGAGGAGAGTGGGACTTTATTGTTCAAGGCTAGCTAGCTAGCTTTGCAAAGCGGCTTGTTTTTGTGTGTATATAGCGTGGACCGCAGGCTATATGGCTGCGAATTACGAACCGATATATGGACTTTCAGAAGATGAGGTAAGCTTTAAACTCAACCGAGCCCATAAAAAGTATACTACAACCAGGAGTCTCTTCAAGAGGGGTGCAGCCAGAGATGGCCAGCGTTAGCCCGATAGGCAAGCTAACAACCCCTTACCCTGGATAACATTCCAGTGTAATGTTCGGCAGCTGTCAGTTCCTCCCTGTCTTCGTGTCCACTAGTTTTCTCAGCTCATTTTCAGTAGCACTTTCACCACTGTGCCTACAGTCGTGAACCCAAGCAGTCCAAGTTAGTCAGCAGCCTCTGTTGGTTCGTTCCATCCTCGGTTTAATTCAATTTATGGGCGACTTGGAGCTTAACCGCTACCTCGCAATGCTCTGTTGAATCCCAGATGTGCAGAAGGGAAACCGACCGATTTCTCGGGTGCGATGGCTCGATCCCGGTACAAGCTCGACCGCTGTGTCAGATTTAAAAACTACCTCTTGTTTGTAATCGTGGCTGCCTGATAAGTGAGGTGATCTTGGATGTAGACGACTGAGTTGCCATGGCATTCAGATTTACATAAAGCATGTAGCCATTAATTATGAAATAATTCAAGCGTTATTGTTTTTTGTTTTTGTTTTTAATACTGCAGCATCATAGTCACGAGTCAAACATTGGGCATCTATGTATATCTCCAAACATTTTTTTTTTTTAAATAGGGGAGCTGTTATATGTGAGATCGGAGCAGTGTACTCTCAAATGGCAAGCAGTGTGGAATTTTTTTTTTTTTTTGGATAATCCTGGTGGACAGCTAAAAATATATCTTTAATGGTTTCTCAAAGGGGAAATAGGGGTGTGACTCTTGATTGTTGAATTTGCACTCTGGCTGCATTTGACTCATCTGTCAGTCTGACCAGGAAGGATGTAAGAGGGTTCAGCTTCAGCAATTCACTGAATCTGTGTTACGTAGATGCACTTTGAACCCTGTGACGTTAGTTTCTCTAACATCTATGTAGGGATTGGCCGATTTAGCTCCCGATTATCAATATTGGTTATATTAGCCACTGGTAATTTGTTCTGTCACTTCAAGTTTTTAGTATGTTATGTGACTTAAATGTTTCAGCGACAGCAAAGAGGAAACAAATACCAACAGCACCACCAAAATCATTATATCTGGGGGAAGGATCTTTATTGGCTAGAAAATATTTTTAACATCGGGTTTGAAATGTTGGCGTAGAATTTAGGTGCCTTCTTATGTTAACATTGTATTTATTATAATTTTTTTTAGTAATCATGATAGCTCTGGGGTACCCTGCTGACATGAGGCTTGTCTGTAAAAACTTCCCTCACACACACTAAACAGATGGGGATAGTATTCATTGATGATTATACCATGAAACAAAGCATTTACTGTGATCATGAGGTAAACATTCAGTAAGGCACCCCACTCCCCTTTTCTTCTCACTTTGTCATCTGGTGTTATGCTAACATCATTAACTATGTCAGAGACTTCCCCAGTAAATTAATTGCCGCTGCAGTGACTTGGAGAAAAGTGTAGTCACAGCCTGGCATGAGGTGGTTTAGCATATTAAGTGTCTACATATTTTCGGATACTGCGTTTGAGTTTTGGTGCCAAGTTACAAACGGCCATTTATTTATAGGTGAGCTTTATTGATTTAAAAGGCAGCTCATTGCAGCTGGCTGCTTGAAATATCTTAGATGACTTAACTTAGCTGATTAAATGTTTTGACCCATCATCTCTTTCCCTCTGTCTGCAGCATGAAACACGAGTGTTACGGGTTAAGGTCATTGCAGGAATTGATCTGGCAAAGAAAGACATCCTTGGAGCCAGGTGCGTATCATGGAATTTCTGAGAAAACGTCAGAAGATACTGTTTTTGTGTTAATAATAGAAGTGTTAGGTTGCTTTCCTGCTGTCATTGTGAAGGTCTGGTGAGTGGACTTGGGCTTCTTTCTTTCTGGTGCTCTACATGTTCTCTTCCTTCACAAAACTAGGTCTTTTGAGGCCTTCAACATTGCATACACATCATCACAGTTTAGATGGGTCATGCCAAACATGTCAGCTACTTCACTCACTAATAATGATTCGCCATGGATCATTACATGAAGAAATCCATGCTTAAGGAAAACTAGACAGACCTTAGTTGTAGTATTGTGTTTAGCATCCCAACTCTTTGGGGTTCTCCTTCTAGCCAGTCGTTTTTAACCTTGAGCAGCACAGTGTTATGCACAGTTCCTACATTCCTTCTAGTTACAGACCTTGCACCTCAAGTGTTAATCAATGATTTCCATCCTGCCTCTCCTATCCTACTCATAACCCACCTCTGTTACCCTTCTTCCAGATAAAAGAGCTTGACTAATTCTTATACATGCCACATACCTTCCCACATGTGGGAACACAGTGTGGTTAAACTTTTGATGATCTCTGAAGCGTTATGTCCATCAATATCTCCCTCCCATGTGTGAGTCTGTGAAGTGCAACAGACTGTTAATACAGTTTTTACATGATGTTACATAATAACTTTAGTTATTGTAATTTTATTTTTGTTAAGCAGTGTAACTTCTGCTCCTTGAATTTTAATTACCCACAGCTTTGCTTTTGCTCTAATAATATGCTGAATGACTCGCTGTCACTTCTATCAACACCACCTCTGCCATCCTGCTGGCTGTTGTTGTATTTTTCCATGTGCCAATCAGAGACTTTCTTCTTAATTTGAAACTAGCTTTCTAGTGTCAAACTAAACATGGAATATTTATTATGCTGAAGCGCAAACTTCCATTAGAAATAGCAATGACCAGTAAGTCACTTAAATGGCACAGCACTTCAGCTGAAGAGATCTAAATCTTAACATGTGACAGCTTTTTGCTGTTATAGGTCTTTTAGCTACATGTTATTGAATGCCTGAGTAGGTTTGCAAATGTGATTGCAATGCAAAACATGGAGCAAGACTTCACAGGACAGACTCACTGAAGATTGCTTATCATCATTCTTTAAAGTAACATGTTGCATGAGGCTGTAAAGAAATATTTAACTATATTAAACTGTATATCTGTCTGAAATCACCACAGGAGCACTGGAAGCCTCTTCTGAATTTGAGCTCTGTGCCTACTGTTGATCACAGTAATGTATCTGAACTGTAAGAATGCAGACATTGTTTGAGGAAGAGCTTGGCATGTGTAGCACTGTGTGAGTGCTACTCGCATGCCAGAGTGCATGTGTTAGCATCCTGATGCCCTGCTGGCAGGACAGCTCAGCCTGGCTCAGGAGAAAGCTGAACTGTAATGCAGTGCACTGAATGAGGTCTTGATGTGTGGCTAGCTACCACAGGAGACAGTGCTGACTTGGCAGTCTGTCACCTCATAAGATGCTCAAACAGTTCCAGCCTGTTCTTTTCTTCTTTTTGCTCCAAATGTGTTCCTGTCGGTGCTCCTTTGTGGCTCGTGTGTTACATTCTGTTGTTTCAGATTAAATGAAACACTCTGAGGTTTTGTTTTCACCGTTTTTGTGCGGCGATGAGAGAAACTCAAGGAAGTAACTTCAAAGAACAAGTGTACGGGGCTATGCTTTGATTCCGGCTGCTTTTGGTATCTTTAATCTTGTGTTGACCACAAGTAGCCTTTCTCCCACCCTTAGAAGGATTTTTGCTCATAGAAGGAAGGAGACAAGAAGTCTCCGTGCAGCTGGGATACAGTGGTCTCATTGTTTTTGTTTAATCGCAACATATCATAGAACCACACAAACACACAATTAGAAGCTGTGGGGTTCCTGAAGAGGTTAACTAGCAGCACCTGTTTTGCCTAGGGTATGTTTGCAACTCCTTCAATATCCGTCTGTCTGCCCGTCTAATTTCGTTCTTATTCTTTTGTTTTATCTCAACTGCTTCCTTCAAATGAAAGTAAGACTGCACTGTAGCTGCGAAATTGAATTGCTGATTAGGTCAGTCCTAATGCTATGGTTACTGATTATGTCTGAATAGATTTAAAACCCATTCTCTAATATTTTGATATTTAAAAAGTGTTTAAAATCCTGTATTTAACCTTATACTAAGCAGTTCTTGCTAAGCAGCCACAATTGTAGCTCCTGAGACCACAAGAGGTTATTACAGGATGCTGTGGCAGTAAATTCTGTGAAGGGTGCTGAAATGTGCCATGTGGGTCGTGCCAGAAACCCCAAATCATCATCTCGACACAAAACGGCAATCGCACCATTCACCTGTGTCAACTCAGCATACTGCTAATTTGACCAAAGACACCTGAAGCCGAAGCAGTCGCGTTCTTGACTGCAGTGGTTTGAAGAGTAAGTAGCAGGGGAAGGGTTATTGTAGTAGTAGTAGGCAGTTATTGAGTTGCCTAAATTGCCCTACTAACATTATCTTCCACATCATCTTTATATACCACAGATAACAGTGTCTGGTGGTGGCTAACACGTATATTAGCTGTGTTGATACCACTTAATTTCAGTTCTTTTCATCATGTTGGGTAACAGCTAAGGTGTGTGAATATATTTTAATGATTTAAAGTCTGGACTTGGCTCTCTTGATTGGAATCCAGGTTACATATTGATGAGATATCAAGTTGGCAAGTCACCACTCATTTGTAATGCAGGTAATATGCATCTGTTAATAAGTTACAGTTGCTTTTATAAATTGTGGACTGTGAGGTACCAATTAAAGTGTATTACATTTGCTTTCACTGAATAAATCTCTAATGTCAATATAGTCATCTCTCTTCTAACACTACTAGAGAAACTAATTTGAACCTGCAAATCCAGAAAAGTGTAATTCACACCAAACTGTCTCTGCAGCACAAATATCTTATTACATTAGGTTGAGCAAAGGAAAAACAAAGTCTGTGCAGAAACCCTGCTGTTGCTTAGCTTCTTTCTTGCTTTACTCTTTGTTTTTCTTTTTCTTTTTTTTAACCTCCAAACTCTAGCTTTCAGTAAACCTAGTTGATTAACTTGATCAATAAAAAGTTGTTAACACAGAGGATGCTTTAAGATATCCTATTTAGATATACAAATGCACAAATAAAAGCATCGTCTGTGTTAATTGCGTTGTAATTTTAACGTGAAAGTTTCATGTAGGACTATGTAACTTTGCAAAGTCACCCCCTCCACATGTACACAGACCTTTTAAATAGTCAGTTCTCCCAGGGAAGGGTTTTGCAAAGTGTGACACGGTACCAGGTGTTGCCTGCTGTGACTAACATCAGGTTAATTGGTCTTCGCAGTGAACAGTAGATCGCCGCTCAGACCAGAGCTCACTGGAGATTTCTACCCTGTCAGCACCTTCAAATAAGCCACGTGGGGAGTTTTAAATAGCACAGTCACACATGGTCTGCTTATTGTTTGTACTTCTCTCCTCAAAACGTTTAGCTGTTTCTATTTTTAGCAGTCTTTACCAATAAGACAGGATTTTTATTTCTCAGGATACTCAAATGGAAGGAGTGTCTAACTAAGGCGCACCAATTGCAATTTTCTTTTTCTTCTAAGTGTGAACTGTCTACACTGGAACTATAACTGATTGCATTGAGAAAAAAAAACTTAATTTGTTTGTATATGCTAATATGTAATTTGCTTTGGTCTTTTATCACTTTGGAAATCATTGTTTTGATATGGAAATTAAATGTAATATGAAATGTATGTATCCTATTTATTATAGATGTGTGCTGTTTTTGGTAAATATGTATTGCTGGGAGCAGATGGTTTGAATTTGGATATGCTTCCGACTTTTTTTTTTCTGCTTTGGTTTTGCAGTGATCCTTATGTCAAGCTTTCCCTCTATGTTGCTGATGAAACTAGAGAGCTTGCCCTAGTCCAAACAAAAACGATTAAAAAGGTAAGTCCATAAGTAAACAGTGACTTTGAAGCATTGAACTGTAGCATGTTTAGTCTGATGTTTGTTGTCTTAGAGGTCCTGTTTATGTCTTGGATGACGCAGTCACAAGTGGACAGCTACTCTGCAAATAAACATGGAGCCTACAGAAGTTTTGCAAACCTGCTTAATTATTCAGGGTCTCAAATTAAAGTCTAATTAATCTTGACTCAAAACAGTGTGCTGCTCTATGTTCATTTTACAGCCGGTCTCACCAGCAGGGCACCTGTTGCTAATGGGAGAACTATTATAAATGGCAGAAGCTAACGGGAAATGGGCAGTAGTTTGGAGATATTTCATGCTATCACACTAATGTGCTGGTGAGATTTCTTATCGTGTACATTTACAGTTGTAAACAGAGTTGTTGGGAATAAGTCTGTTAGCCAGTACTAGTGCAGGAGGACGTTGTGTTTCTCCACTGGTAGGAAGAACACTGATTGTGTAGGCGTTCTTTAAATGTGGCTCCAGATAAATTTATGTACACACTGCTAAAACAAGCGAATGGCATTGTGTAGCCCACGGCATATCTGAATATGGTGTGAGCAGTTAAATCTGCGTGTGCATTCCTACACCTGTACTTGGAGGTTTCTCCTTGTGATTGGATCACCCAAGATGCATGTTAATTCCAGGTGAGAACAGAGCCGTAGCTTTATTCCTTAGTCACACACACTCAGTCACCAATGGCAGCAGACTGCTATGCAAGAAGTAATCTGGAGTTCATTGTACTGCCTGATGGTGCTTTGGCACATGGAGGGATCGAATAGCCAGCCCCTATATTAGTGGAGAGCTCGCTCGACCACCTGAGCCTTGAAAGCCCAATGACCTCTAATGAACCTACTTGTATTGCTTGGCTAGCTTGGCCACTCCTGCCAAACTAATCTACTTCCACACCTGCACTTTAGATGGGCCTTTTCAGCCACTTAAATGTGCACTTATTGAGTCCCTTTTAAAGTCACAGGTGTGGGATCACAGATCATCTTAATACCAACACACACTCCCTACCCCCACACCTACCAATCAAGGCAAAGCTCCAGAAAGGCACAAAAAGGTGGTGCTTCCTTTATCTGTTCAGGACAGGGAGACACTGGTCGAGCTCTTCCCCCGTGGCCTCTTTTTGAGGAGGAAATCTCTTCACAGCAGGGGGAGCTATTACTTGCCATTATTGTAAACCCAGGACAGGAGACGTTTCCAATTCAAAGGAAGCTGTAATTTGAGTGGAAGTGCATATTGATTTCCAGGATTTTTGAATTTTCTGAGCTGCATGGTTTAAATTTGATCTGAAATGTATTGGGTTCTGCTGCACTCCATTTTATTCTTTTCTGAGGCTGTACTTTATAATGTGCAGGGGTTAAACTTTAAAGCATAGCTTGACTCAGTTTCTTACTTCCTGGTAGTAAAGTTGGTTATAAGAAGCTGCCAACGAAAGCCTGTGTTGGAGTCAAGCAGCGCAGGCCTACATGCAGCCAAACATATGCTGCCAGTGGCCATGGTTTTCTTTATAGGATATAAATAGCTGACAATAGTACTGCTATGTGGAGCAGAAAAAGAAGCAGTGGTGCTTCGCTCTTCTGTGGGCTTCATGTGTCTTTAAGTGGGACACCTTTGATGGCATCTTTGTTGTTGAAGCTAAGAGTTTGGCTTGTGGCAAGATGACATGAAAAAAATGGGATATGACAAAGAAATAAAAAGCCAATCTGAGGCAAACATCAGTATCTAGATGATGCCCTGAGCACAGAAGAGCTGAGGTTAGGCTGTTCTGGATGTTTTTGTTTTTGTTTTTGCCTTGTGAGCTGCAGATTTCATTAATATTGTTCATCCAAGTACAGCGAGTTAATTTGTAATTGTGGTATCTCAGTAGTTTTAGTACAGATGTTATTTTATCGCTGCTGTAAAACATTTAATGTTTATTATTCAGTGTAACTTGTGAAATTCAGGTTTCATTGACATTTGAGTGTTTAAGTCATTTGAGTCACCAAAGGAATTTTAATGAGAACTGTCACTTAGTTCCCAGTCTAATAAAAACATCAAATGTGTGAGGCAGAAGGAGAGTGGATTGGAGGGGGGTGTAACTGCTGAGCTGATGCATCCAGAAAGTGGGTGAAAATCCTCACGCCTGTTAATCTGAAGGCTTATTCTTATCACAGGAGCAAGTTTGCTACAAACCTCCTCTAACAATATAAGAGAGGATCATTGGCATGCCAGATAGAGCCTAATTTTGCACGTGGCCTCTCTTCTCTCACTCTGAGTGGGATGCTTTTCATACATCTGTTCTCTTTTCTGTGTAAACTAATGATGCTGTTTATTGTGTTTTAATGCAGTTATTCATTGTGGCTTCTGTACACTGTGTTTCAGACCCTCAACCCAAAATGGAACGAAGAATTCTACTTTAGAGTGAGTTCAGATTTTGAAATGCTTTCGTGAATGATGATTATTATTTTTATTTATTTTTGCTTTGACGGTCTGTTATTGCTCTACTTTGGAGCAGGAGTTGTATAGCTGTGAATCTTTGGTTGCAGTTTAACATGGCGATGAAACCCACGTCTTCCACCCCTGTAATCAAACAGGACGTTATAAGTATAGTGACATGATAACTCTAGACTGAGGGTGTTTAGTTCATTTCAGTTTGTTAGGTGGTGTTGATAGGCATCTATAATTCAAGTTTTTTTTAAATCAATAACATTTTGTGAAATTAAAACGATAGAATAGTTTATAAGATTTCATGGGTGAATAAATGATACAAATTGGTCATTTCCTGTTGTTAGGTAGTTAAGTTGCATAATGATGTCATAATGTGCAATATGGATAACAGCCTTTTAAGAGTATAAGCTGTACCTTTGTGTCAACTTTGATTGCTCAACTCCTGATAGTGTAGGAATTGTTTGCAAGGAAACAGATTTTGTGTATTATAGTAAAATGAGTACAGCTTAGGCTTCTGTTTCGATAATTAGACAGCTGACTGCCTTCTAAGACTCTGCACAGTTTTAAATGATTACAAAACAAAAAGCAAGCAGCCAGTTACCCGCAAATGCACATACACTTTGACATAAACAGCAAGCAACGTCTCTAACATCTTCCTTATTTTGTTGCTCCCACAGGTGTGTCCACAGAATCATAGGCTACTCTTTGAGGTGTTCGATGAAAACAGATTGGTAAGATTTCCACTTTTGTAGATTTATTTAGTTGTCTCGTGTCGTTTAATCTGCTTCGTGCAATCTGTTCTCCTTGGAAATATTTGCACAATATATTGTCTTTCATTTAATGTCCTATGGTGATAATTTGCTTTCCAGTAGCACTTTATTTTGTTCTCTAGTCTCAGTTACGCCAATAAAACATAATGACTGTAAAACTGATATTGCTAAATTTGTCTCAACCAGTTCTGCTTTCATTATACCGCAGAGATTTTCAATAACTTAGAAGACGTTTTATTGACTTTGTCTGCCCTCCCTCGTGTGTTAACAGTTTTCGAGATGTGAACCATTTTCCCAGTTTAACATGACATGATTTCAGCTTTAGGCTTTGTAGATTATAAACAGCGTACAGTTTGTTTGACTGCTAGTTTTGGTACTCTGCTTTCAGACTGTAATCCACTAACAGCTCCTACATTCCTCTTATGTCAAATTTCTCAGATTTCCCCCACAGACGAGAACACTGGTTTCCTTGACTTGTGAAATTAAAACCCCTTTTAGGCCCTCAGTTGCCTTGACAACTAAATTAAATGTCTGCACATTGTCAATTCTTGCAGTGAGTAAAACCATCACAAATAGGTCTTGTAATCAATTTACTAATTCACTCTTGGCTCTAAACGTCACCTTGGTTGGAGTATCTTCAGAGAAGGCGTGCATAAGAGAAGTGGTTGCTGACACTGTGGAGTAGGGCTGGGCCATATTATACCGTTCACGGTAATACCGGTATAATGTTAGGCAACGATAGGAAAATGAAATATCGCGATAGAATGGGAGTAAAACGCGCATGCGCAGTGCCTTTGTTTTCATACGCACATGGCCGATTGTTGAGTGAAACAGATGAACCAGAATTGGTTTGTAAAAATGGTGCAACTTCCGTGATGTGGAACTGGTTTGGTGTTTGTCCGTCAGATACACAACAAAGCACATTTTTTGCAGAACATGCAAGCGGCCGTCGTTATTGTCGTATTTGTCGGACTAAGATGCTCTTAAATCTGGGAGTAATCTGGGTCCTAAACTCCGTATGCTTCAGGTCAAACAACACTGCAGCATCACTTAGAGTTAAAAACTGTCTAAATTCTTTCATCTTTAATAAAACGATCAGCATTGCTGCTTTACCAGGTGTAACTATAAAGTTTAACTTCCAGGCATCCATGAAAACAAAAGTTATTACATTTAACGGAGTTAGAAGTTAGCAGGAAGCTAGCGGAAGTTAGCTCGCTCGTTTCGCTAGTTACCTAAGCATGATATAGCATGTTCTGACGGAGAGATTTCTGAAAAAAATCAAACGTACAGCTCTGCTATCACTTCCAACATAAATGAAGACAGGAAACTAAACAGCAGTGACGTTTGTAGGGTTACTGAAGTTGGGCTAGCTGGTATATAATGATGTGCTACGTGATCGCTAGCGACACAGCTATGTTAGCATAACATAAACAGTGAAGCTGGAGGACGAACACTAACACTTTTCCACTTATAAAAGTGAACGTGAAGGTTCTTCATGGTTAGAGACAAATGCAATCGCATGGCAGGGTGCTGTAAACGGACCAAACTTCAGTCAGGAGAACAACTGAGATAATCCATCCACAATACGAGGTTAGTCATTAATATACTGCAACAACATGGGAATAGAGCAGCTGCCAGAGAATTCAACATTAATGAATCAATGGTACAGAAATGGAGGAAGCAAGAAGAATGAGTTTAATAAAGTTTGATTTATCTGACTGCTTTGTTTCGCTTAATGTGCCTTATAATCCCGTGCACCTTATGGTCCGAAAAATGCGTACTGCACACTGCAGTTTAATGTTGCAAAGCACCTCTTTTTAACTTCAGTGGATATTATACATGGTTATGCTCAGGATATGTCAGCCCATTTCTACTGGAAATGCCTTTTGGTTAAACTTTCAGCAAGGAATTTGCATTTGCACTGTTACATTTTTATAAAGCTTTAATGTACATAAAAACCAGCTTCTTGTTTAAGTGAAAATAAATGGAAGGTTGTCTTTTTGCGCTAGTAATATTGTGGAGTTGTATTTTGTCTCGCATCAATTATATCGTCGGTTATATCGTTATCGCAAATTTTCAAATATATATCGTGATAAATATTTTTGGCCATATCGCCCTGCTCTACTGTGGAGTCATTGTTCTGTAGAATAAGCAAAAGGCTCTGCTAGCAGTGTTATTTGTTTCCTATGTCTTCTCAGTAACTCTGGGTCCTGGGTTTGATGTTGTATAAAACAAACAGCGGATGCAGCCCAACATAGTTTTGGTGATCTTGGCTGGATAAGGCACATTCTGTCGGGGCCTCTCAGATTCAGGGCTGTTGCTGAGGACCATCGTGGGAGGTTAAAACATTTGGGATTTGTTTGGGGAGTGTCTTTTTGTAACAACACGATCTCTAGTTTTATTTCTAGGTGAACCATATAAAGACATGACTATTTCATTGATCTAAGCATGTAACACATGTCTAACTTGCTCATTTGCACTCCGTCCCTTCTAAAAAGTGCAGCTCTAATTTTCCTTCAGTACAGTGAACACTTTCTGTATAAGAGGATGAGACGAGAGCACAGCACAGGCAGCCTCAAGCACGGTCCTCTCCTTATATGTCCGAAGAGGTGCTTTTTGTCTTTCTCTTGGTGCGTGCCAAGGCAGCTCCCCCACCACTGGTCAGCATTTCGTTTTGTACTGGAGCATAGTACAAATATAAGAGAACTATGTATGACACTGATGGTTGAATTTGAAGAAGCGGCTGAATAGACCTACAGCACAGTGCAGTTTGAAGCAGGCATGTTATGTCATTTGGCAAGCTGGGCTCGCTGCCATTGGACCACACATTGGCATTTTGTTTCTTTTATACAGAACATTCCCCATAACATTTCTCACACAGACACACATTTATTGACTGTGCCTAACACTGCAGGCAGTGTGTCATCACTAAGTGTAACTGGCTGCCAAGCCGTGAGTCTTCCTGTATTACAGTGTCTTTCTTTTGGCTTCTTTGTCCAGTCAGTATTGTTTCTTGATGCCCTCTTGTCCACAATGCAGACCTTTGATATTTATTTCTTTTTTTCATTCGTTTGAAATACTACAGGCTGCTGGTTGCAACTTGTTTTTTGAAAAAGATAAGGTGACGCACTGTGGTCTAAGCCATAGGTTGAACCAGTCCAAGCGGTTAAAACAAGGCAGTTACTTTTCAAGCGTGTAGCTCTGAAATGGCAAGTTGTGATAGGGGCTTTGTCAGTTCTGTGCACGGAGGCGGATGACTCCCCCACTAACTCTGGCTTCAGGGCAAAGTAGTCGAACTCCCACTTTTTCACATGATGATGCTGTGGTGAATCAAATTGTAGGAGCTTTTTTACATTAATGTACAGTATGTTGCAAACAAAGCGTCTTTTTCTGTGTTGTAACTTGGAGTTAGGCATTAGAATTTGTGCATGATTTCATTCAGCATTACAGGCTAGGATCACAGCCAAGTTGTGTCTCGGACTGCTTTTGGATGCAAAAGGAATGACCTATAAAAGCAGCGTCAAATGTTTGGCTGTGTATGGCAGGCATTGCATGTTTATTCTGTTTCAAGTAGACATGCCTTTTCCGAGTGAGGACCATGCTGTTCTGTGATCTGTCAGATAATCTGCTCTTTACTCTCAATCTCACTTTTTTTTTCTTGATCCATTTTTAGCACCAACTTCCTTATGCTTCTTTTTTTCTGTTTCCAAGCTGCAAGACATTACAGGATAAATTATATGCTCCAGACTTGGTGTTGAATTTTTGACATGATTGGCACCAAATGGCAATTGGTGATCAATTAACAAGTAACCTTGCTGTGAATCTAGAATCTAGAAGTTATTGATGCTTTCCTTTTCCCTTCCATTTCTTTCTGCTCCTTCAGTTCACAGCATGTCTTTTCCAGAACAGGCTGATTGCAGGCAGCACTGAATGATTGGAACCGTTCAATGCCGAAGGAGTTGAGTGGGAGCAAATAAACAGCTGACTGGCATTGCCAACATTGCTGCACTCTTTTTCGTAATAATGCTCTAATTTTATCCAGCTTTCCCATTTTGATCACATTGCTGAACTTTCACCCCTCCCTAAAAATCCAAAGCTGCTCGCCATTTAGTTCAGTTTGATCCAAAAAGAGTGTTTAGTCAACGATAGACGAACGTTTCTGTAGGTGAGCATGCAGTAGTTCAGCCATTTGTCACTCTAGTTAAGTTTCTATTAACTTATTTTTACATTCAAAGAAATCCACAGTCAAAAGACGAAATGACTTGTATTTAAGATGAATACGTTGGGAACTTCTTTTGTTAAATAATACAAGCCACAATATTGAAAAAGGAATGAGTTACGATTTAATTTAACAGGTGTACTCTTGGTGAGTGGTGTTTTGATATTTGAGTGCTACTCTGGGGAAACTGAGCTACTCTTACTGAGATATCAATTTTAGCAAATTAAATCAAATTCCAGATGATGTTTAAATTATGAAGAAAATAGTTTAAAAACTCATGAAGCCAGATGAAAGGACATTAATGAGATGTGGAGGCAGGGGAATTGGCGGGGTTAGAAAAAGTTCATGTTAATAGAGCGGAGGATGGATAGGAGTAAGCAAGCAGGATGTAGGTGGGGTCGTTGGGGGGGGGGGTCATTTGCTACGCGAGGGCAGTATGGGGTCGTAACAGGAGATGGCAGGGCCATTTGTAGTCACGTGACTGCCAGGCAATCCACTGTCACCTCGGAAACCAGGAGTGCTGGCCACTCATATCCAATCATGTCGGGAATGCTGGCTGTCACTTGGCTCAGGCTATTTCTGCCGTCTGTCGCTAGTGCTTGATGGTGCTAAGAGACTGGTATACAGGGATCCTCCTCCTTTTTTCTTTTTTTTTTTCTCCTTTTTTTTTTTCTTTTTAAAAAAAACACCACCCCACCCCCCCACCCTCCTCCTCGTAGCCATCAGCCCTCACTCTCCCTCTCCTTTGAGTGCGTTGTGTAAAGTTGTCAGCTGTTTTGCAGTGGCTGTTTTGCTTTTGTGGTGTGAGTACTTCTTTTCTCAGTTCAGCTTGGTGTGGGAAGGAAAGTTGCGGAAGAGGCTGGGAGAGGGGAGGGGGGAATGGAAGAAAAGAGGATCAGTTGTCTAGCCAAAGGAGAAGTGGGCAACAGTTAGGATACTGAGGCAAGAGCCAGAGGAGAGAACCAGCAGCCACTCAGTAAGAAAGTGAGAGGCAACGGGAGATTTGGACGTGGGGTGAAAATGGCACAGCGTCTGCGTTTGTACTTTGGCTCAGGACACAGTAACACAGCCCCGGACATACTGGAAGGAGACTTTGAGGTGCAGCAGCGAGACGACGATAGGGTCACGGCACACCTCGTGCAGCCACGTCCAGCATCGAGGCCTTCCCAGGACTCTGCTACGGAGCACGTCCCGTCGGCGGCTTTTGGTTTCCACTCTGAGCCTTCGCTTAAACGCAGCTCCTCCATGTTCATACCCCAGCTTGCCGCCTACACTGAGCCACGTCCTACTAGGAGCTCATCCATGCACATCTCCCTTCAGCGCTCCAATGGATCCAGTAATGGAGATTCCAGTGGTCATGCTGATGATGTCCCACCACCCTGTTATACTCCTCCAGGACCTGCGCCTGCCTATACCGAACCACAGAGTCAAGCTAACTTTCCGCGGCAGTCCCCTCCTCCATACTACAGCCCTGATTCTTTAAGTGTGCAATCTTCTCTGGCGGAGCCAAACCTTCCCAAGCGCAGGGTCTTTAGTATTGGTTCCAGCAGTCATTGTACGTATAACAGACGCCAGCCTGGCATCAGTGTTGGTGCCATCTACATCCAGAGGAATTCTCCTGACGGCTCTGATGTCCAGCATTTCAGAATCCTTCCCTATGGCGGTACCGGCTGGTCTGTCCAGCAGCAAAGCCTGGACCAGTCCTCTGGTGTTAATGGCACAAAGCAGAGGCTAGTGTTTCAGCTCCAGCAAAATCAGAGCCAGGATCAGAAGCAGGGCAGACAACCGGATGATCCATCACAAGAACAATGCACAGATGCTGGACCCAACAGCTCAAGAGGTTGCCATAGGGTGCGCTACCCTAGAATTCGATTACATAGAAGCTCGTCTCATCAGAGGCTGCTGGTGGAAAATAATAATCAGAAAAGTGGTGCAGACAGTCAGACTATAGACGAGAATGAAACAGATGTGGAGACAGAAGCAAGAAACAGACCTGATGGTTGTACTTTAAACTTTAGTGGGGAAAATCCCAGAAGGCAGCCACATTTCAAGATATATTTTACCCCGGGTGGAGGTGGAAATCAGGATGTGAGCTTTGGCAATGAAGCAACGACAAGTAATTCCAAGGTAAAGAGTGTGGAAAAGTTTAGTAGAAGCATACTCTGCCTCTGAAATGTTTGGTGAAAAATTGTTGAATTACAAAAGCGTTATGTAACATTTATAGACTTGTTCTAATGTTCCTAGAGAAACTGATATTAGAATGAATAGTAAACAAATCCAAAAATAGTGGGTGGCATGTGACATTTAGTTTAATATGCCTTGGCTTGTTCCTCTTGTAGCCAAAAGGGTGAGGTCCAGCACTGTCATGGACATAACAAATGAAAAAGCCAGTCTAACACATCTAATTTGCAGTGGTTGCTTAAGTACTATTTAACACTAAGAATATAGGCTAGACAGGGAGAGATCCGTGTGGTGCTGATACAGGGTGGTGACTTTCCTGGACCTAAAAATCCCAGACAACCTTGCTGATCTAAATCACACATGCTGCTTTTCTTTCACTTCATAACCAGAACGACTTAAAATCTCACACACGTCAGCCAGTTTAGTTGTGCAAGAAATGGATGAATGGATAATTTGTTCCCATGCACTTGTTGCCTTCCGTTTCACAGAAATGCGACACTGGGGTTTTTGATAATACCCTTAAGTGCAGTCAGCACTCTTTAAGAGCTGGCTGTGTCTATTTTTAGTTTACCTCGAGCGTGTTTGTTGGTTTTGAAAGCAGGCAAGCGGCATGTCTTCTCCAGTTCTTGGCTGGTATGGATGTGAATCGTTGCAGCTGCTCAGCAGGCGATTAAGAACTAACATGTCAGTGCAGCCCAAACAATGATCAAAAAGTTTCACAAGCAGCGTCGGTTTCCTCAAAGCCTGAAATCTTTTGGTGTTGCTCTCCAGTCTTATGCATATGTCCAACTCTGGTGCTAGAATGCTATAATCAGTGTATCGAGTTACCCAAATTGCTGTTTATTTATTAAACTTTTAAATACTTTCGATGTAGAACGTTTTAGATGTTTCTTTTAAGCTATTTTTTAAATGGCACTTTGGAGTTGTAAACTCAATTTTTAGCCTAAAATTAAATATAGTCGATTTTGAAATTAAATGATAGGGCCGTCATTGACTGTTTGAGGTTTACACCAGCAGGATGTAGGTTTATCATGAGATGTTTAGCTCCAGGAAGGACCGCCTAAACAGGAAGCTATTTGCTCATATCATGTTTTAGTTCATCTGACCAAACCACTGATTTCATTCATCTGAGTCAACCCCCCCCCAAAACCCCAAAGATTCCCCCGCCACAAACCAGATTGGTTATTTGTAAAAGTAGAAACATGCTTTTTTTTTCCTTTTGGAGCTAGCCTCAAGTGGCCACTCCAGGAACTGCAGTTTTTTGCATTTAATCATCAGCTTGAGTTTATTGCACCTCATCGGTTTCTGCTTGCTTGTATGTGTAGAAGTTGTGACCAGTCGGCTAAAGAATATCTCTTCCCACTCAGTTTGACTGAGCTTAGTCTGCATCCAGGCAGATACTGTGATGCACAGTCCTGCCAGTGACTTCGCATTATTCAGGTGATGAAAAAGGAGATGCCAAGATGCAGTAGCAAAGGTGATGATGAAAAGGGCAAGGGTGGTGTTGATATAGACAATCTAGGTTTGGATAAAAAAAAAAAGAAAGAAAACGTTTTCAGATCTAGTGGGAAAAATTAACCTCTTCCTTCGCCCCTCATGGTAGTGATGTGAGACTCCATGGCATCCTGTTTCTCAAGCAACGAGGAAGTCCCCAATTAGACCATAATGACAGGTCTTCCCCAACTGATTGCCTGGAGTTGGATTGCCCCTTTTTAAAACTGGGCTTGGGATGACGTGTGTGTGTGTGTTTGTGTGTGCGCACACCAGATGGACTAGCTGCAAATGGCTATGCCTCCGTGCCATGCCCTCGTTACAGCCCTGCCTTAGTACCCCTCGGTTTCCATTCATTGAGAGCTCCTGGAGGCCAGTAGGCTGGCTATATTTACCTGAGGCAAGATTGTGGACGAGTGGGGTGAGGGCACACTTTTTATTTTGGTCCGATAGCATGTAAGAGGCATTCAAATCACTTGTGTTGCGAAGGGCTTTTCTCTGACAGCGTGGACTTCTCTGAATTGCATGGTATTGTAATACAGTTGTGTCAGCAGGGAGACTGTTGAGAAGGTGAGACAGCCTTTTTAAACCTCAGTGCCAGCCTGGACTTGCTCCAGATTGCCCTTTGTCGTAAACACCCTGTCACCATCTTGTCATCATCTTCCTGTAGCTTCATAGCATTTCCAGTTCTTAGCACTTTAGCTGCTTTCCTATAGTCTTGAAAGATTGGAGTGTGTTTAGGAATGACAATAGATTAGGTTTTTACTCGTTCATTACATGTGAATTGAAGTGAAGAGCAAAATATCCTATAAACATTGGCCATGAAAGCCGCTGTCTGGGTGCTTTTGCTTGTTGGATTTAATTACAGGGTCAGAGAGAGATGTTGCTGCAGGCGACATTTAGGGTTTTATTTTTTTCTTAATTTTATTTCATTTTATCATTTTTTTGGTGCTGTGAGAACCACAAAATCATTTGTAATCCACAGATGTTGCAGTGGTATTTCAGCACAAATCTCTGAAATGGTTATATTCTCATCCAAACTTGCCAGAGTAAAATTAGAAGCGTGTGAAAAGCAATTGTTTCGGTGACCTACTCGTGTTCAGTTTTCAAACTTTTTTGGGCTAGCTTCCTCTTTTTTTTTTCCTTTTTTTTTCTTTTTTTCTCATACCTCAAGCCACCCCTCTTTGTCCACCCGTACTTCCTTCTGTTGGTCTTTGGTCGCACTCTCAGAGTGTAACCTGGTCCTGGGAGGCAGTTGCAGACTCAAATCTGACCTCTTAATGACTCTGTAATTAAATCCAACTCCGTATATAAGGTCAGAGCTGAAATGCTTGTTTTGGTTAGTGACATTTAAAAAAACAACAAAACAGGTTTGCCTGCAGAAGGTGTTGTTTTCCATGTGATAATATCATTGCAATTGCTTATATCATACACTGGAAGTGACAGTGCTACTGCTGTTTATGTGATCATGTGGTAAAAGAGTTGTGGTTATGCTGTGGTCAAGTTTGCTTTTGATGCTCTCTCAAACTTGGAGGAATCTTATGTCGGACTGCTTTAAATGAGTTATGTTAACAGTAAGTGAATTGTTTAGTTTGGTTGGTTTAGAAATTGAAAGCATGCATTGCGGTAATTTGCACAGTAGTGACTCCTGTTTTCCAAGAAGGGCTCATTTACAGTGTGTTATTCAGTGGAGGTGGGTGGACGTGCGAGGATGAGTGACTTCACATACGTTCGTGTGTGTGTGTGCTTACATGCCTGTGCGTTAATCAGTCATCATTTTTATGTGACTCATTTGTAACCTTTTCACTACTGAATTCCAGCTCGGTTAACTGTGGTGGGAGCCCAGTGCAGTCACTCCACAGCTCTTTTTTCTTTTGTTTATCAGAATAAGCTGGTGTTTTGGTTTGTTTTTTGTTTTAAATCTTTAAACACCTTAACCTCAAATCAGTGTGAAAAAATCCTTTCCAGGCCATGCAGTCTATTCTGTAGAGGCTTAAATTCTGCTTGTTCTTATTCTTCATCCAGAGGTATAATACTGTTTTCAGAACTAAGTCAGTTTTTGATTTTTATTCCTTCTGAAAACTTTTTTTTTTTTTTTTTGGCTGATTTCAAGTTAAGTAGCCATAAATATCACATTTTACTGTCAGAATAAGCATATATACAGTGTTCCCCACACTTAATTTACCTGGAATTTGTGGCACGTGTGAAAGTTGTGGAAACAATGTTGAAAATGTCCTCTGTTGTACATTAACAATAATCAGTCTTTAAAGTAGAAAACAGACTGAAGGTTTTTTTAATTTAATTTTTTGTAATTGTGGTGAGTGGGAGAGCGTATAATTGACAGTCAGTAGGTTTTTTTTGTTGCACTACTGTAGTTGTCTTTGCGTAAATCTGTCACTGCATCATTCAACCCAGCTTGTGTGTCAATCAGTTAGTTTATGCCTGTTGTCTAAATCAGTTGTGTCCTACACACAGGCTACTTCCAAGAATGGGCTTTTCCATCTCGGACAGGTAATCCATACTCTGTAACGGACAAATCTATGGGCCTCTTAAATTTCAGACACAAACCTTCCCTGTTTTAAATTTTTCCTTGTGGTCACATCTGCCCTTCTCTCCCTCTGTCCAGCTGATTTGGCTTTTATCTGGTGGCTGTAGATGTTTTTTTCCTTGCTGGGATCGCAGGTTTTTCTCCCATAAAGTGTTGCAAAAGGCCTGTCCATAAATAAATCTCGCTCTGAACCTTCTGTCTGGACACATGTGGAAATCTGTCCTGATTGATAGAGAAGCTGATCTTAAATCATAACTAATCAAGTGCAATTGTTTTCAGTAAGACCGCGTGGAAATACTTGAACAGTTTTTCTTTACTGCCTTTAAACTTTAGATTCTCAGGTTTCCACATGTGTTCACAAATTAGGCTGGAGGTCACTGTATTTCTGGATGGGGCTGTCCATGAAATGAACTTCTTTTTGCCTTTCTTTCCACCTGTCTTTAATACATACAAAATGCTGCTGGATAATCTGGTGATTTTTACCTCAACATTGTGGTTTTCCCTTCATTATCCCTAATGATACTTCGGGCTTTTCACAGACACACTCAAACAAAAACAAAAAGTCATTCTTTTTGAATTTCAGCTTCTAAATGTGACCTTTTTCTTTCCCTCTAGACTAGAGATGATTTCCTGGGGCAAGTTGATGTTCCTCTCAGTCATCTGCCAGTAAGTTATTTACATCTCTGCTGTCATTTATTTACGTCTGTATGTGTGTAAAGCTTGAGTGCGTGTGGACACTCTGGCTGGTTTAGCACTGTTTTGAATGCTCAGCTGTTTCTTATCTACAATTTTGCTGTTCCTGATTAACCTCTGTGAAGGTCAGGGAGGGAGTTTGTTTGTGTTTTCCCATCTTGAGTGTGAGAACGTGCTAGTCACAGGTAATGCTTCTGTTGTGATTAAACAGCGCTCTCTGTATTAGAAAGGGAAAGCGGGCTGTCTAGCATGTAAACACACAACATCGACCTGCAGAATCAGGGTGCTTGGGAATTTTTACAGTTGAGGTCTGATGCAAGCACAAGCCATTCTCACACCTGCAACTGTTCAGCTGGACTGGACAAGAAATTTTTTTTTTTTGGTTGTTGTTGTTTTTAAAACCTTAAGTAGTAAGTCGGTGTGATGCAAGAGTAAACCAGGTAGTTGTCTCGCGTCTGATGTCCTTCTGTCCTCTGCATACTCTGCACAGAGAACACGTTTGAAGTTGCTTCTTGTGAAAATGGCAAAACTGAGTAGAGCTCTTATGTGCAAAAGGCTTAAGAGACCTACAAATCATCCTGAAGCAGCAGCACCTCTGCACATTTGGGAGCTTTGCTGCCAGCTTGGTTGTGGCTCCCTAAAGTTCTGTCTTAGTTGTCGACCTTAAAAGCCTATCAGTAAAAGTTTTTGGGGTTAATTATTAATGCCCTATTTGGGTCCCACAGGCCCAGGAAATTATTAGCAGATAAAAGCTTACAGCTGAGTCACGTTGAGAGTTGAAGCCTTGGGACAACATGGATAATATTTAGTCCTGATGTGACTTATGCTAAAAAAACAAAACAAACCAAGGCTTGTTTTTAATTAATAGTTACTGGGCATAACTTAGTCATGTCTCCTTTCTCCGTAATAGCTTCTTGTAAATGTCCTTTTACTTTTCATGAAACAGGACATGAATACTGACTCATCAGAGTCCATCTGGTAGCTACATTTTCCTTATGGAACCGTGACCTCCTCTTAGCAAATAACAGGACAACGCCATTCCTCTTTTTCTTGGTCGTCTGTATTTAAGCAGGCTCCACACTCAACTACCTCTTTTTACCGGGCTCTGTGTTGTATGTGGTGAGACCAGATAAATAAAAGCACGTGAGGTCTGAAAGTTTAGCAAATCAAAAACCATGTATGATTGGAATTTCCCCTTTAAAGTCATCTGCTTTTGCACCTCTGGACTTCTTGCAGTGCTGCTGCTAATTTTAGATGGGACCGTGAAACTGCCAGGACATCCATACTACTGTGCATTTCTGTCTCAAACTGAGCTGACGTTTGTAGTAAGGATTATCATCAGGCTGATGAGAACTAATCTCCGGAGATTCTCAACTTGGAGACCGAACAGTGTTTTCATTGAAAGGGTGTTGATGTTCAAGGTTAGGACAGCAGCTTAGGTAGTGAGCTCGTTGGTCGTTTTTGCCACATTCACAGTTTGCTCCACTGAGGCCAGATTTAGGTCTATGAGTCCATAATGACCTCAAACTATGGGTGACCAGTCATTATAAACAACTTGAACTGTGCACCATCTTATTCGCTACTCACCTGACTCATCAGAGTTGCCTCCCTGTGACTTTAACCTCTTCAGATTGGAGGAGGACAGAGTGGAGCTCCATGGACTGAAAAGTGTCTGCAGAACTTGCTTTAGTCCACAAGGAAAACATCCTAAATGGGAGCTTGATTGATAAAATTAATATTAGATATTATTTTATGTTAATACTGCCCCTAATATTTTGACTTGGAATTTTGTTCCAATCTATTTCATATTCCTGCTTTGAGGAGCCCCACCTAATATTTTGAGACCAGTGTTTTGACTGTAATTGAGGTCCATTATTTGGAAACTTGACACTGGTACTTTTCACACATGTTCTTTTTCCTTTTACAAAACTTTCCAGCATTTTCTTTTAAATATGAAAACTGACTTTTGGCCTCAGCGGTATCTCACAGGGCATTATGCGATGAGCAGCCAGCACGGACTGGTTTGGCCCTGTCAGAGAGCGGTGTGAGATTGCTGTGAATTACAAAAGGCTGCTCAATATGTAACAGGAGAAGCTCAGGATTGCATAATGATCCTGGGATGTCTGTGCAGAGGGTTGTACCCTCTGTTGAAAGCTGGCGACTGTGATATTCTGATATCGCAACATGTGTATTTGCTTGTGTTCACTTAAATGCCGTCAGCAAAAACCTCCTCTATTTGCAGACAGAGGATCCTGCCATGGAGCGGCCCTACACGTTTAAAGACTTCCTGTTGCGGCCAAGAAGGTCAGTTTTGGCTTTGTTTGATATAAAATGAGAAAACGTAGATGGCAAATAGTAGCTGCTTTTTTGTGTCTGTCTAGTTTGCCCCCTGTTAGCAAGTGGAGTAGACAGTGACACATTATTAAAGTTAGATCTTGGTTCACAACACTGTCTAGACTCTGGCCATATTGGAGTCTAGACAACGATAACTTCATGCGGCTGTCAGCTAAATACTGAACTTGGAATTCCAACTAGGACTAATGAGCAGGAAGTATTTAAAGCAGATGTTTTCCTTTCAGTCACAAGTCCAGGGTGAAGGGTTACCTGCGTCTGAAGATGGCCTATCTGCCCAAACAAGGAGGTCATGAGGAGGAGGGGGGAGACATGAGGGAGGAGGCTGAGGTAAGGTCTAATCCTCTGTTGTTAGTATAAACTGCTGACTTTGCATTACCTAAGACATTCTTTGGACTGTTTTTTCCACAATAAAAGCAAACCAGATTCTACTGTTATTCCTTTCTGCCACATGAAGGCAACATAGTTCTAAGCTTGAAAGTGAATGTCCCACTGTGAACCAAAAGTAATGTGAGAGCATCTTTCTTTTTTCTTTTATTATTTCTCTGAGAATTTGGGAAGCCGCTCACTGCCAGCATCTGGTAAAAGTCTTTTCCAGGTCAGGGTCTGGAAAAAACATTTACAATGTGGCCTGTTATTTGGAGAAAATTGAGCTTTTCCTACTTTAATATGTGTTCTTGGATGTGTGGAAGAGAGCTAGAGAGCGAAAGGCTTCACAGATAAGATGACATTTAGCAGCCAAAGCGTGAAAGCTTAAATGGCACCCCTCATGTTCATACTGCAAAAAATTTCCCTTCCCCCCCCGACTGTCTGTATTTCTTTTTTCTTTTTCATTGTATTAAAGCCTCATTACTAATGCTTATTTTCTCCTTTGTAGTAGCTCTTTTTTCTGCCTACGTATTAAATTAAGCGTAAAATTGCCAACACTACGAGTGAGATTGTTGCTTAAACATCAGCTCCGTCTTGGATTGTAGGCATAGATACACCTGCCTGCTGGCAGCTATGAAACACAGGCATTAAGTAAATGTTTAGTAAAACATGAAAACAAAAAAAACAGCAGAAAAATATAACCAGCTAAATCTTTAATGTACTTCTTTCTGATCTTTGGCTTAAACCTACCATACTACCCTTCAACCATACTGTCTTTCAGGGTTGGGATGAGTCTGCTGACTCAGGCTCCCAGCGACCCCAGCAGCTGCTGCCTCCTTTGCCTCAAGGCTGGGAGGAAAAAGTGGACAACCTGGGACGCACCTACTACGTAAACCACAACAACCGCACTACACAGTGGAAACGGCCTTCCAACGTGTACGCCTGATCTCGCACTAATACAGCCTCGAACTTTTCACATGTCACTGTTGGTTTTTATACATGAAAAAAATCACAGTGTTAAAGTCTGAGGATTTTTGCCCATGTACTGCAAGCTTAGTGAGGAAATACTCTTCAAAAATATTATTTAAGATGTTTTTGTTTTGTTGTTTTTTTTTAACATCAAAACAACTGGCGTCGGCCACAGTTATTCCTATTTGTAGACGTTACACTCCTTTAAAAATTTATAATTGGACATTTTAAAATATACACAAATTCCCTCTCTATACACACAATAATGCCATATTCCATGTCTCCACTTAATTGGGAAATTATTATTATTAATTATATAGATATATTAAAAAGAAAAAATGAATTACAATATTTTTAAAAAGTTCAATTTTTGAGCTTTATCACTTTTTCTGCTAAAAACTAAATAAGTGCACACAGGGTAAAAACAAGCCCCTTAGCTTAGCTTTGCACAAAACTGAAGACAGAAGAATGGACTGAATGTCAGTAATCTAATGTGTTTGTCCTTGGCTAGCCTTCTGACTTAGCTTTATATTTAGGAGACAGATAGAAGAAATGCTTTTAACCTTCTGAGGTAGCTCTTAGCAGTAAAATGAAAGAGCATATCGCTCGTCAAAGTAATCCTTCAACAAAGTATACGCGGTTGACAAAACATGATGGACATATTTTATATCATCATTATTCTGAGCACACCTGATAGACTGTAAATTGTTGTTGAAATAACTAAATATAACAGTGTTTGGCTCTTGTTACTAAATAATCCTGCACAGGAGAATTAATTCATGATTATTAACTTTTGGTTTCCATTCATATTTTCTCACCAAATCTCTCTCAGAGACGTGATTTCAGAGATTGAGAGTGACAATCAACAGCGGCAAATCCATCAGGAAGCCCACCGCGTTTTCCGATCAAGGCGCCACATCAGTGAAGACCTGGAGAACGAGCACCTGGAGCCCAGGGACTTGGATAATGTGAGGGGGGGGGAAGAGCAGTCCACTCACGCACACTTAAACTCATCTACAGTGGTATATTTCCAAAAGATCTGTGTTACATCAAGATTTTGTCTCTTTGTTGTGCCGGTAGTCTTGGGAGCTCATCACAGAAGAGGATAACGACAGCTTGGCTCAATCTCTGCCCGGTCCCTCCTCCGTTTTGACACCACAGCACACACCAACACCCATCACCCAGGAGTTCTCAGAAGACTTAAATCTGAGGCTGTCGCTGACTCCCGATACAAACGGCGAAGTGCCAGGGCCCAGCTCTGCTTTGGTGAGACTGGAGAACCGTTAATTTTCCATTGTCAAAAACCTGGACCTGGTGTAAATGTAGGCAGCCAAACAAGAGGCAGCGCTGGCAGCGGCGTTTATTCTCTCTTTGCTTCCTTTGAACAGAGCCAGCTGTCAAACAGACTCCGTTCTTCAAGTATGACGGATGGCGTCAGTGATCAGGCCCAGGCTCCTCCTCTTACGGTACATATTTCTAAAGCCACAAACCCTTCCTCCAGCTTTTTCTACTTTCCTTCTCTTTCTGTGTTATCTAAGCAGGTTGCTAATGTCTCATTTGCCTCCTCCTCGTGGATGTGTCTGTCCTGTTAGTTTACCACATGCTAAATCACCTTTCTTGCTCCTCTTGCATTTCAACCTCCAGCAGATGCTACTACCCACCTCACCCTTTGTTTCTTCCCTGCTTCAACTGTACCACTTATTCTACTTACTTTACTTTTTGTCTCTCTAGGGTTACCACACCTCTTCGTCTCTCATCACTACTCTTTGTGATTCACATTCCACTGTGTTTGATTTGTTACGTCTCACCAGAATCATGATTCCACTTAAAAACTCTGAGACAAAAAAGTAAGATTAAGAAGTGCACCAAGGTTCCCCTGGAGTCCTGAGTCATGGCGTCAGCTGGGATTCAGCTTAACAAACTGTCACAAGATCTGAGTCAGATGTTTGTCAGTCACACAGCTGCGACACAGCAGTGAGCTTTAGCATTGTTAAGAAGAAGTGACAGTACAGGTGCTCGTGTCTTTCTTTCCCTTCTATGATACGTTTCTCAGAACTGGACGACTGTTTAGAAACCATTAGAGGGGGGGGAGCATTTGTTTGAGGTCTATACAAGGATTAATGTTTTCCTGTGGGCGTAGTGAGCAACCACAGGAAATCCCCCCCCCCCCCTTCTATTTCATTATCTTTTTTCTTTTGTCAATTTGACTGTAATATACTTTAAAATACGTCATTAACTTAATAGGAGGATATGAGGTAGCTTTAATTTGACGGTACAGATTTAAAATTGTTCCCATATTTTAGTTTTCTATTTGTTTTGGCAGTAGTAGCTATTAAATTGCTTTATAAAAGGCTGCTGTTGGAGGACTGATATTGTTCATGTACTTCTGTGTAAGCAGAACAACACCTAGTTGCATATCTGCGTTTAAAACGGAGAAACAAAACGTGTACATGAAAGAAAATACATTTTCTTTCATTTTTTTCCTTCAAAATTTGATTGTTTTGTTAAGGCTGGTTCCTTTTTCCACCTTCAGCACTGTAAATCACTTACCTGCTTGCACATTTTCAGGACGCACCTGTTTCTGGTTGAAATTAAAGATGCTGCACATTGAATGGAGGGGGGAAAATCTGTTTTCCAAAGGTTATTGATTGCACAGGGATGATACTTCTTTTTGTCCCCCTCTTGCCAATCACAGCAGCCGTTTGCTTCACTCTGTGTCCTGTGTCCTTGCTGTTCAGTCACTGCGCTCTTAGGCCCATAACCAAAAGATTCTCTCGTCTTTCTGCCACTCCTCACCTCCTCTGAGAATGAATTTTCCCCCCTTTTGTCCACTCAGTTTTCCTCTTTCAGCCTTCGCTTGTGCCCACACTTGGCTCTTAACTTACACCCTTAAAACATAACCTATTGTGAACTAAAGACCCTCTTCCATGTTGTCTACCACCAGCAGAGTTCCCAGTCCAGAAGAACGAGAGCTCAAACAGTCTCAGGTGGTGAGGAGCCTATGGTAATATCTCAGTTTATGCACAGCACTATGTAGGATGGGACTGTCACCCGACTAGTTTTGTGAATGACTTCTAATCCTGCACTCAGTTAGAGCTTACTCATTAGGAAGATTTCCTCATTGTTACACCAGTGTTGCTTTCCAGTAAAGTCCTGTACGAGCATATGCTGAGCAGGGCAGTGTGATCAAGAAAATGATATCACAATAGAGTCACATTTTAGGTCAAGACTAAAGCCATGTAGCTGTTTCTTGGCAGCTATGCAAGGGAGTAATATTCATTTAAATCCCATTTTTCACAGCGTGAAATCACTTTGCAAATTCAGCGAAGTACAAACTTACAAGAAATGCTTGCGTGCATTTTAAATTATTTTTGCAGTGTAGAAAATAATACAGCTTTTTTTCAGTTCCTGTGGACCAGGAAAGCCTAAACAGCACTGTTACTTATTAATTTATTGACAGGAACATTATTTTATTCCCCTAAAAATCAGATCATATGCCAAATGATGATCTGTACTTTATAAAATCATCAAAAAACAGATTGCCCCTTTCACACTACACATACTTCATAATGGACGCAAACAGCTTAATAAAGCAATTACTTTTGAACACATTAGAAACATAAATCATCATGATTAGCACATAGCTTAAAAACCTGTCTTTTCTTTATTCTCTTATTGTGATCTGCAGCGTTAGATCAGAAGTTGTCTGTTATATGTGTGTGTTTCTGTGTTTGTTGTGTTTTGACCAAGAACTGACAGCCTAGCTGTAAATAACGAATGCCACTGATCAGTCATTGATAACGAGCCATGACGCTGCATCGTAAAATGTTGCCAGTGTTCAGCCATGCTGTCTGTGTAATACATCACCAGATTATGCTGTGATTATTTGGTTGACACTCTGTAATGTTTATGCTGGAAATGGTTAATAGTTCACTTAGTTGGATTGTAATAATCTATTCCCTGCAACCTCAATATAAAATATTAGAGCCCCTCCACTTGTCTAAATGTACTAGTCTGTACTGATTAGCCATATTTGCTTTGCTCTCTCTCTGCACTTGGCCAGTCTCCCTCGTCGACTGCTTACACCTTGACCACCCCTGGCCTGCCCCCTGGATGGGAGGAGAGGAAGGACGCCAAGGGAAGAACTTATTACGTCAACCATAACAACCGCACCACTACATGGACTAGGCCAGTTGTGCAGGTACAGCAGGTCTGAAGTGTAGCTGTCGGGCTGGCTGGACCGTAACCCGGCCCCATGATTCTTCACCTGTGTGTTGGATCTCTTCCCACTCTATTCCCCCTCCTGTGTTTCTCCTTTTCTCTGTGTACAAGAGTGAAAGAAAAAGAGAGAGAGCCTTTAAATGTCAAAGTTCTGCGTTGTTTTGTTTCCTACTTTGTCCAACTTTTACTGTGCGTCTTCCTTCTCTTGTCTAGCATTTTGTGTAACACAAGGATGAAGTTCAACTGTGTATTGGTCACGTGTTTCTAAACCCTGGCATGGGACCGCAACCACTACTCTTCCCTCCCTCCTCCCATTTCCACTCCATTTTTCCACCCTGCCTTTCTGTCTGCAAGCGAGGCAGCCCCACGTAAGCAGTGCTCACAGAGAGACAGAGGGGACTGGGTGTATGTTTAATGCTCTCCTTTGAAATCCACCCTTGCATTTGTGCCTTTTTATGGTCAACTCTGTAACTCTGTGACTGTATTATAAATGTCATAGTCTCCTCATTCTCTGATCCTCATCTGTTTTCTTAAGTACTCGGAAGGAGAGGCAAATCTATCAAATAATTCCTCTGTGTTTGCTCTGAAGTTATACCCCGCTGTAAATGTGGGCTGTACCTCCCACCTCATCTAGGGGTGAAAGTTATGTGGTAATCTCACTATTTCAAACCTTTGTCATTGTTTTCTAGTTGGACATAAAATCCTATTGTTGTTTTGTTTGTGGCCCTGAAATGACCCCTGCCTTTGAGATTTTAGTGGCTTATTTCCCAAGGAAAACAAAGCCTGCATCCAGACCTTTCCAGTGCAGAAAAGCATGCTTCTCAAAGAGACTTTCTTTTTATTTTTTATTTTTGGCAAACGGCATGGCATGCTTGATTTCTTCCCAACCTAACCTCAAAAGTGCTGTTCTCACTGACAGCTGACTGAAGATGGCGCCAGCACCTCAGCAGCAGCAGCAGCATCAGGAGGAGCCTCAGCCCTGGCACCTGCATCCACCCCTTCCTCCTCCTCCAATGCCTCCAACAACCACCTCCATGAGCCCCAAGTCCGACGACCTCGTAGCCTCAGCTCCCCTACTGTCACCCTTTCCACCCCCTTGGAGGTGAGAATTAGCCACCTGTACTGTCCCTCTCCACCATCATTCCCATCTCATTTTCCTCTACATACTTGAGGACCACCTATTTCTGTCCTACCTTCCTGAATCTTTACCCTCTTGTCCTTTCTTGCCATGTGCTCCAAATGACTAAATCGTGATCTTCACTTTCTCACACTTCTGCCTGTTCCTTCTAAAGATTAACATTTCCACCTGTTAGCTCTCCTCTTTTCAGGTTGCTGCTTTTGTCTTCTCCTCATTGCCAAACTTAATGAAATCTTCTCAAGTGTTGTTGGGATCTCTCCATTAATGACAGTTTTCTTTTTTCATATTGCTCTTACTTTCTCCTCATTAATGAAAGTTGAGCTCATGACTGTGTACTAAAGGACCTTGCAGCTAAACACTGATTAGATGAATAATATGATCCGAGCTTTCCTTAAGCACCTTGATTCACGCTATGGTTTAAAAGAATAATAGCATGAACCTGGTGTGGTAAATCTAAGATGGCTAAATTACTTAAATTGATAATGGGCCCCTAATGATGTCATTTGTTAAAATAAAACTAGGGACATACAAGTGAAGGAGTGGAAAAACTATTAAATAAAGACTGTTTTGGTAACGCAATGGCCAATCGGTTTTATTTGGGAAGGCGTGACAAATTGTAAATAAGGAACTTAAGGAAGGCTGTGTCAATATTACTGTGTGTTTGCACAAGTTTTTATAATCAAATAAGACCGCATTCAAGGCTAATTCATTCTCCGATGCTACTCTATGCTAACAAAACATCAAAGGTCTAACTAAAGTAACAAAGCACACAGAAAGCTTAATAGACATCTGTCTTTCTGCCAAGGAGATTTTATGTAGCCAATCCGTGTACATTCCTGGTGTTTGACTCATCTAGTGGACAGATTAAATATTAGCTTTTTTCTTTACTGCTTTTTAATAACCTGAATGTTAACGACCAATAGCAATTCATAGAGTCATCCATGTTACGTTGTTCCCAACATTATGCTTTATATGACTGCTTTCTCTCACTCATTGGTCAGAGGGTGTTAATATTCACACAGCATAAGTGGTTAATGCGTTAGCCGTATAACACCTTGGTAAAATATTGAAATTTCTACTTCACATTTTAATGTGTTTTTTTTTTTTTTTTTTTTTAAGCTGCAGGCTACATCATGCAGATAACCTTTGAGGTTGTCAATTTAATTGCATCGCATTAATTTGCACGTACATTTTTTCCTCAACCTAAATTATGCACTACGAATGCAAATGTAAGTCTGATCAACACGTTTGTAGAAATGCATGATCTCATCTAGTGCTTCTGCAGCCTTTTAATGGCTTCGTTCGGTGGCGAAGATGCTACCTAGGGAACAGACCTGAACAAGGTTTAATTAAAGTGTGTGCGAGTATTGTGGAAGTAAAAGGAAGCGAAATAGTCGCAGCAGATTGTTGTAATTACAACTTGCAGGGGATGTGGTTAATTAATGCACTCTTCTCTCTTGTTTGAAAGAAGAAAAAAAAAAAAAGGTCAATCAGTGATGATTACTGCTATTAAAAAAAAAAAAAAAATTATCTGATGCAGGGACACTTTTTAGTCTGGACGACATAAGGAGCTTTTACCAGAGATGTTCACTTTCCTGTATATAAATAGTTTCAGGTATTATGTTGTAATTAGGTTTCCTTTTAGCCTTGACAGAAAGCTCTGTTACCAGATTTAGATTAATGAGTTCTGCTGGATTTAAAGTAAACATTTGTTAGTTGTTCTTGTACTTCTTCAGTATCTAGGTAACCAAGAGAGAGCAAGAGAAGTCTTACGCATTATCTGGGAAGGGTGATAAATCAGATGTGTGTGACATTTTCATTTACAGGTTGATGGAGTAAACAGCATGGAACATGGAAATCAGAAATGAGCCTGGTGTTAAGTGATATAATAGTTTAAAGAGAAAAGTGGTGATGATATGTTCAAATGTTGCAAGTTTTAGATGGAAATCTCATGGTGCTAAGAATTCTAATCTTTTTCTCTCTTTTTTTAATGAGCAGACAAAGAAAAAGCGATTTGTTGGAAGATGTGTTTCTGTCTTTGTTAATGATCACTAATTTTGTATCTCGCTGTCAGTCAGTGTCCGTTTAACGTCTTGATGCATTCTCAATCATCCAGGAAAGTAAATCTCCAAAAGTTGATTCTGTTCATCTGGACGTAGCGTTTTGTGGGAGAAACGTTTCGTCACTCATCCAAGTGACTTCTTCAGTCTCCCACAAAACGCTACGTCCAGATGAACAGAATCCGAACAGAATCAACTTTTGGAGTGTCCGTTTAAGTTTCGATATGTATCCTTATTTTATCATGAAATGGGAGATAACATTACATGACATTTATTTATTTATTTATTTATTTATTTCATATCACTCCCCCCCCCCCCCCCCCCCCCCCCCCCCCCCAGGGAGCCAACAACATTCAGGTACGGAGGGCTGTGAAAGACACACTTTCTAACCCTCAGTCTCCCCAGCCGTCCCCTTACAGCTCCCCAAAGTCGCAACACAAGACCCAGCAGAGCTTCCTGCCCCCAGGATGGGAGATGAGAATAGCTCCAAACGGACGGCCTTTCTTCATCGACCACAACAGCAGGACCACCACCTGGGTGAGCTAGCACATTGCTGTTTAGGGATGAAGAAAAAACACTCTGTGATTTTAATCTAGTGATTAGAAAATGTGGGGCAGTAGTTAGTGTTGGTCTTTTAGTGACATCTGGTGGTGGTAAGGTCAATTTTATGTACACTGACAGAGCTGCTTTTTTAACTTTAATATAGAGAACAAAGTGCACGTTTAGAGTTTGTTGTGCTTTTTCCAGTATAATTGTTTACTTTCCTGTCTTTCACTGCTGACAATCAGGAGGATCCCAGGTTGAAATATCCGGTCCATATGAGGAATAAGAACTCAATGGAGCCTGGTGACCTTGGCCCTCTTCCTGTAAGTACAATTACTATAAGACTAAGTAGATATTTAACTTTTGGCCTGCAATGGAGATGAAAAACAACCTCATGAATCACAAAGACTACATACCTTTGTGCACTCATCATTAGCAATATGTACTCCGTCTTTAATGTGTGTGTAACAACTCTGCTCTTCTGGAGCAGTACAACCATGTAGTCTTAGCTAAAGTAGAATCAAGCCAACATATTAATTGGCTTTTTGTGTTATGGTGCATGTTGTAATCGGCATGTGATTGGTCTGTTTATGTTTAAAATTAAAATATGAAAGAAATTACTTTGACAGTAAAATATGAAACTTCATGTGTTCATGTGATCGGACTCCATTACACATTTCCATTTTTAGTCCTGTAAGAACAGAAGCTGTTTGTGTGAAGCTTAGCCAAGAGGGTCTGGGGACTGTAATAACCTTATTAGGAGGTGAAACCTTCCCTGGAAGTGGGCAAAATGTTACTGTAGCTAGATGTAGTATTAATAATAAGAATATTACTAATGACAGTAATAATAAAAAAGCTTTATGGGTTTGTACAACTCACAGGCTTGTGTGGTGTGTGTGCATGTGTGTATGTGTTCTCTCTCCCCCTTTCTCTTTTCTCTTCATTCTGATGGATCTAATGTATGCTTCTTCTACACCTGGCCATGTCTGTTTGGCAGAACCTACCAGAGGAGGTTGGTTGGTGCCTCCCTCCCTCTGCCTGCCTACCTGTCTGGTCCAGTCCAGTCTGGTCAAATGCCTGCAGACAGCTTTCTGTTTTATTTTTTCTTTTTTTTCTCCTCTTCTCTCTTTCTTTCTTTCAATCTTTTCTTTTTTCATGACCAGCATGGGTGGATTGTCGCTCTACCTCCTTGGTATTTTACCCCACTTCCTCTCTCTGTGTGCAGCCTCCTTGCACCACTGCCGCTCCTTCTGTTAGTGTTTAACATTTGGAGCTCCCCATCATTGTCCTTGGATCTCTCAGTCTGTATCAATGTCTGAGAAACGGTTAACACTAGATGGATTTCCCAGGCATTTGTTGGAGTTGGACTGACTGAAGGAGTGAGACTAGAGTACATAATGGGAGTAAAACAATGAGGGAGGGAGGTTTCAAAGGAAACACAAGGAGCTATATATATATATATATATATAAATACATATATATCAGAGGAAGGAATTGGCTGTATGCTGCATGTATTCTCAGTTTTTTCAGCCTGGTCTCCACTCATGCAGCAGCAGCATACTTACACATATACCGTACGTCTTGTAGCTACACCTTGTTCAACAGATTGAACTGTGCCTTTCCCCCCACCCCTTTACACTCAGTCTACTGTAATGTTTTTATTTGCTTGATTGCTGGTGCCGTACGAGTGTGTGTGGCCTGTGACACTGTACTGAGTGGTCACCGTGTCAGTCGTGATATACTGGTTTGAACTCATAGTGGTGATTTAACCTTTATGTTGTGGTCGTATCCCTGCCTTGCTGATGTGCCAGACCGAACTCAAATAAGGCACAAAATCCTTTCATTTCCTTTGTCGGTGTTTGATTGAGCTTACCTTGCTTGCAGTGCTGGGATGTCATTGTTTGGACCATTTAATGGTCACTGAAGTTCAATTAAACATAAATTTGAAGAAAAGGAAAAATAAATGGATGGATTTAAATTGCTATTTGAGCACGGCCTGTTTATTGGTGCTTTCTAGTAGATTCTTATTCTTCCTCTCTTCTTCTTTTTCAGCCTGGATGGGAAGAAAGAGTTCATACAGACGGACGCACCTTTTACATCGACCACAGTAAGATACCTTTTCCATGCTTGCATTTGGTTATGTGTGCAGTCATGTGAAAAACCAAGTAACACCCTGTTATTCGGTTGCTCATAAAGCCACATTTAGCAGCAAGAAACACGAGGTAGCTATTTTCTGGATGACCTTATCAGTCTCTCGGATTGTTCTGGAGGAATTTTGGCCCACCCTTTTTTATAAAGATTTGCTGCTGTGCTTGGGATTATTGTCCTGATTAAGCCTTAGCTGTCAGACAGATGGCCTGATGTTTGACTCTTGAATACAGTTCATGGCTGGGGAATGACTGCAAAGTAAATTTAAGCTGTGCTAAGATGGTGTGTTTGATTTTTAGCAAATGTGGTCCTGTGAATTATGGCAGAATATCTCCATTTTGATATCTCTACCTGCAGTTCTGGGAATCTGTATTTCCCATTGGGTTACCTTGTGCTGTTACAGTTTAACAGCTGTACTACATTTTGTGTACTTGCCTTCTACTGTACTTTCTTGCTGGATCCAGTTTATGATCATCGCTATGTTACAATGGACTTTTACTAATAACATTCTCTCTGATAGCAGTCAGACTGCACTCTTCTTTAATGCCGGGATGTTTAACTCCTCCGGATACTTTACATCACTTCCCACAAACTGTTTTAGACTACTCAGGAATAGACTTTTCCCTCGATTTGGCTCTCTCATGAAGGCTAAGTTCCAAACTAGCTGTTGGTGTTCACCTGATCTGACTTGAAGACAGTCAAGTATTTCACCTCACCAACTCTGACCTCCATGCCATCCTTTTGTTGAGTTTCATCTAGTCACATCAAGTCTGTTAGTAAATCAGACCTAGTAGATATGTTAGGGCATGGCTTTAGCTTTTGTTGACATCATCATCAAATCCTTTGAATAGTCTATCCCTGCAACACGCCTATTCATGAACTCCGTGAACCCTTTCACTTTGGCTTCAGAACGCACTACAGCACAGAGACTTCTCTCATCAAGATCACAAACGACCTTCTCATTGCTGCAGACTTTGGCTACATCATCATCCTCATTCTCATCATCCTCTCAGCAGCTTTTGACCTGTTTGTTCCTGTGGCAGCAGTAAGGGTGTACTAAGTTTTTTACAGGATAGCATGGAGTCCTATGAAAACCTTCTTTTTCACATTATATTGCTTTTCTCCCATTATTTTTGTTTCTTATTTACTCAAACTGGTTTCAAACATCTGTTTCGTCCCAGTGTCCCTGAACATAATTTCTTAAAGATACAAATGAAATGAAGTGAAATTATGTTCTGTTGTGTTCATTTTATCCAGATACAAAGAACACGCAGTGGGAGGACCCGCGTCTACAGAGTCCAGCCATCACAGGACCCGTGAGTTGTTTCCTCTTACTGCCCCACTTGTTTAGGGAGTCGCTACATACAAATGACAACTTTTTCTCTTAACATAGCAGTTCTATCTGCCGTGCACTCTCATCAGCCCCGGCCCGTCTGTGCACAGCAGAGATAAATCACTTAGTTGTTGCATTTGTAACATGCTAACCTGGTGTCCTTCTGTGTACCACTTCAGACTTCACTCTCACTGGAAGGTCGCCACCATGTTGCGCTTGTGTTTACACATTTATATCAGGAAACCCAACGAGGAGACTGATAATTTTTTGACTGTTTCTTGACTTCTGTGTTTTGTTTGTCTTTGCAGGCGGTTCCCTACTCCAGAGAATTCAAGCAGAAATATGACTACTTCAGAAAGAAATTAAAGAAACCGGTAAGACTTTCTATCCTGTGTCTCTAGTTTCTGTCTGTGCTACTCTTGCATAATGACACATTGACATTACTTTCTTCTAAAAACTGTCTTGTTTTAGCTGTTTCTATTATTATTATTTCCAACAAAACACATGTTACAGTTTTTACTTTTAACCATTTCAGGCTGACATCCCTAATCGATTTGAGATGAAGCTACACAGGAACAACATCTTTGAAGAGTCTTACCGTCGAATCATGTCATTAAAGAGGCCAGATGTTTTGAAGGCACGTCTATGGATCGAGTTTGAATCGGAGAAAGGATTAGACTACGGCGGTGTGGCCAGAGAGTGGTTTTTCCTCTTATCTAAGGAGATGTTCAATCCTTATTACGGCCTTTTCGAATACTCTGCCACGTAAGTGTCTGCTCGTTTGTGTGCGCCTCCTTTAAGAGCTGCTTTTGAGACTGAAGAAAGGCGTTGAACCCTTGAGAATTCAACAGGATCTCACACACCACTCAGGACATAGTGTTACACAAAGCTAGTCGTAAAGGAACCATTCTTTCTGTTCTGAGCCATGAAAACATCCATCTCTACTCATTTATTGCGTTAGCTGTTGAGGGGCAGTGCTGCCGTGTCATCCCCATGAGACTTGTGAAAGTTTCCTTTTACTTTGATTAGCTTTTCCTCTTATTCAAAAAGCCAACGTCGAACAAGGGTTTCCCACACACAATACGCATTAAGGTGGTCAAAGTGTCTTATGTTGTACCGTCATCAATATTTAATGACTTTGTTCTCACATATTTTTGACATGAGGTACCCAAAGAAAATAAATGGTGACATTTAAGGGCAAAGAATTGAAAGTTTTAAATGGAAAAAGTAGTCTATAGATGTGGTTCAATGAAAAGCTAATAAAACTTTTTGAAATCGCCTTAAAAGATGTCTGTCTCCACTCCACTGTTCCTATTTGTTTGTGTTTTTTTGTTTTTTCTTTTCATTGCTTACCTAAATTACTTACTTTGTGCTGTGTATGCTTTTAAACGTCTACTCTTATGATATCGATATTACTGTCTAATCGAATACTTTTTTAAATCTGTGCTCATGTCTTTCCAGGGACAACTACACTCTCCAAATTAATCCCAACTCTGGCCTATGCAATGAGGATCACCTCTCCTATTTCAAGTTCATCGGGCGTGTTGCTGGAATGGCCGTGTTTCATGGAAAGCTGCTGGATGGTAGGCGACTTGATTGTAGAGGATTGCTTTGATATTGCAAAGTTGGCACAGAATTTTAGCTCGGTTAAAGCACTTTGTCACTTGTGTTTTTAAACGTGTTGTAGAATGTAGAAAATAAAAGTGATGTTGATGATTATCATCATGTTTTGGGGGTTTTTTGTGCCTCTTTTCAGGTTTTTTCATCCGACCATTCTATAAGATGATGCTAGGAAAACAGATCTCTCTTAAAGACATGGAGTCTGTGGTAAGGTTTCTTTTGCACTACAGAGCCAGTGACTTTGGATCTGTGAAATATTTATTCTTTGAACTTGCTTTACTAAAATAAATACATATATTTTTGCTTAGCTTTCTTTGGAACAGTTTCACATTGATGAAGTCAAACTCTCCTTTCTCACAAGTGAAGGCCAATGAATTCTTTAATTTTCTTTGTGTCTAATAGGACAGTGAGTACTACAATTCTCTGAAGTGGATTCTGGAGAATGATCCCACTGAACTGGACTTGAGGTTTTGCATTGATGAGGACAATTTTGGGCAGGTGTGCAGGCATCGAAGCAGTCACTTTTAATCAGTTAAAACCTCATTTTAATTTCAGTATACTAATGTTATTGCATATCAGAAGAAAACTCAGCTTCTTTTTTTTTTTTTAATCCTTCAGACCTACCAGGTTGACTTGAAGCCCAGTGGCTCAGACATGGTGGTCACCAATGACAACAAGAAGGAATACATAGAGTAAGTATTTTGATTTTCATGTCATCCGTTGACTCATATTTATAAACAAAATTGCAATCATCTGCTCATCTACAATAATATATGAATTTTTCCTCCGTCAGTCTGGTCATTCAGTGGAGATTTGTCAATCGGGTCCAGAAGCAGATGAACGCTTTCTTGGAGGTATTTATGTACAGCCATATGCTTACCACTCGAGGGCAATGTGGCCACTGATTTTTAGTTAGTTTACCTAAGCCTTTGGGGTGGCTAAGAGCCCAAGAGGCAGGTCATCTACTAATCGAAAGGTTGGTGGTTTGATCGCTGGCTGCTCCAGTCTGCATGCCTAATATCCTTGGCCAAGATACTAACTCCAAGTATGAATGTGTGTGAATGTTAGCTAGAAAGCACTTACATAAACAAAGCATAGAAAAGTGCTTGTGTGAATGGTTGTTGTATAGAAAAGTGGAAAAGTGCTATATAAGGACCAGTTCATTTTACCATTACTTAGTTTAAGAGTTGAAATTAAATTCTTCTAAACCTGCTTACTTGTTATCATAATTCTTTTTGTTTAATTTTCAGGGCTTCACTGAGCTCATTCAAATAGATCTGATCAAGATCTTTGACGAAAACGAACTGGAGGTATGAATATCTTTCTAGTAAAGCTGAAAGAAAAGTTTAATTCATTAGCCAGTGGGTAAAATTAATTGTTTTTTAAATCAACATACTACTTCTGTGAGAATATTTTATCCTACTCTTAAGCTGCTTTGTCATCTTTAGACTGTCTTAAGTAACCTTGCTTGCTGGGGAAACGTATATTAAACCACTTATTTAAGGCTATAGCTGAAAGATTCGTTAAAATTTCTGTTAAGGGTTTATTTTATGGTAAAATGTGGCACCGGGTGTAAATGCTGTCTTTTTCTTTTGCCTCCGTCTCTCTGTAGCTGCTCATGTGTGGTCTGGGTGACGTTGACGTCAACGACTGGCGACAACACACCGTTTACAAGAATGGCTACTGTCCCAATCATCCCGTCATACAGTGGTTCTGGAAGGTATGCTCATTACTCAGTTACACAGTTCGAGACTCATAACTGGATGCAGCAGAACCATTTAAACTTTGTTAGTCTACGTGTTTCTGGACGTTTCATCATAAAAGCACGTTTCCCTCCATCTGGCCTGCGAGTGGAAGTTGCTGGCCTCGTTTTTGAAGATCAAAGTCTATTTGGAAGAACAGGCTTGTTTGCTCTGATGAAAGTGGTACCTGCCCCTCGTTATCATTTGTCTTGACTTGAGCGTTAACACACTCACACAGCAAACACACACCAGCCACAGAGACTGCTGTGTCGTGTCATCTGATTAAGGGCTTCGACCGCTTCAGTTTCATTTTGTGTCATCACTTTTTCCTTTAATTTTTTTATGTGTTCAAATGTACATTTATAATCTGCATATATTTGTAAGAATACTCGTTGACAAAAACCTACCCTCACCGCTTGCCAATTAGTTATTAAACTAGTTGTTAACTAACTGTTAACCCTAAAATGCAGTCCAGCAGTTCTTTGAAGTTCTTTGAAGGTCACAAAGTGAGACCGTCCATGTCCTCATGCCAGAGATCTAAAACTTCATCCCCACTGGAAAACTATATGCAGAAACTTTCCTCAAATATAATTTTGTGTTGAGTTGATGGGAAAGCATTAATAAAGACAGTGTTATTTATTTATTTTTTGATTGAAAAATTTTGTTGACTTTTGGGAAATTGAAACGTTTCTCTCTCGTCAGGTTGTCCTGCTGATGGACGCTGAAAAAAGAATTCGACTCCTCCAGTTTGTCACTGGAACATCACGAGTGCCCATGAATGGTTTTGCTGAGCTTTATGGTACGTGTTTGGTGTTTGTGTGGTGTTTTCTACTTTTGTAGCAGTGTTAGCATATACTCGGCCAAAACAAGATGCAACAAGGTCACAAAAATCCTTTTCTAACAAATTGTGGTCCATTTACCACATTGAGTAAATGTAATTCCATACATAGCAAATCTTGACATCTCTTTCTAAGTTGTAAAAAGTCACATTGATTTGTTTAAAAGAAATCCTTTGTTTTAGATTTATTTGTACAGCTTTACTTGACCCAGTATTTCCATTTTAAACAAAAAACACATGTTTATGTAAAATGCAGTAAATATCCAAAGGCTTTCCTGCAGCCAAGGTCTTAAAGGGTTTAATTTGTCCCCGTGTGTGCATCAAGAGTGGAATCATAATTGTTTCTCCCGTTGTGCCAGGTTCTAATGGTCCTCAGCTGTTCACCATCGAGCAGTGGGGAACACCAGATAAGTTGCCAAGAGCTCACACATGGTATGTCACTGCTACACACACTCACAGAACAACAAAGCTGAGAGTCTGCAGCTGTGCTAGCAGCTCTGTGAAACTGCACAGTGGTGCTTAGCAAAAAATCGTATATACTTTCAGTGGCAGTCCCAGCAGGCACTTAAAGCTAAACTGACAGGAATCTCAGCTTGGCAGAGTTTTTGTCACATGCAAGGTAAAAGTGTGCAGCTGCTAAAGGTTGTTTACCATGTTATCTTTTTAAAATGTGGGAATGGTACCAGCTAGTGTGAAGACATTCATGTTTTTGCCCCCTGTTGACCAAATTAAACTCTGCAGTAATATTCTTGGTTTTGAGTTTGTCGGTCGTCCAGTCCAGTGTTCAGTGTGTGCGGTCTGTGTTCTTCTCTTTAGCATCATGGAATTAAATTGAATTTTTTATTTTTTTTTTTGTAGCCACGCAGGAGAACGTATGAGCTAAATCGTACTTTTGAGCTTTTTTCTCAACTACAGTGTAGCACTATTGCCACTGTTTTATATACTGCCATAGTATTTGAAGCCCTTTTGTATGTGAAAGGTTTACACAAGTCTTGTACAGAGGTTCACTGCATATTTGCAGTTCTTCCTGTAATCTCATGTGACAGACAGATTGGTGGTGCATCAATGGTCATGTGGAGATTGAACTGGTCTGTCATGGTAAGAAGTGAAGCTGTTGATGTACTGGTCGATCTACGTTCTCAACCTTAACTATGATCGTGAGCTGTGGGGTAGGACTTTAATAATGAGACGGGGTTGGGTTTTCTCTGAATTACTGTAAGATCTTTAACTTACAGTAAAAAGTGCCTCCAGGCAACTATTTGGTGCGATATAAATGAAAATGACTTGAGTGATCACTGTGGATGATATGAAATTGCCACATACAGAACCAAAAAATGTAATTAATTAATTAATTTAAAATGTTACCTTATTTGTTTTACCTGTTTTTCTTTTCCAGTTTTAACCGCTTGGATCTACCCACCTATGAATCATTTGAAGACCTGAGAGAGAAGCTCCTGATGGCCGTCGAGAACGCGCAGGGCTTCGAGGGAGTCGACTAGAACGGCTCCCTCCAACCGCATCCAACCCGCCAACGATAAGACAAAATGAAACGGGGATGTCAAACCAGCTGCTGTAGCAGTTCTGTGCAAGCATGTTGTACTGTAATGCCTGACTGCGAGCCACCTCCACTGCACGGTGGTTCGAGACTGTACAGCGACTTGTCGAGCCAATATGCCTACGTCTTTATATCTTTTCGGTTTGGGTAGGTCCCTCCTTTTAAGGTGCTGGGGAAAGGAAGGGAGTGTCGCACTGTTTCGAATGCTGAATTCTGTTATCCACAGGCATGAGCAATGAATGACGGGAGCTGGCCCCTGATCCGCTGTTTCTTCCCCCTCTACCCTCGTCCTGTGAAAATCTACAGTGCTGGAAAACACCAATGCATTTCAATAGCTCCTTTATGTACACTATAGCACAGTATTTGCACCGTCTTCTACAGAGGGGTGCTTCGCATGGCCTTAATCTGGCTTCTACATGCACTATTTCTCTAAGAAACTGCAACGGCACTATGATCACAACTCTCTCAAATCCTTAGACCAACACCAGATTACCTTAGGAATGCTAGCCAATCACATTTCAGGAAATTGGCCACGCCCCTCCGTAGAGCCTTGTCTGCACTGTGTGATCAGAGATCACCATGCAGCCTTTTTGTAGAATAATGTTTTCTTTTTTTTTTCAGGCACTAATAATGATTCAAAGATGGGGGATGAGTTCCCAGAGATGGGAATTTTTTTTTTTTCTCCTTTAAAAAACAAAAAACAAGCAACGTTTTGTCATCATGGAACATGTTTTCTTTTGAACATTTGGTATAACTCTTCCAGGAAAGTACTCTCAGTGTATTTGTACTGATGAACAATTGTTCTTTACTATATATGCCATGGTGTGTGAAGTGAAAATCTGGCTAGTCTGGGAAATGATGAATCCATATCATTTGTTACAGTGATAGCAAATGTGTTTAATAAAACTGTTTTTATTGTAGTGCTTTGAGAGCAGCATGAAACTGTATCTTGTGTTTGCTACGTAATAATTTGGAAGTGTAATTGATCTTGAAGTTGGGGAGGGAAAACTTAAAATTAAGGGGGGGTAGTTTCTCTGAGACGTCACGATTACATTAATATTCTCATGCCTGTTGCTGTTCATAATGCTGTAAATTGTACTTGAGGGGAGATTTAAAAACAATTTTAAGTTCTTTCATGATTATATGAATTTATGTATGTATTACATTTAACAGAAGTATTACTGATCAACACTAAAATGAAGCTGTGCGTGTGTGTGCGTGTGGATGTTTGAGAGAAAAGCTGTGATCCCCACTGAATATAAAGCAGCACGTTTCTTACAAAGAAAAGAAGTGTTTTCTTTTTTTCTATCTTGTTTCTCTTTTTCTAACACTATTGAACCTAAAGGGCACTTTATAGATCACTCTGAGGTCATGTCGCCTGTTATGTCTCTTGTCATTTACTTGAATGTGATTTCCCCCTCCCCTCCTCTTATTCAAAGCACTCACTTGGTGCAATATGTGGTCTGTAAATCTGGGCTGCTGCTCCAAAAAGTTGACAGAAATGAAGCTGAGCCTTCACGTCTTTTAATATTCTTTTATCTCTTCCTTTGTCCCCTTTCTCTACATTTCCCTCCCTTCTGTTTCTTCCAGTCTATGATCCCAACACTCAGACTGACTCAGTACAGTTTTGCTTTTGTTGTTTTTGTTGTTTGTTTGTTTTTTTTAAACAAATGAGGGTTAATATCATTTTGTTCACAGTTCGCTGACTTCTGCAACTCTTTGTGGTTCATTTAATTTCAGTCAAATAAAAATCAGACTTCTCACACACTGTGTCGTTTAATCATTCGAGATCCGACTTTCCTTAAAAACGAGGTGGAAGAGCCATGAAACGGACACTGTTTACGGTTTCAATAAAGCCCTTTTGGAGAAATCTGCTCAAGTGCATGAGCATCCTGTAAAGTTAGGATAAATCGTCAGCCAAAAACTTTTGGTTGCTTTCTATAGTTGTGCATATGCTTCTTATAAATATGAAAGGTTGGCATCGTATGACTTAAGTCCTCCATAACACCTGCACGACTCCCTTGAAAATGAAAGTTGAGTGAGTGTATTTTTAACATGTATTCAGAGACTTTGTCTAACTTTATTACTGACTGATCGTTCATAGAAATTTGGGTGGATAAAAATGCACCTATATTTTTATTCCCTATTGTATTTTAACTCATTTGTTGACCTTCCTCAAAAATGACTGACCGTCTCTTAAAGTGTATTAGTTCTGCACTTCTGCCAACTTACTTCACTCACAAGTTTTCAGAAATCTTTGTAATCCCAGATGGAGCGCTGCTGCTGCACCTTTTCCCCCACCTACATTCTCCAATTCTAACTATTTAAATTCAATTTCCAGGTATCTATGCTGCTGCTGCTTTTTTTTTTTTTTTTTTTTTACAGAAAATTTGTCTGCATTGACAAATATTTGAAAGTTACTACCATCTTTCTCTGTGTGTGCACGTGGGCGGTAAAGGGACCTCAGTTCATTCACACAGGCAATCTAAGAGTTATCAGCTTCAAGGACGAGCAAATAAAAGCCACCCTGCCAGTCCGGGGACATTTTATCAAGCCCTCCTACCCTCAATCTGGTCACAAACAAACCAAAAGCCAACTTTTCTCCTGTAGCTCCTCCTTATAAACGCTTTCACTCACTTAATAATAAATAAAAATCACAGGTGCTATTGAAACAGGTTTGTTTTGTTCTTGTAGGTACACGAACTTTTAATAGATTTGATTTCAGGCTAAACACTTGTTTCTGAGTGAAACACTGGACCCTTCATGTAAAGCTGTTTTCAGTGTCATACAGGCCTTTGTTTACCTGTCAAATTCATGCACGCTGTTATTCTCAGTTTGGTAAAAAAAAAAATGTATGAATTACATCTAATTACATGTAGGTTTTATATTTCAAAACCTTCAAGCATCCGTTTCAATATAATCTACATTTCTGGCCGTAGTACCAGCCATATCTATAACTCAACTATTGCAGCAAGTTACTTTTTGCTAACTCTTGTGACATTTGAAACTTGTGGGATTCGTGTGGTTTAGCCATTAACTGTTCATTCACCTGGCAGCTATTGCAGATTAAGTTGTGACCCTAGAACTGATGTTTTTGATCATGAATAAACTCTTAGGAACTTTGGTGTTTAAAATTTAGAACATGTGAAACGGCACATGGCATTATGAGTATTTTAGATTCCTACCTCCAACAAAAATAAGAAATTTCATTTCCACCAAACTGCTATCTGTTTGGGAGCAGCACCTGTCTTAAGTTTGTTGTTGCTGAGCTCACAGTGACTTTCAGTGAATCCTGATTAAGGCCCTGAACAGTTGTATTTAAAAAAAAAAAAGTCTCCCCTCCACCTTCTACCTCTGGTCAGGGTCGATCAATACTTCCCCCGTAGCTTATCACTAATGTGCAACTGGCTGTTTGTCCAAACTCTGCTCTGTCTACATAAAGACTTGGATGGGACAGCCCTGAACCCAAATGCACCACGGATCACTTCACCAACCTGCAGCTGCGGACGCTCTACTGGACTTAAAACTGGCATTAACAAAGCGACACTGGCATGAGCAGGAAGACCGAGAGTAGAAGAGTAACTGCAGGGAAAAGTGCAACTATTAAGTATAAATGAATCTGGAAAGACCTTTTGAAAATTAAGGTGAGTAGACATTTCCCTCCAATAGGTCTGAAGCTTAATGATTGAACGGTTTAAATTGTAAAGAGCTCGGGACCGTCCCCTGTACCGATTCAGCTCAGATGTGTTTAACATTAAAAGTAGACTGAAAACTCATTCAAGCTCATTTGGCATACAGCCTGACCCAGTCTTTAATTTCTTCATTTTAAAGACGTTAAGGCAAACTTGGTAATTGAGTCTCACATGGGTGTCTTTCTTTGTCTCCTTCACACACACAGCTGCAGTCATCCCTACAATCAGTTGGAGGGGGGAGGGGGGGGGAGCGACTAGACTGGACTTTGAACATGCTGAATAAGCCTAGAATATTTACATGACACTATGGCTTTTTTTTTTTTTGGCTTCAACATCTGTTTTGGGTTTGGTTTTTTGGCCAAGTATAAACTGCACAATTCACTTTATCTGGATTTTTCTTTCCTGATTTTGCTCTTTCCCCCCTCTGTTTCACCAGGTCACCCATCAATCACTTTGCACCAACAGCGCCTCTGTCTGCAGAAAACCTTGTCCTCCAGAGCTGTGGAGTGTGACAATGGTGTTTGTTTCCTCTTCGTCAAACGCCATTATCACACTAAATAGCTACAGTGTGAAAAGCCCCTCGACGTACCCCTTCACTTTTGGGTTTAAGTGTTGTTGTGTTTGTGGTGTGTGGGTTTTTTTTTTTCGTTTTTTTTTTTCTAAATTTTAATCCTCTTATTAAATCTGTTGTACAAACTGTAAAGCAAGACTGTATATCAGCTGTGCCAATGACTCTGTGCACATTACACCAGGGCAGGAGATGGAAATAGACATTTGGTGTGTTTATGCATCATATGTGATGCTGAGCCTCTGAGTGTGACCCACTTTCTTTTTGGATTCAAGGTGCTAATTTGCTGCTGGAGACCTTAAAACAGACCTTGGTTTACTACTACTGATGCCAGCTTTGTAAATGTAAAGCTTATTGCACATTTGTCTCTGTTTACCATAAATAAAGTGCTTTTGATCTGTTGCTGACAGATGTTCACATTTCACGGATGCCTTCAAGACCAAGCGGTGAACAAACATACGCAGGAATTTGTATTCCTTCTAGTAATGTTGACTCAACATCTTTCACCTGTCCTACCACGCATATGTGAAAGAAATTAAACATTTGCAACCTGAGTGCGATGCCAGCAATGTGGGTCAGGGTCTGAAAGGTAGACGTGAGGAGTGATCAGAGGCATAATGTATAAAGACTGTTTTAGACTGCAGCTGAATAGCTGGAATATTCCTGGGGTCGTAAAGCCTCTCGATGTCAGATGAATGTGGTATTATAGGGTTCACTCTACGTGCCTTTCCCTATACATGCACTGAATGTGGGTAGCTGGAGGACTTTTACACCAAAGCCTAACTTAGAAATGCTGAGAGATGCTCACAACGGCTCACACTTCTACATACATTCAAGTGATACATCAACTTTATGGGTAAAAATGTCTTTGTTTTGTGTCCAGAGTAGGATCATGATGTCATTCTAAATCAGTCACATGAACAAATATAATGTAACATTAAACTGGATACATGTTCATCAATTATTTGCCAGTTTGCAAAGCGAACACACGCACAAAACAAACCCACACCCATTCATACAACCTAACTTAAAGACATTTCCTCTAATCAATCAATAAAAAGTCCATTAATTTAATGAACTAATAGTTTGAAAATATCCCAGGAGTAGAAAAACAAGAAGAAATCGTTGCTCGCTCATCAGTTCATCAACAGTCTCGTCAGCCCCAGCTTGTGCTACATTTGTTACCTTTAAAAAGTTTATAGAAACTGTCCACCAAACTGCAGTATTCAGTCCAAAGTGAATCACGCGAATCACTAAAAAAAGAAAAGGTAACGGATTCAATTCATAATCAAATCCTTAGTCCAGTATTCTCCTCTTGTTATGACTTCCCCTTAACTACTGGCCCAAATGTTTTCTTCTTGGGTGGAGTGGAGCTCTGGGGTTTGGGTTTTGGAGCAGACGCTGGCTTTTTGGCTTTGGGCTGCAGGGATTTGAGACCTAGCATCTCACAGTACACATTACACTGATGCAAGGCCTTAAACTGGTCTATGAAGGAGGTGCCACAGTTTCCTTTGAATCCCTTGTATCTACAAAGAAAATAAATAACATTAAGAGATCAGTTAGTTCAAAATCACAGTTTGCACGTAGAGTATCTTTGGTCACAAAAAAATGTACATACTCACCCTTTCTTACAGGTGGCTATTCCCACATCAGTAAGCTTCATGCCAACTCCTGAAAAGCAACAAATCACATAGGTGTTTAGATTTCTAACCTGCAAAGAAATAGTTCCCACAAAAAACATATTTTAAAATTTTTTATTTTAATTGTTTCCCTGACCTTGCATGTCAGTAACCAGCAGGTTGCCGTCGGTTTTTTGGTAAACCCAATGCTGGAAAGCACAGCATTTCTGTCCTGCCTCTGAATCACGCCTCATCAGGTTGATCTCTTTGCCATCCTTGACTGAATATTTAACAAAGTTCCCGATTAGCTCCTCTTCCAGCGTGGCGTAGGGGATGTCATTCGACGGACGGTGAATCAGGTAGATGGGAATTATCCTGGTGAATGCCCCAAAAAAAGTGTATCCGGTTAAAAGCGAATTAATGTAGTGAAGAAATTATAACGAGCTTATCAAACGTGTCACTCACTCTGGGATGTCTCCGAAGGCTTCAGTGGACTGAGCAGCAGAAGTGTAAGCTTTGATGTACTCTCTTGCTGTGTTCTGGACCTGGCATTCCTGCAGACCATTAAAAATAAATAAAATAATAAAATGAAACAGAATGAAGTGAACTGAATCAATTGGTGAGAATTTTATCTTTTAATCCAACTTTTAACACACATACAAAGAAAAAAATTGCAGTATGTTCTGTAGAACAGCATACTGTCTATTACAGACACTTTGGAGTTGTAAAATAAGAATACTATCATTATGATGCATGTAGTTGAAGACAAAAGTAAAACTTCCTTTGTAGTCTGGTAAAAGAGCACTTTTGATCTTTCCTTTATGGCTTATAGATGTTATAAAAGTGTGCTGTTTAACTTTCGTTAAGGCTTAAAGTTTACAATATTGAGAGAATGGCCACTTTGAGTGACAGGTATGTGCTAAATACGCCATTAGCTGTCAAATACTGTGGTGTACTGGGGCTTAACTGCAGTTAAAGCTGGCCCAAGAGGTCTAGCAGCTTAAAACAATTGTTTTAAGCTGCTAGACCACACACCAGCACATTTAAATGGGCTAGTGCTACCTAGCATGTCTCCCTCACAGTCAAGAGTCACTTCAGTCTCCAAAAAAAAAAAATGATAGCAACAACCATAAAGCTAATCATATATAGACTGTGTATAAAATGTAACTGAGTTCCTGTTATGAAGATTCACCCTGAGCTTTAACACTGTCACTACCTTACTGTTTTGAAACTGGACACAATTAGTCCAAATTAGGTTTTGCAGTCAGATATCTAACGATAACTAACTTGGCCACCATAGTGGACGTGTGACAGTGTAGAGTCACATCACTAAGGCCCCAGCCACACTTAAGAATGGTCTAAAAGCATAGGGGAACCGCGGGTCATTAGGGAAAAACAGGTATGCTCCAACCAGCTGGTGAGTGGTTGCTCAGATTGATAGCCCCAGTAACAAAGGCTTAGAGATTAGTCGGTGAGCTCCTAACAACCACAGCTGCTAGAGAGAAAATGTGTTCACCAGTCAGTTGACAGAAACCTTCTTTTGACTGATTCGATCGCTGGCTGATTGCTACGGTTCTAACATGATAACATGGAAGATGCTAACATGTCTGCAAACATGCCAACTGCAGCACTGAGACACAACGTTTACTTTGATTCTGGTTCATGTTGTACTTTCTCAAGGTTTGCCACTGCATGGCTAGAGCTTAGCAAGTGTTTGCAGACAAGTCAGTGTCTTCCATGCAAACCACAGGTGACTGCACCAATATGCTAACAACCAAAGCAATCACAAGGAGGTTTTTGGTGCAGTGTCATCTTTCCAACAGCCACCAACCCCTCCCCATGCACCCTCTCTAATGAGGTGCAATTACCTTAAAATATGATCTGCTTTGTCCTCTTTTTTGACTCTAATGGAGACCGTAATTTCCAAAATTAGCCTCATGTTTTACTTTGTAAAATTAAAAATTAAAAGTAAATTGAAAGTAAAATTGAAACTAGTGACAGAGGCTAGATATCATCAGGAGAGTTAGCGAGGGCGTAGTGAGCTAAGGGCTGTTTTCCTACAGTCTTCTATAATCTCATAATTACTCCTTGAGCCATGAAGAATTACTACACACTAATTGTGATATTCGTACCTCCACAGCCAAGGTGAAGTTCTTCTGAACAAGCTCGTCATTGTTCTTGGTCCCATAGCTGATAGCATTGTGCACTTTGAGCACACAGGAGTGACCTGGCAGTAACAGGGGTATCTGACCCACATGCAGCTTGGTCCGGAAAGCCCGCCGATGCATGCCCTCCCCAAAGTGTTCCTTCTCGGTGATCATACTGATAGGATGGCTGTCTCCAAAGTATTGATCGGATAAGAAATCATCTTTGAACAAGAGTCTGGAGAAATGGGCGTCCTCTTCTTCACTGCTAACCTCAACAGGGTCAGCTGGGGAGGAAAAAAATATAGACACAATATTACATCTAGGGTCTTCTTTTTAAAGCTCAGCTGTATAAAGTAACATGCTCCTAAATCTTAACTCACATGAAATGGTTTTTGGAGCCAGGGGGATGACAACCTCACTGAGCACTGTGAAATAACAGGGAAAATAAAAAATGTAGTTTTCATTTATATACATCATGTAAACATTTTAAACATTTTCACTTTCAAAAATGAGCTAAATTTTTTTTTGTTACCTTCATATGTGAGCAGGTAGTCCAAGCTGACTGAGCCATATAAGCTGCTGAGCTGGCAGAGGTACTTGCCCAGATCTTTGTGAGAAGCATTGCTGATGGTCAGGGTCACTCTGCTCTCATCCCCTGCACTTCAGACAAAGGGACAGTGTTACTCAGTAGAAGAAAACAGACACGCCCTGTGGGTTGCAAAGCAGCTTGCAGATACAAAGCAGCTGCAGGGAAGCTAAACCAGCTCGGTAGGACATTATTATTGCTAAAAATGACATAAAAGTCATATGAATTACCTTCTTTTCATCTCAGCCAGGACAGTATCCTCTCTGCTCCAGGTCACAGTGTAGGCCGAGGTTACAGCAGCAAACTGACACCACAGGCACAGACTCTGGGGGTCACCACTCACGGGCACTGCCTGTATAGGCTTCACCACCTTGGGCTCTGCAGATATTATGATAGGCTTTAATAATGCCATGTGAACTATGTGTTTCCATGCAGAGGACTAGCTGTTTAATCAATTCCCGTACCTTCCTTGGGTGGAATCCTCTGTTTGACCACTTCACTGTACGCCTTCTTACGAGTTCCTCCAACATCAGTCTTGAGCTCAGCTTCCTTTCCTTTTGCTGACACATCTGACTTTGGTAGTTTAGACTCCAAAATGCTCACAATCTTCCCAAACTTATCCTCTGACAGACGTCGCCTTTTAACCACATCATCATTCAGAGGACTTGTAAAGTTCTTTGGCTGGTGGCCCTTATCGTCTGTGGGATGTGGAGGTTGTTCTCCCTCTGACGCTTTAGCCTCCGATTGCTGCTGGGACTTTATTTCGGCTACATCTGGCTGTTCGCTTTCCTTTTGAGCTTTGCCAGCTTTGGCACCCAACTTAGATTCGAACAGCTCGATTCTTCCTTTTGCAGTCTTTGATTTTGCTCCATTCTCCACTTCAGCCAGTGGCTCCCCCGGCGCTGTATTCTGACCATGTTTCTTTTTCTTCTTGCTGTGTGGCTTGCTTGTTGCCTTCTCGGTTACACCTGTCTCAATAACCAATGTAGCCTCCTTGGCCTCAAGTCCAGATTGACTGTTCTCACTGCTATGATTTTCTCCAATAGTAGGGTGAGTTTCTTGCTGGTTGGAGGTCTGCTGAGCAGAAACACGGTGACATTTGCTTTCCTGTTTTTTGGAAGGTTGGGTGAAATGATGATGACCGGCCGATTTATCCTTTTTGGATTGTGTTTTTCCCTCTGAGGTGTTCTTGTAGGTTTTGTGAGGCATCTTTTCAGTCTTTTTATGAGTCAGATCAGTCTTCTCCGATTTAATAGCTTTGGGTTTTACGGGCTTGGAGACAAATGGATCATAAATATCTAAAGTGATGCATGCAATGTGTTTCTCTTTTGAAATGAAGAGATTTTCAGCGTGGATAGGGATGAAGTTTTCTAGTTCCCTATTGAAGTCATCAATCTCCTCAAATATTGTCTTTCTAGAAAAGAAAGAGTCTATAGTGTCACTAGTTTTCAAGTCTTGTAGTCCTTCTGGTGAAGATCTCTCAGCAGTCTTTGTTGTATTCTGCTTTTCATGAATCAACTCCTCACCGCCTTCCAGAGATGTTTTGTTAGTAATTCCATCCGGGGTTGGCAAGACAGCACTCTGTCTTACTTGATTGCAACTGTTGTTATTGAGAGAGCCTTTCAAACAAATCTGATCACCTTCCAAACTGCTGCTTATCCTACAGTTGAGGGAAGGGCCAATACTGACCGGAGCTAAGGGCATAATAAATGTGGGACTGTCCCTCTGTGCCTCCACCTGACGTGCTCTATCAAGGTCTGGCAACGTGCCAATAGACACGCAGTTGTCCGCATTAAAATGCAGGCCAGGTTGTGTGTCTCCACCTGGCACGTTTGAGTTTGTCAGAGCGTCCTCGGTGAGGACACTAAAATCAGTTATTGATTTGTTTTCATCCCTATTGACTTCTGATCGCCCACAGCTCAGTTTAGCTTCTGGCTCGGCCACTGAGCCCAGCTGGACAAGCCTGTGTTCATCTGTCACTTCACACAGTCTATCTCCAACAGGCTGATAGAGAAAAGGACAAAGAACAACAAAGTGTTAAACTGAGAATTAAAAAAAGTTCTCTTTCAGTTTCCTTTATGGTTGCACATAGACAAACACAGAACACTGTAACAGTGCTGTTAATATACTGCCTTAGGGTTCAGTATCAGGCAATTACACTAAAGACTGATCAGATATTTGTTATTTTAGCACGTACCTTTCTATAGAGCCAAAAATCAGACGTTTATAAAACACCATGCTTCTATACCCAATCCACCAGTCCATATGTCCTGCATGCAACTGGAACCCTGACTGTCAGTGTTAAAGACTGTACCTCCAGCTGCAATTGCACCTCTAAGTCAACCAAAAGCAGTCTCCTGGCCCCAAGACCCTGTCAGGGTCCTGATCGTGGCTTTTTAAAGGAGATGTGGTGGAAATGGGTGTGTTAAAGGGTGCGTACAAATAGAGAGAGGGCAATGGAGGGTCGTGTTTCAGTTTTCAGCTGTGCTCTCCTCTCACCCTGACACGCCAAGGATGCATGCTATTATCACTGGACTCTCAGCTATTATTAGGTGCCATTTCTGTCAATCCAAAGTTTTCCTCTTAGGTACTCATTTTTCCCTCAGCACCCACAGCTGTCAGTCTTTGAGGTTGGGAGCCAAACGACTTATCCAATCAAGGCTGTGGGTGCAAGGACTTGGTTGCAAACTGAATGGCTCCAATCCAAAGCAAGCCGACAATGCTCGCGAGCCTGGTGTGTGGTGACATATGTGGATTTTATATTCAGCGCAACTCATGACTGGCTTAGTGATATTAGAGGTATGACAACGCCGACAAGGACAAGAGCAGGAATGTTTTTTAACTTTGTGCCTGTGTTTCTAAAGGGCATGACTGATTTGTCTGCTGGCCAACGATGCTGTTGGCCATCATGCAAACAGACAGACTGGAAAGAGTTGCACACATCCCCCAAGCACGACTGCAAAATATTCTGTAATAGTTCATGTTTTCACTTCATACTGATCACAAACTTTTACCTCTCAAGTGTTCAAAGATCTATCATCTTACCTCCTTGGTTATTAAATCTGTAGGAGGGTCCAAATCTGTATCTTCTATTATGCTCAGTACGACTGGGGTTTTTTCATCGATGATGAAATGTTCTGTGTCCTGGGACTCTGCACATTCATCAAACGGAGAGAGGTCCAGATCAGCAGAAGTAGATCCAGGCATCAGTGTAACCACAGTTGCATCTGCTGTGTTTTCTCCTGAAGAGGCCACCGTTGTACCAGGTGCACCTCTGGATGGGGAACACTTGTCTCCCTGTGTGGTGGGTGTTGGATCGCAGAAGGATTCAGCCCCCTCTGTGTGATGGGGTTCAAGTCCTGTAGAGTCGAGGTACAAAGAGAGACAGCCTTGCCCAGAGTGGATGGAGCTCTCTGAGATGTTTTGTGCACTTAGAGGTTGATCCTGCACGCCCATTTGTGCCTTAGCTGTTGTTTCTAGATTGTGTCCTTCTTTCACAGTCTCTGCTTCTGTATGAGTATTTACCTCTGATAGAGCCTGTGTCAATGCATCTATTTCAGCCCCTATTTCTGAAAAGGCTGATGTGAAGTCCTCAGATGGAGCTACAATGATCCCAGTCCAATCTGAGAGTGCACTTGCCCAGCTGTCTACTGATGACCACCTCTCAATTGGTGGCCCCCAACCTTTGGTGTCATCGCCCGTCCAGCCAATCCCCTTGCTACCTTCAGGGTTGTAATGTGAAACCTGTGTCTCTCTTGGGGAACACGACAAGTGACTGGCAGGAGAGAGAGCTTCTTGGATCACAGAGTGATGCAAAACATCCCGATCTTCTGTATCATCACCAGCCAGATACTGATGTGCGTCCTGCCAGACCTCCATAGGGCTGTTGCCGCGCTGCGGGGTTGCTCCAGTGACCTCTGCTTCTCCTTCTCTCTCATCATTTAGAAACATAAAGTATTCCTCACAAGCATCTACAGCAGGTGTTCTTAGCCCCAAGTGTTCACTCACATCTGGCTCATTATTCTCTGTGGATTGTTCCTCACAAGAGCTGTGATGACATCCTGTCACGTCTGATGAATCACACATCAGTACATGTTTATCACAGTCACGGTTCACTTGTTCCACACTTGTTTGTGATAATGGCTGGTATTCAGAACATTTAATCTCACCGGGAGCTATACTTGGGCTTACAATGAAGTCCTGCGTGTCACTTTCAAAGATATAAAGATCTGACAAAGGCGCTACAGCCATATCGCTATCTGAACTGTCTGACTGAGGTGATAACGACCTAAATAATGGAGGTTTGTTTTCAGAGCTGAAATTGGGACTGGAGTAGGGGACAGTGACAGACTGCTCCATCAAACCTTCAAGTGTGAGTGACACAGCCCCAAAAGATTCAGGTGGAGTATGTCCTTCCATGAGAAGAGATGAAGCAGATTCAGACTGAGGTAAAATGAGGTCCTGACAGAGTTGACGTATTAGAGGTGATTTCCTTCCTGACTGGCTCAAACAGTGCTGAACCCTGGAATTGTCATCCGTTGGTGGAGCCTCTGAGGAAAGCGAAAACTGCTCTGATACATTTTGGATGGACGATAAAGACTTTAGGCTGTGTGGGTCTGCAGAAACATGTGGATGTGTGGATTTATCAGTGGTGTCTGAAAGACAGTGCGCAGTCTCTGTTCCAGACAGCTTGTCTACTGAGGGGCTGTGCATAACCGAGTCAAAATCCACAGTCTGACTGTCTGTCAGAGCCGGCTGACTTTGGCTGTCTGCGCAAGGAAGTGACGCGTCCATGGGGACTTCTAGTCGAGCGTCTCGGGGAGGTTGTCAAAAAAACTGACAGCAACATGAGGCCGACAAAGTTTTGTGTACAGTGACAGATTTGTTGCACCTTCTGTCATTATTCCATCCCAGAGTACATTTGGATCCTTGTTTATCTAATTCAGTATCTGCAAAGTGACACATGAGGTTAGCATAAAATTCAAATAAATAAACAGTTAAAATGCAAAGATGTGAAAGAGAATCTCTGGCTTGAGTCTTAAGTTTGAATTTACTTCCCTGAAGTATCTGAAGCAAAAGCTACTATCTCCTTTCAGCTGTCAGTTTGCATTTTGCTTATCTAAGCAGCAGGAGATGGTTCATTCAGAGGCATGTTGCATCTATTTCAAGGACGTTTAAGACACACTTGACATATCTTATCAACGGGAAGCCATCCTGCCATTACTTCTTTGCTGATAAAGAAGTCTGCCTCGTGATGCTTTTCTTGTTGCCAGTGGAAGATTGTGCTTTCTAAAGTCTATTTTCTTGAATAGTCAAGTGGTGGTGAAATGTGCATTGACTACATTATCAATATACTATTTATTTGACGAACCAAAAGGTGCAAAGTTGGGATTCTTTGTGAAAACAAAAAAAGTTAATTAAAAATGTAATGATTGTTGCTAACCTGATACCTGATGTTCCTGAAGCTACAGGGAAGGTACCATCTCTGGTCTATATCTATTATCATTATTGCTATAGTATAGTTAGTTAAGCCCCTTCACATTCATCTTAATTTCAATTTCAGTTGTACAGCAATACCTCACTGTTATTTTTCAGACTACAGCAGCAATTATTTGGTGTCTCTACGTGACTTTAGCATCGTTAAAATGCCATTGCAGACAATCCGACACACGTGCAGCGGGCAATATATGAAGTGTTGATGGTGGAGACTTTAAATCATGCACACTGATATACAAGATTTCTGGAGGGGAGGTCGTGGCACAGACACTGGAAAAATACCAGAACATCTTTACCCGTGACCTGCATTTGTCACATTCATTCCTGCTGCACGGAAGGACACGTCGCACAGCCCTCCACCTCAGATGTTTACTATGAAATTCAAATCCTACCTACTCTGAGTTTATTGACAAACTTATATTTGAAACTGATTTCACAATGATTTTAGACAGAAAAAAAAATCAATGTAAAAAATCACCAACATCATTTTTCTGTATCACAATAAAGCCAGTTAATTTGATGAATGACCTTAATACCAACCAAAGTAAATTGAATTTTTTCTTGTGTCATGTCGTGCATTTCTTAACCCCATATTGAGACTTTGTTAAGATATGACAGCACATTTCACTCTTGCACATGCAATTCAAAGCAGTTTTGGTGGCAGGATTGAATGGCGTAATGTAAATGTGTTTGGGTTTGAATTCTTCTTGTGGATCTTTCAAAATAAAACCAACCTCAGCCAAATAACCTCCCCAAGTGTGCTGCATCTATTTTCAATTTTTTGTCTGAAAAGCTTTTGAACAAAGTTTTGATAATATCAGCACAGGCTGCCTGATAATGTAAGCGTTTCCTGACAGTCACACATTAAAAATGAGAGGGAGATGAAAACCGAAATAATATAATAATAATAATAAATAACCAAGCGTGTCTTGTGTATCGTGTAGCACAGCGGAGTTTATGCGTCCACATATCCACATGAAGTGTGACTGTCCACGTTTACCATTCCAAAGAAAGCCACAAACAAATGTCTAACAAGTCATGACACAAGTGAATCATAAAGGATAAAAGTATAACTATTACTCCAGGCATTAAAACAGTTGTCTATCTGGTGAGGTGGGGGGGATTTCCAGCCATGCAAGTAGTACGTACCCTTTTGATAGCCGTATGGTTGAGAATATAGACCTATGATGTAGGACTTCAGTACAAGCATAGGCAGAGCTGGCGGTCTCGGGGTGTGAGTCTATTTTTAAATGTTGTCTCCCCACAAGTACAAAGTCGGTTACCTGATATAGTGGACATGTGCCGATCTAACACCCGATATCTATATTTACAGGCCGTTTCAATGATGGCCTACTTTACAGACTGAAGACTTGAGTTGCGGTTGTTTAATTGTCTGTTTGGTTTCTTGTTCAATTGTAGATTCTGATTGCAGGAAAAAAAAATCTTAAAATCTTGTTTGTTTCTGTCCCATCCCCAATAACCCCAGTTTACAGCGGTATTTAAATAACAACAGATATTACACATATAATAAAATACAGCATATACTATTTCAGTTATTTTCATGTAATTAAAGTTCCTGTCTGATTAAACTGTGCTAGCGGCACACCTTTAACAATGAGGGCTATTTTCCTTGAGAAATTAATACCCCTTCAACTACTCTGGCAAAGCAACAATGCCCTGTTGTCAGTGGTGAAGAGTTCTGGGAAACGAAGCAAATTATCTTTTGAGATGTGGATTCAGAGAGTGATCGTCTTATAGTGCTATACCATACTCATCGTATGCTAAATGTGAAGAAAGAATCTGAAGACCGATGAGTCATTTGGTTACTTCAGGACAGTGATGTCAAATTCATTTTAAATCATGGACCACTTTGTTCTTAGGTGGGCCGGACTACTTTTTCTATCAGCCCAAAGAAGTTTAACTACTCATTTACTCTCAAATATATCTTTATATCGGAAAAAAGAAATTCAAAATGTACACTTCATCTCAGTTTTTCTGCACAAAATGAAATGCTTATGGAGAAATTAGATAGTTACAAGTTTTAGGGCTGAAAATTGTAAGAAATAAATGTGTAAAACTGGAGAATATTTCTGTTCATTCATTGCCCGGGATGTCCTCTAATTATAAAACTGAAAGTATTTGTGAATTACAATGAAAAATGAAAGGATTATTTTTTCACTGTTGGCCCATTATGAACAAAAACAATCCAAAACAGACATTCCAGTAGTAGATGGTGAAAAAACAGGAAGTTAACTGTTATTTATTATTATCTATTACTTCATTACTTTGGTGTAGCATGAATGGTCATAATGGAGCTCTTTATCAGCAGGACAAACTGTAAAATATCTTCTCTCTTAGCTAATCTTTCCCATGTTCCTGTCTTTAAGGGATGGACAGATTTATAACTAAGTGATTCGAGGCTGTTGCATCATCCTCCCTGGAACAGGTGAGAGGACGGGAATGGATCATTTTACCGCTTTAAAATCAGCACATTGTAAATAGTAGTTTAGGAGCCAGCACTGTCCAATAAAACAGCAATACATCAAAACTAAGAGAAAAAAATATCAGTGTAACAGATTTTCTATGACTATTTTGGTTTAATCCTTTCAAACTCTAAAACAACAACAACAGCTTTGACAAAGCACTGCGTCATAATTGTTTGTTGTGCATGCAAATCAGTGACACGTTTCCTGAATGACTGGATGAGGACACAAACCATTGAAACCGTGTCATATCATTTTACTCATTTGTGCCATTATGTAACGCTCGCGTCCTCACAGCTGTTGCTTTCCTGTCGGGGGCTTTGAAAATCTACCAAGCAACACAGGGAATATTAATGGACATTTAGTGTGTATCTGTTTGTCCTCGCTGCGTTTGTTTTTGCTTAAATTTTCATTCTTCTGTTGGGATCTTCTGTTATTTTACTTTAGAAAAAAGATCTGAGGCCGGATTTGGTATTTTGTGGTAACATTTTAGATTTAGAAAATGAAATCACAGTCCAAACACATGCATGGAGTTAGGCTGTAGGTGTGAATGTGTTGTTGAGTATATGCCAGCATGCGCCTTGCCTTTTGTCCATTGGCAGTTGGAATAAGTTTTACCTCCCCTGAATTGTATAGATGGAAAAGTTATTGATTTAATGAATCTGAACTTGTTATAATGTAACTGTTAAAGGATATGCATTTTTTCTGCCATAGATTCACAGGGTGCTGTGGCTGTCATGATCCTGGCCTAGGTCTGTTTCTGGGTCTTGTGGTTGAATCCTTTGTTATATTTTCTTCTTTTGGAGTCTTAGTTTGCCTTTTGAGTCTTCATCTCCCTTATGATAAGTACATATACGTGATGGTGTTTCTCCGTTTACTTATAATACTTATTTCTAGTTTTAATTTGGGGATTTCTTCAGTGTCTTGGGTTTAGTTTACTTTTTCCCTTTCCAGGGGAAGCCATGTCTGCTTTCCCAGGTTGCCCTTCTTTGTGCGTCTCTTAACTTCCCCACATTTCTCCAGCCAGTTGTGGATTTAGTTTATTCTCCTAACGGACTTTGTTGGAGTTTGTTTTGTTTTTGGTTTAGTTTCCATCCATCTGTATTTGGCTCCAAAACTCTGCATTTCATGATGGCGGCAGGCTTGATCGGTACCAAGTGGACCGACGTACACATTTCTGGGTGTTCACCTTAACAATAAACTGGACTGGTCAAAACAAGAAGGGCCAAAGTCAGCTCCATTTACTGGGCAGGCTGAAGTCTTTTGGGATGTGCAGAACATTACAAAGGACCTTTTATGACACTGTGATGGCTTCTGCTATCTTTTATACGGTTCTCTGCTGGGGAGGTGGAACCACAGAGAGGGATAGGAAATGGTTTAATAGACTAGTAAAGAGGGCTAGCTCTGTTCTGGACAGTCCCCTAGAGCCCATAGAGCAGAGGGTGAGAGGAAGATGTTAGTCAACCTAAGGTCCATATTCCAATTTCTTCGTTCTGTTGGTTGGATAGAGTTTTATTTGTTACACAAAAACACAATCGTAAAGTATTTTTGCAGCATTACAAACCTTAAAACTATTTTTTAAAAGCATTTGGCAGACAAGTTGCTCCACCACGAGCATGTCATTGGGACGTGGCCCCATGGAGTCGTGTAGTCATGGAGAGAAAAGTATCATCTTACCAAAACAAGATGTATTTTTACACCATGTTGTTACACCAACTTGTTCAGCCCGACATGTGCTCCCTCTCTCTTTCTCTCTCCCAGAACTTCTAGGGCAGTATGGCGGGGGTGAGAATGGTCCCGCACATGAAACAAACAGCCGTGTTTTGTTTTTGCGTGTACGTGAGAGCGTCAGCTAAAGGATGATGTTCCATAACCAATTAAGGCGAGGTCACCAGAACAGAGAAATGCATTACACCAGTCTTATGAAAGAAATACTTGGCTTTAATGTTACGCTGTTGTATGAAGACATTATTTACATAATGACACACTAAATGCTGCAGCTGGAAAACTTGTCTAAAATTTGAGTGATACAGATTTTTTTGTCAAACATGAGCTAAACAGATCTATTATTAGGAGTTTTTAAATCACTTGACAACATTTTACAAAAGCAGAGACTACTCAAGTAAAAATGTAATGTGTGTCTTTGTGTATGTGGCAGAGAAAAGCAACACAATGGAGAAAACAATGTTTTTCTTTAAGGCTGCTCACCAAACATTTTGCATCTTGATAGAACCAAACTTGTCGTAACTTTAAGTGCTTTCATGGAAACGTAGCCGTGTGTTTTGCGTCACCAAACATTTAAAACCTTTTGCCGTGATCTCGTCAATCAGTTTCACTTTAAGATGAGTCACTGACATGGAAAGTGAAGTGAAAACATGGTCTAATTCAAACGTATTGTCTTGGCCAGAACAGTTAATGGTAGGGAAAGGATGGTGGGGTGAGCTATGAGTCAGTTGCAAGAAAAGCACTTAGACACTCAAGAGGAGTGTTCGATGTATTTTTCTGTAATTTCAGTAAAAGAAAAAGGCCTTTATATATATATATATATATATATATATATATATTAGGGGTGCAACGATATTCGTATCGATATTGAACCGTTCGATACAGTGCTTTCGGTTTGGTACGCATATGTATCGAACAATACAACATTTGTAATTTATTTTATCAACTTTCCTTCTGACGATGCTGTCTGTGTTGAGCGCTCAGTGAATCTGCGTTCGACTACTCCGCCTAGGCTGCACTGTCGAGCGCAGATCCACTGAGCGCTCAACACAGACAGCATAGTCAGAAGGAAGAGCGCAGGGCACCTCCCCCACCCTCATTCAGATCTGGCGTTTGGAATTATTTTGGTTTTCATGTGACGTATGACCCTGAAGGTAAGCGAGTCATGGACTAAAGCAGTATGTTGGATGTGCCATGCAATGCTCAATTACATGGGTGGGAACTAGTGTGTTAGCGCAGTTAGCTCGTTAACGTGTTGGCCGTCTAGCCCAGGCATGGGCGAACTACGGCCCGGGGGCCACGTGCGGCCCGTTAAACGTTTTGATCCAGCCCGCCAAACTTGAAAAAAATTTAATAAATTAACCTTGTTAATGTTTTATTTCCCCTGCAATTCTGATGTTTCCTCACTAGATGGCGCACTCTAGATATATTGGCTTTGTTGAGGTGAAGCGGCGTAGGCCTATTACTCCACGTTTGCACTTTACCCTGTGACCTACCGCCCCTCTATGAAGATGAGTGGACCCAAGAAAAGGAAAGTGGACAGAGAATGTCGAGTGTTCAAAAAGGAGTGGACAACTAAATATTTTTTCACTGAACACCGATCATCTGCTGTTTGCCTGATATGCCAAGAAACTGTGGCGGTTTTTAAAGAGTATAATATTAGCCGTCACTTTGCCACAAAGCACGCAAATTATGCTAGCAAGCTCTCAACAAAAGAACGGGAAGCTGCTGCTGAGAAGTTGGCAGCTAATTTGAAGGCTCAGCAAAGTTTTTTTCACCGTCAAACTGCCATTCAAGAGTCAAGTACCAAGGCCAGTTTTATGCTTTCATTCAAAATAGCAAAGGCCAGCAAACCACTGTCAGAGGGCGAGTTTTTAAAAGAATGTATGGTAGAGACAGCAGGTATTTTGTGCCCGGAGACCAAAGACAAATTTGAGAAAATCAGTTTATCACGGCGGACAGTGACTCGCCGTGTAGAACTAATAGATGAAGATATCACCAGCATATTAAACAAAAAGGCGAAGTCATTCACTTTTTATTCTTTAGCACTGGATGAAAGCAACGATGTCAAAGACACTGCTCAGCTCCTCATTTTTATCCGAGGAATCAACGAAACCTTTGAAATAACGGAGGAGTTTTTGACAATGGAGTCTCTGAAAGGACAAACACGGGGAGAGGACTTGTTTGAACGAGTGTCTGCTGCCATCGAAAACATGAAGCTTCCCTGGAGTAAGCTTGTTAACGTCACCACAGATGGATCTCCAAATTTAACGGGAAAAAACTTTGGCCTGCTGAGGAGAATCCAGAATAAAGTGAAAGATGAAAACTCTGACCAGGATGTGATTTTCCTCCACTGCATCATCCACCAGGAATCTCTATGTAAATCGGTGTTACAGCTGAATCATGTTGTGAATCCTGTGGTGAAACTTGTCAACTTCATACGCGCACGGGGACTTCAGCACCGTCAGTTCATTGCGTTCCTGGAGGAAACTGATGCGGATCACCAGGACCTGCTTTATCACTCCCGTGTCCGCTGGTTGAGTTTGGGCAAAGTGTTTCAACGAGTGTGGGAGCTCAAAGAGGAGATTGGCGTGTTTTTGGAGCGGCAGGGGAAGACTGATGAATTTCCTGAGCTGAGCAACAAGAGCTGGATGTGTGACTTCGCGTTTGCTACAGACGTATTTTCACACTTGAATGAGCTCAATGTGAAACTGCAGGGGAAGGAGCAGTTTGTGCATGACATGCACACAAACGTGAAAGCCTTCAAATCCAAGCTGGCTTTATTCTCCAGGCAGATTTTGAACAAGTCATTCACTCATTTTCCTACACTAGCCACGCTGAAAGAGGCCGGAGCAAAAGTAAAGAAATACAGTGAGTCACTGGATGCACTGCACGGAGAATTCTGCCGTCGGTTTTTGGATTTCGATAAAATTGACAAGTCACTTCAATTGGTGGCCTTTCCTCTGTCACAAGACCCCGAAACAGCTCCAGAGGAGCTTCAGCTCGAACTCATCGACCTTCAGTCTGACCCTGCCTTAAAAGAGAAGTTCAGCTCTCTGAAACTAAATGACTTCTATGCTTCACTCAATGATGCCGCGTTTCCAAATCTAAGGCGAAAAGCGCAGATGATGTTGGCTTTGTTCGGCTCTACCTTCATGTGTGAACAGACATTCAGCGTCATGAACATCAACAAAGCCAGCCACAGATCCAAGTTAACAGACCTACACCTCAGATCAATCCTGAGAATCGCCACAACAAAACTAACTCCAGACTTTGATGCGCTGGCTAAAAAAGGAGACCAACAACACTGCTCCCATTAAAATGTGTGTCTCTCCGTGATACGCACGTTGTTAAAATGAACAGTGCGCGCAGATCAAATATAACGCTTCACAGACTGACTTGCTGCAACTGTTTCGTCCTTGCACTGGTCATTGTTGACTTTTGGCACCGGGGAAACAAATTGAATAAAAGGAACAGGACAAGTACATCTGCATCTCCTACCGTTTTTGGAAAAAAAAAAAAAGAGTTAGGAGGAGAGTGATGTGATATCCTGAAGGATAACAGAACTTTCAGTGCTTTAAAATAAAATATTCATTTATTTGATTTTCAGTGTTTAAAGGCTCATTTCGAAGTCAGAGATTTTATTGTAATGCTTTTCTTCATTTTCATTGGAAATTAAAGCACATGTTTTCTCCATATCCCAAGATGTGTATTTTTCCCCCAATGAGGTGATGTTTTCAAAGCATGCCATCTATCTACTCCTGTTCCGGCCCCTTTGTCAAATGTTAGAACTCAATGTGGCCCACGAATCAAAAAGTTTGCCCACCCCTGGTCTAGCCCCATGCACGGGGCGATCGGCGGTAGCTCGTTAACGGAGATTTGCCGTGTTGTGGCGTTAAGGTCATTTCAACGAGATTAACCTGAAAGCACTAGTGGGAACACAACGAATATGACTGCACATTTACGCCGACATCATCCTAGTGCAAAGACAAAAACAACAAGCATGCTACTAACTTTAGCCGAGTCATTTAGACAGCTGTTAGCACATGATTCTCCTTATGCTGCTGAGAATATAGCCCAGAAGAAGCGGATAGTATAGCTTTTATTTTGGAAAGAGACATTTCTCTGTAATAAACTCTCTTTTCCAAAGATGAGCGATTCCTCAATCAGATACAGGGCTCGCAATATCGCTAGCCCGACGTCCTGGAGCTAGCGATTTTTTTCAGTCGGGCTACCAAAATCTATCTCTTCCCTGCCCGTCGGGCTATTGTAGGAAAAATATATGTCAATGCTTTTGCATTCTTTCAGAAATGTAGCTGGGTAATTATGTCATTGGCATCGGTGAGCCACTGTCAATATGTGACATATTGAAATCGCGTTTGAATTTGCACTTGTTTTTTTGCTTTCACTTTGCAATCGTGTGAACTGTGTATAGAGAGCGACAGCACTGATCTGTGAGTGATGATAATTTGTGCACCAATTCCTCTGACATCGTCTTATTAATTGTTAGCTTACTATGCAAACATGACAAGTGAAATCTCCCGCAGCAAGCTTAAACATGTGAGAGGTTGATCGCGCAGAGAATCGCTGAGCTTATGTGAGTGCGTGTGTAAAAGCAGCAGGATATATATTTGACTACGATGACCTGGATGACTGAGAACCTTCACAGACAGATATATATTTTAGTTCTGCTGAGCCAAATAAGACAGGTCAGGGTGAAGAAGTGACAGCCAAAGAAAAGCTTACCACAAAACGGAGAAGTTATGACAAATCAGACTATAAGGCAAAAAGAAAGTGCAGCTTTATGGTTTCATGGACAAAAGAATTTCTGTGGCTGCAATATGACGAGCTAAATAACCAGGGCTGCACATAAGTGGTCTGCAGGTGCCTATTCGCTGTCAAAATAAAAAACACGCACAAGGGTTAGGGTTAAATTTAAAAACTGTACTTTTGAGTTAAAATATATATTTATAATTTTAATAAATGACAAATTAAAAAGGCATGAACATTTTTTTTGTATCGAAAAAATATCGAACCGTGACACCAAAGTATCGAACCGAACCGAACCGTGAATTTTGTGTATCGTTGCACCCCTAATATATATATATATATATATATATATATATATATATATATATATATATATATATATATATATATATATATATATATATATATATATATATATATATTTGACAACCACAAATGGTGTAGTAGTTGTTTTAGGTATATAACTATAATCACAACCACATCTGTACCTTGCTTACAGGCTGGCTATGTACAGTCGGAGCTTGGTTTTCTTAAAGGGCTAATGGGCTTGAATACCTACATTACTATGCAACAGTCCTGAGCCATTGCTCATTTCTTTATATTTTGCTTCCAAGGCCAGACTATCATGAGCACTAGTTCTCCAGGCTTTCAAAGTCTTTCAAAGCTTTTCTTTATACATTGGCAACTTTTTCTCTCATTTTCAGTGCACTGGTGTTGAAATGACTACTCATTTTCTCATTTTTTAAGTTTTCTTCTTTTTTTTTTCTCCTGCTAGAAAAAAACTTTGCTCTTCACGTTGACCTATGAATCACTCAAGCATAAAAAAGCGATCGACCTCAAGGGATGAACCAGTGTTGTGTCTACACATAGCTTAGCAAACAACCAATTTTAAATTATATCTTCAAACATTTTGATATTGGCAGCCTGTTACAAAGAACATGATTTTTTTTTTAACCCAGTTTCCTCCATTAAATCTATGAAAAACACCAAAGATAATAGTTTGTTTTTTGTTTTTTTTGCAACAAAGAGATTCACAAAGAGCGTGCGTTCTTTGAAAATTTGAGGAAACCGGACAAAAGAAGAAGTGGCAGCCCAACTATCTACAACAAATGAACAATGTCTGAAAGTCATGCACTTAAGAAATAGGAAACAAAGACTTGACACAAGGTCTGAGACATACATTTGGTCCTTCAGCTGATCTATCTACTGTTTGCCAAAAAAAATGGTCTCAGTAGACGGGTAGCTGTCAAAAAGAAGGGTAAACAGGGAGAAATGGTTAAGGTATCCCAAATTACAAAAGATCTGGACTGAAAATCAATGGGAACAGGTGTAATGGAGTGATGAATCGAAATTTGAAAGTTTTGGTTCAAATCATTGTCAATATGTACAGAGAAGACAGGGAGACCAGTGAGTATCTACAGCCATAAACACAGTGCTGTCTCTGTCATGGTTTGTGATTTCAGTCAATCAGTGGCACATAGACATGACTAAAATGGCAACATTGTTGAAGCAGTGTGGGATCATGTTGACAGAGATCAGAATGAAAGGATGCCAACATTTAAAGATGTCCTTCAAGATGCCTGGAGAACTACTCCCGAAGACTACTTCAAGAAAGAGAGTTTGGGCTTAAAGGTGGTCATACTAAACATAAACTTTTTGTCTGTTTCTCAGAATTTGAACTCTGTTCTTGCCTTATTTACTGTATTTCCATCTATGTTGGCACGCTTCAGTAAATCACTGCACCTATTTCCCATTTTCCTGAGATAATATAAAGAAATACGGGGTTGCTCAAAATGTCTGCACCTTACGCTAACACATGGTGACAAGTTATCTTTTTCTTGTGTGGTATCTGCAAGGCATTAAGAACATGGACGTGTGAGGCAATAAAAATGTAGTCAAGAAAATGTCATGTGACCCTGCAGGATGTTTTCTCCATCAACCCATAGCGACTTGTCAGATATGTAAATTGTGTTTACTGTGTCAGATAATAACCTCAGCACACACACACACACACGCACACACACTAAAAGCATATTTCCAAGTTTTTAATTAAATTGCTTCGTTAGCTACAAAAGCAGCTATAAATAAAAGCAGTGTTAGAGATCACAATGCATAAACAAAGATAATGAGGGTAGTTATTAAGGATGTGAATAGCTGGGCACGTCCATGCCCTGCTCTATTTTGGGAGCAGGTAGGGCTTCTCAACTAACACAGTGAGCATGTAGCTCACTGCCAATGTCAGCACCAGGTGGCCAAGGAACAGGTACATCTGAGCAGAGGAGAAAAGTCTGATGTTATGAAGAACTGTGCCAAATCATTTGAAATAAGCACACTAAAACAGAACGTGCAACATGAAATACTTACAAAATTGATGTCTGTGTAATGGATTGGGGTCTCTTGAAAGCCAATGTACAGGATGATGAAGACAGGGTGTATGAGATAGCAGGCGAAGCTGATATTGGAAAGAGGAACCCAGAAAGTCAAGGATAAGAACCTCTTGATAAAGCCTGGAGTGATAAAAAACAAGAAAATATAAAGACATATAAAAATAAGAACATACAGACTCAATTTCCTTTAACATACTATGTGCTTTCCTATATTGTTATTACTGTTAATGTAGAGATATGGGATTTAGTTCATCCCAACACCTGGTTTACCTCCATAGCCTTCCTCACAGGCCAGTATAATCCAGGTCACAGCCAGTGCCCAGAGTGGTCTATGCAGCCCTTGATACAGGGCATGTGGCACAGATGGATTGGCTGGCGTCTCCTTCAGGATGTAGGGCAATCCAACCAAAAGAGCCAAAAGTGACAGACAACAGAGCCAACCAAGTGCTGCCTGCCACTGAAACAACAGATATGATAAGCACATAAGTGTGGTGGCAAATGTTCAAATTCTGGCTCGGCTATAAACCAAAAGGCATATGCTGTTTTTAAATTCTCAGAAAAGACTAAGCCACGGTCTGGGATTGAAACCTGTCAAAATGCTCTCACCCATTGCTTTAACAGTGGATTTTTCTTTGCTGTCAGATATATTCCGGTCAAGATCCCTATTAGAAATGGCCCGTATCTCGTGTAGGGTTTCACATAGTAATACAAAACATAATTCTCAGATGTCCTGCAAAATAAACAAGTTTATTTTCTGGGAAATCATAAGAAGAGATGCATAGTTGGTAGACAGCCTCAATTATGTTTTTGCATTGTAGAAAAAGGAAACACTGAAACTTAAAAACAAAAAACCTTGATATTCATTTCACCAAACGCTGTTTTGCATTGAATCTTACATTGTAGATGGCTGAAAGACTGGTAGCTGCAGGTGTGCAGTTATAATAGCACTGGCCACAATAGTCATCAGGAGGAGGCCACCTGCCACAACCATAAACACACTCCTATTTCTGACAAATAAAACATGGAGGGGATAGGATTACAACCACAGAGATAATAAAAATGTATACGGCTCCTAGTGATGCTCTAGTTCAAGAATGAAGAAATCACTTTAACAGTATTTCAGAATCATATTAAAGGATGTGAACATACAGTCTGTATAAATAAACCAAGAGAGGAGTGGTTGCATAACACTGGAAGTCTAGAGACAGGTACCACGTCCAAGGAATACACTGCACAGGGATATGAAGATAAAAGGTTAAGAACAGGTAAGTAAATCTGTTCTAAAATACCCAATGTAGGACTAAATTATAAGTTAAACTTACTATCTCATGGACTGGGAGCAGATTACTGATCAATAGTAAGTTAGCCCACCAGTATGTCTTACAATCCATCACTGTGTCTATAAATGGGAACCAGTAGGGTCCCCACTTGACCAGAGAGATAAGGCCAATGGTTAGACACATAATGAACAGATGCAGTGGCTGAATCCTGCAAAGAGGACAGAGAACAGCAATTTAAAAAATGAATAACACATGCAGAAAGCCTCTTTTACTTGAGTGTAAAAATGGAGTGACGCAGACACAAATTAATTTGGTTAACTGACCAAAATACAACACCTTGTAATCCGCTTTAAGAGATAGCTCCCAACCAGGCTGAGGCTCAGTTTGTCTTCAGCCTTGTTGATAGAGCCCAGCAGGGACCTGGCACTAAGCAGACCCCTAAAACATCAAATTTCTTAAGCTGGCAATAAAATAATTAAAAAATATATGTTTACACTGTCAATCTGAAATTGTTCCAGTCTCACCCCAGCAGTAAGAAGGTATCGACAGCCATGAAAACAGGTCCACTTATGGTTAGCACATAGAAAGGGCTGCTTTCAACAGTTTTCCTCCAGTCTTTGTAATTGTCTGCAACACAGGTCTTATGAACATAAGTGAAAGTATATGTGTGTTATGGAGTAATGAGACCATCAATGTACTGCCATACCCAAGCTGTTGATTACAGGGAACTGTGCAGAGTGGCCACATATGATCCATAACAGGCTGAGAACACGGATGCCATTCAGTGAAGCGTAGCCTCCGACTGGAATTGATGTGGAGGTGCTAAAAATGCCCTGCGTGGTCTTCTGTATAGAGATTGCTTGAAGGCAGCCATACACACGGCTTTGAAGAGCGCATGTTTGTGTGGGGTGGTTGCTATCTGCCAAAACCAATATTATACAAGGTCAGTATTGTCTCAATATAAATACATCTGTAATAACTGATTCTGCAGCTCACATAATCGCATTATTTGGTTACTGAAGATAGTAACCATAATATGTGTGATATGCAGTACTACTCCTCAGCAAATCTAGATGATGCACTTTGCACTTACTACTTTCTTCTGAACTCCAGCTATTAGTTTCACTGCTGGATGAGCTGCTGGTCTTCAGGGTCCCGTAAAGGTTGAGCGCAGCGTTTAAGCAGGAAGACTCTAATGTAGGTTCGACCTTTCTTTTCCACTGCCACCTTATCATAGCTGTTAACAGGGTGGCTCCGAGAGGAATTGCTACCATTACACAACAGACAAACCTGCAGGAGAAAATAAAGTTTGACAAGACAAAAACAAGGTGTCCTGAGCTAAAGGCCTGGACATATGAAAAGATGCTCATCTTTGCTCCACAGGTAACCCTAATGGAAGTGCATATGCAGATAAAACAGTAAAGAAAGTGAGAGCAGTGTAATCGTATACTGACAGGCAGGTGATATCAGATGTATCAGGGGCAATTTTGCTGGACAAACAGTGAGTCATGATCATCTCCTGAGTGGACTGATTGACCAGGATGGAAGGTAAAGGAGGAATGAGGGACATCTGATTAAACTGAAGCTGGTCTGTCGAAAAGTGAAAATTAGTCACGTTTAAAAAAAAAAAGAAAGAAGCGATATTGTGTTGTATAGATGATACCGCATAAATTCATTTTTAAATCACTGACCGTAAAGCACCAATGTTTGCACGTCATCTTTCTCACAGGAGTCAGGTACACAAATACCGACAAAGTACTGGACTCTTCCCTGTTTAAGAAGAAAACGTAGTTTAAAGTATGCTTACTTTCATCTAATATCTATTGGTTGTCATGACTTTTTATCGTGTTAGTTGTTACCTGCCGAAGGAACACCTGGCAGTACTGTCCAGAAAAGCTGGGGCCGTGAGCAGAGCGGCACTGCTGCAGCAAACCAGGCTGGTTGGTGTTACCTCCTACAACATTGCTGCCCACTTTCCCAAAAGCATCATACACTGACAAAACACACAGAAGAAGAAAAAAAGCCATTCATTCACAGGCCCATTGGCTGTAAAGATGCATGGTGTTACTATATAAGTAAATCTCACTTTTTCATGAAGTTCTAGGTTTTAAAGACACCCTTTAGATAACAAATAAAGAAGAAGTGTCTTGTGTCTTGCTAATTTTGATCACAAAACGACATACACATACTAGTGCATCCACCAAAATATAGTTAAGTTTCGACTTAGTATCTTCTTGGAAAATAATTTGAAATTTGTAATTTTAAAGTTGAAATTTTGAGGAAATAACCCCAAATTTGGACTTCTGGATAACAAAAAAAAAAAAAAGATTTTTTTCCCCGTGGCAGGAGCAAGCTTAGATACTTCAGTCTGCCATTTGGCTCTATTGAAGACTAACTCATGAGCGCCCTCTAGGTGGATTGTAGGGCATTAACAGTAGGTTTAGTAGGTTGGATTTACGTGTGTCCCAAGACCCCTGCTGAGCTGGCATACCTACTTTTATTAGTAAGTGTGAAACAAACAGTGATGTCATTAATGTTGCTGTGACACTGGTAGGGGAAAAGGGAGTTAAATAAAACAGATAGAGGTGAATTTAAGCTAATTGTGTAGGGTTTATAGTTGGTGGCTCTTAAAAAAAGTATTGAAATAGTGAAGTAGTAAGTAACATTTACATTGAACTTGAGTAGCATTAGCATATTTTGATTTATAAGGTATTTTGTTCTTCATAAGTTAGCTGTTAGCTTACAAAAGTATGTGTTAGCTAACAGCTACATTTATTAGCTATAGCCTCTTATCACAGCTCCGCAAAGATTTGCATTTCAGTGGTTCCATCAGGAGGGTGGTGTTGACCACGCAATGTCCAGTGCTACTCCTTATGCTGGTAGTACAGTTAGTTAGTTATTAGCCTCAAGGCTGGTCTTTGTTACTGTCTCACTGAAAATACATACAGTGGGGCAAAAAAGTATTTAGTCAGCCACCGGTTGTGCAAGATCCCCCACCTAAAATGATGACAGAGGTCAGTAATTTGCACCAGAGGTACACTTCAACTGTGAGAGACAGAATGTGAAAAAAAAAAAAAAATCCATGAATCCACATGGTAGGATTTGTAAAGAATTTATTCATAAATCAGGGTGGAAAATAAGTATTTGGTCAATAACAAAAATACAACTCAATACTTTGTAACATAACCTTTGTTGGCAATAACAGAGGTCAAACGTTTACTATAGGTCTTTACCAGGTTTGCACACACAGTAGCTGGTATTTTGGCCCATTCCTCCATGCAGATCTTCTCGAGAGCAGTGATGTTTTGGGGCTGTCGCCGAGCAACACGGACTTTCAACTCCCGCCACAGATTTTCTATGGGGTTGAGGTCTGGAGACTGGCTAGGCCACTCCAGGACTTTCAAATGCTTCTTACGGAGCCACTCCTTTGTTGCCCGGACGGTGTGTTTTGGATCATTGTCATGTTGGAAGACTCAGCCTCATTTCATCTTCAAAGTTCTCACTGATGGAAGGAGGTTTTGGCTCAAAATCTCACGATACATGGCCCCATTCATTCTGTCCTTAACACGGATCAGTCGTCCTGTCCCCTTGGCAGAAAAACAGCCCCATAGCATGATGTTTCCACCCCCATGCTTCACAGTAGGTATGGTGTTCTTGGGATGCAACTCAGTATTCTTCTTCCTCCAAACACGACGAGTTGAGTTTATACCAAAAAGTTCTACTTTGGTTTCATCTGACCACATGACATTCTCCCAATCCTCTGCTGTATCATCCATGTGCTCTCTGGCAAACTTCAGACGGGCCTGGACATGCACTGGCTTCAGCAGCGGAACACGTCTGGCACTGCGGGATTTGATTCCCTGGTGTTGTAGTGTGTTACTGATGGTGACCTTTGTTACTTTGGTCCCAGCTCTCTGCAGGTCATTCACCAGGTCCCCCCGTGTGGTTCTGGGATCTTTGCTCACCGTTCTCATGATCATTTTGACCCCACGGGATGAGATCTTGCGTGGAGCCCCAGATCGAGGGAGATTATCAGTGGTCTTGTATGTCTTCCATTTTCTGATGATTGCTCCCACAGTTGGTTTTTCACACCAAGCTGCTTGCCTATTGTAGATTCACTCTTCCCAGTCTGGTGCAGGTCTACAATACTTTTCCTGGTGTCCTTCGAAAGCTCTTTGGTCTTGGCCATGGCGGAGTTTGGAGTCTGACTGTTTGAGGCTGTGGACAGGTGTCTTTTATACAGATGATGAGTTCAAACAGGTGCCATTCATACAGGTAACGAGTGGGGGACAGAAAAGCTTCTTACAGAAGACGTTACAGGTCTGTGAGAGCCAGAGATCTTCCTTGTTTGAGGTGACCAAATACTTATTTTCCACCCTAATTTACGAATAAATTCTTTACAAATCCTACCATGTGAATTCATGGATTTTTTTTTCACATTCTGTCTCTCACAGTTGAAGTGTACCTCTGGTGCAAATTACTGACCTCTGTCATCATTTTAAGTGGGGGAACTTGCACAATCGGTGGCTGACTAAATACTTTTTTGCCCCACTGTAAGCACACAATGAGTAGGAATTAGTTACAATGTAGGTATGAAATGAACACGTTCAACATCATCATCTTAACTATTTAAATATTCTTACAGTTCTTTTGAACACTTATGCAGTTTCATAGGCTCTACACCAGCTGCACAGGTTAAAGTCACGGATTTGATGTATGCATCGATCATTTTTGATGTAAGCATGACAGTCATAAAAACCTAATCTTTGTAATTTTCAGAAGCTTCCAGCGGCAGTATTTTTATTCTCTGAGAAGGTGAAAATGAACTTAAGCTTATGGTCTTGCATTGTCCTGAAGAATTTGTAATCTATTTCTGTATTTTTGACTTTTCTATCTTGGCTCCTCTGCTAAAGTGGATTAAATGCCACTTACCACACAAGCGCATAAGAAATGCCATACAAAAATCACAATCACTTACTTAGAACAGCATAGCCCTTTGGTTCATCCTGGTTAATTTCCCGGAGAAAAGTGTTTGTATCCTCCAAGCATCTTTGGGACACTGTCAAAATCTGTGTGTTTTCCACTGCTCCTCTGCCCCCCACAAAAAGAAGAAACGCCACCAAATGGAGGATCATTTTGGCTCTGACTGTTTCTTTTTAGGGAAGAAGGTGTTTAAATAACAGAGAAGGGAACACGTCACCATTCAGAGTGTACTGTGAAATTCATCTTCCATGGCTAAATTGAATGACTTTAACTGGTTTTCACTAGCAGGTGTAAACAGGATTTGGTTACATGAAGGAGGATGAGAGGCTAACAAAACAATTCAGGTTGTGATTTTCCTCACTACGCAAGAACAACATTATTAAAGTGCAGCTTTGACGGGTGACCAGTCCACATAACCATTTAAGCACACATTTTTAAGTTATATTTTTATTATATACCAATTGTATTTTACATATTCACACATTTTAAATAGCATTAAATAGACACAGAGACACAAAGGTAATTACTTGAAAATTCCTCTGCTCAGTTATAACTATTACTACAATTTTCTACTTTTCTCTAGTGATGGAAGAAACACCACAGATCATCCAGCCATCAGAGTACAGCACTCCAAATAACTGACCACTAGAGGGAGCGATTGTCCATAAAACATTCTTGGGCCGTCTCGTTTTTACCTAGCAACACATATTTAATAGAATGCAACCCTATTTTGATCTAATAATAGTAGTTTAGTGCTTAAGTGCTTCTGTGTCTCTTACAAAGAGGAAAAGACCCTACAATCACCACTTATTTTAACTACTTACTCCATAGCATGATTAAAACATTTTGTCACTGACAGTGCAGCATTAGAATCTATAGAGAAAAGGAGAGTTTTTAATAAATAATAGACATTTCTTTCTGTTTTTACATTGCAGCTAACTGGTACCTTTAGAGCTATGCAATACTGGGCATTAGCGGCACTTGTTAGCCATGTGCTGCAAGATACTCATAGTCATTACTGGGTTATTTAATTCTAAAAGATAACAGTGCAGTGTGGTTATTTATGTTTATTTTATGTTTTTCATGCTGATTTAGAGGATTTTGAATTGTCACACTGGGCTAAAAAATAACAATTTTGTGTTCTTGTCACGGAACACACATTTTGTGGCTTCATCAAAGGAGGGCAATCAATAAAAGTAAAAGAATAGTTTTTCTTAATTTATGTAGCAGGAAGTCAAACCATAACAAAGTGCCACAACATACTAAAAATGAAGCAAAAGCCGAGGGGAACTGCAGAGTGAAACTTTTCTAAATGTCAGTGATTCTTTTGCATTGATAGCTACTGGATTTAGTGTTGAAATAAGTGATGAAATTGTTGAAATTTTTATATTTTTAAACAAAAACATGATGTAACACGTATAGTCATGCAAAAAAGAAGGCTCAGTTAGAATGTTAAATGTTAAAGTTCATGACAGTACAATTAGAAAAAGACTAAAAGAGTATGTTTAGACGGGCTGTCCGAGAAAGTCCGTCTCTATATAAAAAGAACACTGCAGAATAGCTGACTCTTGCATCTGATGGAGCAATGCCCTTTGGAGAGACAAGAACAAAGTGGAGATGTTTGGACATGATGCAAAAACCAAACTCAGCAAATCAGCACAAACACCCAATATCAACTATCAGGCACGGTGGTGGAGGAGTGATGATTTGGGCTTGTGTTCTAGCCACAGGACATGGACTTCTTACAGTCACTGAGTTGACCATCAGCTCCTCTGTGTACCAAAGTATTCTAGAGGCAAATGTGAGGGCGTCTGTCTGAAAGCTAAAGCCTGCCCCAAACTGTGTCACACAATAGGACAATGGTCCCAAACAAATCAGCAGATCAACAGCAGAATGACTGAAAAGGAAAGAATAAAGTTATTTTAATGGCAAAGTCAAACCTCAGATGTCAAGCAGATTGAAATGCTGTAGTGGGACCTTAAGAGAACTGTGAAACAAGCGTGAGCCAGAATGTTTCCACAACAAAGTGAGAGACTGATAAAGGCATGCAGAAAATGATTGCCCTAAACTTATTTCTGCTAAAAGTGGCTAAAAGTTTCCTTCTTTTTCACCTGACTCTTAAGTATTACTGGGAGCGTGGCTCATCAGAGAACTACTTGTTTTTATCATTGAGTACAATTATATCAATCTGGCTGTTAGACATTAGTCTTAATAGTAACATTAAGCAGAATCAGGTACATCAGGATGATCATGACAGGATTTCTTCCCCAGTGAAGAGGTGATGTCTCCTGTGTAACAGACATCATTTATTAACATTTAGAACAATTTTGTTTACAAGCATCAGAAATGTTTAAAAATGGCAGCAGTGGCAGCAAGACACATTCTAATCAACAGACTGGTTCTCGCATGCAGTTTTACAGCGCAAGACATTTCAAGTCTTATTGTCATTATAAAGCAACAACAACAACAACAAACAAAGTGAGGCTTTCGTTTGGGAAAGGCTGAGACCAAAGAAAACAATGAGCAACAATCTTGTGTTTATTTCACTGAATTGGCTGTCGCCTATTTACAGCCAAGCGTACATTCATAGACGTTTTCTTATGTCTCAGAAGTTTGTTTCAGTATAATTCCTGTCAGTGAACATAACATCGCATAACTTGAAGAACCATGAAATGAAAAAAGATTCACATCCACACAATAAGGCAGCAAATTAAATGATACTCTAGTGTCCTTACAATTTTAATGTTATTGTGCTCTTGTTAGAATTACGCTAATATACTGTAAAGAGGACTGCTGTTCAAAGGAAGTCAAGTGCTTTGTCTCATATTTACAATATTTAGGTAAATAAACATTTTAAGTGAATTGTAATCTCAAAGAGCTGCCAGTTACAGTATATTAAGACAGTAATGAAACATCAACTTAAAAAAATATCACAATCCTTTATAAAATACTTCCAAAAAAAATTGGCCCACAAGTGTCTTTAAAGGATATAGTAAAGTTTGACTTTATGATCAGTAAAGTTGGGAGCTTTGAACTCATATGTGACGCAGCACAGGAAAGGGACTTTACGATATCGCCAGTGTTTATCTTAACTTCACCGTCTGACAAATACAGATTCTGTAAGTGCTTCTGATGAATAAACTGCATATAAACAATGCGCAATGTTACCCCCAAATCCTCACATCAAAGCTCTCAGCTCAAGTTCAAATCAAACACAGCACAGCCACACATGCCTAGGGTGACCAACCGTTCTCTTTTCCCCGGACATGTCCTCTTCACGTTCTGTTAGGGGGGATTTTCGTGATTGATAAAAATGTCCGGGTTTTCCTATATTCCGACAGAGGACCCATGTGTGTGACGTCATCCCCGAACTGCTGCTTTGTGAGCGCTTGTTCTGCACTCACAGACGGGACAGTCAGCGCGCAGCAACGCACCTAATGATGTTTAAAAGATCCCAAAGCGCACGTCCATCTTTTCAGACAAACTGCAAAAGAAATTTCCCTCGTACCGACCCAGTACTGGTAATTTTTCCTATGCAGATGAGGCATACCATTATCTGTACCATTATTTAATTCCAGAGGCTTTTTTTTTTTTTTGCACTTGTTGACTTGTAAAAGCCTATATGGCATATTTTATTTCACAATTCAATAACCGCACAGAGAAGGTGCCGTTTAAATATGTTTCTTTAAGCAAGTTCTTCATGATTGAGCCAAGTGTCCTCTTTTTTGGAAATCAAAATATGGTCACCCTACACATGCCTGACAGGGGATTTATACTTCTGTGTTAAATCTGCATCTGCAGGAGTGTTGTAACCATAAACCCTTCTGAAACACAGGCGCTACGTAGATTTGCCTCAGAAGTGTAATTCAGGCATACGAGTGCAACTCAGATACTCAACGAAATTTTCCCTTTAGTGATGCTGAATATTTTTTCTGTCTCTAGCCTGTGAATTGTAATCGACTGACGGTTACTTGTATGCTTCGTGAAGTTTGTATTGAATGTTTGATCATTTACTAAAGTTAAACCTCATAGAAAATAATCAAAAATAAATATATATATTTTTTCGCATGTTAATCGAGAAGTTTTAGGAAATTTTAGGAAACATAAAATGGAAAAAAAACAACAACTTCGCCTAGCTTTTGTATGCTGCGTCACATATTTATGTTTCCATATTCCAAACTTTGTTGATATGTTAGCAGCTTACTTTATGAAAATTCAAATGACACTAAGCTGCTTCTTTAACCGATTGTCCTGAATTGTTTGATATTTACTTTTACTCCAGCTCAAAGTTACTGCACATGTGTTCTTCTGGGTGTGTTATAAGAAGTGCGGTCTTTTTGTAGAAGGTAAGTCTTAAAGGGCTCCGTGAATTTTCAAAAACAATTTCAAATCAAGTTAGCTGCGCTATGGGGAAGCTGAAGCTTCCCACAGTTTGATATATTTTTCTGACAGACATTCATTGGGCATTGAAAGTTTAGAACACTGCTGACTGTATGAGGATTAATCCCATTAGAATATATTGTCCATACATTATCTGGTCCTAGCAAGAAGACAACTATGGAAACTATTTCACATAAAAGGCTCTTCTAAAAAAGTTCTATGTAAGGCTTTAGAAACATCTTTACCAGAAACTTTGTTCAATTTCCTCAGACACGTTAAATGATCTTTGATGTATATCACACACTTTTTAGTTTGTATTGTATACATGTTATATACCACTGCATTTGCATGATGTACCTACAACATAAACACAGTCAGTGGAGGTACTGTAGGTTTAACAAGCTGTTTAAGTTGAATTGTGGAATGAGTAAAAAGTGTCTTTCTTTCACTTTTCCGCTGCACTTAGTCTCCTTGCCTTTATGAATGCCATCCCGTGTGTCCTCATGTGAGTGTTCAGGTTTCCCTCCGTTTCAAACATCTTCCCACACACCTTACATTTAGTGTTTGGTGTCCCATCGCTGTTCTCATCAGTAACATCGAACTGGTTCTCTCTTTGACTCTCCTCATCTTCCTTGCTCCGTCCGTTATATCGGCCAAGGCCTTGAGGCTCCTTCAGCCGGTGGACAATAAAGAGGTGTCGGGCCAGTGAGCGGTGGGAGGTGTAGCACAGGCCGCACTCTTGACACTGGTAAGATGAGCCGTCAGACTTGTGCTGAGGAATGTGCTCTTGGAACGCAGCAAAATCTTCAGTGGTGAAGCTGCAGACAGCACACTTGTGAACTTTGAGGATGTTCACCTTAAGCCTCTTCAGTGGCTGCGAGATAGTGCCCCTGGAGTTCAGCCCTGGATCTCCTTCATCATCTTCTGTCTTCCTTTTGGGGCTGAGGCTCTGTAAAGGACATTATATGAAAGTTAGCTCAGAGATGTCATGAAAAACAAAGAAGTGATTTCCTTCTAAAATTGTTCCACAGTACCTTTTCTTTGTCAGGTAAAGCCTCCATGTTATGAGTCTTTCCTCCTACATCTTTAACTCCATGCATCAGTTGAACGTGCTGATCCAGCAACACTCTTTTAGTAAAGGGCTGACTGAGAGCTGGGCAGTGCCTGTAAAATCACAATTTAAAAAAGTAAAAGCACATTAAAAAAGTATTTCAGACTTTACTACGTACAAGGCACATTGCATTGTTCTGATGCTGAACTTTGTAAACCTGTAAAATCCCTACAAAAAAATGTAAGTTGGTCATGGAGACCATGGACACAAATAATTTCTTACTTTTGCTCATTTACAGAGTGAGACTTGCTCAGGAAATGTAAGCATACACAAACAGTTGCAGAGAAAGTGATACTCACGGGCAGGTGTAGACCTTCCGCAAGCCCTTGTGTTTTAGACGATTGTGTCGGCAAAGGCTGTGGGAGGAGCTGAAAGACTTGTCACACTGTCGACAGGGGTGCTTTTTCAACATCTGCAGAGGGAAGGGAAGAATATCTGAGGACTAAATCATACAGACCTAGAGACTGTTTGGCAACTGCCTGGAAACCACCATTTGCTATGGAAAATGAGTATTCCCTACCAGCTGCAAGCGGTTGCTAGAGGTTGCTAGCAGTTGCTGTGGCATTGATTGCCTAAGCACCTGACCTAGGGTCAGTGGCCCCTAGTAACCACTGGATGCTAGGGAAAAAGGTGTAGTCCTGCACCCAGTGGTATGTAGTTGCAGGAAGTTGCCTTTTGTCACTAGGTGAAACTGCTTGCAAAGAGGTATGTGATGCTGCACTGCAAACCTCGTTCGGAGTTGTTTGCATGGAAAATGGTAACTACCATGAAGACCATTTGTCTTCAATTTAAAAATTTCCCCTTTTGAAACATGTTGGTTGCAGTGGCAATGTGCTTCACTAAGAAGGTGAATGCTTTCCATTTCTGGCTCAACTCATTTATCAGCACTAAGCAAATCTTAAAAACAATAATTTGGCAAATCTTAAACTTTCTTATGAGAGTGGCAGATATTTACCTTGCCATGTTCTCGCCTCATGTGCACCACAAAGAGCTCCCTGGAACTGAAGAGGCTATTGCAGTCTTTACATGTGTATCCTGAACTGGGAGGGCTCTTCAAGTCTTCTGAACAGTTACTGTTATTTTTCTTTACTGACAAAGCTGAAGGTTTCTTTTCTCCCTTGTTTTGACCGTTGATATTTCTACCATCTTTGTTATTATTACGGGGGCTCTTGCTGTTGGTGCTGTTAGAATTAGTGGGCTTCGTGCTCAGTGGAAGGTTGATCCCCAGGTTTGGCGGGCCCTCCGTGGTCTTCAAGGTTCCATGTATGGCCTGAAAATGAGCCATGTGGGCAAAAAGTGTAAAAAATCTACAGTCTGACATTTCTAAAGTACAACTCATGAGATTAATTGGAAGTTACGGTAAAATGTTTACTTTCAAGTTAAAAATATTCATACAAAAATTAATCCTATTGCACAAAAATCAAACTATATATTTTTGCCTACCTTAATATGATCCAACATGAGCTGTTTTTGTGCATAGTGCAGGGAGCAATCGGGACATTTAAACACTGAAACTTTATGATTGATTATATGCTGGTCAAAGTGTGTGTAGAGGAGGGACTGAAGAGTAAACACAGTATCGCACATGGAACATTTATAGATCATCCTGAAAGACAGACAGAGAAGTATTTAGGGATGGGAGCTGTTCAAATGCTACTTTTGGGTTTACATCATGCTTATAATTAATGTTGGTGCCAGTTCACTACATATAGTATGAAATATTCAACTTGAGGGACATTAAGGCCAAATGGGTCAAGGACAGCTGCTGCTGAGCGTATATATCATCAGAACTGTTAATGATGGGTGATGTAAGTAAGTAAGTGAAAGGTTACTGTGTGGAAAAAACAAACCAAAGCTAAGCCACCAAATCTAAAACGCACAAATCCTACTACTGATGAAACAGCAAAGATAATGAAAGGTATTGGACATGGGTATTGGGTTACATTGACGTGTGCTTGTGTCAAAGAAAGCTTACATACATTTATGTTGATGAGTAAACCATGAAAACAATTATCATATGGGTATATAACTGAGATTAATTTGAAAACCCAGCTCTGAAAATGTTAGGAATCTGTGTGAAATGGAAATACATGATAAATATTGGCTCATTTTGAATTTGATGGCAGCAACATTGGGGACAAAAGACTGGAAAAGCCTAACCCTTAAAACAAAAAGCTGGAGGAGTATCTTGTAACCAATTAGGTAACAAATTGGTAACATTATTTGGTATAAAGAAGTATCTTATAAAGGCAGAGTTTGTCAGAAGGTTCACCTATTTGCAAGAAATACAAATTGTGAAGCAGTTTTAGAATTAATTAATGTTTCTCAATGTAAAATTGTAAAGGCTTTTGAATATCTTAGTATTTACAGTACATAATATGATCAAATGTTCTGAGAATCTGGAGAAATATCTGTGCACAAAGTACAAGGCTGAACCTCAATACTGCATGTCTGCGATCTTCAGGTTGTCAGACTACACTGCTCATTTACAATGGACTTAAAACTCTTATTGGAAAACATGGATGCTGCAGAAGAGAGAATGTCATTTGATTGGCAGCGCATCTCTGATAGTATGCATTAGTGCCTATGGAATTAGCACTAATGCACAACAGTGTGACTTCATAGTAGAAGAGTCTGGATGCTGAATAGACCTGTCTGCAGTCCAGACCTTTAACAAGCTAAAAATATTTGCCACATCATGAAGTTAAAAATAAGACAAAGAAGACACAGAACTGTCTCCTCAGTTCCCAGATATCTTTAGACAGTTGTTAAAAGAAGTGGTAATTCTACAAAGTGTTAAACTTGGCTGTGCCCTGAGTTTTTTGGGATGTGTTGCTGCCATCAAATTCAAAATAAGATAATGTTTTTCTTAAAATTGTACATTTTGTCAGTTAAAATATTTGATACATTTTCTGTGATCTATTGTGAATAAAATATGGGCTTATGTGATTTGCAAATGATTGTATTTTTGCAAAAATATTTTCAGAATTAGGTTCTATTTTACATATTTTTGATGATAGATACAGCATGTGAAGACCTACTTGGGCTCGCCTGCCTTCAGTCCTGGATGCTGTGTATATGCATGTGAGTGTGTTCCCGGTGCAGACTTGAAGGCCATGGGACAGAGAGGACATTTAAAGAAGACCTCACAGTGAGCACTTTGTATGTGGGACTTTAGAGTTGCGACATCAGCAAAGATCACACTACAGTGGATACAGCTGGAGGGACAAAGAATGGAGAAAGGAAGAACAGGTAAGATATTGACTCAAATTACATTTTATGAATCAATTCAGCACATTCTCCTAACAGAAACTTTGCTGATATGAATTCAAAATGGTCATTGACTTTGTGCCATCAAAAGTCCAGCACCTTAGTCTGCAAAAGACTTGTGTCAAACTTGGACCTGATTCTTGAGTTTATAGTAAAATATATGAATAAATATGCATAAATGTGTTTTAGGAGTTAAATATAAAGATTTATATTGAATATTAAAATACACGATAGTTAACTTAGGCCCCAGTCACAAAGGCCTAAAGACTGGCTGGCAACCCTTTAGCAACCATTAGTCATGAGGGAAAAAAAGCAGTTGCTGGCAGTTGATGTGAAATCAATAGCTGAAGCCCCATTTCTGCTGGACTAGAGACAGGTTGCCAGGACCACCAGGCAGCCATCAGTAAAAGTGTGTATTCTGTGAGCAACTGAGATGTGGGACAGTTGTAAAGTGAAATTGGAAGAATATATGCTGAGCTGAAAACCTTGTGATTTCAAACTTTAACCCAGGGTCCAGAGGTCAACATGAGGTTACCAACTATGCATGTGACTGAAGCTATAACTAGTATGTGGAAACAGCGGGAAATGACCAGCCTGACAAATCTCTCTATAATCACATTTTAAAGTACTAATTGAAGTAGAAATACAGATATCGTCACACAGAAATAGAAAATACATTTATATTTTGGGATTGTTAACCTCTGGTCTTGGGGATAAAAGTAAATTTTTTGTATATTGAGCTGATTTATGAATTTAAGTTAAAATTGAAATGTTCTGAAAGTGCATTTGCACAGTGTCATGTCTATGAAGTTGATAGCACTCTTAATTGATAAGCAATTACAAGTCATATCAACTGTAAAAATATCATCAAGAGGCCAAGAATGTAATAAAATGTATTACATCGTTGCGGATTTTACCTTCATGGCCAACTGTTCTTTTAATAACAATTTGATTGACCAGGGTCATAATTGAACTGTAATTGCTCAAAGACAAACTTTTATTTTTAATGGCATGTAACTTGGGTGACTCCAACTGTGACAGTCTAATTTTTTCTCAGTAATTTTTGTTGTGAATAATATCACTTTTGGGGATATGGGATTGTCAAGCTGCAGATGTTTTAATAACTGTAATTAGAAATGACACTATAAGTGCCACTTTGAATGGAAAGCAAGAACAAGACACATTTTATTCTGTGTATGGCCACTTTCAGAAAATCATGGTGCAACGTGGCTTCATATTTTAATCAGATTTCACACTATGCACATAAACATCTGGGTCTCAATAGCACATGTTTTGAAAAAGAAAAAACTATGTCGCATAACAGAAGACAAAAAAACAAGTTTATAAAGTTCTAACGCACCAGTAGCCGACTCTCCGAGTGTAATGCAGACAGTTTTTGGTCACATGTGACTGGAAGTGGACAGAGCGACAACTGGCACCACACTCAGGGCAGATGTAAGGTGATTTGTGCTGGTGGATCCGCTGGTGTGACAAAAAGCTGCACTGATTTGGGAGAAGCATTTGGCAAATGGTGCATGTTTTCTATGGGATAAAGAAAAGACATTAAAAAATTGACTTTTTTCACCTACTATGTTTAGAAAACTGCTTCCAGAATACATCATGTTATTTAACTAAAATATTATTAATGCAAATTAATATATACTGCAGATTAAATTATTTTTATATTTCTTCCTTACATGTATCTTGGCATTTACAGTCAACTATACACTCTACTCTTTATATAGAATGCCTTGTGTTTTCATAGCATGGTATTTTCTGCGGCTTTTGTAGAGATTTTGTCAAATTGACCGGAGTTGGCAAAAATAGCTTCCCTCACATCCTGTGGTGATTTACGCATTACATACACACCTGACTTCTGGGCTCCGATGCTTGTTGATAGTGCATTGCTAGTGAGTTGTCATCCTGGAACATTTCGTTACACTCCAAGCATTTTAAGCTGTGCCTGCAGAGCTTTGATGCATCATCCTCCAACGGCATGGCTGCCACAACAGGTGCACTGCTTGGAGCTGAAATCACTGCAGGTTGGTTCCCAGCACCAGATACCTTGTCTTGCATTTGACCCGCAGGCGCATGTGCTTGAGTGGTAGTGGTGGTGCCATTAACGCTGTGTGGTCCTGCAGCTGATGTACCAATCATCTGATCTGCAGGGATGGGTTTTAGGATTAGGTGTGAACACTGCATAACCACCCCTTTGTCTTTGTGACCCCTAGCATGAGACAAGAGGCTGCATTTGTTATAGAACACTATACTTTTGGCACAGTGGTTGCAGGTGACCTCGATCCGCACACTGCGGCGCTCGTAGTGCTGTGTCAGGCTCTTCTCAAGAGCAAATGAATCTCCACACTCCAAGCACTTGTAGCCAAGTGAGGGTAGAGAGATACAGGCTGAGGTTGGTGGGGAGAGGTTTGGGATGTACACAGGGACAGGATTCATGCTACTCAGGACTTTATTGAAGGCATCCACCACAGAGCTTTGAGAACTAGTGAACACTTGAACTCTAGAGACTTTCTTTGACTGCTGACTGGTGAGAATTGTCTGCTGTTTTGCTTGCTGTGATTGCTGATGTTGGGGCTGTTTGTACAAGGTGTGTTGGAGATCACAGGCAGCAGAGGACACTGTATGAGGCAAAAGGCTGAGGTTACTAAGATGGACTGTCTTTGGCACAAGTTTGGCATTTGCCAGACTAGAGGCAGGTACCATGACAGTCTGTTGTTGGATGGCATTAGCAGCTTTCAAGATAGCACTGCTGGCACTTTGTACTGATGCAGCAGGGATGACTGTTGCTTTAACCGTTGTGTTGTTAGCCAGCTTAAGGTTGATAACTTGGGAACCAGCTGTCTTGACTGCTGAGACTGGCAGGAATGCTGTTGCAACAGGTTTAATTGTCATTTGCTTGGTTATTTCAATTGAAGGTCCCCCTGTGGTGGTTAATACTGTGGTTGAAAAAATTGCACTAGGATTAGTGGTTGTCATGACAGATGTGCTGTTCTCTCTTTTTTTCAGACCCTCAGGATCAAATTCTGGAAGGACTCGGGTGACTGTACGCTTGATCTGTCCAGTTGAGGTTTTGATTGTTTTGATCCTGACCTTTGGGATAACTGGGGTGGTGTCTGTGTTTGAGGCAGGGGAACCTTTGCTGCTGCGTTCACTAGTCACACTAGAGGGGCTGTCTGGTTGTCTTGTTAGCAGTCTCTTTGCAATCTCCATGGCTGATTCCTGATCCTGTGGCTTCTCAGGGACTCTTGAATTTTCTTTGACCTGTGCTGGTTCTTGTTGTGTTGTAGGAGAATCCAAAGTACCTAAGTCTTCAGCACCAGCTTTCTTGGCACTTAGAGCAGCTATGGCTGCTATACAAGATGAAAGTTTTGTTGAGGATTTGGATTTGACTTGTGAAAGGCTGGATGGATTACCAAGTCCCGATGACTGCCCACCTTCTTGGCACTCTTTGCTATGAGACTTGGGCATTGTTTCCTCAAGTTTCCCTTCAGGTAAAGTTGGCTGAGAGAGATTCTTGAACTTACAACTTCTAAAAGTACCACTGTTATTGTTGTTAAGATCAGGCTTTTGGTCTCCATTTGTTTTGGGCTTGGAAAGACTTTCCCTTTTAGCAGATTTGGAGTTCCGCTCCCCTTTCCTAGCTGTGTGACCTCCCTGCTTGTCTCCTGGGTCTTCTACCTCAATTTTCTCATCATCATCAAACTCTTCTGTGCTGGAAATTGGGCTAAACTGATTGAAGGTACATGATTCATTGTTCATTTTCTGGCCTTCCTCTCTGGGAATTTTACATCCATTCTTCGTGTATTGAGCCCCAGTTGGTATTGTGGACACCAAAATGTTATGAAGTCCATTGTGAACAGAAGGGAGTCGGGAATGGGAGTGGAAATGCCTACCCCTCTCTGATTCAGTCCCACAATGGTCACTTGTGTCTAGGTTTCGTGTGTTCTTCACAATGACACTAACACCTACATCATGTGCTGCTGAGGGGTGTTGGGCCTCATTCTCACTGTTAGTCACACCACCACTGGTTTGCTTGAGCTGTCCATCATGGTCATCTTGGTGGCCAGATTCAATAGCGGCTTTAGGATCCACCATGTCAGGGATGTCAAAGGCCGCCAGCAGGTCATCAAAGTCAGGCGTCTTCATATCTCCCATATTCCTGCTCCTGTTCCAGTGAGGTGATCACCCTAGAAAGACAAAGTATCAAAACATTTTATTATGCTGGTCTTGGGAGCTACAACCCTTAACTCTATTGTAATTGTTCTGTTTACAAGAGTGTGCAAGTATATAAGAATTCTGATCAGGTCAGTCATACAATGATGGCATGAAGCTAGTCTTAAAAAATTGGATACGGAAGAAAATGTGTTCCATTTATATTTGTGTTTGCTTCATACATTAAATATAAATATGTAGAATTCAGTCCTATTTCTGTCATAACTTAGTAAGTTCACTAACTAGTTTTAGACAGGTACACCAGGTTGTAACACACCATCCACATAGTGTGTAGATGTGATGCTGTGATGACATTAAAAGCACTTTGTTATTAAATAAATTAATAAATAAAACAGTAATAATATTTTCGTCAAAGTGAAATAAACTTAAAGTATACCACAGTGCTGATTATGTCAATTTTAGCTCTCGTCAAGAATTTGCTGAATTATGGAATTATGCCTCAACTATATATATCAGGGCTCTAGAGTGCGACCAAATTTTTCAGTGGTGCGACTAAAAATAAATATTTGGTCGCACAGGTGCGACCAACTGTTCCGGTAACAAAAAAAAAAATCTCTGTAACTCTCCGTGTGGTCAACAACAGACACACATTATGCCCCTATCGTGGACTAAACCAATCAGAGATAGTCAGGGGCGGGACCTCTCTGATTGGCCGTGGTCCAGTTGAAAGTGCAGGTGGAAGAGAGAGGTGACTAGCTTGAATAAAGCGATATCAATTCATTAACGGATTCCACACAAAGACCTAAACACGGAGCGGACCCAACACATCAGAATCAGCTTCGTCTTTCTCGGCTTTCTCACCCGACGGCCTGAACACGGACACGCTGTCGGAGCTTAGCGATTCTTCGGGTCCGCGCTGTGTTTACGTCTTTTTGCGCTGATTCTGAGCTGCAGGTTTTGCCTCTCTCCAACCAAAATTCACCGAGCCTGCAGCAAAAGAAGCAGCAAACTGCGCTTCACATTTGATCAATGTCGTCATGAATTCCCTCTGACTTTTGCTGTTTTGCTTCCACCACGATAAAAATCACACTTCCTGCACAGCTCTCTCTCTCTCTGTACTTCAGGAACAGTTTCCCCGTCTCAAATCTGTTTTCTGCATTATTCATTCGCTTATTACCCACCAGTCTAGCGTTGTTTACAGCGCTTTTTCTTTTTTCACTTAAATGACCTCGGACAAGAAAGCCTAATTTCTGCTGTTCAATACTGAAGAAATTTAAATTTCTTAAAATTATGCAAAATTGCAGAATATTTTTAAGGTTATCTGCTATAAAAAGCCAGACCAGGAAAATCTCCTTCATGTTTTCCTGTGTTTTATTCTCAGTTACTTTCACACAAAGGCATCTGCGGTGATTTTCACAATTCTGATGAAGTCTCATGTGTATCAGTACTGATAAATGATCAGAATTATAATATTTCTGACTGTCTGAGGCTAAATTGAATCAAATCAGGACTTTGAGAACCGGAATTGAATGGATTATAGAAATCAGTGATGATACTCAGCCCTAGTGAGCAGCCTAGGCCTGAGAGAAGTGGATGTACTGTAGCTGTGGGTAATAAGAAAAGATGAAAAGAACTATTGATAACTTTTTTGTTAAGTTAAGGCCTGATCTGTCTGAAATTCATAGCCAGTGCTCTGACACGGTGCCATCAATATTTGAATGCTGAAAAAGCACAGTGTATCCAGAAAACACATTATATGCTGCAGTAAATGCACTGCCCAAGTGTCCCCTCTCCCCACGGCCTTTCAGCAGCAGACAGCAGCAAACAGGTCGTCAGAGGAGGCCAAGATGATGATTAAGTTTTTAACATTTTCTACAATATTGACAAAGCACTTTAAGCACAAGTTTGTTAGTTAATAATTTAGAAATTAATATTGTCTGTATGGACTTCCCCCCCCAAAGAAAGTGCACATGTAAAACTGCGGTGTTAAGCGATGCGGTTGAAAAATTTGAGTGCGCCTAACTTTTGTGCCGGTACGCCTAAATTTTTAAAGTTAGGCGTACCGGTGCGCCCATGTCAAAAAGTTAGTCTAGAGCCCTGGATATATATATATATATATATATATATATATATATATATATATTAGGGGTGCAACGATACACAAAATTCACGGTTCGGTTCGGTTCGATACTTTGGTGTCACGGTTCGATATTTTTTCGATACAAAAAAATGTTCATGCCTTTTTAATTTGTCATTTATTAAAATTATAAATATATATTTTAACTCAAAAGTACAGTTTTTAAATTTAACCCTAACCCTTGTGCGCGTTTTTTATTTTGACAGCAAATGCGCACCTGCGGACCACTTATGTGCAGCCCTGGTTATTTAGCTCGTCATATTGCAGCCACAGAAATTCTTTTGTCCATGAAACCATAAAGCTGCACTTTCTTTTTGCCTTATAGTCTGATTTGTCATAACTTCTCCGTTTTGTGGTAAGCTTTTCTTTGGCTGTCACTTCTTCACCCCGACCTGTCTTATTTGGCTCAGCAGAACTGAAATATAAATCCTGCTACTTTTACACACGGACTCACATAAGCTCAGCGATTCTCTGCGCGATCAACCTCTCACATGTTTAAGCTTGCTGCAGGAGATTTCACTTGTCATGTTTGCATAGTAAGCTAACGATTAATAAGACGATGTCAGAGGAATTGGTGCACAAATTATCATCACTCACAGATCAGTGCTGTCATTGCAAAGTGAAAGCAAAAAAACAAGTGCAAATTCAAACGCGACTTCAATATGTCACATATTGACAGTGGCTCACCGATGCCAATGACATAATTACCCAGCTACATTTCTGAAAGAATGCAAAAGCATTGACATATATTTTTCCTACAATAGCCCGACGGGCAGGGCAGAGAGATTTTTGTAGCCCGACTGGAAAAAATCGCTAGCTCCGGGACGTCGGGCTAGCGATTTTGCAAGCCCTGTATCTGATTGAGGAATCACTCATCTTTGGAAAAGAGAGTTTATTACAGAGAAATGTCTCTTTCCAAAATAAAAGCTATACTATCCGCTTCTTCTGGGCTATATTCTCAGCAGCATAAGGAGAAACACGTGCTAACAGCTGTCTAAATGATTCGGCTAAAGTTAGTAGCATGCTTGTTGTTTTTGTCTTTGCACTAGGATGATGTCAGCGTAAATGTGCAGTCATATTCGTTGTGTTCCCACTAGTGCTTTCAGGTTAATCTCGTTGAAATGACCTTAACGCCACAACACGGCAAATCTCCGTTAACGAGCTACCGCCGATCGCCCCGTGCATGGGGCTAGACAGCTAACACGTTAACGAGCTAACTGCGCTAACACACTAGCTCCCACCCATGTAATTAAGCATTGCATGGCACATCCAACATACTGTTTTACTTTAGTCCATGACTCGCTTACCTTCAGGGTCATACGTCACATGAAAACCAAAATAATTCCAAACGCCAGATCTGAATGAGGGTGGGGGAGGTGCCCTGCGCTCTTCCTTCTGACTATGCTGTCTGTGTTGAGCGCTCAGTGGATCTGCGCTCGATGGTGCAGCCTAGGCGGAGTAGTCGAACGCAGAATCACTGAGCGCTCAACACAGACAGCATCGTCAGAAGGAAAGTTGATAAAATAAATTACAAATGTTGTATTGTTCATACATATGCGTACCGAACCGAAAGCACTGTATCGAACGGTTCAATATCGATACGAATATCGTTGCACCCCTAATATATATATATATATATATATATATATATATATATATATATATATATATATATATATATATATATATATATGATTTTCCTTTTTCAGTTGTCACTGCTCAGCTAAATTTTGTCTTGAATAATATGAAATAAAATGTTCACAATAAATTGGCTTAGTTAAATAATTTGTTTAAATATAAACAGGAACACTATGTGTCTGTTTATCATAATCAAATACAAATCAGGAACATATTCTTGGCAGTCAGGTGAAATGTTTTGTGTTTTGAACATTTTTATTTTTTAGGAATCAGCCTTTATTTTTATTACAAAAACAATTTAAACTAGCTATGATTGGGCCTGTCTGAATGTAGCCTGTTATGAGTGTTGGGGACAAAAGGGACAGCTAAGCTGCTCTGCTTGTACGTGCAGCTGAATCAGTGCTGCTGTTTCATCCAAATCTACAGGAGCCAAAGTTCCACAGACAGACCCATATCCTTTAACCTGGACTTGGATTGCAAAATAAAGAATTCCCCATGTAATCCATATTGTTCGCTGGTGATGAAATGACAGAGAAAAGGAGAAATCTTATGGGGGGAGAGGGCAGGAAACATATGCAGTGAGGGAAAAAATGGCTGCTGAGCTGTGTGAAGCTGCAGCAGAGGGAGAAAGGCCTGGTGGAAAGAACAGCTATTCACAGCCATGACAGGCAGAACAGCTTGACGTAGAAACCAAGTGAAGGTTAAATGCAGGCAAATATGTCAAATACACAACATAGAACCCATCTTGACAACACCAGTTTAATAGACGTGCATTGTTAGCACTTGAAATCGACACAATGTGTAAAAGAGTACTAAAGTCTAATAAATAATAGAGGAAACATGCAAGTGAATCAGCAACTCCTCACCCTCTTGCCTCCGTCCCTCTCCAGCCACTAGCCAAACCTTCTTTCCTTCCTTCTTTCCATCCTGAAACAAACAAAGTCACAATACTACTAACCCACAAAAGCCATCCACCACCCCACCCTGCCTGAAAAAAAAAAGAAAAAAGTCTTGTTTCTTCCCAGCCAGGCAAAGGCCCAGAATACAGGCTCAGGTTACATCCCGCGATCTGGTGAGTGATGGTGGTCTTGGTAAAAATCGTCCTTCTCTGCACCACTCGAGCACACAGACATGTAAACAGACAACAGATAAAGCATGCTCCTATGTGTATGCATGTGTGTGTATGTGTGAGGTAGGATCTAGGCTGCAGATTCTCAAGACTCCCAGCCAGCCACGTCCCACTGCACTCGTCCCTTCCCAAGTCTCACTGCTCCCCTCACACTGAGCTGTGCTTCGGCACGCTAGCGCTCGGACATCCAGCCAGCATTTAGCAGGAGAAGCGGGGTCTGTGCTTGTGCTATGGTTGAGCTGTGATGGTCTGCCATGAAGCAGCCTAGGCTATCTCTATCCCCATGGAGCACAGAGACAGCATTGTTCCTGTGAGCACTCTGACTGCCTCAAACCGGTTTCAGCTGGTTCCGGTCACCCAGCATAAAAGCCTTCTGCTGCAGACAGAAGCAGTGTGCTCACCTCCCAGGAAGCACTGCAACAATTCTCACTAAACCAGGTCCACATTGTCAAAGATTTTATAAAAGAACAAGGATTGAGCTATTACCATTTCACAGGTGGACACTAGTCTGGTTGCTTGCACAGCTTTGAAATCAAGCCAAAAAATACAAATAATGGAGAAGAATATGATGATTGGTTTGAACACAGATGTTGGAAAAAAAAAGTAATAGATGCCAACAAGACTTAAATGGTAAAATGACATCCAAATGAGTCTTTATGATAGCTGCTTACTAATGCACTGAGAAGAAGAAGGAAGTTTAAACAATAAGGATAGTAGCCAAATCTTATACTGCAACCTTGGCCTGTTCCTCAGACCCATCCCTCAGTACTTTACCCCCAATCATGATAGTAACCCCTCTGAAAACTGAAGACTTTGATGTGGCCCCTAACAGAATTATTCCTATCACTGTGATATAATGACAGGAAGTGTAAACAAAAGTAAACATGGGCAAACAGGCCGCACATGCACCTTCCTCCCAAAATTTAATCGCGTGCCATCCCCACCACCACATACACCCCCACAGAGACGCACAGGGACATAGACATGCACTGTCATGCATATATATATGTACATATGAAAAGGTAAACTTGGCATACCCTTCTCAGATTTTTTTTTCCCACTCTGAGAGATATTGAGTGGAAAAAAGTCTTCCTTTGGAGGCCTCAGCACCTGCCCTTACTCAGCCCCAACCACTTCAGCTTCCACCCTCCATCCTCAGCCCTCCCTTCCCCCTCCTCCCACTCTCCTTCCCTGGGTCAGTCCTAGCTTTCAGTCCCAGCCCAGGCCTCGTATTATCCTGAACCCCTCGCCACCACCACTACGGCCGTGCATGAAGGGACGGATGGAGTATTCAGCGGGCGAACCAGGCCTTTTGTCTCTGCCTGTGCAGGGGCTGGGGTGGGGGGAGGTGGTGAGAGGACTCTCCACTTTGGCTCTGAAACAGCAGCAGCTGGTGCAGAGAAAGAAGAGAGCGAGAGAGGGAGGCAAAAACACAGGGAGGTGGGGGAGGCGGAGAGGAAATGGAGGAAAAGGAAATGAGCGCGAGCGTATAATAAGTTTCTGATTTTGTGCACCGTGTTCATATATTTACGCTACAGAACACAAATATAAGTCAATAAATGATGTTAACACAGGATCACCGCTGATGTCCATGTTCTGATCCTGCACATTTTTTCCCCAGTGATACATAACACACAGAAACAAAATGTATAAATAGCCCAGGCCTCTGTTTAGGCCCAACTGTCGGTCTGTGTGCCGCTGCCACCGAGACTCTTGCCTGCGTTTTTGTTGTTAAACATTAAAGCACTGGCATTGATGGTCAAACAGCTGCCCAGCTTTTAACGGCACACAAAATATTCATGAGGTGTGACTGCAATGCAAAGGACGTCTGCAGACATGAGCTCAATCATCCTGATCTGATGATTCTTCTAGCCCACACAGCAAAGCACAGAAATAACATACCAATGACAAGCTAATCACAAGGTATAACATACAACATCGATGACAATACGTGTGATAAAATTGGTGCGCAAAATCAAATAGCTCATAACCTACCTGGCAGACTGCACGAAGAGGCTTTCAGCAGAATAAGACTGACTCTCTTTGGCCTGCTACCAGTCCTTGATACATCTGGCAGAGCCACCAAAGGCAGCCTCGAATGCTGCAGCTTAAACTAATTATCCTTCATTATGTAAGCACCATGCCAGATTTATTCGTCAGACAACACAAATGCATTTTTTACACTGAAAGGGGAGCTGGAGCTGAGAATGTATATTATAAAAAGGCCCTCATGGTTCCTCCTGTCTCTCTACACTGTGACAGATTCAGTGCAGGAGAGGAGGCTGAGGTTGCTCCCCACCCCCTAACACAGACAAAGTCACATGACGTCATGTTGTCTCCATTCATGCAGGGCATAAGAGGAGCTGCTAGAAGCAAGCCATCTCCTGCCCCACCAGATTTCCTGTTTGAGATATTATCACTTGAATGTGTTTTCCCAATGCTTTAAAGGGAGGCAGAAGAAACGCCAACAATGTATTCCTGTTTTGTTTGACACTTTTTCTTATTTCTATCATGTAATTATGGAGTTACATGATATAGAGTATATAGACTATTATAAGTGGCAGCTACAAAAACATCTGACTACAGTATCACTTTACAGTAGGTACAACTGGGTACTAAAAATGAATAAAGGACATCCTAGTAGATAATGAGTGCTTCAGTACTTCCCTATAAACTGTGCAGGATGCTGTGTTTTTCTTTCTATTCTTTTTTTTTAACTGGAGAACCAACTGGAAGATATGTTCAGTATTTGTTCATGCATAGTTCTAGATGAACTCTTTTATCTGCTTAATTTTTTCTGGATCATTTAGTGAAACATGGTTGTTACTCAGTAGTGTCTCATTATTTAATGATTATGTCAGCAATACTGACTGTTTATGTGTGCTGAAGAAAACTGAAGCAGTATACCTAGTAGATAGTATACTTTATTGCTTATATTTACAGTTAGGTCCATAAGTTATTGAACACAAGTGTTGTGATTTTTAGCTCTGCACACCACCATGTGGATTTTAAATTAAACTATCAAGATCCCATGAAGCGCAGATGTTTAAATTCAAGGTATGTTATACATAAGAAGCACTTGGTCAGGAGAAGACACGGAGTTTCATGTTCAGGAATAGCCTGATCCTTTATCATTTCATAACAAATTAACCCTATAATGTCATGTGAATGGGTGTGTGGCAAACAGAGGGTTGACCCAGATGCAGGACTTAGCAGACTGACGTAACTCAAAACCGCAGCTTTGTTTTAACACTGGTAAAACTGTGCAGGAAACAAAAACCAAAAACAATATCTGAGCTGAACAGGAACAAACTGACTTGAGGCTAAGCAAACGGCATAAAACTCATACAGCATGAGGGAGGACACGAGAAAGAATAGAGGGAGACACAGACGATGTATACACCTTTATTGTCATATACAGATAAACAGTGTAGCCACATTTACCCATAATGAAATTCTTTGGCTCGTGCTCCTCAGCTTCACATGAGCATATAGAAAGTGTGCAGTTATATTTAAGAAGAAAATAACAAGAAAGGAACAGTAATAATAATAATAATAATAATAATAATAATAATAATAATAACAATGATAAAGAAAAAATGAACAAACAAAATAATAAAGTATTAAATATTTAGAGAATTTAAGACAATTGTTGGTATTTACAGTTTGTGCAAAAACCTGTGCAATGAGCATTTAAGTGGCATTTGTTGAAGTGACAGTGTGCAGAGTAGTGAGTGTGTAATGGTGTATGCAGAATGTCAGCAGTTCAAAAGCCTGGAGGCTTGTGGGTAGAAACTATCTCTGTGTCTGCTAGTGCGGGTCTGAATGCTGCTAAACTGCCTGCCGGACGGCAGGAGTGTGAAAAGTCTGTGGCTGCGGTGGCTGGGATCAGAGAGGATCCGCTGTGTTATACCAGACGAGACAAGGGAAGCAAAACTGAACCTCACCCACATGAGACAGGAGACTATCAAAATAAAACAGGAAATAACACACACTGAGTCCAGACCAAGACAACTTGACAAACAGACATGAAGCTATGACTGACAAAAGGATAAAACATAGATTATAACAGGAAAATTAAGGGACAAACTTCTTTGACTCATTTGATGACTTAGCGCAAGCCATCATGGCATTTGTATCAAAACAACCCACTGTAGGTTCCTTATGCAATAAAATGAAAGCAATATTGTGCTTTTGGCTTTCTGAAAAGATTTCAGAACTGTGACAAACACAAAGCAAACTGTTCATTTTAATGAACGCTGCCAAAAAGACCACCCTTTAAAAGTCAGTGTTCGTGACACCACTATCACACTGCTTAATGCGTCATATGACATGATGCTCACAGCTCAAAACTCATATTAAAATAATTATATACTAAGCTGAAAAAATACTATATAACAGTAATAACAAAAAATAGATTGTAGACTTATCAAACAAGTAAAATCAATAGTTTCATGCCTTTTGACATCACATATTATACTTATATTGCAACTCTTAGTTCAATCACAAATGTAGTCTTCTGTAAATTCACCCCACACTGCCATCTGCTGTTTAAAATCCCAACAAAGGGAGCGCAATATAGAGCTTTACAGTTGAATGTGTTAAGATTTTTTTTTTATGATAAACATGGTAGGGTATGGCAACCTGTGGTGAAGAATTGCCTTTTATGCTTGAAAATTACTAGTAAAACTTTCAAAGTTCACTTTATTCTGTCACAACCTATAATTATTACTTTCCAAATACAAAATGCTGATTGATGTGGACAATTATTCTTTCAGAGAAGTCATTTAAGTTGGTTTAATTATGAGGCTGAAAATTAAAAAAAAGAAAGAAAAAAAAAGGTGACCTCTAGTATAAGTGATCAAATCCAGGCAATCAGACATGAGTAGGTGTTAGTGAATCGTTGAATGAGTTAATGAAAACCTCCTTCACTTCTCAGTGTGGGGTAATCCAAAGTTCATACTTTCACTAGGTGGTAATGTAATTTCATTATGTTTTTTTCATCTTGTTCCTTTTTTTGTTGGTAAAATGTTCCAAGTGAGCAGTTACAGTAAAAAAGGTGAAAGTGATAAATTAAACTATGGCTTTATGAATGATTTTACAGAATAACCTCCAACTGAACCTTGTATTTCTTGCATCTTGCATATTCCTGGTCTTTTTTTTTTACATTTTTCTTTCTGTTACATGAGCTTGTTTTCTTCCATAAAAATAAACCAACAAATATTTGATAAGACGCTGCACTGCGCATCCTATCTGTCGCTGCCCTTTAAACATAGGTGACTCATCCTGCTTTGTTAAGGTCATTCTTGAACGAGGATATGATATTAGAAGCCATACGCACTCGAATTTTCTGCTGGGTTGTGTGTGGACTTATCCAGGTGGAACCCTTAGTCTTTTCAACACAAAACTGTATTTCCCTGCATGGAGTCCTTATCTGTCCTCATCATTTCTGTACCTCCAGCAATCTGTATGTCAATAAAGTCATGAAAGGGATCAGTCAAGCACGAGAATTTCACACGGGTACATACGTGGGTGCCTCACTGTGTTTGAGGACTGCCTAATTCACACTGCTGACCTTTCCGTGCTCTGCAATAAAGTGTGCCAATAAATTAGTTGGACTCTTCATTAACAAGATGGCAGATGTAAGTAAGCACACAACAGGTGTCAAAATATTCATCACTCTTATTCATGGCATCTTGTAAGAGCCGTTGGTTTTATTTCATGTGTGTGCATAATTTTCTGTGATTTGAAAATAAAGCGATAGTTACAAATTGTTAACATGCAGAAAACGTGAAGACAATTCGGTGTTGTGCAAAAGGAAGAAGTAAAAGTTGAAGGATTTCCTCCTATGTTTTAGCACACAGTTACTAATCTTGTGTTAGAGTAGTGTGCGTTTTGTGCTGCTGTATTTGGCTCCAGTTGCTTGTGAAAATAATTCCTATATTTGCATTTCAGCACATTCCTTTGCTTTACTTTTGTATTGTATTTACATTTCAAGGAAATTCCCTTGAAAATATAATATTTTTTAACACGTTTTAAATTTACAATTTTTTTAAAAAAATTTAAAAGTGTGTGATGTGTCAAATAACTGTGATCTGAGTATTGACCAAACTAACCGATTACTACAAGCAAGCAACCCTAATCTGGTAAAAGCTGTAATTTAATATTGTAGGTCTAAATAAATGCAGTTTTGAAGCACTAGGGGAAAAAAATCTTCAAACAGTAACCAAATGAAAACACCCCTCCCTACACATAAGGAGTTTTCCTCGGTTACAGGTGGTAATAGGAGTCATGGATAGCCATTATTTATTTTTTGTGAGCTGTTTTTGTTTTTTGTTTTTTTTGCATCAGCATGTTTGTATTTTATGCCGCCACAACTTAGAAATTGCTCTATATACTATTTAGACTATTGAAGTAACTTTTTTCATTGGGAGTTTGTGATGCAGAACTCCCAGAGTAGGAGCCACTGGCATAATCTATTATGGGCCAATACTTACAGGGACTTACAGGAGACAGATTTAAAGAAGTAAACAAGTAAGAGTAATATCCTCATTTCCTATTAGCCAAAAGAAATAAAGACATTGACTGATAAGTATCCATATAGTGTATTAAAGAAGAAGAAAGGTTTCCTTTTCTGAAAAGAGAAATCTTTCTAATGACCAGCAGGGGGCAGTTTCTCTTACTCTGAAAAAAAAAACAAGTCTCATTGTATAGACTGTGTACAACACATATAACTGTGTATAACAGTTCTCACATGTGATGTACTTTATTACCCGAGTAATAGCGCTCTCTGAGGTAAGAAATATTATTAACATAATATCCTGCTTTCTGGGGTTATTGTAAAAACTGTATACTTGAGGCATGAAGAACGCTGCCATATTGGAAAATACAGATTTATGGTGTCTTTTTATGTCATTCTTATACAGAGAGAAGGTTTCTGGGAATTTAAACAGTGCAGAGCCCATGGAGATGTGTTGTCCTCCAAGAAAACAATAGCGCATTCCAGCAGACAACTGCAACGTGTAGATCTGCATCTGCAAAGCTATGGGTAGCAATAAAGGCGGTATGCTGGAGCCTTAACACGCTTGGCTAAGTGAGGCTACAGTAACAATGAAGTTGCAATGTAAATGCCTTTGGTTGTTGTAACAAGGAGCAGGTCTGCAACCACTTGCAGTCACTTGCAAGTTACTTTGGTCACTTTAAAGATGACATAAGATGAAATCAGCCTGCTATAATTTTCTGACTTGAATAATGCCATGTTGGCAGTTACATGGTGTCTGTGATAATATGGCGAGTAACTGTGATAAATAAGGGAATATTGCAAATCTGTTGTTTTCTGTTGCAGAATTGTTGCCCTCCTACACAGAAATTCACATTAATTGCTGACATTCAGAGACCAGTGAGAAATGTGTAGATTTAAAACAGAAATGTAGAAATTGCTCCACAAATAGCAAAGTATTTACTGCAAGAATTCAGCTGCACTTTAACTGCAAAGCAACACAGGCACTGGACAACCTTTGAAGACAGGCTGCTACCCACCGGGCAACATGTTACGTCACCCTTTGATCAAAAGTTGCCTGCTGCAAGTACCTGCATTTGGCTTGCAAGACCAAATAAATAAATAAATAATAACAAATGCAATGCATTGGCCAACTGGGCAACCAATGATTTTTCACAGCCCATGTATTTTGACTGTACTGTGACATGTGACATGTTCACATGTGTATTTGAGGTCATATGCGTGTGAAAGTTACCAATCACAGAAAGGAAAGCACTTTTATGTTATGAGGATTGAACTTTGAGGGCGAACATACCTGCAGAAGTCTTCCAACACTTGCTAAGTGGAAAATGTCCCACTAACGTGGCAGAAACTTTTCAGAGTGTGTGATTTACCCCCGCCTGCTGTCACTTGGCAGTAGCATCAAAAACATGTGAATCAAACAGTAATATGTAATACTCTTATTCATATTTGTGCCGGTAGTGGAGCGTAACCAAGTGTTAAAACATTGAAAACTGTGCTTTGGAGCCAACTTTTGTGCATTTATTCTCTGATGTTTATGTTTATTTGGACTTCTTCGTCTTCGTGGTACACTCCATTGGTGTTTCATGTCCCCTTAAAGACAACATTTCAGCTAATCAGTTTTTCAGACGTGCACAAAGGACACCAGCGGGGAACATTGAATTCCCCTTAACAGTTTATAGGCAGACCTTTACATGTGAAATATTGCTTGCTTATGAATGTTTAATTTCGGTTTGACAGAATCTGAGCAAACAATTTCAGCCATGAAGCGTTGTTTTAAGCAGAAAAAGTGAGTTTAATTCAATTTTACACTGATTTCTAAGAACTGTCCATTATTATCATCACAGTCATGAAAAGTGTTTTGGGCAAAGGCCTAATGATTTTCATATTCAGGCTTTTTTTCTGCTACTATCTGCTTCTTTGGATCAAGATTTCAGCTTGCATACAATGCATTTCCAAATCTGCATATGAAGTACAAGTAACTGCAACAGATCAGTCGTGATGTATCATTTAAATAAAACACATAAAATGTATGGATTTTCCCTAAAATGAGCCACTCAGTGGAAATGACTCATTTCTTTTACGTGAAAACCTCCCTATTTCATTTTGTTAGTATTATTTTTTTATATAGTGTAATGTACATGTAAATGACCCAAAGAGTTCTTCAGTCACAGCTTTTCCTCACATGCTTATTGAGACAGAGGCAATTACTGAGGTCTCGTCCATCCGCGTGAAATGACGCTGACATCTTCTGCAATCACCCAGCAATCTCTGGGCAAACAATAGCGATCGATAATTACAGAGTATAGATGATAATTTGTCATCATCACTTTCTCATTTTGGCACCAGCGTCGGGCTACTTAAGACACCCACTGACGTACGGCTGTGTCAGGAGGGGCATTTAACTTTGAACCGTTAGCCATTCTTATCAAAGGCGCCGGGAGTGGAACCTCAGCAGGTTTGCAACTGGACAGCTGTTTCCAAACTTATCGGCTCACGCGAATAAAAAACGAGTATGGTGGAGATCTTCTAAAGATAGATCAAGCCGATTAACTGTAACTTAAGGACTAACATACGTTGGGTGTTTTGTTTTTGTTTATATTTACGTTTATATTTTCCGACAACATGGGCGGAGAGTGCTTATGGTATTCATGGACTTGCAGACCCGTGTGGCCAGTTCTTATTATTCTGGCTACTGTACCGTGTATTTTGAACTGCTCAGAGAGCCCTGCAGCAGTTGTTGGGAAAATGTATCCACGAGGCAATCACTGGGCAGTAGGTAAGGAAACCGTCACACAATCTGCTAAAAAAGTATTTCGTGCAGGCAAGTTAATATTACTTTTTGTTCTATGTATTTGGCGATTATATCGCAAGGTTCGCAGGACTGTTCACTCTTCGAAACAAATACTCATATTGATAATAGCCTATTTATTACAATTGTAATAACCCCGGGTCACTTCAAATCATTCATTTGTTTTCTGTTGTTATAAATAAGTATGTTTTAGTCATTCTCTGCTGCTAAGTTATATATACTGCTGCTGCTGCTATATATATATATATATATATATATATATATATATATATATATATATATATATATATATATATATATATATATATATATATATATATATATATATATTATAAGTTACACCAGGAGGAATGAGCACTTTGCAGTGAGAAAGAAAAAATGCTTTGCACACATCTACACTTGATTGCAGTGTAATTTCAGAAGATGCTCTAGAATAGATTCTTCAGAATGCTACCTTTTATTTCCAACTTCCCAGGTCACTTGATGGGAAAGAAGAGCATAGAGGAGGAGCAGGAGGTAAACCCTGACAGGGACTACCTGACAGCCCTAAAACCAGCCCGGCTCACACAGCATCTAATGCAGGCTCTGATGCAACCAGAGAATCCAAATCAGATGATGCCTCAAACTGCAGACAGGCTGCTTCAGCGCCACTGGAGAGAAGAAGACAAAGAAAAATATCTGGCAGAGGTATGTGTGTGGAACAGATCCTCAATTATCAAGTGATCCAATGTTACGTCTAATCATGTGTACATTTCCAATGTAATTACTACTTTATAGATGTCAGACCTGCTTCTTCTGGCTTTGAAACTGCAAGACAGTGACTCCACCTGAATGCAAGATGAATTTCTGTTTTTTAAAAACAATCATCATTATCAACTTAAAGTACTCTATAATCACATATCCACACTGTGTATTTTATTCTGCTGTAACAGATTGTTTGTTTCATCACTAATCTTGGTTTCCTGTATGCATATCATGCAGCGTTTTGATTGCTGAACGATCTGACAAGGTTGTGTTACATAAGCTGAGAATCTGAAATAAAATGGGCATTGTGATAACTGCACTGTGGATGTCAAAGCATGCTTTGCATGTCAGAAGTGTCCTTTGCCGTTTTTTCTTTTTTTCTGAAATTGTTAGCGCTTTTGAGATTTACTTCACCAGTACAGTAACCAGTTTGTACCACTAGGTGTCGCACAGCGTCAATCTAAGAGTGCTTTCATTTCCAGCAAATAATCAGGTGGATTGTAAAATGTTGACATAATCACGACTGCAGACGAAAATGGATGATCACACTTTCTCATTAGAAGGAAAAAACGCACAAGCACAAAAACGCAGAGATACCAGCCGTGTGCGTGTGTTTGTGCGCGCGCGTGTGTGTGTGTGTGTGTGTGTGTGTGTGTGTGTGTGTGTGTGTGTGTGTGTGTGTGTGAGTGTGTTTTGCGTAGTTGGATTAATGATAATTATCATCCCTCTGGAGTTGCAGACAGAAGGAAGTGCTAATTGCAGCAATTTGGTTTACACACACACACACACACACACACACACACACACACACACACACACACACACACACACACACACAGTTTTCTCTTAAAGCCAGAGGAAAGTTTTCACTCTGCTTCTTTTTCACTCATTTGTTAAGGATGATTGGCAAACAATAGAAGTGCAAGCCACTTTCACCCCCATTATGGGTTTAATCCCAGGAGCGAATGGGATAAAGTTTACAGGAGTTAATGAGGAGGAAATAAGTGGGTTGAGGGACTCATTCTCCTAAACGGAGAGAGAAAGTGGGCGAGTTTAAGCCTGTTGCATGTAACAAACCTGCCATATGTTTTTTTTAATAATTCAGAAGCATGAATATACTTAGATTCACAGCAGGAATGTTTTTTATTTAAATAATGCAGCTCCCTGGGTCTACTGACCTTTCACCGCTGTACCGGGCTAATTTTTAACATTTTCCATATAACATGTGCAGATTTTTTTTATCTTTACACAAGTGTGATACTGAAGACACCTCTGCAGGTAATGAATGCATTTCCTGATGGAAACTTAATCTACCATCATTTCATTCTGTCAGACATCTCAAATTACGCATGAAAACGGGAGAAATCGTAAATTTGTTAATGTATTTGTACACAAACAATTTATTGCATAAGGAAAGTAATCCCATTTGATACATTTATTTTATGATTCAGACTCAGAAACAAGTAAAGATTTAAAATGCTCCTTTTATCCATTTACAAGAGGAAGCATAAACAGGCATTGGTGAGTTTTCAGTAGGCTCTGTACTTGTTCTATTGGCAGTAACACTGGATGAGATGCGGACTGGGCTGGCTGATACAATGAAACAATTTAGAGTGAAGACAAAGGAGAAGAGACGGCTTCATATTTACAGGAATTTCACATAAAGTGTCACAATTTTTCCACAAAGTTGTACGTGTGGATGTCTTGAATTCCAAAGGGCAGCTCGAGTTGTCAGTCTTTAAAAAAAAAATACAATCCCATCATGAAAATGAAGCCAGATTTCTCCAAAAAGATTCATCATGATGTGTTCAGGGGTCTTAAAGTCCACCCAGCATCACCATGTCTTCCCAATAGACTGAATGTGCTCCTTAGCCTTCATCCTCAGTGAAGCAATACTGGAGTTCCTCGGATCAGCTGAGCACTGGTATGCCGGGGGCGGCAGGCACATAGAGCTGATGTGAGGCAGGTGAGAGCTGTGTCCCAGGGCTGGGGAGTTGAGGAAGGATGAAGGCAAGGAAGAGGGCAGGGGCGGAGGAGGAGAAGGCGTGTAAGGGCCTGGGAGGCCTTGCGAGTTGCTGACGAAGCCCGAGAGCGACTGCAGCGAAGTGGAGGTGGTGATCGGGGTGGAGAGCCAGGGCTCCAGCTGCAGCCCAGAGCCCAGAGAGCTGGTGGGAGAACGACTGAAAGAGAGCAAAGACGAGGAAGGGGTATCCTGAAGCTTGATGGAGCTCACCTCCAGCTTCTCCTGTCGACGCCACTTGGCTCGCCGGTTTTGGAACCAAACCTGAAAATATAAAGATTTTTTTTTAATCATCTGTCTATCTTGATAAAACATTTCCCTAAAAGTTTGATTTATACCCGAAAAAGGAATGACGTCTATGAATCGACCCAGCAGCCAGTAGAAAAGCAGAAAAACACAACTTTTAGGCCCATAATCAGTCATAAATGTAAACTGTAACCTCTATAATTTAGAATGTGAAATAAAATACTGCAGGAAAGCATTTGAACATGAATGCAGAAGAAAGGAATTAAATATAGTGTCAGTGGAAACTTTTTGATTCCAGCACTTGGCTTGAGCTGTGTCGCTGCACAAACAATAAAGTGAAACTGATTTAGAAATGGATTCAAATTCCATTTTTCAAATTTCTTTTAAATGTTTTTAAAAAAAATAAAGACAAGTTCAACATTTATTTATTAATTATTTTGTTTAATTTTATAAATTTGATTCCTATTTCGCTTGGTTACAATTCAAACAAATAAATAAGCATTTCCTCTTAGATAAAAAAAAAATCCACTGTGGTCACTTTTATTAAACATTTATGATCGTTTTAATATTCCATCATATTTACCATATTTATGATCTTATATTGATCATAGGCATGAAAAAGTAATTTTTTGCAAATCAAACGAACACGTCGTTTCTCTACATTTCTAAAAGATAATATAAATATTCAGAAATATATAATAAATATATTAAATTTAATCTAAAAAGGTCTAAAAAAATAATTTCTTTAGCCTTATAAGCATAGGAACCGTCATCATTATGGTTTGACTTACAGGCCTAACGGTCTTCAATATAATAAAAGGTACTTGCAATAAAATAAAACAAGTGGTTTTGCTTCGGGGACATACCTGCACCCGGACCTCGGGCAGGTTCACTTTCAAGGCCAGCTCCTCTCTGCTGTACACGTCCGGGTAGTGGGACTTGTCGAAAGCTCTCTCTAGTTCGTGGAGTTGGAAGGTGGTGAAGGTGGTCCGGTTCCGTCGGTGCTTCTTCTTGTGGCTTTCGTCGTCGGACAGTTTGCCGTCTCTGTCCGGTGAGTCCGGGCACACGGAGGCTTCGCCGGTGCTGCTGCCACAGCACACACCTGTGAGGAGTGGAGGCGGTGGAAGAAGTCAAACACCGGGACTGGAAGTTTTAGCCGAGTTAAAATTCGCTTTTCAAAATAAAATGGTAACTCCACTTTTTCCAGTCCAGTGTGGCTTTTATTAAAAAAATTATTTTACTTTTTTTTCTTAGATTTGTTTAAAATTTTTAATGTATTTATTTAAACATTCATTATTTCATTTGTATTTTTGTATCTCTCCTTTAAAAAAAAGAAAATAACCTTTTAGACATTTGCACCAATATAAAATACATTTTGATTTCCTTCTGGGTAAAAACCGAATTCAAAGTGTTACTTTATCTGGAGTTTAAACAACTTTAATCCAAACTAAACCACAGGATGTCTGCATATTTTCAGCATACTGTTTTTGCACTCAGATTGACTGACGTGGGACTAAATGTGAAGAAAACCGAATTTACTTACTGTCACAACTTTCCGAGTAATGGTTTTTTTTCGTTTGGCTCACTATCCCATTCCCGTTGCGCTCAGCATCTTTGACCTGGACTCTTTCCATTACGTTATAGGAGGCTGACTTGTGGAATATGATGTCTTCTTTAAATCCCAGTATAGCCTCTATGCTGTGGACTGTGGACGGGTTGCTCCCCGGGTTCTGGACGCAGCGTACGGAGGGAGACATGCGCTCATCCATCATCATTACTTGGGTAGTTGATCCAAGAAGCCACATTGGTTGATAAGTCCAGAAAAAATATCCAAAAGTAAAATAATAATAATAATAACAAAACACTCTGACTTCTTCACAGATAATATTACCCCTTTTGATAAAGTTGTAGCTCAATGTCGGGCGACGTTGGAAAACTTGCGCACAACACCCAGGTATCTTGCTCGGTGGTTGTGGAGCATCTTCGGAGCCGGCTTTTAAAGTAGCTCTGAGACCCCCTGCTCATGCGGCACCCCCGCTGCACGTCATAGAGGGGACGTCCTGTTGGATTTGGCCCTGCTGGATTTAGGGGTGGCAGTGCGACGACCACTGCGGGCACCCTAACTCCTCCCCGTCACAAGTGCATGAGTCGGTGCTGGCTCTAAACCTACTTACATAAATCTTAAAACCATCTTTCCACTCCTCCAGATGTCATGTTCATGTCAGTCTGTGGGGAGGGGGAAAGAGAGGGAAGCTTAGGCCCACAGATTTAGGTACAACAAAATCATAATTACAAGATTTCTGGTGAGGACAAGGATTGCAAGATGGCAGCTTAATATTTAATCAAAGCGTCAAGATATTGTTGCCAAAAATGAAGAGACGTCCCCTTCAGTTTAAAGATTATTTGCTTTTTTGACCCAAAGAAAAGGTCATGCACCAACTGACACACGACTGAAAGCAACTTAAATTATTTAATACACTCATTAAAAACCAATAAAAGCGCTTAATGATTTGTCAACAAGGTTCATTTTAAAAACGGCTTCCTGCAAGTGTCGAGTCAAAGAGGTTAACAAAGCCCAAACAATAACATATTTGTGCTATAGCCACTTAACGGCAAACAAAGATTGACAGCAGTGTGGTAATCCTGCTTAAGGGGATTACATTATTTTACTCAAAAGAGTTAAAACCCCTAAAACTATTTAGCTTTTCCTAATTAAAGAAGGTGACCTTATCCTTTGTTTGCCACAGAGACGAGGGGGCACAAAAACAGAGAGAGATGCAAACGGGGAAAAAAGACAACTGCCAGCAAAACTTTTACAGAAGATGCTGTCAGTGTTTTGTTGCACACACGATGCTATCATATAAGACAGATTGCAACTTGCAGATAATGATCTTCGATTATGTTTTTGTCCAAAAGACTAAACCCTTAAGCCAAGAGACAGAAGTGCAGGGCTCACAAGTTTAAATGTCAGTTAACAGTGATAGCTGTTTGGAAAAGGGGTTTTTAGAGACATGTGCAGCCCACATATCGCTAAAAGTCGTCCTCTGTTTTTTGTTTCACGTCTGTGTGGTCTGTTGCTCATCAAAGAGGCCTAAATCTACTAAATGTCATCAAAAATCAAACCAAAACAAAACCCTGAGCTTTTCAGATTATTCTAAATTAGAGATTGAAATTTAAACTTCTTGAGGGAGGGGGAGTGAGAGGAAGATTGATACCCCTCTCACATCTGTATTGTAAATATCCAGAAGCCAAATATTTAGCATGAAAACTGTAAACAGGAGAAAACAGCCCAGCTTCTGTACAAAACATTTACTTACATCTAATTAAAGCAAATCCAAAACCTGGTAATTTTGTGGTTTTATATTTGGTTATAAAACTGACAAAGGGGTCAGTAAAAACAGAGGTACTGGTAGACTGAGTAACATTAACGTCTCATATTGTTGACCCAACTTTGCCCGAACTGTTTGTTAGTGATATCAGTCTCCTCGCTCTCATCAGCTCTCAATAAGAAAGCAACATTTTTTTTCTTAACTTTGATGCTACTGTAATTCAGCTGGTTAAGGAAACAACCTATACAGGGAGTGCAGAATTATTAGGCAAGTTGTGTTTTTGAGGAATAATTTTATTATTGAACAACAACCATGTTCTCAATGAACCCAAAAAACTCATTAATATCAAAGCTGAATGTTTTTGGAAGTAGTTTTTAGTTTGTTTTTAGTTTTAGCTATTTTAGGGGGATATCTGTGTGTGCAGGTGACTATTACTGTGCATAATTATTAGGCAACTTAACAAAAAACAAATATATACCCATTTCAATTATTTATTTTTACCAGTGAAACCAATATAACATCTCCACATTCACAAATATACATTTCTGACATTCAAAAACAAAACAAAAACAAATCAGCGACCAATATAGCCACCTTTCTTTGCAAGGACACTCAAAAGCCTGCCATCCATGGATTCTGTCAGTGTTTTGATCTGTTCACCATCAACATTGCGTGCAGCAGCAACCACAGCCTCCCAGACACTGTTCAGAGAGGTGTACTGTTTTCCCTCCTTGTAAATCTCACATTTGATGATGGACCACAGGTTCTCAATGGGGTTCAGATCAGGTGAACAAGGTGGTCATGTCATTAGTTTTTCTTCTTTTATACCCTTTCTTGCCAGCCACGCTGTGGAGTACTTGGACGCGTGTGATGGAGCATTGTCCTGCATGGAAATCATGTTTTTCTTGAAGGATGCAGACTTCTTCCTGTACCACTGCTTGAAGAAGGTGTCTTCCAGAAACTGGCAGTAGGACTGGGAGTTGAGCTTGACTCCATCCTCAACCCGAAAAGGCCCCACAAGCTCATCTTTGATGATACCAGCCCAAACCAGTACTCCACCTCCACCTTGCTGGCGTCTGAGTCGGACTGGAGCTCTCTGCCCTTTACCAATCCAGCCACGGGCCCATCCATCTGGCCCATCAAGACTCACTCTCATGTCATCAGTCCATAAAACCTTAGAAAAATCAGTCTTGAGATATTTCTTGGCCCAGTCTTGACGTTTCAGCTTGTGTGTCTTGTTCAGTGGTGGTCGTCTTTCAGCCTTTCTTACCTTGGCCATGTCTCTGAGTATTGCACACCTTGTGCTTTTGGGCACTCCAGTGATGTTGCAGCTCTGAAATATGGCCAAACTGGTGGCAAGTGGCATCTTGGCAGCTGCACGCTTGACTTTTCTCAGTTCATGGGCAGTTATTTTGCGCCTTGGTTTTTCCACACGCTTCTTGCGACCCTGTTGACTATTTTGAATGAAACGCTTGATTGTTCGATGATCACGCTTCAGAAGCTTTGCAATTTTGAGACTGCTGCATCCCTCTGCAAGATATCTCACTATTTTTGACTTTTCTGAGCCTGTCAAGTCCTTCTTTTGACCCATTTTGCCAAAGGAAAGGACGTTGCCTAATAATTATGCACACCTGATATAGGGTGTTGATGTCATTAGACCACACCCCTTCTCATTACAGAGATGCACATCACCTAATATGCTTAATTGGTAGTAGGCTTTCGAGCCTATACAGCTTGGAGTAAGACAACATGCATGAAGAGGATGATGTGGACAAAATACTCATTTGCCTAATAATTCTGCACTCCCTGTATACCAAAGGCTATTATCCTCACTACAGTACCTTGGGTTTGAGTGTCCCCTGCTTGTTTCCCTCTTCACTCTCCTCCTCTACCTTCTTGCTTACTTTACTCTCCTATTAAAAACAAAAGCAAAAAGGCCCCAAAAAGCTAAAAATAAACATAACTGTTACATGATAAGGACAGAACCGTATGAAAAACACACATTGTTGATGTGTGTAAATGATGTGATACCCCATGTAGGATTGTACTTTAGCATTTCATTTATTAATCCATTTATGTACTGTGAAGAAATAAAACAATACTGAAAAACCAGATGGTGTATGATTTAGATTTTACTTTGTTGGAAATTAATTCCCAAGTTTAAGCATGGCTTGGGGATACAGTCAAATGGATAGGTACAAAGTACAATATTTAAATAGTTTAGTTGAAAAGCTTATGCTTCTTCCTGCTCCTTTTTGAACATGGACGTTATTTGGAGTTGTGGTTGCTCGTTTTCCTTTTGTTTGCTTTGTTCATTTGTCTCTTTTAATTCTATTTTTTTTTATACTTTTTCAACATGTTCAAAATAAAGATTCAATCAATCAATCAATCAATCATTATTCTAGATAGAAAAATACAACAGTGGGTAAGGGGAAAACCATAAGTTCTACAAGGTAATAATATCTTGAATAATGAATTAATAATAAACATTACCATTATTTTGTCTGTGTTTTTGGTGAATTTGAGTTTGACTTTTAGTGATGCTTTTCTGATTTTAACTTTACACTAAATGCACTTTATTAAATTAAAACTGTCCCAAGAGCTCCACTGCAGGTCCAGTGTAACAAGTGGTTTAACAATAGGTTTACTGTGATGAATTCCATCCATCTGATGTGTAGAAAAGTAAAGATTTACATTATGCTCATCCTGACCAATGCTGTGACCTTCTGGGGAATAATTAAAAGCCTTGACTTATTAATAAAGGGTTTCTGTTGCCACAGTGCATCAGTGAGCATAACTAAACTATTATGGTGCTGGTAGGTAACTCTAATTAAGCTGCGAGTATACAGGAGAATGTTTTAAGCAACTAACAGAACTTCTGCTCCTGTTAATATTTTGTTAAACCTGCACTGGCTGCACTCATTGGTGAGTCAGTTTCTCTGTTTAGCACCTTAAGGAGCTAACAATTTCAAGTATTAAGCCATTATGATTACCGGTAGCTAACTAGTGTTATTGTTTGCATTTATCCATTATTATTTCAGTGCTTTAACTCTTACCTTTAGCAATGTATATCAATACTCATGGGTAATCATATAATTTTTCATTATAACTGGTTATTTTTTTAGCAACAGTAAATTTTTCAATTTAAGAAAAAGTATACTTTAACAGTGCATTGCTTGCTTTAAGCTAACTATGTTAGCTTAAACTGTTTAGCCATTACTTTTTGCTAGCTCTTTAAATAGTTAGAAATGAAAATATTTTCATTCTTAAATCTCCATTTGTTTCACACTTTACAAGCATGTCTGCAAGCATGTTTATGCTGCAAAGGTTTTGTTGGCTGAATGGAGGTGTTATGGAAATATTCCAAGCTAGTACTTCCTTGTTCTGTAAAAGGAGAATTGGATAGTTGGTTTTTCAAAACCTGAGTTTGTCCTCTCATCTGGAGAGAAAGAGAGGAGGACGGCACAGGCTGACAACCTTGGCTGTGCTGATCCTATTAGACGTAATCTCCAGACTTTACAAATCCACATCTTGGGTTCATGTGAAACTCCTAAGGTTGTGACTCCCTGTCCCCCCAGCCCCCATCCTTTTCTGCCTTATAGTTCCAAACTGTTTGGATAATGCCCAATTAAATTAAGACCTATTTATTTACTTACTGTATTAGTCCTGATTCAGTAGATGGGATTATAGTTACTTAATCTTAAATATTTGATGTCTGTACAACAGAATTTCTGCTTGGCTCACCAGTTTAAAAGCCACTAAATCTGATTGTAAAATCACATTACCATACACAGTACATTCATAACAAGGTGTTTCCACTTAAATTGCTGCACATAACTGACACATAAAAAAGTCAGATATTTGAGAAGATATTTCAAGCTTAACAATGCAAACCAAGACATTACTTGTATTCCACACATGTCTTTATTTGAAGTTTTCTCAGTGTAGCCACCATGTGTGTTTTAAGCGTTTATGAGCATTGCTTTTATTGTAATGATTTTGAAATTACAGTTTGTGCAAATCTGCAAACGTCTCCGCAAATGTGTCAGACACAACAGTTTTTATTACAACTATAATGTCAAAACTTGTAAAGATCACCTTTTGTAGTAACACCGACAGAAAAAAAGACTACATTTCATTAGTTCAACACCATATACAAAAGAAAAATCACCATGAAACCAAAAGGAAAGTGGAAATACGCAGACAGGATTGGTTTAATAAGTCTTGGTTATTTTAATGAACCGCAAAACAATTTTAGAGATTGAACATTTAAATTTTTTGATAAACAGAGAAAAATATAATATATTATATGACAATTACAAATTTCGAAATATATCAGGGCCTGTAGCTTTATGAAGGAGTTATGAAAAGAAATCAACTGTGGCAGTGGATCAGGAAAATGTACTTTTCTAGATTTCTTGTCTAAACGGGGATGAGGGGGAGGGAGCGGATAGGGCACTCAGCACATGATTTCAAATAGTATTATTTTGTTTTTATGGAAAGTTGGAAACGATTACCCACCGAGTAATCAGCTGACATGGAAACCTTTAATGTATATTCTTAAATAGATGCAGACTGGTTGTGGTAAAGATATAACACCCTGGTGAAGATAATGCCTTTTCGTTCTTATAAGAAAAATGAATACTTTGCAGGCATTTTTACGTTTTGACTGTATCCCAGACGTGTTTTTTCCCCCAGGAAGTGGTGATATTCATTCCTCTCTTCTCTCTTCTTCTTCTTCCCGACTTTGTGAACACACACGCCCTCTCTGGCTGCTCACATGACGGAACACTTCTCTTCTGCTTTGGTCTTCAGCTCGGTGACCGTCGCCGAGGCCTTCTCCTTCAGCTGGTCCATGTCCATGTTCTGCAAGTTTTGAATTTGACCCAGGAGGGAGTCTTTGCCTTCCTCCTCTGTAGCGTCCTCATCCACCATCTTGAGCAGCTCCTCGGGCACGTCCACGTCATCCCCGGCCATCTCGATCATGTTCTCATCCTGCTCGCTCTGCACAGTGACAACATCAGAACAGAGAGCACGGTCAGAATCCAGGAACATCGGTGCGTTAAGGTGAAAGTTGATTTATAAAGCGAGCTGGATAATGATCACTGCATTTCTACATTTTATGTTGAATTCTTACAAAGAGAATTGAACAGGCTTTTTAAAGATCTACCTTTTACCCCTTTATTTTCAAATTAGGCACATTTTTCTGGGTTTGAAATCAAATTGTAAACAAGCAAAGTTAAAAACAAGGCAGAAGACAAACAGATAGACTCTGATATCTGTCTTAATCCACGTTCAAGTAACTGCACTCGAGGATATTCCGGCTGGCTGTGTTTTTATCAAGCAGGCATGAGTCTCATCTGATGTTATTATCCACACTGCCACACTTCATGTGTCACTGCATCAGAAAAGATGTTAAATTTAAAGCCTTTTTTTTTTCAACAAATAAAATCTAATCACTTAATATCTGGAATAGTCATGCAGTAGGCACTGTGCTGTGACTACAGGTACTTTAAAGTTCAATCTGAGGGATTATCGCAGACCTGCTTTATCCTTTCCTATTAGAATCTAAAGATATCCTCTATAGCCTTGCACGAGACCTCATTCCTATTTCTTACCACACCAATGTTTTTATTCATATTGTCTGCTTCACATAATTCAAAGAATGCTTTTTTCTTGTTGCTGAAAAATCTATTTCAAATGCTAATCTCCAGTAAAAACACTTTGACCTTTGTTCCCTTTAAGAGTGATGAGCGATGTAGCCATCATTCTCCAAGCATAATTACATTTGCACGTACTTCTTTCAGCCATTATCCTTATCATAATTATGTGGTTTCAATTTAGAAGAGAAACAGTGCTAAGAAATCCATTTGCCGTTTGAAACACAAACACAAACAATGACATGCCTGCTGCAAGAGATTGTTAGAAACACCTCCGGTAGCCAAGGTCATCACTTCATTTCTTCATTTAGATAAATAACAATCACGATGTTAGAAAACCTGTAACAGAAACTTATTTTGCCATTTCCACCAAAGAACACATAGTTAATCACATGTTTATCAAATTAAAGGTCCCTCTTTTGGTCTTTAGCTCTAAATGGTGTTAAAAAAATCTACCATACCTTGTTTTCTCCTTCCATTACAGTTTCTTTTTCTTTTCAGAGTCCTTGGAAATCCTGGAATAGCTCACTTTGAACACTCTAAAGTAGATGCTGCTGTTTCTTAAAGCCAGATCACTCTGAATAACTTTGGTGCTTCCTGATGAGCCTGGGACATCTGTTCAGTGGCAATTGGCTTTGTCCGACTCAAGGCGCAGTGCGCAACACATAGGCTAACATCTCCGGGACACTGGCTGAATCTTTTTCCACTAATCTACTGGCATGACTTCTACCTCCTGTTGTCCAGGCTGGAGTTGCCAAGCACTACTATTAGAGTAAGATAGCCTAAACTAACCATGAAGTAGCTATTTCTACCTACAGACAGGGCACTTAGCTCAGCCATCTAATTTTCTTTATAAAGCTTAATAAAGGGTTGTCAATTATTATTACCTGCCCTAATCTTTAAAAAAATCCCTCATACATACCTGTAATCTAATTAAAAAATTACATTTAAACAATTTAAAACACATTTATTGTAAGCAGATACAGTATAAGCATGTTTTAATGTTTTTTAAACCAAAACCACCAGGGTCTATTAGGTATATTAATATATTTATATTTGCAATTTTAATTGTACTTACCTCTGTTTATAGCTAGCTTCTATGAAAATATATTGAATGTTAATATGTTTATAAAATGCTTGCAAAAGTGAACTCTTGTATTGAAAGTGCATCTATTAACTCAAGTAAACCAATAGCTGTAATTTGCTATATTAGTAGACAATGGTGTAAATCACCAAAAAGCAATAAAAATCATTCAGATTTCATGGAACCTGACACAGCCTTAATTAATATAATGAATCTGTATCAAATTTGAGTAAGTCCCCAAAGTAAAAGTAAAAAAATGTGGGTATACTTACCTTTGGGAGTCTGTATTTATCTCTGAGGCACACCCTCAGTGTTGCCCTCTCTGCCTTCTTATGCAAGAAATCTGCATCTCTCTCCATCCTTCCGGGACAAAAAAATGTTATTAGTAAACTATCCTTCAGTGTTGGCCATTAGTCATAATTAAAAGTTTTCCCGAACCACGAATGTGCAAGAAATCTGGTTTACTTTTAGATTTTCTTTTAAATTCTGACATAACTACAGAAAAAAAATCTTTAAAGTATTTTATTCTGCTTTTTATTGTTTGGTGTTCATCAATGCTCAGTGCCTTTAACATCCTCCAGTTAATTTCAGTTTTATGTACTAACATGGTTCATTCCACCTACAGGCTCTCAGTATGTAGTTTAATATATAAAAAATAACATTTTACTTACTGCTAGTTTACCTATTAGCTGTTTTTGGAACGCTCATGCTGTATGTAATAGCAGCTTTAATAAAGTTACGTTTAGTAGACATATGTGGTATAGCTGTTCTTTTTTAATATTTAACATGTAATTTTTTTTCTTATTTTGCAGCTTTTAAAAAATATGTAAAATGTGTAAAATTAATATTTCTTATAATAAAAATTATACAATATTTCTTAATGTATGCTGCCCAAGTTTAACACTTATAACTTTAAAAGATGAAGTACATGCTGAGACTGCTGCTCAGCAAGAACATTTGCATATTTAATATATAAATTATTACACTGTAACATTATAAACAACATTTAAACTTTTTTCTGAATGATGATACTTTGATCTTTGAATCATGATTTTCAGATTATCAGTGATAAGTTAAAAAAAGTTAAAAACGTGATGATCGTGATTGCCAGACTCTGCATATTCCTGCATTTTTGAGACAAAGCTTGTGTACTTTCCCTCAGCCAATTAAAGATGGGATTATTGGGCTAGACTGAGTCAAGCAGGTTTGAAATCCAGCCAAGACACCACAATATAAACTATAGTGAAAAAAACCAAGGTGGTTAAGGTTAAGATTTCCAACAAACTCCCATTTATTGAAATTTTATTCACAGCAGTACAAGTTACAGATGGCCTATTTTTGCTTTGAAGAGGTGCTTTTTATCTTTCGTTTTCTTTCTTTAACAAATTCTGTTTGTGTGTGAATCATCATTTTGGAGAATTTGATCAATGGTAGGATTGTGCAGTTAATACAGATGTAGACATTTTCTGATGCCTTTCAAAATTAAACGGATTTAAGTACCCAAACATGGGAGTAGAGAGGCAGGATTAAACTTGTTATATAATACAGGCTGCATGGATCTGCTTCATGCTGCAGAATCTGTGCATTTAAAAAAAAAAAACTAATTGAATTTAATTATTTGTAAACTCACATTATGCCATTATTTCAATATTTAATGTAGCAAAATTATTAATGTTACTTTATTTTTAAAGACAAGTAAGAAAGTGAAAAGAAAAAAAGTGAGAAAATGCTCTTCACGCGGTAGGTTTTGCTTGATTATTTGTTTAAATTCAAAATTTGAATAAGTCACTCAAAATGTCAGCAATAACTGTTCTCGATGCAGAATCAGATGACAGATTATAGAAGATCACTGAGCTGGGTCCATTATGACATATAGCCCTGACGGATTATATTGTAGAACAATATGAATTTAAAAAAAAAAAGATTAAATGTTACAGCATTTTTACTGTGGTGGTATGATTTCTGTGACCTTCAATGACAGATCCACTGCTCAGAAACACACCTTGCTTATTGTAAATTCAAAAGAAATAATATCCACATTGGCATCGTCAAGGTCAGATTGCACAGTCAGCAGCCATACTGTTTTTGGTGGGCCCGTGACAGCCGTTAAGAAAAAAACAGGGGGTACCCTCCATGTTGCTACTTACTTTTCCTCCACCAACTGTTTTTGGTACTCTTCATACTCCTCGCGTGTCATCCCTGCGGCTTTGGCAGGATCTGAGGGGGTGGCCTCCTCTTCTTTGTCACCTCCACCGCCAAGACCCATTCCTGACAGGGGGTTCCCAATCATGCTCTTGATCAAGAAAGCCATCTTCAGTTCTGGGACTCTTTACCCTTTACGGCTACGAGGAATTTTGAGCTGATGAATATGATCCTGCTCCCCTTCGCTTCAGCTTCCTATAGCTGTCAAATCCAGTGGTAGCTCTCTAGCTAACCTGCTGCTTGTCTATGGACCCAAGGACACACTGGCAACAAGCAACAGAAACATACACAACACACACACACACACTCATGCACACACTTAAACGCACACACGTTTTGCCTCGTCCATAATCTGGATTTAATCCTTCCTGCTTCACTATACTAAGAGGCAGATGGCCTGTTTTCTCTCTATTTTTAAATCATGCGGGACTTTCTGGATGTTTTTCGAATAACTCTGACACTGCGGGGATTCTTTGGCAACAGTTGGAGACGCGCTCGTGTCAAAAATCATTTTGGAGTGGGGCGTCTTCAGTTTATCACCACACATATGTGGCTTCCACCCACTGCTGCTTAATCATATTAGTAAAGTACGGGTTGGCCCGTGTGCAGCTCATACTGCCAAGAGCAGAGTAGCAGGGTGGAGAGAGAGGAGCAGGATTAGAGTCTTGTTTATCCCTGTGAAGCCATCCCTCAAGCAGTGCTATTGTTCTGTGGGAGGATGATTGACAGGAAGGGTGGGGACCTTTCATTTCATTTCACTATCACGCAATCAAAATTCAAGTTTGGCGAGGAACCTGTACACGAATGATTGCACGCTGAACATTTTAGGAAAGCTGCTCTGCTGATTTAATAACTCGGTGGTGCTCATACTACCAAAGAGAGTACAGTGCAGATTGTAAGAGTTTATTTTTTTGTTTTTAATTTCATTAATACAATCAAACAACATCATAGAGAACTCCTGCACAACATTTAAACCACCTGCCTGATTGTGGAGGCCTCATTCATGTTGGATTCAAAGCAGCTCTCAGCCATAGGAGGATGGATATGAGACCTGTCATGGTGGCCTGTGATGTCTGGCACCAGAGGATCCGTACAGTTCTTTGAGTTGTAGTTTTGAGCCTTGAGTACTCCTCCAGTCTGCGTATCGAGGTATCCTTGGGCAAGATGCTGCACCTGGAGATGAACCTGCATTCATCAGAGTCTGAATATGGAAAATAAAACCACTTGTGTGAATGCGTGTATGATTGGGTGAATGAGACTTGTTCTTTGAATGGAATGCTTTTCTACTCAGTTGCAGCAGAGAAGTGCTTTATAAGTACCAGTACCGGTGACGGGATGTACAATCCTGCTGATATATTTTTTCAAAATATATTGAACACCATAAAGGAAAGAAACAGTATGATAAACAAATAAAGAGAAATTATTGCTATTTAAAAAATAATGGGGTCATAATTACCCCACTTGTAATCACTTTACCTGCTCAGGAAGCAACCACCATCCCATGTTTATAAAGAGTGTGCTGGTAATGAGCTGGATGTTCCCCCTCATGGTGTCCATCATTTTTGAAAGTGCTTTTAATTTGTTGGACCAGAGAACAGTTTCCTTCTTCACCTTTATTTCATCCTGCATGACCTGCCCAGAGATGGGGGGGTTTCTGTAACTATTCACAGTTGTTTTCAGAAGTTGATGGCAAATATGAGGTTTTTTTCTTCTCGGTTTTTACATTTTTTTAAAACCCAGAGAGGTAAATCTGCTCTTTCTTGCCTCCGAAAGAATTGAATCTTTCACTTTTTATACCAAAATATAAAAATTAATACAATTTGTTTTGGTTTGTTTTTACACAATGTAGAGTTTACAAAGAATGGTCTGGAAAGGAGAAAATCTGATGAGTCTCAAGTTGTGCTGCAACATTTGGATGGTAGGGTCAGAATTTGGTGTGAACAACAAAAGCATGGATTTGTCACACCTGTTTCATTTTCTTAGTTGATAGGGGTTGCACCTGATGTGGTCTCTTGCTGCTATAGCGGATCTGCTTCAACGTGTTGTGCATTAAGAGATGCTCTTCTGCATACCTATGAAGGGTTCCGGCTGCTGGTGTCAAAGATGTTTTCTTCGCACACTTTGGGCCCCTTAGTCAATGTCATTTAAACACTATAATCTGAGTACTGTATTGTTGCAGACCATGTCCATCCTTTTATGACCACAGTGTACCTATCCCCTGATGAATACTTCCACGAGCACATGATACCATGTCACAAAGTACAGATCATCTTACATTAGTTTATTAAACATGAATGTGAGTTCACTCTACTAAAATGGCCTCTAGACCCCCGATCACAGTCCAATCGAGTCCAGTCGTGGATGTGCAGATGTCTGTTGAATGTTTTAAGCATCTTGTTAAATCTGACATTTAGAATTAAGGAAGTTCTGAAGGCAAATGAGGATTCAACCCAGTATTAGCATGGTTAACCTAATAAAGCGTCCAGGAAGTCTTTTGCAATAGGTGGGAAAATTGTGATAATGAGAAATTAACAGAAAACAAATTATTGAGCATAGATGCACCATGTATGAAGTGTGGAACAATAACCAGGCATGGTGCAGTTATTTGTTTACAGTCGTTTATGTAAATTGTTCAGGTAGAGGATATGTCAGATTCTGACTTGTTTGACTCAACTGAAACAGATAAACAGTCCCAGAAATCCAATGTCTGGGTTTACATTATCAATAGTTCTGCCGTATTTTATACAAAATTGCACATTTCAAAACACAGGTTCTGTTTCAGGGAATGGGACTGTGGCAGATTTCTCTCTTTTTTAAAAAAAAGAATCTAAGGATCTGACCAACCAGGAATACTGTAAGTAACATGTTGCATCATGTTGGAAATCCAGAAGTGTTACACTGATCAAATTACAAATCTGCAATGAATTAAAAAAACATCTACAGCAAAACCAATTTTTTAAGTAAAATAACTTACACTGAAAATAATCAAACCCCATCCAAAAAAAAAAAAAAAAAAAATGGAAATGGACATTCCCTCATGTATACACTTTGGCTTTATGAAAGTAGGTCATCAAAAGAACTTCTTAGCTGCTGCTTCTTGTTGACTTCTGCAAAAGAAATAAAGAAAAGGATGCAAAAAAATTAGAGGAGTGGTTAGATTTCCAGGCAGATGCAACCCAAATTACAACCTGATATCTTACTTGTACATGACGTAGCAGAAGAATAGGACTGACTGGACCACGACAAAGATTGCAAAATGAACAGTGGATAAGCAGGAAGGCATGGGAGGCAACTCGGGACACTTCAGGACCTTGTCAGCTGGATTCTAAACAACACAATGCAGATCAGCGAGTTCAGTCAACACTTTTTTTGTTGTAAAACAGATCAGAAGAGTTCAGACTCCGATCCATACCTGAGCATTACGCTGAACCAGGTGCTCCACGTCCCTTTTGACGGTGTGCAGATGTTCCTTGATGTCGCTGAAATGTTGCATGGTCTCGTATGTCCCCATAGCGGCTTGATTACCCTGATTCTGGACAGAGCCAATCTGTCTCAGCGACTCGTGAAAGGAGCTTCTGCAGAAGGACAGAGACATCATGCTTACTGACTGGACATTAACATTAAAGAAGCCTCAAAAGGACTGAAATAAATCACTGCTGATTGAATTCATGTGGGGAAACATGCTGAACAGTAAACATGCTGTGAGGTGCTGCTTATTTAAAGTCATATAAATTGTCTAAAAATTAATCTTTTAATCCCTATTCACTGGAGGCTACATATTCTCAAACTTTGAAAAAACAGAAAATTGCCATCTGATAAAAGAGGTCATGATTGCTAAATTAATCCCTTATAAAAACATGTTCTTACAACAGATTACAAGTACAGAGGGATAAGAAATGGCTCAGAAACAGGGGGACACCATGTGGATTATGCATCTATGAGAGGGACGGCTAACATGCTGAAGACAAAATTAAAAAATTGTCTGAAAATGTAACAAAGCATCTGATAGCTGGTCCCCATTAATGTGGATGTGCGTGAAATTGAGAGCCTTTCTAACTGTAATTGATCACCCGTGGAAGCATTTTACCGTCTCAATCTTTAAATTGCTCATTTATATCTGGTAGAAACACTCTTCTATAACTCCTGTGCACCACTAACTGAACAGTCAGGGTCAAAAGAACATATGCTGACCAGTTCAGACTGGTTTATCCTGGTCACTTCATCATCTGTCTGGAAGATTTGTGTCAAGCTGCCATTCACCCTTGATTTATCAATGGAAATTAGTACAAATCATTTCTCACATTCACCCCGTCAGATAGCAGAATAAACCAGTCTGAGGTGCTAATGCTGAGGCCCACCAAGGACTGAATGTGAAATCTGTAAATCTGCATCTTCACTTTCAGATTAATCACTAAAGGAAGACTACATTGAATGCAAAGCATTCCCAGAAGAGAAGAAAGACTTTAAGCCAGGATCACATTTCTCAACAAAATGTAATTTCTAAAAGTTGATTACTTACAGGGAGGAAGCAACTAGTTTCCCCTCTATCATCTTAAACACGTCTAAGGCGATTATGAAGGGGAAAAAAGACAAATGAGCAGAATTCCACTAGTGTAAGCAAGACAGCCCTGAGGGAGATTGTGACAAGAAATCAAAAGGATGGGACACTGTATTTTGCTTGTATATGACAGATGTATTCAAAGACTACTAAGCTGATAAGGGCAGAACGGTGCTAAGAAGGGGCCTTTTCTTGCTCGGCCACATGGTCGAGGTCTGAAACAAGGACGACATACAAACAAAATCTAATTTGTTTCACGGACATGTGGGGGGGGGGGGGGAATCTCCCTTGAGGAAGTAAGTGAGCATTTATTAAACCCTACGTCTAATCTTCGTCTACTCCAAGTGACCCATTTATGAGCAAAGAGCCCTCTATGTAGGTTTGGAGCGAGACTAAGTCCTATCATAAACTCTGTGTTTAAGACGGGTCAGGATAAACTGAGCACTTAATCTATAAAGTAATACAGATCAGTTGCTCACATTAGCACATTAGCAGAAGCTGCTGAAGCCTTTTGCCAGCAAACTTATTTACTGTGCCAATCAGCTTACTCCTGTGTAGCACCCTTAATATTCAATTATTACATCTTCCCACTCACTGCAGGATTAAAAAAAAGAAGAAGCAAAAAACAAAAACTGAGAGTGCTTGGGTAGATTTAGCAAACGAGTAACCAAGAGTCGAGTGCCACGGGAATTATGGGTCAACAATATGATAAAGAAAATCATGTATGCAGTCATCTGAGAATGAATGTCCTGTTGGATTTAGGGCATATAAACAGCTTGCTTTTTTGTGATACATGAGAGATTAATGTTACATAAACTACAATCTTTAATATCTTGTCATTCTGATTAAATCTTTATGCAGATGGTGTGTTAAAATTAACACAAGACAAATATGCATTAATAAAAATAAATAAATCCAGTTTCTTTGTTCGTGCAGCTCGATTTTAAAAACGCCCAGATTGAATCAAACTTGTCAATCAAGTTTTCCTGAAAGGAAAATAAATATTTGTGCTAAATGGCTGACAAAAGAGTGAGTAAGACTACGTAGCTGTTTCATAAGTCAGTCATAACGACTCACTCATCAAGCAGCAGACATACACTCAACAAAAATATAAACGCAACACCTTTGTTACTGCTCCCATTCCCCATGGGATGGACGTAGAGACCTAAAATTCATTCCAGATACACAATATAACCATCACTCCCAAACAGTGGTCACAAATCAGTCCAAATGTGTGGTAGTGGGCACATCTGCTATATTGAGATAATCCATCCCACCTCACAGGTGTGCCACATCAGGATGCTGATCTGACATCATGAGTAGGGCACAGGTGTACCTCAGACTGCCCACAACAAAAGGCCACCCTGGAATGTGCAGTTTTTTGCGTTATTGGGGGTCTGGGGACCCAGAACCGGTCAGTATCTGGTGTGACCACCATTTGCCTCATGCAGTGCAACACATCGTTGCATGGAGTCTATCAGATTGTCAATTGTGGCCTGTGGAATGTTGGTCCACTCCACTTCAATGGCTGTGCGAGGTTGTTGGATATTCGTGGGAACTGGTACACGCTGTCGTATACGCCGGTCAAGCACATCCCGAACATGCTCAATGGGTGACATGTCCGGTGAGTATGCTGGCCATGCAAGAACTGGGACATTCTCAGCTGCCATCTGCCCTGAACAATGTGAACCATGATTCATCCGTGAAGCGCACACCTCTCCAACGTGCCAGACGCCATCGAATGTGAGCATGTGCCCACACAAGTCTGTTACGGCGACGAGCTGGAGTCAGGTCAAGACCCCGATGAGGACGGCAGGCATGCAGTTGAGCGTCCCTGAGATGGTTTCTGACAGTTTGTGCAGAAATTGTTTGGTTGTGCAAACCAATTGTTCCAGCAGCTGTCTGGGTGGCTGGTCTCAGACGATCTTGGAGGTGAACCTGCTGGATGTGGAGGTCCTGGGCTGGTGTGGTTACACGAGGTCTGCGGTTGTGAGGCCGGTTGGATGTGCTGCCATATTCTCTGAAACGCCTGTGGAGACGGCTTATGGTTGAGAAATGAACATTCAATGCACGGGCGACAGATCTGGTTGACATTCCTGCTGTCAGCATGCCAATTGCATGCTCCCTCATTGCTTGTGGCATCTGTGGCATTTTGCTGTGAGACAAAACTGCACATTCCAGGGTGGCCTTTTGTTGTGGGCAGTCTGAGGTACACCTGTGCACTACTCATGATGTCAGATCAGCATCCTGATGTGGCACACCTGTGAGGTGGGATGGATTATCTCAATATAGCAGATGTGCCCACTACCACACATTTGGACTGATTTGTGACCACTGTTTGGGAGGGATGGTTATATTGTGTATCTGGAATGAATTTTAGGTCTCTACGTCCATCCCATGGGGAATGGGAGCAGTAACAAAGGTGTTGCGTTTATATTTTTGTTGAGTGTATTTAAAAATGCTGGCATGCCCACAATGACATAGTCCATAAAGAGCTTATGGTAAACAATACATAAGCAAAGATATGTTATTGACCTAATATAACATTGAACCTACACACCAAATCAGACTCACTTATTCTAAGTAGCAGAATCAATCATTCTCTGCGAAAAATGAAATCTGAGCACAGGTGACTATTTTTATGGTTTTAAAAGAAGCACATTAGAGCTGGATATCAGTGTGCACTTTGAGCTGTAATTGTGGTATGACAGAATTCCTAATCAGCCACCTTTTGGGTTTCTCTGCTTCCTGATCAGCTGTCAAAAAGTCTGTCCAAACGACTGCAACACTATCCCGCTCATGCGGTATTTCTCTATCATGCAACGGATTCATTGCAAATGAGTTTTTTTTATTAGGTAATTGGTATTAGGTATTTGGGCACTCTTGTCTCTGTGCCAAAACCCAGTTTACACTGGCGCAATGCATCAGTAAATCTGGGCCTAGAAATCGAGCGTTACCAACTGTGGAGGAAGCCGTTACAGCCGCTGGATTATCAGGACAGCAGACACCTGTGATGTCGCAGCCAGCCTCTCCTAAGATTAAATGTGATGTGATGGATTTAAGCGGCAGGATTTCCCTTGTTTTTCTGGAGTATCACGGATGTGTCTTTATGTTGTTTTTTTGAAAAAACAGCTATTTTTTAAGAATAACTGATTGTCAACAACAAACACTGTTGTTACTTACTTCAACTCGTTCAGGCTTTTGAGAACCTCCTGCTGCGTGGCTACGATGGAGCCCAGCTGCTGACCAGCAGAATCCAGCTAAGAGAGAAATGAAGCACAATGGTCTCAAAGTTCATACTGTTACAGCTGTCATATAAAGGGTTTCCTATGTTTTGATAAGTGCTCAGATGAAAAGTTTAATAAGGTAGGAGTTCATAGAAAGACAGTCCAAAGTCCCGACACACATTTTTAAAATGTAAAAAGAAACAAAAAAAAGAAGAAGAAAGAAACATGCTTCTCCATTCGTAACAAAATCTAAAAATCTATCTTGCAGCTTTACAGCGAACACCTTTAGCTTGCGTAAGTTTGCTTCTTGATGACATGCCCACCTGTCCTGACTCAGTGTTTGCCCCCTTTTTGGCGACCTCATCCGTGATGACGGAGACGTATCGACGCTGTTCGTCCAGGATCATAGCGAGCTGCCGGTTGAGCTGTTTGATTTCCAGATGGATCCGGTTCTGGCCTTCAAACACCTGACGAATCTCCCGGTCATTCACACTCTCATACAAATCATCGACTGAAAAAAGAGACTGCAGATTAAAACCTAATTATAGAAAAGAAATTTGTAAACTTTTCATGTAGATTTACAAAAGTAATATTTGGACATATTTGTCTTGAATGTATTCTGATTCATATTTTTCAAATAATTTAACTTTTTTTTTTAGGTAACACGTAACAGATTAATATAGAATATAAATAAAAACAAATGTGTATTTTTCATTCATTGTGTAATTTTACACAACTGTTTGGACCATCATGCTTCAGAAAACTAACTTGGTTCTCCTTGGACGTCCGGGTGCTCCTTCTGAAATTCCTCTTTCTTTTTATCGAGCTCTTGCTGGAAGTTCTGAAATTCCTCCTGGTACTTGTCCTTCTCTTCTTTAGGAATCTCAGATTCAACTGGGGGCTTCAATGGGAAAGACAAAAAACCCCTCTGTGAACTCAATAGAGGCTCTGCTTGGGTGTATAGTGCATATGCACGCACACATGCACGTCCACACACACAGACAGACACGCACACACACACAACTACAGAGTGAGTAAAAGACACAACGGATTGGAAACGTATTAGGAGTTCTAGACAAAAAAAAAAAAAAAATGTAGTTACCGGTTGCTGGCCAGGCTCTGTGAGTCTGAATAGCAAGAAGGATAAAACATCGTGGTCATCTGACGGACAAAAGAAAATTTCAATGAGAAAAATCACAAACATCAGAAATAAAATTATTGAATTACCACACTTTAAGACTATAATATAATATCTCAGAAACAACTGCAATAAGGTAATACTATCATGCTATATTAGTAATTAGCAATTACCAATAAGCAGTAAGTCAAATAGTGATACTAGGAACAAGGACTAAAGGTAGCACTAATAGGCAATAATGTTAAGATGGAAACAATTTAACTAGTCAAGACCAGACCAGCAAAACTAGTGACGTCATCATAAGACTGAGGTAATGTTTCAATAATGTTTTAACTACAGAAAATTACTAGACAGTACAAATGAAATTAAGTCTTTAATAGAAGGCAGACCTGAAATATTTCTAGTGCTACTACTGCCACTGCTCATTAATACAAACATCTAATTAGCCAGTTAAATCGCAGCAAGAATTTAGATGTGTAGACATGGTCAAGAGGGCCTGTTTAAGTTCAAACAGAGCATCAGAATGAGGAAAAAAATGTGATTTTTGGCATGGTTGTCGGTCCCACGCAGTCTAATCTGAGTATTTCAGAATCTGCTGATCTGCTGGAATTTTCCAAAAAAAACATCTCTATGTTTTAATGGTCCGAACAAGAGAGAACATCTAGTGAGTTCCAGTTCCAAAAACTGGTGAAATGCCTTGTTAATGTCTGAGGTGAATAGCCAGACTGCTTCAAGTTGATAGGAAGATGACAGTTAACCATTTTTACAACCAAGAAATGCAGAAAAGCATCTCAGAATGCACAAGACATCAAACCTTGAAGCAGATGGGCTACAGCAGCAGAAGACCACACTGCTAAGAAAAGGACTGTACTCAAATGACCTCCACAGTCACTGTTTGGGAAATAGTGGAACAAAAGATTCAAACCGTTTCTGTGCAGCCAACAAATCTGCAGCTGTGGTGTGAAGCTATCACCTCATATGGATGGTTTTGAAGGTAAAAGGAGGAGCTAAGTCAATAAGAGGAAAAATATGCGGCTGATAAAATGCCTGTGAGCGTGGCTCAGTTTAGAAAGTGAGCTAAGAGCGACTGCTGGGTCGAATATGAGTTATTACAGAGAAATCCGTTGCTTACGAAATTTTGATTTTGTAGACAGTAAAGACTTTTAACAGCAAATAGAATAATACCTGCTAAACCACCGGTAGCAGCTGAAATGCCAAAGAAACCGTCAGATGGAATGACCATGTTGTCCACCTTTGTGCAGAACTCGTAGTCCTCTTTGTCCGGAGTGAAACCGTTGTTGATCAAGACCTGAAGAGGAAAAACAGCAAAAACAAAAACACAGCTACATTTTTACTGTCTCAAAAGTGCCATTGTTTTTCTCTTACTTCACATTGTGAATATATACACACTTAATGCTAAAAGGTTCATGTTTTCTCCTACCGTCAGTGTCCTTTTGTAGTATGTTATTTTGGCTCTGACAGGGTAGGGTTTATTGCGGAAGTCTCGTAAACATGTACCGAGGGCCTGCGTGGAGCCATCGCTGCGTGAAAACAAACAAAAAACTATTACTTGCACCTCATAATTACGGTTAAACTTTGAGGAAAACACACTCACGTTTATTAGATAATAACATTCATGCCTGCGTATATACTTTATGGTACAGTAGGCACAGAATTTAAGATTTAAAAAAATGATTTAAAGCTTTCACTCGCCCAAGGGAGATTAGGAAGGAGAGAGGATTATTTACTTTCCAAGCAAATATAATCATATTTCCTAATCTTCTTTAAGTTGGTAAAATTTGAGTTGGTGATGACATCAGAGGAAAGCGCAAGAAATGTTTACTTACTTTTGATGATCATAAACAAGGTTGCCATTGTTTCCCACGACGAGAATAGCTGGGTTATTTTTCTGGAAAGATTCCCAGAAAACAAAGAAAAAAATTAATCCTTTTTGTCATCTAAAGCACAGAAATAGATTTGATGTTTAGGTAATCTTATTTAACTAAGTAAAATTTAAATTTCACATAAACAAAAAGCTCTGGGTTCTTAATTGCTAACATGATTCCTGACTGAGAAATCAAGCTGTTTGTTATAATATAGGCAGAAAGTCTCTCAACCGACTGCTCCCACCACACAATAACAGAAACAAATGTGAATAAAGCTATAGTGCTTTACACTTTACGCTTATTACTCATTAAGGTTTTACCATTATTAAACACTATAGCTGACACCAACCTTTCCGTCATTGTCAAAAGAATCAAAGAAGACTCCAATTCCGTTCCACTGATCAGCAGCTCCGTACACTGGACCCTCAAGGCCTTGTGTGCTGGTGAACCACACGGCCTGTCAGCCATAAAAATAAGTCAGTAAATAAAAATAAAAAACAATAAATAGCTCATTTATGTAAAAGAACTTGTTTGGAATCCATGGGATTAGAGCTGAATAAAGAATATCTGATTTAATATTTAAAGGAAATTTGATATATGGGTGATTACATATATACAAACATACACATATATTTGTTTTCTATTGGAAAGCAATTTTTATTTTGATGGTTTGGCAATATTATTTTAAGACAGTGTGATCAGATCAGATCAGAGCCTTTTCTGCGTGCCCAGCTGAGTTGAGTGTCATACATTTATCTGTTCTCTTTTTGATTTCCTCTCTCCTTTTTCTATCTCTACACTGTCACTATCTAATAAAGATTAAAATGCCACTTACTGACTACACAGTGCACCATTTCTCTACTCCAGTTTCTTGTTAACAACTGACCTAAACGGATACAGTGTAAGTTCATTTCATAAGCTATAGTGTCCTTGTCAGAACACTTTGTTCTCGGAGTGCTGGTTTACTTGCGGTTCCTAGAGTATTTAAAAATAGAAGGAAGCGCACTTATTTAAGATTAGCCTTAAAACCTCTGATAAAGCTTAAAGTTTGTGTCAGATGACGATATGGTGTAACAGGCCAAGGTTACTGGGTCTATTGTGATGCATTGTGTGTTTCTTCTTTATTCACCTCTTTTCACTCTTGACGTGTTTACACACAACTCTGTATTTACTCATTAGTCACTATTAATCTCTGATTGTTGGGGTTTTCTTTCAATCTTTCAATATAAAACATCTTGAGATTATTTGTGATTTGGTGCTATATACATGAAACAGCACCTAACTAAACTGCATGAAATACTGCTACATCATTGACAATATAAAAATCTGCAATTTTACATATTTGTAGCATGCAATTGTGTATTTGGGTGAAGTGCTTCATTTAGGCTCCCCAGAGAAGTTTAACCTCTTACAAGGTTAAACTTGTTTTTATGTTTTAGTTTTTCTGTGAAGCACTTTGTGATTTTTGTCTTGAAAGGTGCTATACAAATAAAATTTTACTTTTATTTTACAAGTAAAATCAATATCTTTATGCTTCACATTACACTTGTTAGGCAGTGTTTGTCATACAACCCTATGGGTATGACACACCTGAAACAGGGTGTGTAGGTGAAACAGGTTTTGAAGCAAGTTTCTTAATATCTACTATTAGATTATCCACAAAAGAAATATTGGCCTGTTGTACAGCAACGGGGAGATTTCTTCCATCCACGCAGTCAATACTGGCTATGAGGGAAAAATTATTATTCCTCAACTAGTTATTGGATGTTGATGGTAGTTACAGGGAAAATGATTGCTAAAGTCCCAGTCACACAGACCTATGGACTGGTCAGTGACCCCCTGGCAACCCTTGTTGCTAAGTGAAAATGTGTATTGCACAAGCAGTAAGATAAACCCTCATTGTGACTGCTTTGGTTGCTACCATATTGCTACAGTCTTTGTTTCAATGGAAGTTGCGGTCTTGTCTACAAACACTGCCCAGCTGCTCTCTGAGCAGTAGTGAAACTGTGAAAAGTGGAAATGGAGAAGGTTTGCCTTCAAAGTAAAAGATGTGCCTTTTGAAAAATGCTGGCTGCAGCACTGAGCCAAAACTTTATTTTGAAGGTGAACCTTTTTCATTTCTAATTTGCATTGGACCTTTTGACATTTTACTATCACTCAGCTAGAAGTTAGCAAGTAACTGCAGACAAACGTGAAAAACTACTATTTTGGTGCAGAAGATCTGCAACCAGTTTCCCGAGCAACAGCCATCCACCTCAAGGAGTTACCACCATACGTGGTTGTTAAATGTCCAATATAGAGGAGGGGGTTTAAGCTGAGCCAGAAGCAGTGATAATCAGTGTGGGATCACTGAGAGTGTTTTTCCTCAGCCATTCATGTGACTGGTTAAGGTCAGCTAACAAACACACATTTTCTTATCATCTTTGAAAAAAATTGTTTCCTATTGGCTTTAGAAAGATTTCTCTTTATGTTTATGCTCATCATGAGGAAGAGACTGGCACAGGCTAGCTTGGAGTATGCTGGAGTAGACGGTGGAAAATTAAGCTAGACCCTCGCAGCTGCACAATCAGCCCACACTGAGGTTTTTCCCCTTCTTACCAAACCGTCAGCTCCCATTCTTCCTCTTCCAGATACCCTGAATGTCACCTCGGCCTCCCAGTGCTCAAAGTTGACTTTGTTTTTCGTCCAAACAGAACCCCTCTGACTCCTGAGGGATGGCGTAATGCGCACCTGGTCTGCGCTAGGAATGGCATCTAGAACAGAGAGAGGACGCAAAGTGAGTTTACTTACTAATTTATCACAAACTTTCTACTATCACAAATCTGTGGAAAAGAACTAAGTGACACAATAAATGTTGTTTTTTCCCCCACTACTGCTGCAGAGGTGTATTACTGTTATTACACGTCAGCATTATCAAGTTGTACCTACTTGATAAGCTCTTTACTGCCTAGCACCTGATTTGTTTGTACGCTTTTTTCCCCTCTCCAAATGCTACACTGCTTCTACTTTGTACCAGGTCAATAAATAAATAAATAAATAAATGAATAAATATTTTTAGCAGTTTTATATCACAGGAAGTATGGCTTTGGAGCTCTTGTAAGACAAAATGAGCAAAGAAGAGCATCAGCTTGTGCTCTGGGAATGTGTAAAAGGTCATATTTAATATGCATTCAAATGTGACAGTAATCTTTGCAGCTGTTGGGGGACAACAGAAAAAAAGTTTATTCACAATATGTTGGGTGCTCTGTTTTCTCTCTCTTTGCTTCCTGTCAACCTCTACTCACACACTTAATGAAGCCACCAATAAACAGTTCACTGAGGAAATAACCTGCAGAATGCTAATGAAGGTGGTCTTCATGCAGTGTTATTTAGAGAGAATGCAGTGTAAGCTGGTGCAGCTTTCTTGTATCAGCAGGAATACTCACAGTGTGATGCAAGACTCCAAAGGCCTATTTTTGCAAGAGGAAAGTTCAACAATGAGGAGGCCTGTGTCTGCACACTCCCCAGCGCCAGTCAGGACTTCGAACTTAACTCTGACTTATTCAGCTCTGCACTGATTTGAATGAAAATGAGACTGGGAGTCGAGTGCTAAAATCAAAGCATTTCCTAGTGCACTTGTGAATGAACAAAACAAGCCGCTGTCGCCTCTGGACACCCCAGAGCCGAAACAAACCACAAACAGGACATGGCCTCAGCCGTGCTCGTGCCAGCTGGACAAACGGCTGTCGAAGAGATTTGACGAGCAGCGGTTCAGTGATGCTGACAGCTGGACACAAACTTACTTCCAGTGTGGATCCAGAAAGGGATACCGCCGTCACTCTGAGACAGGTGCGGCCCTTTGAAGCTGTATTTGTACTCAAACCGGCGGTGTGGCGCCTCCTCTGTCGTCGAAGCTCCCACGGCGATGTCGGCCACACTGCTGTGAAATATTAGCGTCGTGACAAAAGTTGTTATCAACAAACGAGCGCCGACAGCCGGGCTCTCCGTTATGGGCACCGCCATGTTTCTGTATCACTGCTGACGTAGCGCTGAGTCCGCGAGCATGACGGGATGCCTGTTGGGCCAACAGGGCGTTTTCTCATTGGACGATGTTTGGGTCCTATTTCGTCCCGCCCCTTCCTCTCTGCGCTATCTCAACACAACCAACAAAAGTAAACGACAACATGAATAATCAACGGCGAATATAATAATAATAATAATAAAAAAAAGCCAAATAATCAGACAACAAATAAATAAACGGAAAAAAGTTACAATAAAGCTTCCAGGAACAGAGGCAGTATACCACAGCAGAAATTCAAATGGCCACATCCTTGCTAGTGATAGGCTGGAATTGGCAATTTTTAAAAAAAGAGCTGTAATGCAAATTCAATTTAAATTTGACAAAAATGGTGAAATAGCATTTACATGTCAAGGGTGGATTCACTCCGCCAACATGCTTTTGATTAGAATGCCTTTTCATGTGAGATATTTTGACATTTTACCATGCAGTATATTTGTAATAAATAAATAAATAAACAAAACACTGATTCAAGTCACAGAGGCCTATAAACCGACCAGCAACCGTTAGACAAAAATGTGCGTTCACTGGCTGTTTGGTAAGTTGTTGTTGGCAGTTGCTTTGAAATTCATTGCTACAATCTCATTCTGAAGGTCTAGGGAGTGGTCAGAGCTGGTAGCAAGTACCAGTTGCATCTGTTGCAAATAGTTTGCATGGAAGAAACCACAAACTGCCCAGGTGCCACTTTGGGAATGCACAGGCTTTTTATTTTTTCATTTTTATTTATTTATTATTATTATTATTTTTTTATAGATTAATTCTACTAATGACAGCCCAGGACACTCTTGCAGAAGACTCTCCGAATCTCAAGACTCCGCCTTTCTTGTCAAAAAAGAGGGGTATTTCAATATAACTGATAACGTTGTACTTTAGTAGTAATGTTAACTAAATCGGATCAGCTTATTTATTATTAATACTAACTGTAAGACTAGAAAACTTTATTCTTCTTACATGTTTGGATATTTCACTAAATAAACCTCTACTCACAAACACACAGGTACACACATAGAGAGGCAGAGTCCTGCTGTGTGTAACTGCTGCTGATTGCGGGCAAATAATAAAATCATGTTGCACTGTCTGACCGATGCTTAGGAACTTGACACAATCCACTAAGACTTTGGGGCATAATAGCACATATTTACCCCAGGGCAGCATACTGGGTCAATGTGACCTTAATATGTGCAGTTGTCACTCCATTAGGTCTTGCAGGTGATTATATGAAGAGGATGAACATGATATAAACTATTAAAACATATACCGAGGCCTTGATTTACTTCAAAATTTTCCCCACTTTCCCCCAGTTGCCTCTATGGGTGCTGCACCACTACAAGGGCCCGTTTGGAGCCTTTTTCTTCCTGTGAGTGAGCCACTGAATTATTTGGCTACCTTTGCAAGCAACATGTGAAAAGTTGGTGAAGCAGATGAAAAAAATTCAGATGAGCTAAAGCTTTAATCGTGTTTTTGGAAACAAGGTTAATAGGAGATCAGCTCCTCGAGCAGGTGAAAGACGTGAATATTGTTTTTCAACTCTGTGTCAACACAACAATAAAATCCATTATATGACAGGTATGCACAAGTGTTGCCAAACCAGATCTGTTTTGCATGTCTTTAAATAGCAGAAAACTGTCATGTGGCATGAGGCTGTGGAAAGAAAACTCTATTAGATTGATCTATTATCTACTATAAAATATACTATTAAAATACATCTGTAAAATGCTCTCCCAAACAAAACACACACGAAGGAGAATATATGAGATTGTGAAAATGTCTGGTGCAGGCTCTTACCACTCGTGACATCTTTCCAGTGGATTTGTAAGGGCAGAGAAAATAGAGACATCTGTCCTTTGTCTGAGGAAGTCCTCATTAGAGAGTTAAACCACACTCTTTGTGGGGAAATGCAGGATTTGAATAACAAAGGCGGTGCTAATAGATCCATTTAGAAGTGGACAATAGGAAACCGTGGATTGTTAATGGGTCAGTGAAACTGTGAATAGCCTATTGCATGAGTCAGAACAAATATTTGGCCAGCGAATTATACAATACTGTACTAAATATAATCTTGGAAATGACAGCGAGCCTCTGCCGTTGAGCCACATGAGGTTTGAGGTGGCACTTTTTTGAGGGGCATGTTCTATCCTTGTTTTGACCGCTGGATGTCCTCCTATCATTCTGTGTGTTGTGGAACCAGTGGCCTTAACAGACAAAACAAATACCTGTTGTGTTGTGCATGGGGCCATTTGTTCTTGGGGGATCCGGGCATCTAAAGCATTAAGAGGAAAGGGAGAGTGGCTTGTCAACGGCTGGTGTGAACGATGGCTTAAGTTAAATGAAGCCTGTTGCTTCATGGCGTTTATTCATACCGGAAAAGCACAAAGCAATCCATTATCACGTAGACTAAATATCCGCTGAGGTGACAGCATGCTAAGGAAACGTCCCACCGGGCTCTTACTTTTACCACCATGATGCAAATCGCTTCTCTCCTTTGAGGACCAGGGCACTCACTGTTCTTATGATTTTAATTACGATCCAGTGAGCCTGATGCTGACCCGATGCACAAGAGACACAGAAGCTTTGCTTATCACGCCTAGAAGCTTCGAATGTTTTATGATCATTTAAGCCAATAATGCATAGATTTGATCTGCCGCTGTATTATTCGCAGGCTTGGCTCTGTGCATACAGGCCACACACTCACCCCGGACAATGCAGAAAGGGGCTAAACCTTCATTTCAGATTGCTTTGACACAGTCCAGTGTGGTCTGGGCAGAAGAGGGGGCACTTATTGTCCACTAAGGACTTTGCCACATTCATTTGAGGAGCAGCCCTTTCTCATTATTAACAGACACACTAAACGATGGGGCCCAAACAATACAGAACAGATCCCTTTATGCAGACAAGTGCTCAACATTTCAGCAGCCACTGTGTGCCCTCCACCACTCCCGCTCCCTTTTTAGATACCTGCACATGAGTGAAAGATGTGGAGGACACAAAAGATATCCTCAACTTTCCTTTTTCTCCCATTCTGTGAAACAGGCCCATTTTAAAGCCTTTATTTGTGCAAAGCCTCTCATTAACTCCGCTCATGCTGCCTCACTCGGTTTGCCATTGCTTAAGTACCGGGTGTTGTAAAAAAGCTACCAATTAGTCACTCATCAGCTCCAATTAGAGGAGACAAAGCCCGAGTAAAGATAACTCAATGAGAGGGAGAGGTGGAAGGGTGAGGGCTCTCAGTATGTGCATGTGTGATTGTGTGTGTTTTTTTGTGTCTACACGCATAAGTGTGTGTTTGCGTACATGTGTTGAAGCCCGGACCGGCACAACATCGTTTTTAATCAGTGGAGAACTTGTGGCCATTCAGTCTGACCCACCACGGCACAGGTCCATTCACTCTCCAGGCCCCTCAGCGGGCCCTTTTCTCAGGGCCAAGTGTTGTTGTGCTGGGAAGACAGGCCCCCCAGGAGTCCCAGAAAGAGAGCCATTCAATCCTCTCTACCTGTTTGCAGCACACAAAGCACTTAGACCCTGGCCGATCTCTCATCATTGTCTCCTTCACTCTCAATACTTCCTTAAACTTAGGCCTCAACAAGAGCAAGCCCTTTTATAGAGGGGGGAATAGGGGATGTATGTTAAGGGGGTGCCTTTCGCCTCATTAGAATTGAATTTGCACTGTCTTGTAATTACGCTGAAGGGCAACAATGTATTTTTTTTCTTCCATCATAATCTTTGCTGAATGGAAGATTTTTTGGGGCAGTTAATTTGCTGCCCACACTAATGCATTAATTAATGAATTGGGTAGCACTAATTTTCTTTATGCTGCTCCTCTCTGTTTGTTTCCTCCATCTGTTTCCAACAGTCCTGGGCAGCCGCTACTAATAAAATTACCTCATTAGGGCTTTTTAGCAACACAGTAACTCACTCATCCTTTTTGCTACTAAACATTTTCTTTGGGGTTTGTGTGTGTGTGTGTGTGTGTGCGCATGTTCCCATTTAGTGCTGCATATTTTTTGTGGACAGTTCTAAATAATGAAGGGGGCAAGCAGAGAGATATAATTGGGAACAAGGGGCCACTTCAGTAAATATTTGAAATCCTTTTAAAGGCCTGTCCTTGTACAGTGGTGATTAATTACTTCCAGAAGAGATATTTGAGAAATTTATTGCCAAGATTTCCCCGTGTTTTTGTCTCTTTCTATACGAGAGGAGCCCAGCTTGTTAAAAAGAATCGCCCAGCACTTCAATATCGGTCCCTCTTTAATCAAATGCAAATCATAACATACAGCGTTGTGGGAAAATGGGCTCATTGTGAAACAAATACACAACGTGTTAACAATGATGTAGTGTCTAATGAGGCTGGCATCCAAAATCCAAAACTTCCAACTATCTGAATGGATTTCGGTTTTGATGTTGTCAAAGAATGAACAAATCTGCGTTTGTCTTTTGGGAACGACATAAATGTTTCTAATAGAAAAGATAACGAATGTGAATATGATTTAAATGAGGGGAAAAAAGTTCTTCCAGGAACAAAATGATCACTCTGACGCCTGCAGGTCAATCTTTGAGAGAGAAGAAAAGGTAATGTCACAGAGTCCCAAAATAAACAAGCATGTACACATTACCCATGCTGAGTGAGCATTCCCACACAGCTTTATTCATCATGGTGTTTTGATTGCGTCTGTGTGGATCCCTGTGAACTACACGCCAAAGTCTAATGAGTTCAGTCAGCACTCTGTGCTGTGCATCATTTAATGGGCTGAACTCAAACAGTACACGCAGTACAGGACTGAGAAATTACTGCCATCTAGTGGATTCATAAGGGAATGCTTGATGTAAAAACACAACTAAGTAGTGTATTGTCCTTTTTTCTGGTTATTCTTTATTAAATAAGGAATGGATAATAATGTCATATAAAATCAGGTTAACTCAACCAAAGAGTGAGTGGCACCACATAATGGTAATATTAGGTGGTAATATGTAAGAGTATGCTATCAAAATCGTTCATAGTGTGTGGATGTGGCTGGGATTATTGTGGATAATGGCAAAAAACAAACAAACACCAAATACCATAAAATAAATAAAACAAACAAACAAACATGCACAGATGAGTCAAGTCAGACGTTTCTTTTCTCTTTTTTTGTTTCCTATATGCCTGATCATCAGACAGAATTGATATTGAAATCCACAAAGATCAGGAAATAAAATTCTCGTTTTGGTGATTATTAGTCTCATGATGTTCATCAAGGATGAACAGTTTTTTATAAATTTTCTGCCAACAAATCAACAGGTCGGTTAAAAATAGGATTTCTTTTTAAACATCAGACTGCTTTGGATCTCTTGCTTTGAGAAGGTCTCCCTCTGGTGGAGAAAAAAATTTAAACATTTTAGAAATTCAGTCAGCTGACATTCACACTGCCCTCTGAAAGTTGCCTGCTTGCAGAGAAGGCTTTACTTTGGTTGGTTTATTATTAGATCAGATATACAAGCGCAGTGGTTTTTATTCCGAGTTTTAAACAAGCCACAAATGAGCTGTAGGCACAGAAATTTTAGTCTGGTGTAGAGATGGACCGATCCGATATTACGTATCGGTATCGGTCCGATACTGACCTAAATTACTGGATCGGATATCGGAGAAAAATAAAAAATGTAATCCGATCCATTAAATATCACGAAAGCACCTCACAAAACTTGCAACACGCTGTAACTCACCTCAGAACGTTAGCACGTCGGAGCAGTATGCATCAGGTGATAGAGCGGCTGTGGCATGCGGGACCTGTCTGGGGACCTCTGGATAGCATTTGGAGCTTCGCTAGCAACCCGGCATTTCATCTCCGACAAAGTTATCCCCGAGAGAAGTAAAGCAAGTGTGTAAGTCCATCTCTGAATGTTTGTAAAGCATTCCTGCGTTAAGCTTAACAAGCGACTGCCTCTTCTTGCTGCTACTTCAATCATGAAACTGCTTAACGATCAGCTGATCGGCTTTTCTGTCGCGAGTCCGTGTCTCTAGTTTGCTTTTGGCCCACTTTGCACCAGAAAGAGGAAACCAGCGGCTGAACAACAGCAGCACGTTTAAGCTTGATCAGCTGTTGTTAGAATGTATTTAATATTACTTTCTACACCAGGATCTTTTTCTACGTAGCTGACGCTGGTAACTGTGCAGGGGCGGATCTAGCAAAGTTTAGCCAGGGGGGCCGATAGGGCATTAACAGGGAAAAGGGGGCACAAAGACATACTTTTCTTTCTTATTCTCATTTAAAATGTCTAGCTTTTAATAAATAATTATCTGACACCCAAAGTTTTAATCTGATGTAAAATGTATAGAAGTCCATTATTGTATATAGTAACTGTTAAGTCTAATATACCCTAGTAAGCTATAGTACTTTTTCCTTTGGGAAGGTACCATCTGTGCAGTCTGCAATTTTGTTGAAGAAAGATGTTGAATCTATTTAATATTTCTTGAAAAATAATTGATTTCTGTGCATTTTTTTTTCACACTGCATCAAATTAAGGTTGATTACGTCGATTAAGCATCATGAGGTGGAGCGTGAGGGGTGGTTCCCTATTTTTGTTGTTGCTGGGAGTTGGAACCCTATTAGTTAGGTTGCTTAATATTTATGCTAAGTACTCTTTAAAATACCAGAATAGGGAGGATGGTGTAGGTTTAAGTTTATTAGATTGATCAGTATTGCTGAACTATGAAATTTTTTTTTTTGCATACAGGTATAACAGAATAGCTTTAGTGTAGTTGTTGTTTTAAACTTGAGTATGAACTTATACAAAATGCAGCAAGATATTTAAAAAACAGTTTTGTTGATTAAAAAACACTATATCGGATTCATATCGGTATCGGCAGATATCCAAATTTATGATATCGGTATCGGACATAAAAAAGTGGTATCGTGCCATCTCTAGTCTGGTGTCCATGGCAGGAGATATAATTCAGTTTTAAGAAGTTTACTTTAAAATTATCAAGTTACAGGCTATGGTTAGGCACCAGAAGGCAGCTCTGGTGCCTAACGCAGCCCTCCAACTAACACCTCAGCGCGCAGCGTCACTGCGTATATCAAAGGAAGCTCTGATAACAAATATGCATCTGTTTTTTGTTTTTGTAAAAACTAGAAATAAATTATGAAAAAACAAAACTGTTCTCACCTTGGAGCTCTTACAGGTAGCAAAACATTACAAAACAAGAACCACTGTGACAGCGCAAACCTCCACCAAGACAGCTCACTCTCTGGGCAGTATTCACTTTTAAGGGAATATTTGGTATGTATTCATTTCGTCTTCATCAGAACAAAGTTTTATGAGAATTCATTCAAAACTACACAGAAAAAATGGCACCTCCTTGACAGAAGTCAAAAACTGTAGGAACGCTGTATTAGATAAGGTGCGGTGTCATTTCAGCGACATTTGAAACTTACCGATAATCCACAGTTGCAGCTCTGATCACAGCTGGTACTACAGCAGTATTTCCAAACTTTCTTTGAATCATTACTTTTGGTAAAACAAAGTTTTAAAAATGACAATGGGTCATGCAATAGATGAGACTCAATGCACTAAGGTTAAAAAGTAAAATTCTATATTTTGCTGCTTTAATTCTTCCTGCAAGCACAAAAATGATGCAACACATGCCGATTGTTTACAGTTAAAGAGAAAAAAAACCCTGTTTTTATGAGAGACTTCTTTAATGTGCTATAAAGGAACAGTAGGTTTCTGAAAATATGCAATAAAAAAGCATGCGTTGGCACAGTCTACTCATTTTTGTTAAAAAATAGATGAAATTTTGTATATCATACAAAAATAGACAATCTGTAATCAAACAGCATAAAATATGTTCTTTTTTTAAGAAGTTAAATAAGAAGGCAGATCATTTCAATATTCACACCAAAGACAATGTATTTTTTGTACTTTTTCATTCATTCCATTTTGTTCACTCTGTTCTCTCTCGTGTTGGTTTCCTCTTCCTGTTCCTCTTCGGCCCTGCGCCTGTTCGAGGCGGCGCTTCCTTAGAGTCCTCACCCGAGCCCATATCTAAAGGGTCCTGGTTTTGTCTCCCGCTGTCAGGGACTGTGGGAAAGTCCTCCTCTAGAGAGTGCATAGGTCGACCGTACACCTTGCTCTGCAGGTCTGCGATGTCATTTCGGATGTCTGCCATCAGCAGAAGCAGGAAATCAAAGGATCCTGGAGGGCCCTGGGTTTGACCAAAGAGATACAGAAAAACTGATTTAGAAATTTAGATTTTTAGCTTATTTGTGGATATAAATATAATTATTACACAAGAGTTTATTGCATCAAGGCCACTGGATGCTTGGACATGATGATAATGAATACTTTCCATGAGATACCATTTAATTTCCCAGCCATGCTGTAGTTTAACTACACTTTTCTATTTGATAGTAACGAGTTACAGTAATGTGGCCTTGGTATAGATAGCCTTAGTCTTACTGGTGGTCCAACAGGCCCAGGAGCTCCTCTGTCCCCCTGAGGAAACAAAACAAATATTTAGCTAAGATGAATTACACTGAAGGAAAATGCATGAGAGGAATTCATGATATTCTGCTACGGGAACTTTCACAAACTGGAAAACTGAGTTCAGGATGAAAGTAAACACGATTGCTTCATGGATTAAAAAAGGAATAAATGGGAGCACATTATATCAAAGAAGCATGTACTGTGTTGTTATACTGTATATATTTGCTAAAAGAGCAATGCAGCTTTCATCAACTCTGTGTAAAGTTTGAAACATAAACTATCTAAATGTCACCCTAAAGCTCATGCTCAAAATGTGAGAATACAAAGTGTGGCTCTCCATAGAGTTTAGTGTAAAATCTTCTTTTCTAGCTTTAGATAACAAATACATTTCTAAGCAAAAAAGTAAAATTAGCCCCTTTAGTAAGCTGGATCCTTTACAGCTTGACTGTGAATTATCATGGCAGCCTGGTGATTTACAGTAGCACATACACATTAAGCTGACTACCCTGTTAGCCATGCTCAGGGTCACAAGGGGGCTGGGAGTGTTTTGGCAGATGGTTTGGATTTGTTACTCTGAGAGACATATTACCATAACCCTCCAATCTATCCGCACAAACATCCCAGCTGCACTGAAAAGAACACCAAGGTACTGTGTCAATAAGGCAGATGCACCTAAGTCTTTCCATGCGTTCAATCTACAAGCCAAGCAAACAGAGTTACAAGGTCCAATTTAACATGAGAATCTCTGAAGCTTTCATACCTTGCTCTTGTAAGTGATTTATTTTTCTTTTAAATAAACACAACCACCCTGGTGTCCAATCACGGGCACTGTTAAGTCTCATAATGTTTCAAGGTTTCTGCATATTAGCTCCTTTAACTACTTCACCTGGCTGCTCTCAGTCTAAATTCATTCTGACATCCTGAAGGTTCAGGATCAAGTCCCCAGTGAAACTAAAAAAGAAAATCTTACCTCACTCACTCACTGCACCACCGACCTGCTGTACTTATCACAGGCTAGGGCCAAATTAAAGATAGAGAGAGAGCTCTGTTCTATTTTTAAAAAGCTTTTTCTTTGAGGCTAATCTTAGTAACAACTGCCACAGTCACAAGTGATGTTCATACATTATTTTGCCATATAAAAACCATCATCATCTAAATGAGAGCGAACCACTGTCAAACTCAACTACAACACGGTGCAGCAAAGTGGCAGAGCAAGAGCTTCTGGTTATAGATATTGTAAAAAAGAGCAAGAGGCATATTGTTTAATGCAAAGATGTGAAAAATGCACAAAATAAATCTCACAGTAACTAGGATGAAATCTGCATTGTGCCCACTTAATCTCAGACTTAACCATCTGTCAGAGCCTTCTTTTTTTTAACCCTTTGTCTTAGGCTTCACAAGAACGCAAAGCAGAGAAAAGCATTCCTGTTAGCCCTTTAAAATAACATCTCCAGCTGGCCAATCTGAATAAATCCAGGTGATTCCAAACAACCAAAACAGCCCAGAGGTATCTATAGTGTTCACATTGGTGGTCAATGACATTTCTGTGCTGAAGTCACGGGCTCAAGTCTGACTTGAGAAATTTCTTTCCAAGTGAGCAAAATCCTGACCCTCTCTGTAAGAATATGTAACGCATGTTTCAAGCATCGACCAAAGCTTGTGTTCATGTTGTACACAAAACTGTGAAAACTGCCTATAAACTTGTAGCAACTTGCAGTTAAGTAATCCCCTCATGTGCCCGCGCAGCACCCAGGTGAGGATTAACAAGTATTCTGGCACCTGCCTTGTGCTTTTCATCCTGAACAAATCTGGAGAGGGGGGGAACAATTTAGCTATTGAGAAATTTACTTTGATTGATATGATTTTGGCAAATCTATACAGCCGGTGCTTTCTGCACTCACCGCACCGACTTCTTTTTTAAAATAGGATGCAATATGTCAATGGTGATGATGACTCCTGCTCCCTAAGGGATCAATGTGATGGGCAATTCTACTCTTGTCTATAGTAATTGCCTTGTAGAGGAAATTTATACTTTAAAATTCCCCAAAATGAAGATTTCTGGTTGACTAAATAGCATCTGAACTCACCTTTAGACCGTCTTTTCCTGGTGCTCCTGGAGGCCCCTGTTCAATACAAAAAGTAGTTCAGATATATTTGATTTTTAAACATATTTTAGTCACTTTTGTTTCAAACTCCAAAGGTATGAAATTATATTTACTGCTTTAAAGTATTGTTCTGTGGCGGCTTGTTGAATTCAGTATATTCCCAGAAACAGTTTACCCAAAGCCCCTCAAAATACAAAACTACTTTATTATGCTACATCAAGTGAGAGTACCCACGATTAACTCTGTTCCTGCCTCCAGGCCATTTCTGAGTAACTTCAAACTGACAACACAGAGTGCTTTGATCTCTTTCATGGGATAATAATCTTTGTATAGGGAGTAGCGCCAATATTCAGATCACTAAAAACCTTCTGAGTCACGCATTCATCACCTCTGAAATCCAGACATGAAGTCAAACACACATGGCCTGGTGACCAAACCAAACCTAACTGCACCTAGAGTTTAACCAGGTTGTTGTGCGATGAGAGGACAACATCCTTTCAGTAGGAGATCATCAGCATGTGTACTGATGAAATGTATAAATAAGATTAAAAAAAACGCATCCACGCTCAAACACAAAGCAACAGGTCATCTTCTAAAAAACACTGCTCTACAGCTCTTGTTTTGGCTTTAAGCAGCTTGTGATGTGATTGATGGTAGGTGATGATAGTCTGATTTATCAGTGAGAAGATTGCATAAATACAAGAGCTTTAAAAAAGTAGAAAATATGTCTTGATAGCCACATCCTGCACATTCTTGATTCCAGTCCCACACTTTAACATGTAGGGTTGACACTTGCAGGAAAGACTTGGCACGGCACAAAAACAGCAAGCCAAAGAAAGCAACCGAAGCTGTTGTCCTGCCATTTCCACGTGTTATCCTTATCCACCTCGCAAGAATGAGGGTCTTTAAAAGGGTGCATGACGGGATGTATTTTGTGTCTTTCTCAGGGGGGTTTCCTGTCAATGCAGTTACACTAAATTATCTGATAATATAATAATTTAGTGAATCATTAAAATGAAAAAAGAGATTTTCAAGATTGTATTGCTTTTCATATTAAAACAGCCATTCTTCTATGTGTCACAAAGTAAAATTATAAGATAAAAATAATAATAAATAGAGGTAACTGGTGTAAGAGTGGTGCTATACATCAACTTATTCATAGGTCACAATCAGGACACAAACTTTCTGATTTTTATATTCTCCATTTGACATGAAGAATAAGACTGTTACGTGCCAAGGGGTGTGGCTTTGCTTTTGTGCTCTGTTTTGTGTTCTGTTTATCTTTCAGGCGTCAGGCCTCCTCTGATTGGCCAGTTCGAAGTTGATTGGCAGGTGTCTATTGGCTGGTCTGGGCTCAGTTGGCCAATCACACTCCAAGGAACACTACAAATGAGCCGCTCCCTGGCCAGCTGGGGCTGCTGGCTTCTGCTTTGACAAACATTTGCGAACAGGCTTCTTTATGTTGTGTGTGGTGGGAGGCTGGACAGGTAAGCCGGGGTACCCTATACATTGGTTGTAGATTTTACTCTGTTAGTCACACTAGGTTATGCGGTTGATGCCACCCTTGTAGGTTTTCACTGACTTTTATCGAGTAGCTAGGTAGGCCTTTTGTTTTGCACTTTTCTTTCAGTTAGGCTAGGCCCTGGAAGCTACTGACCTCTTTTTGTTTTATTACTTTCTTTGATTTGGATCAACCGCCCAGTCCTCCTCCCCCCCACCTCTTCTCTGTTGTTAAGATTGACTGTCCAACCATTAAATTCTGCCTGATACCTAACTGCTCTGTGGTCTTCCTCCTTCATTGATTGTGGTTGTCCAGTGTTGCTGTCCCCTGCCTGCCTTTGCCCCCGCCGTGGTGGGGGGGGGACGTAACACAAATGGGGGCTCGTCCGGGATCGTTGTATGCGGTGGACAACCTATATTAATGAGGAGGGTGCCGTGATTTTAGGGTGTCTACGTTTCATAGTATCAGCCGGAGATGAGTTTTGACCTGCTTGATTTTGTTAGTCAGCCTAGCGTTGATAAGATTGACTTATGTCGCAAAGACGACCTGTTGAGTATTGCTGCCCAGTATAACCTTTCTGTACCAAAGTATGGAGTGAAGAAGGAGATTAAGCAGGCTTTGTTGGAGGGATTAATCGAGTTGGGTATTTTAATCAGCCCTGTTACAGCTGGGGTGCCTTCTCAGGACCCTTTAGCTCCCCCTGGAGCCTCTGCTGATCCAGCTTCTCCAGAGAGAACTGATGAGCAAGCGCTGCCTGCTACACCTCCGAGTGCCCAAGTTAACTCGGATGCGGCTCCCCAAACTCTGCCTCGCTTTAAGCCTTTCACTCCAGAATCCCAAACGTCTAGCAGTGATGCAAAGCTTAAGGTTCGCTTACTGCGTTTACAGCTAGAGGCACAAGAGAAGGATAAGGTGCGTAAAGCAGATTATGATCTCCGGCTGGAGGTCCGTAGGCTGGAGATAGAAGCTGAAAAAGAAGTCAGGTTAAAGCAGCTTGAAGTAGAAGCACTGAGGGTGTCATGGTCCTGCGACCATGACTCAGTGACTTTATGTTTATGTTCTTTATTGTTATTACTTTCATTATTATTCTTGGGCTGTTTTGGGATGGTTTGTGTTTGGGATTTTAGACACTGGGTTCTGGGTTTGTGCTCCCTCTGTTGGTCCCTGGTGTTAGTGTTCCCCTGTCTCGTCAGGTTAATCAGGTCCAGCTGTTTCCCCCACCTGTGTGTGATTTCCCAGTGTCTCTTCGTGTACTTATAGTGTGTGATTTCCTCTGCTCCTCGTCGCGTCGTCTGTGTTCATACCCGGTGAATCCCCTGCGTGCTCTCCCTGCTGTTCTCCCTTCATGTTCAGGTTTGTCAATAAATCACCTTCACATCTGAGTAAGTGCTGCATCTGAGTCCTCCTTTCCACTCTTCACACGGCCGCTGCCCCGGACCGTGACAGTACGACGCGACCACAACATGGACCCAGCAGCGCTTAACCCGTCCAGGGAGCTACGGGAAAATCTCATCGATGCCACACAGGAGCTCATCGACCGGTGGCTGGAAAACCCGGGTGGCACGTCCCAGCGCGCTATAGAGAGGCGGCTACAGCGTCTGGTGACCGGTCTCCCATGGCTTCTGGGCTCGCTTTGTTCATGGGAGCGGGAGTTCCTCCTTTTGGACCTCGGACTTCACCCCCCGTCTGCTTTTACTTTCGAGCAGCCCGAGGCGGTGAGCGAGCGACATGTTCTGGCTTCCCCAGATTCCGGGACTCTGTTTTCTGGGGCTATTCAGAGCGGGATGAGAGACAGTGTAGATAGCTTACCTACCTTCGTGGTAACGGATCCTTCGCAAGTGGGCGTCTACAAACCCTCTGTAAAACCGAGAGACTGTTTCTCTGCCGCTCCTTCTGAGCCAGGACTTTATCACCATTCTCCGGCTCAGTTCTGTGTCCAGCCACAAGCTCCCAGGTCTGTGGCTCAACCGTTAGCCTCCCTAAGGGCTCAATTACCCGTTCTGCCGCCGCTCCAGTTAGCCACTCAGCCACCACCACCGCTAGCATCGCTACAGCCCACAGTTCCGGTAATGGCTGAGCCACAATTTTCACACTGTTTTTCCACCGCTGTTTCTGGGCAGGGAGACAAACTGTTTCGCTACGGACCTGTTCCTCAAAAGCTGGCAACATTAGAGACTGTTGCTCACTCCGGGGCTTCCCCAGAGGCTGGGTTACTGCCCTCAGCTTACTCTGGACCCCTGGAGGCCAAGATGCCAGCTGTGAACTGTACCGGGCTGTCACTGCCTGAGCAGGGTCAATGCTCTGCGCAGCTGCAGCCCTCCGTACGTGCGCCAGAGGCCCACGTGCCTACTGGTTTTGTTTCATGTGTGCCAGAGGCCCACGTGCCTCCTAGTTTTGTTTTGTGTGTGCCCGCTGGTTCTGCGGCTGTTTTCGCTGGGGGGCCCGAGGAGCCCGTCCAGCCTCCTGCTTCGCCTGCTGGGGGGCCCGAGGAGCCCGTCTGGCCTCATGCCACACTGACTGCCACGTCGGCTGGGGGGCCCGAGGAGCCCGTCCGGCCTCATGCCACACCGGCTGCCACGTCGGCTGGTCCCTCCGTCCTGGGCCCCCTGCCGCCCGCCCGGATCTGGTGGTGTGTTTCTGTGGCTGTCGGGGGCCAGCCCTTGAAGGGGGGTACTGTCATGGTCCTGCGACCATGACTCAGTGACTTTATGTTTATGTTCTTTATTGCTATTACTTTCATTATTATTCATGGCTGTTTTGGGATGGTTTGTGTTTGGGATTTTAGACACTGGGTTCTGGGTTTGTGCTCCCTCTGTTGGTCCCTGGTGTTAGTGTTCCCCTGTTTCGTCAGGTTAATCAGGTCCAGCTGTTTCCCCCACCTGTGTGTGATTTCCCAGTGTCTCTTCGTGTACTTATAGTGTGCGATTTCCTCTGCTCCTCGTCGCGTCGTCTGTGTTCATACCCGGTGAATCCCCTGCGTGCTCTCCCTGCTGTTCTCCCTTCATGTTCAGGTTTGTCAATAAATCACCTTCACATCTGAGTAAGTGCTGCATCTGAGTCCTCCTTTCCACTCTTCACACGGCCGCTGCCCCGGACCGTGACAGTGGGTGTCATCAGGACAGAAAACAGATGCCACTAAAGAAATCCCGAAAGTCTCCCCGGAAAGTTTTAACGTTAGCAAACATATTGCCCTAGTACCTACCTTTCGTGAGACTGAGGTAGATTCGTACTTCAACGCTTTTGAAAAGGTGGCTACTGCTCTGAAATGGCCAAGAGACATGTGGCCCATATTACTTCAGTGTAAATTAGTGGGCAAAGCTCAGGAGGTAGTAGCTTCACTTTCGCTAGAGCAAAGCATGAAATACGACGTGTTGAAGGAAACAATTGTACGTGCCTACGAACTGGTACCTGAAGCCTACAGGCAGAAATTTAGGAACCATAAGAAGTCCAGCAGTCAAACATATGTGGAGTTTGCACATGAAAAAGGGGCTCTTTTTGATAAATGGTGCGCTGCTAACGGAGTTGGGGATGAGTATGAGTCGCTGCGTGAGTTAATGTTACTGGAGGATTTTAAAAATTCATTACCTGAGAGGCTCATAATGTTCTTAAATGAACAGAAGGTGATGTCAATGTCCAAAGCAGCTGTGTTGGCCGATGAGTTTGTGTTAACTCATAAGAATGTTTTTACCCCTGTTTCCCATCCAGATAGGCCCACAACCTTGCGCTCAGCACGGCTTGAGTCTAGTTGCTCTGCTGCGAGGCCAGTGAGGGTGCCCTCGCCTCCCCACGGTGAGCGTGAATGCTTTTATTGCCACAAGAGGGGTCATCTCATTGCAGAATGTCAGGCATTAAAGCGTAAACAGCAACTATCCTCACAACCAAAAGGGGTGGGACTGATTAAAGCCACAGAGAATGGGAGGGCATTTCAACCGAACACTAACCACCCTGACCCCTGTTTCAAACCATTCATTCTAGAGGGAGTGGTTTCGCTGACTGGGAATCCAAAAGATCAACAACCAGTAAAAATACTGAGAGATACAGGGGCCTCTCAGTTCATCATTAGAGAAAACGTCTTACCGTTTTCTGAGTCGTCGTTTTGCCAGTCCAGTGTTATTGTCCAGGGAGTAGAACTCGGATTTGTATCTGCCCCTTTGCACACTATTCACATTCAGTCAACATTAGTCAGCGGAGTTGTTAAAGTGGCTATTCGTTCTGCGTTGCCCATACCAGGCATTGACTTCATCCTAGGTAATGACCTTGCTGGAGGTAAGGTCACACCCATTCCTGAGGTGTTAGACAGACCCGAGCTGAGCCGGGATTCTGACCCAGCCCAAGACCAGCCTGCCATTTTTCCAGCTTGTGTAGTTACGAGGGCCCAGACAAAAAAGTATGGTCCTGACTTGGCCGATTCCTTCATGAGGTCAGATCCCGTTGGTGACGTGATTAACTTTACCTCTGGATCTAAGGTTCAGGCCACAGTTCCACCTGCTGACAAAACACAACCAGTTCTGGATTTGCCAGTCTCCCGAGAGGAGTTCATTATTGCACAGAAAAATGATGTAACCCTGTCCAAGTGTCATTCCTCCACTCTCAGTCAACAGGATGCCAAAAGGAAAAAGCTGGCTTACTTCTCTGACGAAGGTCTTCTGATGCGCAGATGGACAAGTGAGGTCTCGGAAGACGCAGACTGGTCTGCAGTTTATCAAGTGGTTGTACCTACTGCTTATTGTACCCAGGTACTGTCCTTAGCACATGACCATCCATGGTCAGGACATTTGGGGGTTAATAAAACATACACCAGAATTCTGAAACATTTTTTCTGGCCCGGACTGAAATCTGATGTTGTTCAATACTGCCGTACTTGCCATGTATGCCAAATGACCGGCAAGCCAAACCAAGTAATCCCCCCAGCTCCTCTCTGTCCTATCCCAGTAGTAGAGGAGCCATTTCAAAAAGTGATTGTTGACTGTGTGGGGCCTCTACCTAAAGCTAAAACTGGAAACCAGTTTCTTTTGACTGTCATGTGCGTTTCAACCAGGTTTCCCGAGGCAATCCCACTACGGAGAATAACAGCTCAGATTGTTGTCAAAGCACTGTTGAGATTCTTTTCAACCTTTGGTCTGCCTAAGGTTGTGCAAACAGACCAAGGCACTAACTTTAAGTCTAGAGTGTTTGCCCAAGCCCTGAAAACATTAGGCATTGAACACATAACCTCGAGTTCTTACCATCCTGAAAGTCAGGGGGCACTAGAGAGGTTTCATCAGACTTTGAAGTCTATGTTAAGGAAACACTGTTATAGTTCCCAACGGGACTGGGATGAAAGTGTTCCACTTGTTTTATTTGCCTGTCGGGAAGCAACCCAAGAATCTCTGGGATTTAGTCCCAGTGAACTTGTGTTTGGGCGTGAGATGAGGGGTCCTTTGAAGGTTTTTAAAGAAAGGCTAGCTACACCGGTTGACAACGCCAAAAGCCTTCCAGAGTACGTCAAGACACTGAATGACAGGTTGAAGAGGGCTTATTCCTTAACCAGGAAGGTATTAGCCACGTCACAAGCGAAAATGAAGAGACACTTTGATCAGCGGGCTGTTGACCGTTCATTTCTGCCAGGTGACAGAGTGCTCCTTCTCCTTCCGGTGCCCGGCTCCTCTCTCTCCGTTAGGTTCTCTGGTCCTTATGTTGTAGAGAGAAAACTCAGCAAGACTAACTACATTATTCAGACCCCAGATCGCAGACGTCCCACTCGGGTGTGTCATGTCAACATGATGAAGCTGTACAACTCTCGTGAACCTTCAGCTGTGCCATCTGTGGCTACGTTTCCGATGGCTTCGGTGACCAAGGTGGAGATTACCCCAGATGAAGATGGGTTGGTGTTACGGGGTGCTGAGCCTCAAAGTGCTCGACTAGGTAATTCTGTGATATTGTCGACCCTAACACAATACCTGTCCCACCTTCCTGCTGAACAGAGTAATGATATTATAACACTCATATCGGGATTCCCATCTCTGTTCAGTGATATCCCGTCTCAAACCTCTGTCATAAAACATGATGTGGTGCTGACTAACCCTACACCAATCAAACAGCGCGCTTATCGGGTTAGTCCTGCAAAGAGGGAGATCATAAAACAGGAAGTTGAGTATCTTCTTCAGAATGGATTTGCAGTGCCAAGCTCCAGCTCTTGGAGTTCACCATGTCTCTTAGACACAAAAAAAGATGGAAGCCCAAGATTCTGTACCGACTTCCGAAAGGTGAACTCTGTCACTGTACCGGATGCACATCCCTTACCTCTTATCGATGACTGCATTGATGAAATCGGGCCTGCAAAATACATCACTAAACTCGATATGTTAAAAGGGTATTGGCAAGTGCCTTTGACACAGCAAGCATCTGACATTTCAGCTTTTGTCACTCCTGACCACTTTCTGCAGTATACGGTTATGCCTTTTGGCATGTGCAGTGCCCCTGCAACATTTCAGAGACTGGTTAATAAAGTGTTGGGAAACATCCCCAACTGCAGAGCCTACTTGGATGACATCGTTGTGTATAGCAGTGACTGGTCAACCCACATGGCTACATTGAAAGAAGTCTTCATTAGCCTAGAAAATGCATCTCTCACTTTGAACCTTGCCAAATGTGATTTTGCCAGAGGCAGTGTCCTCTACCTTGGCCAGCAAGTTGGTCTAGGAAAAGTGCGCCCTGCAGATGCCAAAGTCACTGCGATTAGAGAGTTCCCCCAACCAACCACCAGGAGAGAACTGCGGCGGTTCCTTGGGATGACAGGATATTACCGACGATTTTGTAAGAATTTCTCTTCTGTTGCTGCCCCCCTCACTGACTTAACCAGCCCCTCAAAGCCGTTTATTTGGTCTGAGAGTTGCCAGCAGGCTTTCGAAAGCCTTAAGGGCTTACTTTGTTGCACCCCTGTTTTGTCTGCTCCTAACTTCTCTTTACCATTCAAACTGGAAATAGATGCCAGCGCAGTTGGGGCGGGAGCGGTGCTTCTCCAGGAGGATACCCAGGGCATTGACCATCCTGTAAGTTACTTCTCTCGGAAGTTTGACAAACACCAGCTCAGGTATTCTACCATTGAAAAGGAGACCCTTGCTTTGTTGTGGGCCTTGCAACATTCTGAAGTCTATACAGAGTCAGGTCAGAGGTCAGTCCAAGTATTCACAGATCACAACCCTTTAGTTTTCCTCTCCAAGATGTATAATCACAACCAGCGGCTTATGCGTTGGTCACTGATTATTCAGAATTATACCCTACGCCGTGGTGGGGGACGGGGGGGGACGTAACAAAGACAAATTGGATATAAAATGCTGCGAGGCTGTTTGTTTCATCCAAGACGAACGTTAGTTTTTCTTGTTAAATTCTGCGTAAATTTTTAATTGTAAAACAGGGATTTAATAACTGACCACAGGTCCCCGAGGGCCTCGTTTGATGTGGTACAGGTCGGGTGTTGGTCCAATGGGTCCCATTAAGCCTCTGGGGCCAGGTGGTCCAGGGGGCCCCGTCTGTCCTGAAATTCCTGGAGGGCCTTCTGGTCCTGGATCTCCTGAAGTATTACACACTGATATGAGTGGGTAGGAAACAACTGAAGAGATTACACACACAGACTCTGCATAATAGATGCTTCTTAGCTGTACTAGAGAGATTTCAATGTTAAGATGATGCCAACAATGCCTATATTATATGAGGAAAACCTGCACTGTGTGCTAACATTGTTTAAAAGAGGGATGACCACAAAAACACCCTGAAGTTTGGATTTTAGCTTTTCAGAGGTTTACAATTTGAGGTTACCTATAGTTTGCAGTTAAATATGGTACAAATATTAATTCTCTATTAACAGGTCAAAATTAAAAGTTGTCCAATGCTTTGAATTGTGAAAACTAAATACTCTTGTATTTTATTGATTAATGCATTTTTACCATGCTGTAAAAAGTGCATTACCCCAGTGTGGGCTTAAACCTACTAATAGCATAAGTGCTGTCAGTAATATTTTCATGTAAGGTGTGCCTAAATGCATCTAGCCTATCAGTACTTCCAACATTTTGCTTAACGTCATGACTTCTTCATAGAGGCTGGTGTTCTCCCGTAGAAACTGAGGCTGTGTCTTACCTGGGAGTCCAGGGGAACCTGGAGGCCCTGGTAAAGACATAGGTGATAGGAGTTTTTCACTCGTCATCTGCTCAGGGATGCCAGCACTGTTTGACAGCAAAGCCATCTTAGAGGAGTTACGAAAGAAAAAGAAGAAATGGTTGAATAACACTGTAAATGCCATGGAAAGTTAACTAAAAATTGCTGAATTAATTAAGCCCTTTTTTAAGCTGATTTGGAAGTTATAAGATAAGATAGGATAAGATAACCTTTATTAGTCCCACACGTGGGAAATTTGTTTTGTCACAGCAGGAAGTGGACAGTGTATATAAAACATACAAATATCTGACTGTACAATTATGCATTTAGTTTTAAAAACAGTTTTACATACAATGACTCATAAAAGCCTGCAATGTCAAACAGGAAATGAAACTTTCACCCTGGAGGGCCAACATAAACTAAAATTAAGCTAAAATTTTATTCTCTGCCAAAGATTAAAGTTGATCATCTATCTGCACCACAGTATAAGCAGTAACCCAGCCAGATGGAAGGCCAGGCAACCCCTCTGCATTATTCAGCATGACCAGGAGCTTTCCTGCTCCTGTATACTAAGTAGCATCCTTGAGGAAAAAGTTATCTTTGATCTGAGTAGAACATCATGTGGAGCTGGTGACCCCTGGGGGTAATACCTTAAAGACCTCACCATGCTGCCAGGGCTGACAAATCAGAATTCATGCAAGACGCAGAAGCATCTGTCCATGCTGGCGCGCGCGCACACACACACACACACACACACACACACACTGAAAGGTTGTGGTTCACCTGCTGATCAGTAAAAATTATACAAGACTTTAGCCTGTGACCTTGGGTACAGGTGTTCAAACTGAGGGTTCCTAACCTTTCCATGATATGAATAAATGAAATCTTTACTTACTTTTTTCTGAAACTTTAAAGAACATCTACATTTTTATGTTTATTTTATTAAACAAAAACAGTTTTTTGAGTTCCACAATGAAAACTAACATACTGCTGTCATGCACATGTGTAGCTCAGTTTGCAAGATTTGTGATATTTCTGTTGAGTTTGTGGGTGAAATGGACCAATCCAATGCGCACTTTTTTACCTTCTGTTTAAGCTGTAGGACAGACATCTTAATTTGGTAGAAATCATCACACGTGGCTGAGCAGGTTCCAGTATTCATGACATTATCAGACTTCTCAAAGAGATGTACTGCTGGGAAATGGGAAAATGTTTATGTTAACATAATGCTTTTCTTAGAAAACTGTCCGGAAAACAGACTTTACTGAAGAAGCTACATCTGGCTGCTCCCTTATTCAACAAGGATCACCACAGTGGGAAGCTCCACATTTTTGATTTGGCAGATATTTATGTTGGATTCTCTTCTTGACGTAGCCCCCAAAGGGAATTGTGTCTCTTCCTGGGACCGAACCACGTATCTTTCACTTGCTTGTCATAAAGTGTAAACCAAAAGCTATGCTTTGGGAAAGTTAACCTAAAGCGTATGATTCAGAGCTGTGTTAAATTGACCACATAAAGGGAAACCACAATTGTTATTACTGTCAGGTTACATTAAATCTGTCGCCAAAACAGTCTAATAATTCAAATAGTGTTGTTATGTTCAGCAGTGCTGCCTTCGTAACTGTTCGATGGGTTTCTGATAAGCTGTGTGAGCAGAGTGAGGGATGAGTGGCTTATGTTCTGAAGGCAAAAGCAGCAAAACAGTTATTTAGTCTTATAGTTCTGTTTGTGCTTTAGTCTTTTCAGAAACAGGTATTAAAACCTGAAATGAGGAAACTATTCATGAACCAGTTCTGACTTTATTCTGATCTGATTTGTACAACCGGATAGTGACTGCTTTCTTTGTGTGATGAATATAAGATTGAGCAGTTTTGTTCTCGCAAACACTCTCTTTTTTAATAACTGGGGAAAAGCAAATCCACTAGCGAAAAGGTACATTAACCATTGTGGGTGATTTACTGAACTAAAGTTGGCAGGGGGCTGTAAAAAATGAGTCAGTCGCTGGAAAGTGCAGAATTAAAATGAGTTCAGAGTTAACAATGTGATTTAATAACATATTGTTACAACTGAAAATAACTACATGTCTTTTTTTCTTACTTTCCTTTCCACTTTTTCAGCTTTTTGCTCGTTCGTCCAGATTTAAACGATATCTTTTTCTTTTTTTTGCCTGTCCCGTTTGGCTCTTTTGCCATCAGAATTATTGTCTAAAGGCCCAACGGATTTACTTTACCAAATGGACCATCCCAGCCTTGCCGTAATGGTCTATTTGATTCACCTTTTTTTTTATTGTTTATTTTATTTTATTTTCACTTGCTGAATACGGGACAGATTTGACTGGGGAAAAGAAAGGGGAGAAAGAAAGAGGGAAAGAAAAACAGTGGGGAAAAGGAAATGTGATAAAGGGCAAACAACAAAAACCAACAAAATAAGCAGACAAAAAATACATATATCAATCACCTCGGGTCCGTTCATCGTACCTCGCTAAGTAAGTTAGCTGGATTTGATTGTTGACGATTTCGCGTGATCTTGGATCGTTCGGTTCTCCGAAGCTCATCCGGGACTTGCTGTCATAGCAACAGATCCGTAAGCGTAAACCTGCTCGGGAGCAGGCTTACTTTATGTAAACAGGATTAGATCGCGACCACTCAGGTATGTCCGCTTCATTTATATGAAAGCAACAGCGATATTTCACCACTGTTTTACCATAAATAAATATTATCAATGTAACTAAAGATAATGCAGCACTTGATCCATTTATTGATTTCACACAGATACATACAGGTCATTTCCTAAAAAAAGGGAAATGTACTATTAATCATCTTATTACATGTGATTATTACAGATGTAATTCATATTTTAGAGTAATTGGAAATTACTTCGTGTAATCAAGATGGGAGACCACGGCTATAAAAGCGAAGGTGGATTTGGGAAGTCTGTCGCAGTCATATCCTGTCCGTTTACGCGAGCCACCCATTGCGGAAGGTGCAAGATTGATAAGGAGAGTTTTCAGAATTCAGCGTATATTGCGGGATAGACAGGATCCTTTAGCTCAGCGCGACAGTGTGCTCATAGAGAGATATCGATTTTCCCGTGAGGGTATTATTTACTTAACCAACTTGTTGACGAGGGGCTGCAGGACCACCACCTGTCTTTTTATGCTCTGCCCTTTTCTTGGTTGCTGTTATAAACAAACAGATTATTTCAGGGTCTCTTTTCAAGAGACTAAAAGCAATATAAGTGATAAATATTACCATTCTGTAGAATATTCTTATATTTCACTTTTACTTGTTCCCACTGATCAAGCACACACATCCATACATATACAATAATACTAAGTGCAATAATCCTTTCTGTCATCGTTGTATTTTTACTCAGTTGTATATAGTATTTGTATTTGTATTCTATTTTTATCTTATTGTATATTTATTTTATTTTATTCTACTGTATATAGTATTTTATTTTATTCTATTCTGTACAGTTGTGTACTGTATTTATTCTTATTGTATTCTAATTTTTGCCTCATAACTTTTGCACTGTCCACTTCCTGCTGTGACAAAACAAATTTCCCACGTGTGGGACTAATAAAGGTTATCTTATCTTATGTTCTAGTGGGTCCTGTTGTGGCTCTAATGTGAAAGAGGATATAATGTAATATAATATAATATGATATAATATAATATAATATAATAAATTTACCCTACCGCCTACTGGTGTTGGCCAGAGGGGCCGATGGCGCGATATGGCAGCCTGGCTTCTGTCAGTCTGCCCCAGGGCAGCTGTGGCTACAACCGTAGCTGCCTCCACCAGTGTGTGAATGTGAGAGTGAATGAATAGTGGCATTGTAAAGCACTTTGGGTGCCTTGAAAAGCGCTATATCAATCCACTCCATTATTATTGTTATTATTATTAAATTACTTACGAGTTTAATTTGTCAGCAACTTTCTGCCAGCCCTCTCTCCTTGCTTTTGCAGCCTTTGCAGTGTTCCCTTGCGTTTTAATTAAACTCTGAAACTCCTGAAATCCCTCACTCAAGAGTTCTTGCTCTGCTGCCGAAAAATACTGAGCGCGCTCCTTCGACATTTTCGCCGACCAATCAGAGGGTTGCCGATCAATGTTTCTACTATCGATGCATAGCCCCTGTTAAGCCACCCAGTGATCTCACATTACTTCATCCAGCTATACTAATCGTCAACAACAGGTGTGTTCGAAGAACCGGAATAGCGAGCTCAAAGTTAGCGCGATGATTTGATCTTGGATGTAGTAAGCGAGGTACGAAGAACGGACCCCTGGATCACCTGTTGAGAAAGAAAAAAGAAAACAAGCAGAAGAAAAAAAAAGAGCAACATAATAAACAACATCATGATGATCTACACTCAACAAAAATATAAACGCAACACCTTTGTTACTGCTCCCATTCCCCATGGGATGGACGTAGAGACCTAAAATTCATTCCAGATACACAATATAACCATCCCTCCCAAACAGTGGTCACAAATCAGTCCAAATGTGTGGTAGTGGGCACATCTGCTATATTGAGATAATCCATCCCACCTCACAGGTGTGCCACATCAGGATGCTGATCTGACATCATGAGTAGTGCACAGGTGTACCTCAGACTGCCCACAACAAAAGGCCACCCTGGAATGTGCAGTTTTTTGCGCTATTGGGGGTCTGGGGACCCAGAACCGGTCAGTATCTGGTGTGACCACCATTTGCCTCATGCAGTGCAACACATCGTTGCATGGAGTCTATCAGATTGTCAATTGTGGCCTGTGGAATGTTGGTCCACTCCACTTCAATGGCTGTGCGAGGTTGTTGGATATTCGTGGGAACTGGTACACGCTGTCGTATACGCCGGTCAAGCACATCCCGAACATGCTCAATGGGTGACATGTCCGGTGAGTATGCTGGCCATGCAAGAACTGGGACATTCTCAGCTGCCATCTGCCCTGAACAATGTGAACCATGATTCATCCGTGAAGCGCACACCTCTCCAACGTGCCAGACGCCATCGAATGTGAGCATTTGCCCACACAAGTCTGTTACGGCGACGAGCTGGAGTCAGGTCAAGACACCGATGAGGACGGCAGGCATGCAGTTGAGCGTCCCTGAGATGGTTTCTGACAGTTTGTGCAGAAATTGTTTGGTTGTGCAAACCAATTGTTCCAGCAGCTGTCTGGGTGGCTGGTCTCAGACGATCTTGGAGGTGAACCTGCTGGATGTGGAGGTCCTGGGCTGGTGTGGTTACACGAGGTCTGCGGTTGTGAGGCCGGTTGGATGTGCTGCCATATTCTCTGAAACGCTGTGGAGACGGCTTATGGTTGAGAAATGAACATTCAATGCACGGGCGACAGATCTGGTTGACATTCCTGCTGTCAGCATGCCAATTGCACGCTCCCTCATTGCTTGTGGCATCTGTGGCATTTTGCTGTGAGACAAAACTGCACATTCCAGGGTGGCCTTTTGTTGTGGGCAGTCTGAGGTACACCTGTGCACTACTCATGATGTCAGATCAGCATCCTGATGTGGCACACCTGTGAGGTGGGATGGATTATCTCAATATAGCAGATGTGCCCACTACCACACATTTGGACTGATTTGTGACCACTGTTTGGGAGGGATGGTTATATTGTGTATCTGGAATGAATTTTAGGTCTCTACGTCCATCCCATGGGGAATGGGAGCAGTAACAAAGGTGTTGCGTTTATATTTTTGTTGAGTGTATGTGAATATAACAGTAAATACTAAATATTAAACATTATTGTGCAGCACGTAAGATCGACAGTGCACAGTGTGCTTTGAGGTAGGAGCCAAAAAGGGTGTAGTTTGTGTGTGTGAGCTCCCGTGTGTACACCTGTGAGCATGGACGCGCTTGTATAAAAAGGTTCCTTCATGTAAAGATCTGTTAGAGGGTGTGGGGGGGCCACAGCCCCGTCCTCCAGGGCATGAAGCAGGTATGGAGGAGATCAAGACTCCAGACATCCAGAGGCCCTCAGAGCACAAGAGACCAAGGAAGACCAACAGAGGGGCAGCTGCACGATATCCCAGAAAGAGCTGAGGAGAACCCCAGATGAGGGGTCACTCAGCAGCCGCGGAGCAGAAGCCAGGGGGGGTTGCAGTGCCAAGAGGCCGGGGGCACCCCACCCCCGAAGTGGCCCGAGTGAGCCCCAGGCTCCAAGCCCCGACAAGCAGCCACCAGGAGTGAGCCGGTGTGTACCTGGACGCCCACCCCCGGACACAAAGAACCACCAACGCACCGATGTTTGAGGGCGTCTGCCACTGGCAGGGGGAGTGGTGGGGAGAGATAGGCCTCCATACCTTGGAGGACCTGGGATGTCCCTAGAGAGGTGGCGTCTGATACCCAACCTGACATATAGACACAGACATACAGGCACACACAGATACAGACATCCATTCCCACCCTCATGCTCTCATATGCAATACATAAAACGATAATATCTAATCAATAAACTTGCACATACCTCACATTCCTATGGAAACAAAGCCCATAAAAAGCACACTGTAGCTCTTCTAGTTTGGTCTCGAGCCTGTGGTTGAATGGTGAAACTGTCTGGATATTATTTTCCCCCACTATATTACAAAACAGCGGGACATAAAGTGGCAGCATGATGTGTACCGCAGTTTCTCATTCTCCAGCTTTTTGCTGAACTATAGTATGCAATGGAAGATGAACACAAGGGAGGAAGTAACAAATCTTTAGCACTTTACTGCTTCATTGCAACTGAATCTGAGGCAAAATAAGAAAAAAATGTTTTTTTATCGCCTAGAACATTTGAGCTTTCTTCAAATACACCCAGCAAATCAGGAAAGATCAGGAGTCAAAGGGGCAGCAGCACGTTGAGGAGACAGAACCATTCTGACATGCACAAGGGTCGAAGATGTCTAATGACTCCCAGGTGTCTGTGTTTTGCAGTACCCCTCCTCTTCCTCCGCCTCCCTCTCTCGCTCACATACACCAATAACAAGCTGTCAGCTTCACGTCACAGTCAGAGGTGCCCTTGAATAAAGACAAAATGTCAGTCTCTTTATTCAAGGGCACGTCTGACTGTGAGGTGACCTTGGCTGAAGAGAAAATGTCAATCTCACCTCTCTCCCCCTTGGTGCATGTTTTCCCATCTTCTTCCAGGAAGTAGCCTTTCTCACACTCACACCTGTAGCTCCCCACAGAGTTAATGCAGATCTGAGAGCATGCAGTCATGTTTTTGTCTGCGCATTCATTGATGTCTGCATCATGCGGTGACAAGAGGGAGATAAAAGAAAGACAAAGTGTCACTTCGGGTCACTTAGGTTTTACTGACAAGCACAACCTCATGATAATTTAAAGAAATATATATAAAAAATATTCATCGTAAGGTATTTTGTCTTTGTACAAAAGGAGCACAGGCTTCTTTTAAATGACCGTTAAGATCAAATAATCAAACATTATTTTAAAAGATGACACTGATTAATATGTATGTGGTGTACCCACCCAGACAATAGGGCTTCTCTCGCCTTCTGTGACGCTCACGGTCATAGCGATAGCCGGGGTAACAGGTACACACCACTCTGCCGAAATGATCGGTACACTGCTGCTCACAGGGGGCGCCGGCGCATACGTCATAGTCTGGACATAAATGAAGCGCTTTGTCAGTATGAGCAAGAAAACAGAAACTGAGCATCTCAGATCCATCTACCATTAAGTTTTTATTATTACATATTATAAGACTAAAGACTGGATGGGTTTGGGAAGAATTCCCAAAATAATCAGAGAAGCACAGGAGAGATATCCAGTTTCATACCTTCAGGAATGCACTGGCCCAGAACAAACTTAAAGCCCTTGCAACACTTCTTTCTGTAAAATATCAAAGGAACATGTGCATAAGAAGACAAATTCACTACTTTAATACACAAAGGTGTATTTACATAAAATATACAGTACTGTGAGAATATACAGAAATGAGCTCCTCTTTTTCTCTTTGTATTTTGCTTCCAAGGAACCAGACTTACAATTCTTTTAAGTGATCTTGAGCAACACTTCTTCAGGTCGAAAAATGCTTTTCCGCTCATGTTCAGTCCACTCCTTGTACCCGAACATTTTCAGAGGAATGTTTTCGGTGTGTTAAGCCTAACACTGACCTATGAATAATTAAAGTATTACAAAAGGCCCCTAACATGCAGGGATGAACCAATGTTTTCTCTACAGATAACAAAAATATTAACAAAGAACAACATTTAAACTGTACCTTTGGGCACTTTAGCAACCTGTCCCAAAAGATATAATTTGTCCCTTTCCTTAGCTGAATCGACAACAAATGCCAAAGATAGCACAGTCTGACGGGTATAAAATACTGTAGTACTTCAGCACCAATAAAACAATTACTTAAATGGAATGCTTATTGACCCTCTTAACACTGACCTATGAATCACTGAAACATAAAAAAGGCTCTTAACTTACAGGATGAACCAGTGTTGTTTTTACACATAACAGAAAACTTAGCAAAGAGCCAATTTCAAATTGTATCTTTGTTACTAGTCTGTTGTAAGAACACATAATTTGTTTCCATTTCTTTAGCTGATTGAATCCATGAAACTCCCAAAGATAACACAGTTTGACAGACATACAATAGTATTTTTTGCACAATCAAGTTGATTCCCAAAGAGCTATTAGCTGAAACGCTGCCATATTGTAGCATAATGTACAGTGTGGACTTAAAAAAGTGGACAACTGGAGAACAAAAGAAGATGTGGCAGGCCTTAAAAATGATTTACAGCAGATGAACAGTATCTAAAAGTCATGTCCTTAAGAAATAGGAAAAAATCCAGAAAACACAAGACACAGGTCCTGAGAGACACGTCAGGTCCTTCAGTTGATCCATCTACTGTTGACTAAAGCCTCATTAGAAATGGTCTCAGTGTAAGGGTGGCTGTTGAGAACCCATTCCCCCAGGGAGATGGGGAGAAAAGGCTGAGGTATGCCAAATTACCCAAGAACTAGACTGAAAATCATCGGTAACAGGTCTGATGGAAAGATGGATCCAAGTGTAAGATTTCTGGGTCATAAATATATGGAAGACATCAGGAAAGAGGTAAAACAGTCATTTTCTATAGCCATCTGCTTGGCACTCTGTCATGTTTAGGACTGCAACAGCGATCTTGTGAATGCTGATGGAACGTGTTGACAACACTATTTAAAAGCATCTGATTGGCGACACCTTCATTTTTCAGCAAAATTATCCCAAACACACTGCCAGTGCAGTAAAAGCATACCTGGAAAAAAAAACACACACAAGGAGCACTGTCAGTCATTGATTAGCCTCCTCAGAGCACAGGCCTCAGACTTATTACAGCAATGTGGGATCATCTTGACAGAGAATGAAACAAAAAGGCAGCCAACATCCAAAGGAGACATTTGAATGTCCTTTAAGAAGCTGGGAGAACTATTCCTGAAGACTGCTTAAAGAAATTAGAAGAAAGCTCGCTAAGAGACTTCAGGCTGTGTTGAAGAATGAAGGTGGTCATACCAAACACTGACTTTCAAGCTTTTAAGAAAAGTAAAAACTAAACTGTTCCAATATTTCAGGCTGTTTATATGAACGTGTTTGAAGAAATCTAAAACTAATTTTGTTATGCACGCACATGCACACATAACCACACACACATAACCACACACACACACACACACACACACACACACACACACACACACACACAACCACACACACACACACACACACACACAAACAGCTGTAGGCAGATCTCGTTGCTGTGTCTGTTTCTGCATGTTTGCTCAGGTCTAATTACACTTCTTTGAATTTCAACATAATTCAGAGGACTGTAAGTTGACTATGGTAGTTTTTTATTTTAAAAAAACATTTGTGACTCTTCAGGTTTCCACAGGAGGAAATTAACCTGCAAAAACCAGATTTGAACCCTTACCTCAAACTTAACACTTTAACTCATGCACAAGTGATTATCATACAAAAGGAACACTCACCACTCAAGAGATTCTTAATGGGGAAAGAGCAGGCCATGTGTAACGCATCTATGTATAAATTCAAATATGGTGCACTGATGTATTTTTCACTGAGTACATATGATTTGCTGGGTTGTTGAATTGAGTGCAGTGATTCTGAACATCAGAGAGAGGGGTTTTAGCACATAAATGAGGTACTGGTCAGTTCCTGAAATCAGTCAAGATGACCACCATTGTTGATCTGCATAGTATGAAACATACTGACTGAGGAACAGATCTATGCATGTACCACACACACACACACACACACACACACACACACACACACACACACTGGACGCTGTCACAGAAGCGCTGATTAAGACAACTGGCAACTTCAAGAGCTGCTACTCTTATTAATCTTTCCTTGTCATATTTGTACTGTAAATCAGTTTGTAAAGCAGGTATGAAATTATTGTACAGAAAACAAGCAGATCTGTGCACATCTGTCTTTCAATTTATGTTGATTGCATCCCAGCATACTGAATGTTGGGAGAAGCTTGGATTTAGACACCCCGAGAGAGTAGATCTGAGGATGGCTTCCTGCGTGACCCAATATCGCATGTCGTAATAACATCCCCCTGAGGGCAGAAGGCACTTATAGCAAATAACCAGCTTAGCAAAATAACCAGGGTTAGCTGAACAATCATGAGAAAACAAACATCTATGTCCGTCTCCAAAGGATCACGAAAGAGGCAACAGCATCCCATGGAAACTGGATCCCAAGCTGTGTTCAAGTTCATTTTTACTGAGCTGCATCTTTTGTTTTATTAAATTAGCATCCAGGGAAATGCTGATTATCTCTATCATTTTATACCTCTCCGTACTGTCTCTCATTATATTATTAAATAAACATGTGTAATTGCACTGGTATTTGGTTTCCTTGCTGATAAAAAAGCACTTTAAACACAACTAAGTATTATCTGACATTTTCCATTTTTACAAATTGGCTAAATGTAAATTACTGATTTATTATGACACCACTTGGTTAAACATTTGTATTTTGACATGTGTGGACACAAAAACTAAGAGATAAAGGGTGATGGTAAAGACATGACCTGTCTAAAAGTTAAAACAACATGCTTTGTAAAGACATGGGATGATAGATGCTTGGGTTTAAGGTTGGTGCACTAAGGCTATAAAATACCCTCAAACTATCCACATGATTTATTTCCTGATTGTGAAAAATCTGCCACAACTCCTTAATGGAAGTCCTCAGAGATAAATGGATAATACATGACAACAAAAAATGTACATGCCATATAGTGAAGTACATGCTCAAAAACGAATGCACTGTGTTGATATTACTGCTCATTTCTGTCAAATTCCTACATTGTGTAGTGGTTAGGGTTGTAGCTAGTGTTTGTAGTCTACACAAGTGTAACACTGAAGCGCTGAAGTGCTGGGATTAAGTGTGATGACAGATACCTTAACTGTTATAAATGCAGCATGTACCAAGACAACTCCTGATTCACCAAAAACTATTTAGCAATTTACCTCTGCTCCTCTAACACTGTTTAATAGCAGAAAATGCTCTTATCCTAATCACGCTCCACACTTGGGGAGAGTCAGGGATCACGACATGAATGCTTCTTTGCTCTCTTACCAACAACAACTATTAAGGAGTTTGTGCACGGCCACTTAACCACAAAGCACTTTATGATTCAGCACACAAAACAAAACCCCGCCGAGTTTTGACGCACAGAGCCTTGGCACTTTTCGCAACAACAGCTTCTCTCCCCTGCAAGCCTGCCGTTCGCTCATGTGCTTCATGCAAATCGGCAAACAAATTTGAAACACATGTGGATTTCATTCATATTCATGAGTGAAAGAACAAGGGAGAAAGATTTCCCAGGTGCATTCATGCCACTTTTCTACAAGAATATCAGGGAGTCACAGGCCTGCACACGCACAATGCCCGCATGTTGTGACTGACACTTGATTTCACACACACTAGACTGTGAAAACCTGCACTTATTCAGAGTGATCAGGACAACACACAGCCTGTTTGTTTTGTCACCTGTGCCTTTTTCTTCACCACAAGGTTATTTAAATGTGCTAGTAATGCATATCTTCTTACAGGGGGGCCCCTGAAATCTAGACATAAACTAGTCTGACCTCAGTTACCCGAGGTGAACCATAAGCACTCTAATTACCTTATAAACAGAAGCCCTTCCCTGAACCAACACGGTGCACCCAGCTTGGCCTGGCAGTGCCTTGTGACACACTAATTCACCACAGCACACAGAAGCATCAACTTCAACATTTGGATACAGCAAGAAGTTCGAAAAATAAATCGATCATCGCTTTACAAAAAAGGAAAAATAGCAAACTGAATGGTAACACACTCACACACAAACACACAGCTGTGAGACAACACATGCACTCTGCTCCATGGAGGCTTATTTGTCTAACATTGCTGCCAGTGATTCTGCATTCCTCACAAGAGAAGAGGTTTCTTAAAGTGAAGAGGATGCAGCTTCTGTACTCAGATTAGCCTGATCGTGCTAAAAAGAGTGGGACATAAACGAAACCACCGTTATGACCATATAATGACTACCAGGATTTTCTGTTTTTCTTGGACTTGTGTTTATATTAATTAAAGTCTCGGTAGCTTGAAGAGACAAAACAAACAAACTGAAGACACTGATGACATTTTCAATAGTGGAGCTTGTTGAGTATTGCAGCATCGACAGCGATCAACTCGAAGGAAAATGACGACGGAGGCAAAAATGTCCTTAATATTTTGGGAACTTTATTCCTCATTAACACGCGGCAAAACTTTTCTCATGGGTGCCATTTTCGTTGTGGTATACTTTTTTTTTTCTTAGGGGCGTGATGACGCAGCATCCGTGCTCTTACAATGAAACAGTGCCTCCTTGTGGTGGCAACTAAAATACTGTCTCTGTTAAACCACAGTAACCATAATGCAGTTAAACACTGTACAACATGAGTACACACAATGAATATCTTAACACCCCCTCTTGTACTCAGGTTGCTGGAATCAAAGAAAAGTTGTACAATAAACGATAAACAGTTGTACAATCTCTACCACACTTCCTTTTTTCTTTTTCTCTCCTTTTTTCTTTTAAGCACCAAACATAACGTTAGCAAACTTAGCAAGTTTTAGCTTAGAAACAGGTTTGGTCATAACATCTGCAACCATTTCTTCAGTGGTGCAATATAACAGACACATTTTCTCTTCATTTACAATGGACCTTACAAAATGATATTTAATGTCCACATGTTTGCACCTCTGTCGGCTCACAGGGTTTTTAGCCAGGGCAATTGTTCCCTGATTGTCCTCGTACACTATTGTTTGAGTGTAGCTGTAGTCATCTATACCTTTCAAAAGCTGTTCTAAATATATACACTCTTGCATTGTGGAAGCCAGAGCCATATACTCTGCTTCACAGGTAGAGAGCGCCACAGTGGGCTGTTTCTTGGTCTTCCATGAAACTAAAGAACTGTTGTTACATAGACGTACACAGTAACCAGTAGTGCTGCGTCTGTCGGCAGTGTCACCTGCCCAGTCAGCATCACTGTAGGCCACTAGACCCAAATTTTCATCTGTGTTTCTTCTAAAACACAACTTCTTATCTTTGGACCCTTTGAGATATCTCAACACGTTTCACAGTTCCCCACTGTTCTTCTGTAGGCTCATGGAAATGTTGCGATAACTTGCTTACCACAAAACTCAGGTCAGGACGGGTACCTGATGCAAGGTATATAAGACTGCCTACAGCCTCTCTATACATCCTCACATCTCTTATCTTAGTAGCACCTTCTGTGTAACACAACTTCTGATCACAGGGAGTTCCTCTGGGTTTACAGTTCTGCATGTTAAACCTCATCAGTATCTTGTTGACATAGGTTTCTTGTGACATTGTTACACATCCATCAGACTGAGTGAAATCAATACCCAGAAAATGCTTAAGTCTGCCCAAGTCTTTCATCTTAAATTTGACTGAAAGCATTTCTTTCGCATCCTTCATTACCTTTTCATTGCCAGCAGCAATTATCAGGTCGTCCACCCAGATGATCATAATCACCTTACCATCTTTTGTCTCTTTGGTATAAACACAGTGGTCTGCTGGGTTTTGCCTGAAACTGTTCGCTGTTAGGTATTCATGCAAGATCCTATTCCAGTTACGACCAGATTGTTTTAACCCATACAAGGATTTTTGTAATCTACAGACTAGCCCTTCTCCCTCTTCATAACCTTCTGGCTGATCAATGTAGATTTCATAATCAATGGGAGCGTGTAAATATGCTATCTTCACATCCATTTGATGGAGTAACAGGCTCTCCTGCGCTGCTTTCTGTAACAAAACTCTTATGCTGGTTAAGTTGGCTGTTGGTGAGAATGTCTCTCCATAATCTATCCCCAACTGTTGGCTGTAACCTTTGGCTACGAACCTTGCCTTGTATCGGTCGTTTCCCTCAATGTCACTCTTAACGGAATAAACCCACTTCCCCCCCACTGTTTTCTTTCCCTTTGGCAAAGTGGTTAGGGTAAAAGTGTCATTTTCCCGTAACGAGTGAATTTCTTCATCCATGGCTTTGATCCAGTTCTTTGAGTTAGCTGATTCTATGGCTTCCTTAAATGTGTTTGGGACACCACACACTGCCCTGTAGCAGTAGTCTATGGTAGAGATGGACCGATCCGATATTACGTATCGGTATCGGTCCGATACTGACCTAAATTACTGGATCGGATATCGGAGAAAAATAAAAAATGTAATCCGATCCATTAAATATCACGAAAGCACCTCACAAAACTTGCAACACGCCGTAACTCACCTCAGAACGTTAGCACGTCGGAGCAGTATGCATCACGTGATAGAGCGGCTGTGGCATGCGGGACCTGTGGTCTGGATAGCATTTGGAGCTTCGCTAGCAACCCGGCATTTCATCTCCGACAAAGTTATCCCCGAGAGAAGTAAAGCAAGTGTGTAAGTCCATCTCTGAATGTTTGTAAAGCATTCCTGCGTTAAGCTTAACGAGCGACTGCCTCTCGCTCTCCGGCTGCTACTTCAATCGTGAAACTGCTTAAATGATCAGCTGATCGGCTTTTCTGTCGCGAGTCCGTCTTTGTTTTTGGCCCACTTTGCACCAGAAAGAGGAAACCAGCGGCTGAACAACAGCAGCACGTTTAAGCTTGATAAGCTGTTGTTAGAATTTATTTAATATTACTTTCTACACCAGGATCGTTTTCTACGTAGCTGACGCTGGTAACTGTGCAGGGGCGGATCTAGCAAAGTTTAGCCAGGGGGGCCGATAGGGCATTAACTGGGAAAAGGGGGCACAAAGACATACTTTTCTTTCTTATTCTCATTTAAAATGTCTAGCTTTTAATAAATAATTATCTGACACACAAAGTTTTAATTTGATGTAAAATGAATAGAAGTCAATTACTGTATATAGTAACTATTAAGTCTAATATATATACCCTAGTAAGCTATAGTACTTTTTCCTTTGGGAAGGTACCATCTGTGCAGTCTGCAATTTTGTTGAAGAAAGATGTTGAATCTATTTAATATTTCTTGAAAAATAATTGATTTCTGTGCATTTTTTTTTTCCACACTGCATCAAATTAAGGTTGATTACGTCGATTAAGCATCATGAGGTGGAGGGTGAGGGGTGGTTCCCTATTTTTTATTTATTTATTTTTGTTATTGCTGGGAGTTGGAACCCTATTAGTTAGGTTGCTTAATATTTACGCTAAGTACTCTTTAAAATACCAGAATAGGGAGGATGGTGTAGGTTTAAGTTTATTAGATTGATCAGTATTGCTGAACTATGAAATATTTTTTTTGTATACAGGTATAACAGAATAGCTTTAGTGTAGTTGTTGTTTTAAACTTGAGTATGAACTTGCAGACTTGCAAAATGCAGCAAGATATTTTAAAAAACAGTTTTGTTGATTAAAAAACACTATATCGGATTCATATCGGTATCGGCAGATATCCAAATTTATGATATCGTATCGGACATAAAAAAGTGGTATCGTGCCATCTCTAGTCTATGGTAGTGTGGATCTCATCGCCGCCACTGTTGGCAGCTACAAAGTCATTTAAATGTCCCGGTTTTCTTCTCTCCCTAAGAGGATACCTTTTGTTGACAAATCCATCACTTGTCACATTTGTCTCTTTTCGTTCACGCTCATCAGGTATACCACTTTGTGGACTTGTGTCTGTCACAATAGGTTCTGGAACCTCATTGTCCTTGTCACCTTTCTCTGAAGGTCTGTTAGCCATAGGCTGTCTTACTCTGCTACAGTCATCATTTAGTTCTCCCTCATCTGTCTGTGTTTGTCTTTCTACATTTACTTTGCTCACAAACTTAACAAGTCTATGTTTCTGAACTTTCTCAGTTTCAGGGTGGTAAACTAAGTAGGCGGGACTGTTCTTATCATAACCTACAAAGAAACCTTGGTCACATTTTGAATCAAGTTTCCCCTTGTCCTGTTTGTATGCATAGCACACAGACCCAAATTTCTGCATTTTTGACAAGTCTGGCTTTTTACCTGTCAGCATTTGGTAGGGTGTTTTCCCTGTTCGCTTACTAAAGCATCTGTTCCGTGTTACAGCAGCAGTTTGAATGGCATAGTTCCATAGGCATTTCGGTAGCTGACTCTCAATTAGCATGCACTTGCCCATCTCGAAAAGAGTACGCCACCCCCTCTCGGCTGTACCGTTCTGATGGGGTGAGTACGGGGCTGATGTCTCATGCTTAATGCCATTTTTCCTTAACAGGGTTTGGAAATCTCTGCATGTGAACTCTGTCCCATTGTCTGATCTAATGCATTTTACGTTGCCATATGGTGCAACATCCGCTAGAAATTTCTCTGCTGCCTGCACTGTATCAGTTTTCGTCTTCAGGAAATATACAAACACTGAGTTTGAATAATCATCAGTGAATGACTGCACATATTTGTACCCATCAATAGATTCAGTGGCTATCGGACCTGCTAAATCTGTGTGTACCATTTGTAAAGGAGCCTTTGCTCTTGTATCCGGATCTCTGTTTCGGGTTTGTGCAAACTTTCCCTGGATACACACATCCTTTTCAGGTCTATCGGTTCTCCCCTTAATCTGCATACCGTTAACCACACCTTGCAATCTTACTACATCTTCATAGTTGCAATGACCTAATATCTCATGCCATGCCTGTATGTCATGACAGGTGTTACACTTATCATTACCCTCAACTTCAGTCTGCAAATAGTACAACTTGCCATACACATGAATGTTAAAGTTAGTACCGTCTTTGTGGGTCAACGTGTCCTGCCCTTGTTTAAAGGTGACTGTTGCTCCTAATGCAGTGGCTGACTTTACAGAGAATATGTTCTGGGGGTATGATGGAATAAACAGCGCATCTTTCAGCATTGCTTTGCATCGCTGGCCTGTATTGTCAATCAGGAACACCTCTGCGTCCCCCCTCTGTTGGGCGACGCCTCTGCACTGGGTACCGTCTGCCAGTTCTACGCTGTGTGACTCCGCTCTGAACGCGTCGTCGAAGCTCTTGAACTTGGCGATGCTGTTAATGATGTGTGAGGTAGCCCCAGTGTCCACCAACAGGCCTTTCTCCTCAATGCTGTACGCTGACTGCTGGACTTTGATGTCTACGCCCTTAATCCTGAAGGCATAATCTGGCGTTTCTGCTTTGGATCCGTTGCCGCTCTCATCTGCGACCTTCCGCGCGCCATCTTGTTTGTCTTTATGTCTACATGTGGTATCACTGTGTGTGCTGCTTTTGCAATGACTGCACCACGTCCTCCGTCTGCACACTTTTGCTCGGTGGCCTTTTAGTCCACACTTGAAACACACAATGTCCACATCGCTCTTGTATCTGCATTGTGCGCTGGATCTCGTGTGCTCACGCCCGGTTCTTCCTCCTGTTTTCATTACGTTGTCGCTACACTCGGATGCGCTTGACTTTTCAGTGTCTTCGAAACTCCGTAGCTTTGTTTTGAACTCAGCAAATGTCATATCGTCTTTATCGTGAGTAACGTGTATTGCAAATGGCTTAAAACTTTCAGGTAGACCTTTTAAAACCATAGCAATCAATAATCCATCACCTAAAGTCTCACCCGCATTGCGCAGTGCTGTAATGGCGGCCTCTGCTCTGATGACATAGTCTGTGACAGTCTCTTCCCTCTTTTTCTGAAGCGATGATAGCGTGGTGTACAGGTTGATGATTCGGGGCTTCCCCTTTCCAGCGTAGTAGTCCCTCAATATTTCTAATGCTCTTCTCCCATTATCAGGGGCATCTCTCATAATCAGTGAGAGGCTTTTATCGTCCAAAAATTGGATTAACTCGGCGTAAGCGTCAGCGTTCTTCTTACCGTCTGCTGCTACTTCAGCCTCACTGTTCGGTTCCTTCAGAACAGTGGCTTTTAATCCCAACAAGTGCAAATATCCTAGCACCTTAGTTTCCCAAAGTTCATATCTGGTCTCATCTCCGTCAAACATGAGTCGAGGCAGCCTGCTTGCTCCTCGTTGATCCATGTTGCTATTTAGCCGTTAGCCCGCTATCCGTTGTGGCTCCGGATCTTCATGAGAAAAAACTCTTCTTCGAGTCGGCCCTGGGCCCATAACCTGTTGAGTATTGCAGCATCGACAGCGATCAACTCGAAGGAAAATGACGACGGAGGCAAAAATGTCCTTAATATTTTGGGAACTTTATTCCTCATTAACACGCGGCAAAACTTTTCTCATGGGTGCCATTTTCGTTGTGGTATACTTTTTTTTTTTCTTAGGGGCGTGATGACGCAGCATCCGTGCTCTTACAATGAAACAGTGCCTCCTTGTGGTGGCAACTAAAATACTGTCTCTGTTAAACCACAGTAACCATAATGCAGTTAAACACTGTACAACATGAGTACACACAATGAATATCTTAACAGAGCTTTTACAAATGACTCATAAATAAATAAAAGGATGGCTACAATCATAAAAACAAAAGAACACGCTAACAGAAACATATCATTAATATACAAATGCATATAACCATCCACAACAAAACTTATTTCATCATCTACCCCATTTGACAGACTTCTGATGCAGCTATGGTTTGTTCTATGAGGTTCTTCCTAATTAGTTTAGATTTTTAGGCAAAGCTTCAGAGTAGAATAAAAATATTATGACTGTGGATGTGGGTTGTGAGTCTGATTGTGAGTAAGGTTACCTTACACCTTGACCTTCCAGAGACTCTCTGTACTTTGAAAACATTTGGTGATAAAACACCGATCTACAGTTTCTACATTAGAAACTAAAATGATCTAAAAAAAGGCAGAATTTCAGGTCTGAACTCAACACGAAACACAAAACAAAACAGACTTTATTGATTGTTTATATTTCCACTCTTTTCAGATCTTTCACACATTGACCAGTTGAATATGTATATATTATTTACACGTGTAATTTGACATCTGTGAAGGTAGTGTACATAGGTAAGGTAAACTACATAGGTTAGTGTAATTTGTTCATCGATGTTGTGTTTTCATGTATTTCTATTTGTTATTTGACCTGCCCAGGGACTGTTAAATTAAGTTAAATCTGGTACAATGCATCGTTTTCCTTAGGAGATTAATGTTTTTTGTATATGGTCCCAGACAACTAAAGAGGGAAAATTAAATGGAGTGAACGTGAGTGGCTGCCAAAGAATAGCTGATATGCTGGTTATTCTGACAATAACTTTCCCCAGCCCGCTGAGTCCGTATCTGATGATCAGTCTCAAAGGCCTCTGATAATTTGCCACGCTAACTGAACCTTCAGACTATTTATTCTCTCTGGATCGCAGACATTTTTCCATTTTTTCTCCTTTTACCTCACTCTTTGGCACTTTGGCACAGTCCTTTCAATTTCTAGTTTCTTTGAATTCTCTTCACTTTTTACTTGTTTCATTGCACCACATCACCGCCATCAGCACCGTCTATTCGCCTCACAGTCTGCATGAACGTGCTATGTGTCGTGAGATGCTAGTGTAAATACAACAGGACCTCCTGTTTATACTGCAATTAATCTGGTGTGAGCTTTAGTCAACTGATTGTTGTGGAAAACCTGCAACACAGGACTTTGCGTGGTTGCACAAAACTAGGGCTGAACGATTATGGAAAATAATCTAATTGCGATTTTTTGCCCCAATATTGCGATTGCGATGCGATATGCGATTATTTTTTAAGGTATTTGTCTTCTGTATTATTAAACAAAGACAAGCAATACATCATATAGTATGGCCAATACTATATTACATTAATTTTAAACTGTTCTTTCCTGGAAGACAGACCTCTGTTATGATGACATGAGGTGATGCATGAATTGATGACTGACATTTTTATTTAACTTCTTCAATCACAACAGTATATTTGAACATACACAATAGTTTATTTTTAGCTTACAAACATCTGAGCATAAAGTGCTGACAAGGAACCCTGGTGTAAACATTAAAATGAAAGTCAGTACAATGTGCAGATTGCAGAAATATACATAAAAAAAATCAGTGGCTTTACCACACTCAGTTTTTCGACATCTGTGAACTACTAGACAGTCATTCAATTAAAAAATAATATTAAATAAATAAAACTAATAAATAAAAAATACACACATCTTACTGATCTCTGCAGTCAGTAACATTACACATAAAGTGCAAACATAATAGCAATTGTATAAACACACACACAAACACGCCTTTAAAGTTTAAAGGCGTGAAATTGGACGATCTAGCCTTCTGAATCAGAAGGCTAGTTCTGATTAGCGTCACCGCTGTCTCGGTGAAGTTTAATAAACTCGGCCGTCTGCTTCTTGCTATCTAAAATATAACCAGACACTGGTGTAAATTCTCGACTGTCTCATACTTCTGTTTAATAAGTTTTCTGTTTGACGTTTAGTCAGCTGTGTGAAAACCAAGGAGGAACCCATCCGGGGGATTAATAAAGTTTTATTTTATCTAATCTAATAACTTTAATCTCAGCCAAACCGATTTACTCACGAACAAACAAAACACTGAAAAAAGCCCAACAATAACATTTTTAGGTTGTCTAAGTGACTTATATATTACGTTTAACCCGAGCAGCGAAACTCCGCGGTGATCTGAAAATGATGTCCCGGGAGTTGTGCCGTTCTCGGCCGCATCAGTAACCCTCGAGCTCCCGGCTAGCTGTCGAGCTGGTGGGTAGCAGACGCCTCTGAAAACGTCGAAGCACTTTTGCAAATATGGGATATCTTGATAAACCGAGCAGATATTTGATGTTTACACAACTACTTTCTCGCCTGAAAATATGTTAAAAGTTTATTTTGTGACCCAGAAAGATTAGTATGAGTAATTTTAAAACTTAGTAGCGGCCGCCATTGCTGGAAACTGGAGTTTGGCTGGGCCGCGCTATGAATTCTGGGATATGGTAGTAATTTGGACAGCCTTCGGCGCGTCGCTGTGACGTAATCGGTCTACAAATGCGGCCTCAGGAGGATGCAGCCCATGAATTGTATAATATAATCGCAGTATAATCGCAGCCTTTGCGGTTAGAAAATTGCACTTGATCATGTCGCGATATTATCGCAAATGCGATATATCGTTCAGCCCTACACAAAACCATCTGTTAAATCAGACGTTTCCTCATCAACAGTACCTCTGCCCAAATTCTTTTTCAGTCTTTCAGTCTCATGTTTGGACCGCAAGAGCTTCCTCTTGCAGTTCTTTCAGAAATATTCTCCTGCAGCCGCCAGTTTCTAATCTAGATCCCAAACACAGACCTCTGAAATGTTCACAAAGCAACTGTTCTGCAGACATATTACATGCTTAGTATTCCATGCCGTTCATTAACAGCTCACTTTCACCTTTACTGCAGGATCCTCTGCTGTTTAGCAGAATTTTCAAGCTCTAGCCGATATCATCACTCCCTCACTCAGCTATCAGATGCTTTAAAAATAAGCTATAATAAGAAGTTTCCAGTGAGCACTAATTTAACAGTAAGTGTAGGGGTTGTTGAAGTGTTCTGCAAAGACACCAAACTGAGGAACTTGTCCAAGTGTTTAACCCTTATCTTGAAAAACCAGACTTGAGTGAATGATTGTGACATGACAAGAGTAATAATTCTCACAAATTAGCAGTCAGAGGTAGTGACATGAATGTTATGAATGACATCTTTTGTTAATATTAATGTTACTGAGGTAAACTCTAAGAAATGTGTGAGGGTCAGAACTGGAGCAGTAATGGGTCACATTTCTTTGGATCAAGCTGACAGTACTTGAGCTTTGTTATGTGCATTTATGAGCAAACTCTTGGTATAAATACCTGTCCTTCGAGGAAGGAAACAGAGGACAAGGGGATAGAGTCCTCTTTAAGCCAGAAACATTCAATGTGTGTGCTCAGATGTTCGACCTTTACACTCGAGCTTCATTTTTATGGCAAAGGTTTAGCTTAGCAGCTGTTTGGGCTCTTGTGTGCTGCAGACACTTCCTGGATGTTATATCACGATTCAGTGTGTTTTTCATTTAAGTTTCGCAGAACAGTTAGAAGAAAGAGAGATGGCATATACGTAGGTCCTGAAAAACTCTTGCGGATGTTTTCCATATTTGTATATTGCTGGGAAGGTTGGAGCATTTTATTATGTCTAGGATTCTCTGGAATCTCTGTGTATCTAGCTTTCTCCAAATATTTTAACGAAAACAGCCACTCCCTTCAAAATATTCCAAAAAAATTCCCTCCCATTCATGAAGAAACAAGGAAAAAAACAACAGTAATACCAGATATTGCCTCAAAATGAAGTGAAACCTCAGGTCAACCGAGGCCTGCTCCCTTCATGTAGTCATCACAGATTATAGTTACAAATGCAGACAAATTCAGCCACGAAGACACAGGTGCACAGATAAAGACATAAGACTCTCTCTGCAGCTTCAGGGACATCACGGTGTAATATAAACCAGTTTTTTAAGGCCTCCTGGTTTGGACGTGTGTTTCTGAGCTTCATTTAGATTATGTCATTTAGAAATAAAACTCCGGCATGTCACAATGTGTCTTATTTCTGCAAACATGCAATAGTTGTCAAGACAAACAGTGGCTAAGGTTCAGCCAACGCGTTACAGCCAGACAAAACTAAAGAACATTAAGAGAGGCAGTTCCGTCTGCCAGTGCTGTATCCAAAAAAGGGGGGAAAATTCTCCCTGATGAAAATGATTTCACAGGAACACATAAAAAACAAACTACGGAGTGCATCTTCCAAATGCCTGGATACCTTTGTGTTTTCCAAACCTCCCACTGAGAAAACAAAAGACTCTTGGAAAGGTCATTCTTTCTGCTAAAAATAATACACTCAGAATGAAATAATCAGATGGTTGCAGACCATAATTTTCTCTGTAGCAGCGAGCAGGGGATCTTAACATTCTTTCTTTGCGTCTGTTGCTCTTACTTCAGCTTCAGCTATCTCCAATTATTATCACTTATTATAATGTAATTAAAGGCAACTGTTTGGAAACACCATAAAAGGTAACTGAGCTTGGAAAATGTGTTTTTCCACTAGCTGATATATGTCTGGTAGAAGGAGGTTATTACCAACAGCAGTTGGAGCATGATAACCTCTAAACCCACTGTGTAGTCTAAGTTGACATTGCATAGACTGTGGCATCCAAGAACAACTCAGCTGTTCAAGGTTACAAGAAAAATAAATTAACCATGTCTGGACTATACTAGGGTGACAGATGTGCAGAAAATTATTGGCCACTGCACTGTTTTCTGCTGACACACCTATAGCCTAACAAAAGAGTTCACTTTAAAATTTCCCTAACAATTCGGGTTTAAAGATTCACCTGGAAGAGCAGGTATCAGGGCAATGCAAAAGAGCATCCGAACAGACGCCCAGACACTCAGCCTTGGCTTTTCATCAAATTATGTGTTTTGGCTAAAACCTTTTTTATAACAATGTGGCACACAATCAACCCTCTGGAATCAGTCGCACAGATCTGGTACACAGCTAAGGTCTCTCTGGATTGGATTTGTGCAAATGTATTGCTCAATTTCATGGCACTTATTTCAAACAGCTTAATTTTTGCCCTTTTGTTTTCATATGCTCTCTTGTGACACGCTGGTAACAGAGAGGCTTAGTAAATGAAGGAAAAATGCGAAAATCTGCTTCCAGAGCTCTGTGTAGCAGCAGAATATGTTGCTTTTAATTACATGAAAGTGTTTCATTGTGGTTAGAGGAAACTTTCAACATTTTGACAAGTGCACTTATTTATCTATGTGCGAATAAATGAAGAGTGAGACATCTTTGAAGTCTGTACGAACATGAAGCTATAGCCAGCAGCCTCTTAGTTTTCACTGACTGGAAACATGTAAAAAAAAACTTGTTTGACATGTTTAATTAGCAAAAATACAAGAGAGAAAAAGCCCCCAGTCACACACAGCCAGGCTGTTCTCCCCTATTTCCAAACAGATTTTAAACCGAGTAAGCTAACGGCCCCCTGGCTCCAACTTCATTTAGTGCATCTGTTAGAGTAGTACTGATCTTCTTATCTCACTGTCTGCTACAAAGCAAACACGCATGTTTCTTAAACATTAGAATAACCTTAAAACAATTCATTGTATTCTTCTCCTCTGTAAGAGTCTCTTTTAGTAACTGCATAACATCCTGAATTGACAAACAATAAACAAGTGCTCTGCCTGTCATGCAGCCATACTAGGAATAAGATACAGCTGTTCATTGACTGCTTTTGTTTGGCTGTAAAGGTTCACTTGAAATAAGAACTTCTCTCTGTGGATCTATCTGCTGTCAACAGTTATAGCGACTACGTACAGTCATCCCGCTGTGCTGGCATCTGCAAAATAATCCAACATCTTTTTTTTTGAACAAGACTCACGCAACAAAACACTAAGCTCAGCTAAGCCACCAGCTGGCTGTAACAGAGTCAGCCCAAGCTCTTTACTCTCTCTGTAGCTTTTCCAAAGCGGTGTCTTTCTCTCAGACAAATTAAACTGAACTGTGATCACATCTTAAAAATGTTTAAATAATTCAAAACACAACACGATGAAATCGAGCTGAGAAACATTTCAATTACATGAGCTAGTAAAAGTGACACCTCAGGAAATTATAGCGAGCGTGGCTATCTGCGGCCTGTTACAGTAAACCTGATTACACCTCCATGTGTTTCTAACTCAAACCATTCTGATGGACAGAGGCCAGGTATTACGAATCCCCTTCAAACACAGATATTTCTGTGGAAGCATGCAACTTTCACTTCAGGGAAATGCTAAAAGAATCTTGCGGGGAATGATAGTCATTTAATTCCTATGTTATTATTCACAGATTTAACAGCTCATTACTTTAACTGTGAGGAAAAATCTGCTGAAAAACAAACTCTGCACTGCAAAAAAGCCATTCTACGTAAATGATGCCATAACAAGATGAAAAACTTATCTAAAGAAAAAACTGTTTTAAAGAACTAAGCTCCTGAAAGGTCAACCGATATCAAAATGTGTCTGAATTTTTGCTTTTGAATGCTAATATAGTTGGATAAAAATGGTGATGTATAAAGCAGATTTTCTCTGTCTCTCTCAGTAATACTGCAGAACCTTCACCTCATACAAAAAAACAACAACAAACTATTAATAGAAATACAAATACATTCCTCTAAACTCAAAAGGGTAGAATGGCTCTTTCAGATGATAAGTACCGAATTGCTGTATGAGTTTGGCTAATAAATAAATGCTGAATTCCAGCACATATTTACATGTATTTACAGTCATGCTTCTAGTGTAGCTCTAATAAACTTTGGTTTACACTGAAAAACACAATTACTCTGTATAGTTCCATGAAATGTTGTACCACTGCCGGGTTACGCTTCCAAATGATGCTAATGTGCTGAAGTCAATTCAATTGGACCGCACTCGAAAGATAGTTTGCAGTGAGTAGGACTGAGTGAACGTAAACAACAGTGTCCGCAAATGATGATGAAAGATGTTTGTGGTGCTAGGAAACTCTAGATGTTTTACTAAAATCGAAACCCAGTAAAAAATTACCAGAAAAAAAGATCAAACGTGAAAACATAACTTGACTCTGAAGCAACATCGTCTTCCCTGTAATGCTAACTCTGCACAGTGTGCTGCAGATAGGGCTGATAAACATGTAAACATAGTGCAGAAGCTGCTCTGATAAACAAACTGTGTGTTGACGCCACCATTAAATTACTCCGGCGTCGGTTTTAGAATGACGTTCTTCAAAAATGAATACAATACACATCTAAATCAATGGATCTGTGACTGATTATATGAAGCCAGAGCAATATATCACATGGTTCTACATAACTACTAAACATCATGACATTAGCAACATTAGCAATTACTTCAAAAAACTGTTATACCTAAATTATTTAATTATTATTTATTTAATTTGTTTTGCTTTTTAACAACTGTAATACGGTTTTTGGGTGTCTTGCGTTTTTTGCCACGTGCTCTTATACAAACACAGGACTACAAGCGTTTGCCCTGGAACAACTTGTACTATTGCCCGTTTTCAAAAACTCCCAAAAAAGGTAGGGGGAAGTGGGACTATCCAAACTTGTCTTTTCTCCCAGGGTGCTGCCTCGATAGTGCAGCCAGAAAGCACGAAAAGAATTACTACTGTACCTGTGCTAGTCTCATATCACTGGAAAACACACTCAGTCATCACGCAAACGTTGTTCTAGGGAGCGATCAACGTTGAAAATCGTGCCTGGTCCAACTTCCTCAGATGTTTCTTCTCATGTGCTCCTCAGCCACAGCGCTGCAGTGTGAAAACAGCTACTGACTATTACGTGTAGGTGTTAAGTAGTTACTGTATTTTTTTCTGCTTTCAGCATATGTTCATGATAAGAAAAGAGTAATCAAATGGAGATGTGAGGAATGTGAGGTTAGCCCGCTCGAGGCTTTCTGGTGTTTGTGTTATTTTTATGTTGCAGTGAAACGGAATTTTCCTTCCAGCGACTGCACATAGAAATTAGCCAACAATGGCTTACTCATGTTCTGATTATTGCTGGGCGCTGCGTGTAAATGTGCAAATAAAATGCACATTTATGGGGAGAAGAAGGTAAGATGAGGACAACGATAAAGGACAGCAAATTTAGGCGGGCTGGTATTATGTAGCTCCAAAACTAGTGTAATAAAGTCTGCAGAAAGGGACTGAGCCACTGACGGCGGCGGCAGTGATGATTATCGTTAAAATAAATGACATCTGACTTACAAATATTGAAATTCAGTAACAAATGAAAAAAATTCTCAACGGAAGGGGAAACATCTGTCGAAAACCACAAAACCTGAGGTCCCTCTTCCAAAATGTGTTATTAACATCGCGCGTTGCAGCTGTTTACAATTTAAAATGACTGGTATGGATGTGTGTTTTTACTGAGGTGGTGTCGAGCTGCTGTCCTTCAGGACTGACAAATTAGTTGCATATTATTTCCACTAATGGCAGAAGAAATTGCAGCTTCAAGTGGTCTAACGACAAATAACAAATGATCAAAAAGGACATCAAGGTGAAACATTCAAACTACTTTAATTATGTGATGAGCTTGTCAAGAAGTTCCTGTTTCACTGTAATAGGTATACAAACATCGTTTTAATGTATAGTGTGCTACAGTGTAATTTTTATAAACAACATCGGGGTATTTTAAAATAACATACTGAGTAAAACTCGAGCCAAGAAATGGGGCAGAAAAGCCACAGCATGAGGTGTACTTATCACCACATCCCTTAACCAAAGCAAAACCACAGCGTGACCAAAGCGTGACCACACTTCGGTTCTCTGCGGAATGAGCCAGATGCACGAATGAGCATCAGCCAAGAGAAACAAGAGCAGGCTTTAAAGAAACCAAAATGTCGAGCAAAAAATGGCTGATACGTGTTTTAGAGGAGGAAAAAAGTGCCTGTGATTTGCAAAATTAGGCTGAATGTGAAAACAGACCACACACAAAAGTCTTAAAGATCAGCTGACAGGTCATTACATGTAGAATGGATTATCATTTAGAAAAAACCCGTGCAAAATGCATTCTTTAACACCTGATTTATTCAAGCAAGAAAAAGGGAGATATTCAAAAAGATAATCAGCCAGTACATAAGAAATACTGATGAGAGCAATCAAATTTAAGTGTCCTCCATATGCTTTGACACGCTCTCCAATAACTGCTATAGTGTTTAAGTCTTTAAAAGAAGTGAAAATGCTCCACATGCTGTTGTTGAACTATTCAGCAAAATAAAATAAAAATAAAAAGTCTACAGGCTTAAGGACACATTTTAAATTATTTGAACTTTCGGGTGAGGCATGTTTTGTGTTACAGTTTTCTTTCAAATGGAAACAGATGGTAAAATGCATGTAAGGAACCAAATCAAATTACAATCTGTCCAGTAATGCTGTAAATGTTGAAATAAGTCTGATCAGGATCGGGAAAGCATGTTTCTAATTATTCAAAGAAAGAAAATAAGAGAACAAAGGCAATGAACTAATAAAGGGAGCCTCCTAATTCCAAGTGTATTTAAAGATCATGTGTCATGAATGCTGATTTGAACCTTTAGCACATGACATTTTTTATATCAACAGCAACTGAATCAACACATAATCTATAATACTGATATAACAGTTTGGTGTTATGTGCTGAAGACAAAGGAGAGGAGAAAGGATGTTTGTTATTGCTGGTGCTTTACATCTGTCACTAAAGAATGCTCCTTAACACTAACATGTCCTCCCCTGCAATCACTATGATAACTTACACATGACTGTATCTACCTAAGCGCTAAGGAACGGGACCGGGACACTTCCTTTACCGTATAAGGCGCATCACTAAGCTGCTTACCCTAGGGTGAGCTATTAAATACAAATACATATCTATAATACTTGCATGGGACAGAGAAACAAAATAAAGTAGAGGTAATGATAACATTGGTGGAAAAAATTGATGCACAAAATACATTTACTGGGTTTTGGAAAATAAGCATTCAGACAATTGTATTTAAGTAAATATGTATTAAAATTCCTTGAATGACGAGGACAAGCCAACAGAACAGATAGGCTGTGTAGGTCACAAGGGGGCCCTACGAATAGGGAAGTAGGTTCAAAGCAAATGCAGTGATAGAATCAGCAACAAGAGGGACAGGATACAACCTACGAATATCAGGTTATCCACGGCAGATTTATTCAATGATCCCCAGCAATGATGATACAGCACACTAGCATTATCTACTTTGAAACACCAGATGATTAAACATGAGTCATCTACAAACAATAAAGTTATGCAGGGTCCAATGGGAGCAGTACGAGTCAAGGCACATAACTATGGTGACATGAGTGAAAAGACCTGTCCTCTAGTTCGTATGCTAAAAACATGCGCCAATAATGTTAAAGTGAGGAAACCTCACAAAGCAAGCAGGACATGCTACAGATTTCTTTCTTTCTTTTTTACCACTTTGTGGTTGAGGTAGACACACGCACCTACATGTCCTTCTAAATCGAGTTTCTTCTCCATAAAAAAAAGTACCCTGGAGGTCCTGGTTAGAGTGGCCCTCCAACTTGCTGAACATACTTCTATACTTTACGTCTCCGCGTTTCCACTAGGGTCCCAGTGACGTAAATTTTGTTATTGGATGGTAAGCATTAGAATTTAACCAACTGTGTATGTACCCAGGCAACGGACTTGAAGAGGACTTCAAAGAAGTATAACAGCAATGTCTGTGTCTGCAACAAAATATAATCCATGGCTAAGAAAGCAGCTAAGAAACCCCCTGAGCGACCGTGGCTCAGGGGGTTGGGAAGCGTATCTGTAACCGGAAGGTTGCCGGTTCGATCCCCGGGCTCTCTGTCCTGGTCGTTGTGTCCTTGGGCAAGACACTTTACCCTACTGGTGTTGGCCAGAGGGGCCGATGGCGCGACATGGCAGCCTTGCTTCTGTCAGTCTGCCCCAGGGAAGCTGTGGCTACAACCGTAGCTTGACTCCACCAGTGAGTGAATGAATAGTGGCATTGTAAAGCGCTTTGGGTGCCTTGAAAAGCGCCATATAAATCCAATCCATTATTATTATTATTGAATAACAATCGCAGTGCAAGATTCTTCCTTGGGAAGCTGCTGAATGATGAAAAGGACCACCACAACAGGAACAAGGCCACCAAGTTAGTCAGCAGCGAAAACATGAAACAGGAAAGACCAGGGCTGGCTGATTAGCAGTGACTGAACTTTCACAATAAGGAGATTTTCCACTAATAAAGTGATTGTGGTTGGGACTGGAGGGGTGACACCAATAAAAATGTTAACGCATTTTGGACGATCATTCATATATGTGAGTGTCCTGCCCAGGTACTGTCTATATGTGAAAAACTCTTAATATTCGGCCGTCCACTATAAACCTGCCTCAGCTCAGTCAGGCAATGTGTGAACAGAGTGAATGAGAGTGAACAGGGCACAAGTATAAGTTACTGGGTTGACCATGCAAACTATGTGCAGTAAGGCTATTGTAGAGGCCCGGGTTTGAATCTGCCTCAAGGCCATTTACTGCATGTTTCATCCTCTCTGCTCTTACTCTCAGCTTTACTATCTAAATAAAAGATAAAATGGATTTGAATAAACTCCAAAGCAAGATCATATTGAATTTTAGAGACACAGAACTAATTGCTGTTGATATGTTGCATTTTTTTATTTTTTCTGAGAAAAGTGTACGATTACCTGAATGTTGCTGTTAGAAACATTCTCTGTTGGGGTTATTAGTGTAGAGGATTTCTTAGCCTGCACATTTTTTAAATCTCGTTTAAACTATATGGATATAGTTTGTCTGACATCATCCTGTATCCCATGTGAAAGTGTGTCTTAAAATCAGTGGCATAGAGTCCCACGCAACACATCTAGCCAGTTTCTCAGACATGGCTTGAAAATCATTTTTAGTCTCTAACCAGCCTTAATCCATGTCTGGGAAACTGAACAATATTGGTTTTTTTATGTATTTTTTTGGCTTTGATTTTTAATATCAAACCAAGAATTTTAAAGAACTCTTTTTCCAAAAGAGGATTATTTCAATGAAAATTACTCTTAATAGGGAAAAGCCTTTCTTCAAAACAACAAACATCAAGGTAATTTATCTCTGACAAATGACCAATGAGCTTCTTATGACGTCAGTTTGATGATGTCTACACCAAAACCTACTTTTATGATTTCCCAAATCATTATGTTTTTTTAACCATTATGCTTCAGTTCCTCCAAGGGGTGGAAACCATGATTTATAATTGAAGAGAAGAGAGGCGTTCTGGATATTCACTTTGCAGACATTGTCATCTGAAGGACTGAATGATGAACTTGTCCTCATGTAATGTTGTAGTTTCGTGATGACCTTATATAGATGTACAAATGTGCATTAACACCGCTTCTCTATACCTGACGCAGGTCGCACAGCTGGATAAAAATAATGGTGAGCGGGGGCAGTGTGAGGAGGTTATATGATATATTTCTCTACTCAAATCATTATGTTAAAACTGAATAAGATTAGCAGCATTGGCTCTTCTGGCCCACAACAGAAAAAAGATTTGTTTCAGTTCAAAAGAGAACTAAGTAATGAGCATAGTTGAATAAACAATGATGGATTTACAATTAGGTCTATACGCACAGAAAAGTCCATGCAGGTGCACCTAATCCCTCCTTTTCAAGAGTAATGTATTTACCAAAGTGGGACATGCACACAAGGAGATAATTCATCATAGCTGTAGATGAGCAAAAAGACCAGGCAACAGAGCCATGCACACAACAACCTACCGGGTACACTTTTAACTTTGTACAACATCTGGCAAAATTGAAATTATTTATTCTGAAAAGAAGAAGAACTGGCACTATTGTAAACTTTGAAAGCTGTAATGTTATAAAATCATAAAAGAATGTGTTTGTAACAGGGAACATCACGTTTTGACGATTCCTGTTGTTGAGTCTAAATAACGCTTATAAGAGTGGCTATGAAGGAATATGTACAGATTGGATATTCTGGATCATTTCTAGGACTTCCATGCAACCTACAAGAAAAGAAATCATGGGCCATGAATGTGCTGTCAGACTTGGTGAGAAGGTAATTTGCTGGAAAAGAGAGACTTTTCCAGCAAATTACCGGTATAAATTAGAACTTATTTTATACATCAACAACACAATTTATTTCGCCAGCCAAGACCTAATTTTCTGTTCCGTATCAGGAATCAAAAGTGCGTTGGGTTTATCACAACTTGTAGTGTTATGACTGTGCTATTTTTTTTGTTATCATTGGCAAGCTCCGTTTCAAGCTTGTTAATCTAATAAAAGTTGCAACTGTGTTTTTAAAGTGCATTAAGTAAATCTGAAAATACATCAGTTTAATTAAGATTTTTTTAATTTTTACAATTACATTTTTTCCCCCGAAGTGACCATACCTAAAAACCAAAAATATTTTTTACTCGTTTTTTATATCCATGCCCTCTACAACCACCAAGAAACAAATTCAAACCACAATCACAAACAAGCCCCGACTTAAACCAAGTGGTTATTGTGTAACAATTTCAAATAAAGGTCTTCTGCCTTTGCAGATCTACTCAAACCAAAACAAAGTCTTAACCATCACTAAGTAAATCATGTTTATGCTGGAATAAAAAATTTTCAGTTTCAGTTTTTGAAGTTATTGTATAGCTAGCAAAGGTACCAGTTCAGCTGCTTATACTTAATTCTGGAGTACAGTTTGTTGGTTTTTGGAGCTTTGATTGAAATAAATTAGGAAATAAATGATAATTTATTTCTACCGCCTCACTGAATCAGACAACAAATTATTGGCTCACAAAGATCCAGCATTCAAACAGTCGACCCCAGAAACAAAAAAATAAATAAAAAGTTATAGTTACTAATCATTCATTTGATTTCACTTAATATAAAGCAGGGTTTAAATGAGATAGACTAGGAGCTTAACTGGGCAGCTGACTTCCTCCTCCTCTTAACATCTTTTTAATGTTCAACAGTGTGGGAGCTGTCACTGGAGAGCAAAAAAAAGCAAACAAGAATTCACAACATAGTGTGCATTAAAGCAGTCTGCTACACTTAACAGGCTTCATACCCACTTTCTGGCTCCTGATACAAAGCAGATGTTGATATCTTTTTCTCTGACAGGACATTATGCATCATTTCAGGCATTTGGTTTATTATTATGGAATATATCTAACCACACTCTCATGACTATGTCAGTCATAGAGATCATATATTCAGTACTTTTTAAAGGCAAGGGTTTATGACATTTTAATACCAGAGCTTGTGGTCAAATACCCATTTTACAGTGTAAAATGGGTATTTGAGTTGTAGTTGAGGTAATACAATGTTTTAAATGATTCTCTCTCAGCTTTCCACTTTATTGATGGTGGTATATTTTTAGAGTTTTCATCAACTTGAAATTACAACTTGTTCCCCTAACTTTCTGATATTATTTAATTGAAAACATGCAAGTAAAGTTTCACTGATTGTGCACTGTGTGAAACTGAAATCTGTTGGGTTGATCTGGCTTGTTAACTTAAATAAATCACGTGTTACCCACTGACTTAATATAGGTTGTTCTTCTAACTTCCTCTTTTCTCTTACCTTAGTATCAAAATATGACAATATGGAGCTGGTTAAGGTAAATAATTTCAAGCATCTGAAATTATTGAAATCATTTTGAACCATCTTATCTATAGTTTTGCATCTACTGGTTTCACTGCCAGTGCTGATGAGAAACAGCTTGGACGTGTTTCATGCTCTTTCCTCATACGACTCAATTTATTGTAATGCATTTTTGTTTTTGTTCAAAGACAAATAGCTTATTATGTTGTCATGCCTAAAAATATTTGGCTTAAATATATAATATTTACGCCAAACCTAAAACTGTTTTGTGTTTCTGCTTTAATAATTTATAACGCGCCTCTTTTGGAACAAATGGAGAAAAAAAATAGAATAACAACAAAACAAGATGTGGTTGTGTGCTACAGTTCTCCAGTTTCTGGAATTTATCTTCCAAAATCCTTTTACTTGGACTTCTCTTTAGTTTCTGGTATCCATAAACGAGTAGGAAGACTTGATTAGTCCCACATAGTATACGATGGATGGGTTTGTAGGTAATAGAGAGACAACCCAAAACTAGGTGTAATGATTCTCAGCTAGCCTACTTTTTTTCTGTCTTATTCATCAGTTTTCCATCGCCGGATGTTCATTCCTTAGTCTCAGAATAATCACTGTGCAATTAATGCCTCATTATATTGTATCAATGTGTTGTTACAGATAGAAGACCGGTATGCAAAGACATTCAACTGTTGGAAAATTGAAGTAAAGACATATATCCAAAGGGCTCTACCCAATCAAATAGTTTACAATAGTGAATGTTTGCCTGCGGCTCAGTTGACTTTCATTTAGTAATATCCTAACACGGGGGCTTTTCTGAGTCACATTTTTTTCCATCATGGAAATTTCCTGAATGACACTACACATATGTTGTCTATAAATCTAGGTTCATTCTGTTTTTCAGTCCAAAACATTTACAACATCATAAGAACCATAGTAGCCCAGAAGAACAAAACATCATTTTACTAGGGTCTGCTAAACTGTGCTGCAATATATCCTTCATGGATCATTGGAGGGACAACAGTATGGAAACAATGCCCTGCAAAATGTATTTCTTGTGTTGAAAGCTATTTGAATTGGGAGACGGAACAGAAGTCCAAGTGAGAGGATTATTCCAAGGTGCAGAATAGATTTAAATATGATGTGAAAAACAGATTTAAAACCAAAGGAAACAAGGGAGACTTAAGGTCTTTTGGCCAAGCTGAATAATCAGGCTGAAGTGATCACTTCACTGGAGCTGAGCAGCACCCCCAGCTGTGCCCGAATATGACTTGGAATTACAGCATAAATCAGGAACTGATTTATGGTGTAGTGAGTAGACAATGCTTCTCATTCCTGTTGGCACATTTGTGCATTTCGTGATTCACTAAAATACAAGGAGTAATTGATACTTACAGGAAATGCAACCAAAAGAATCCAGAGAAGTTAACTGGAAATAAATGACTGGACATTTATAGGACACAAACAGCGCTGTTTGGATCAGCCAAGTGCATATGTCATGACTATGATGTCCCACTTGGGGGGGGGTTAGACTCAGTTTTATTGCTGTGTAAGGCAGAGTTTCCCCGGACTTCCAAAAAAGGAAGAAAAGGTAGAGGGAACACAAACTGCTAAGTACCACCAGAATTGTTTGGAAAAATAACAAAGCAACAATTACACATGCCCCACATCAATTATATGTAACTGTTACAGCTGTATAGTGGAACTAAAATCGCACTGCCTGTGTTCTGCTTCTTCTCCAGAGAAGCATTTCCTTTGCAGGCTAGGCAGGGTTGACATCATATAGACAATAAATCAAGCCAATGTTATAACTGTTTCTTGTACCTTCTTGTCACCCTAAGAAAAGTTATAAACAAAGATTATTAATGTGTCTCAATCCTATGATGTTTTACATACTGGACCTGGCTCTCTTCTTGGATTGTCAGAGAACTCACACTTCAGTATGGAAAAACATCTACAACCTGAATAAACGTATGAATACACGGTACAAAAACAATCAAACAACCTGCCTTTGTAGTTTGTGAATTGGCCTAAAATAGTGCAAGCTCAAAAGTTATACTCACTAAGAGCTTCTGTAAAGTATACATCTACTGGGCACTTATTAAGTACGTGTTGCCGATACTTGCCTTCAGAACTGCTTTAATTCTTCATCGTCCATATTCAATAAGTTTTGAAAACATCCCTCAGAAATATTGATCCAGCCTCATAGTTGCTGCTAGGGGTGGGTTTTTATAATCGATTTATCGATTAAAATCGATTCTGGCTTGGATAATGTAAAATCGATTCATTAAAATCCTGAATCGATTTTTTAATATAAATTTATTTTGCCCGAAATGCCAGAATCTCAGGTGAAATCTCACAAAATTTCAACCACCACCAAACAGCTAAGACAGTAAATGAGAGCAGGAACACGGATTCTGCACAAAGACTTAAACACACAGCGCGACCCGCGGACCAGAATCAGTTAGATGTCGCCTTTCTCACGGTCGGGGCTGAAAGCCGACAGCTTGCTGATTCTGATCTGTCGGCGGGTCCGCGCTTTGTGTTCACGCCCTTTATGCGCTGATTCTAAAGCTGTTAGTTTGATGCCTCGAACCAGCAGCAAAAGAAGATCCAAACTATGCTTCACATAAACATCGTCATGTATTCACTCTGACTTTTACTGTTTTGCTTCGACCAAGATTCACAGCTCTCTCTCTCTCTCTGTGTACTTCAAGAACAGTTTCCCGTCTAAAAATCTGTTTTCTTCATTATTCGCTTACTTGTTACGCACAAGACTACCGTTGTTTACAGCGCTGTCGGCCGACGTTTTTTTTTTTTTTCGTTTTATATACTTCCGAAAAGAAAACCTAATTTCTGCTGTTCAATACTGAACAAATTTAAACTTTTTAAAATTATGCAAAATGCTTAGCCGTGTCTCTAATAAAACCGCTGTAACTTCAGATTACAATCATGTGTTGATTAATGGTTTTCTTTCGTTTTTGATGTACTGCAGAATATTTTTATAAAATCCCAGGCCAGGAAAATCACCTTCATGTTTTTCTGTGTTTTATCCTCAGCTACTTTGACACAAAGGCCTCTGCTGTGATGCTCACACCTTTGATAAAGTCTTACGTGTGTCAGCTTCCTTTTTATAGATACAAAAATATGTAAATGTACTTATCTGAATTATAATATTTCTGTCAAAATTTCCCAGATTCAAATCAAGTAGAATCGAATTAAATCGAATCGTGAATCGAATCGATCCGGGACCTTGTGAATCGAAATTGAATCGATTCTAGAAATCAGTGACGATACCCAGCCCTAGTTGCTGCACATCCATGATGCAACTCTCCCATTTTGCAACATTCCAAAGCTGCTCTGTTAAACTGAGATTTGGTGACTGTGTAGGGCATTTGAGTACAGTAAACTCAGTGCCATGTTCAAGAAACCAGTTTGAGATGATCTGCACTTTGTGACATAGTGTGTTATCCTGTTGGCAAGCAGCCATCAGAAGATTGTTATGCTGTGGTCATAAAGTGATGGACATGGTCATCAGGAAATTATCAAGTATGTTGTGGTCTTTAAATGATGCTCAAGAAAATATCCCCGGCACTATAACAACACAACTAGGTTCCTGAACAGGTGACACAAGGTAGGATTGATCCATCCATTCATGTTGTTTATACCAAATTCTGGTCTTACCATCTGAATGTTGCTGCAGAAATTGTTGTTGAATTCTGGAGAGGCTGTGTGAACTGTGACCTCAGTTTTCTGAGAGAAGACATACACTGATGGGAGTGTGGTCTTCTGCTGCTGCTTCAGAGATGCTTTTCTGCATATCTGTGTTGTGACATGATTATTGGAGGTATTGTTGCCTTCCTGTTAGCTCGAAGCAGTCTGGCTATTCTCCTTTGACCTCTGGCATCATTAAGGTATTTTGCACAGATCTGCTGCTCCTTGGATAATTTCAGACCATTCTCTGTAAACTCTAGAGAAAACAGTACGTTGTCTTAACTGTGACTACAGGTCTAAATGCACTGAGTTGCTTCCATGTGATTGGCTGATTAGATATATGCATTAACAAGCAGTTGAGCAGATGCACACAATAACGTGACCATCGAGTGTATTTTTCCAATGACTATGTCTCACAAGACATTATTTTCAACTGCTCAGCAAGAACTGGAAGGCCTTTAAATTTGTAACACTGATTCAAATAAAGCACGTTGCTTGATAATACTCCATGCAGTGTTCCAATAAATCAGAAATCAAGCTCAGCTCAAGCTAAGCCACAAAAAGAAAAATGACCTAATTTAGGAGAATTGATGTTTGAGCGTCAACAACTGTGGTTTCATAAAAAATACAGTATAACAGAAAACAGCACTGCTAAAAGAAACAAAAAACTTTGTCAACATAAACCCTGCTACTGGCAACAATTATGACATAAATTCTGGGTGTTACAATGTAACAAACAACACAACAGGCAGAAGATGCTGCCAAACAAACACAAAGCTCAATGTATCATGTTAATCAAACCCTTGTCTGTTATTTTGTAAGGCTTTTATGTTGCAATCCTATGTATTTTTTATTCAAATGCAACTCTACACAGCTTTTCCTGCCTTAGCTTTAGTATGAGCCAAGCATATCAAACGCTATGACTAGAAATGCAGAATCCTAATTCAGTACAACCCATAATATTGAAATCTTAATGTGAAACAACTCAAACAGAAAGTGAGAGAAGATCAGACCAGAAGCGAAACTGAGAGATATATGTGCAGAGACAAATGAGCCCTGGTACCAATTCTCCTCTGGTCCTGTTTTCTCAGTATGATCAGTGGTGCATCAGTGTTGTGCATACAGTGCCACTGCATGAGGAAAAATAGGTCTATTTTTCTTTCTGGTAAAAAATTCACTGTAAAATGCAAATTAAAGTAATACAATAGCTTCAAAAAATATATTGTGATGACTGCCCTGAAAAAAATCTTCATTGAAAGCATATCACGTTGACTAAAAGCTAGTCATACACACTACTTCTTTGTAACTTCTGCAACACCTCTGCTCACAGCCTTGTGGACTGTAAATTTCTGTGGTACTGATGCCCATCTAGCAACACCTTTTACATAAACAGCTCTTTCAACAGTGTTTAGCAAACCAACAAAATGTTCCGAGATGTGCAGACACACTGATACTCTACAGAGTGCGTAATGAATGCCATAAGCCTTTATTTTCCTTTGGCAGCTGAATCCTGCCAACTTAAATGGTGCTTGGTTCCCTTTGAAGAATGTCTCATTCATGCCAAGGCATAATAGCACTCTGCGACTGTATTTTGAGAAAAATGCAGCATGCAGGTTCATGCTATCAAATGCCAATCACTCTAGTCTTTTTTCCTAATAATAATAACTCTCTAGCATTATATTCTAGCATTTTTTAAAAGACGCAGTGACAAAGTGCTCCACAGTTTGAATAAAACCACACATTAAAGATAAGCATACATATTCCAGCTACAGTCACACATTCATTTAACATAAATACTTCCATCCATATTCCTTAGGTGTATACCATGTTTAAAGTAATGGGAGAAAGTGTAAGGATAGGCTAACCTATACAAATTAGTTTTCAGCAGTCATTTCAAACACACGACTGATTTAGCCGACCTGATAGGCTGAGGAAGGCTGTTCCAAAGTTCAGGAGCTACAACCTGAAAAGCATGATCACCTCTGGTTTTAAAATAAGAGTGTGGAACAGTTAAGAGACTGATCAGGCGATTGGAGAGGCCAATTACTGGAATAAGGTCTCAGTAGCGCTCATATACACACAGGGGCCAAGCCATGTAGGGCTTTATATGTTACTAATACTTTTTTTTTAAATTTATTTCTGAATTTCACTGAAAACCAGTGAAGGGCAGCAAGAAAAGCGGCGATGTGTGAGTGCCAGTTTGTTTTCATAAGCACTCGAGCTTGCTGCATTCACAACCAGCTAAAGATGGGCTTAGAAGGAATGGCCGATCTCCTTAGAGAAGCTGTCAGGGCCAAACCTGACAACCTCAGCTGACAGTGATTCACAGAGGTAGGAGCATCTGTTGAGGCTGTTGGGTTTAACAGAAATGTACAGCTGTGCATCATCAGCATAGAAATAGCTAGATATGTTTCTGAAGCTGTTAAGCAGATGATCTAGGGGTAACACATATAACCCTAATATTATGAGCAGTGATGACAGCAGCTACAGTTTCAGTTATTAATATGAACTCTGAAGTGTCTGTGTAAGTATGATAAAAACCGTTTGAGAGTAGTGCCAGAGATGCCAACCCAGCTTTGTAATGTTATTGGGAGTGAGATGATCAGTGGTGTCAAAAACTGACACCACCTTTATCCAAGTGCATCAGAATATCATTAGCAACTTCCAGTAAAGCTGTTTCAGTAGTGTGGTTTTGATTGGAATTTGTCAACGATACCATTTCCTTTAACCAGCTGAAGGTGCTGATGAGCGACAGTATTCTCAAGCCTTCTAGAAACGATTAGCAGTTAATAAATGGGCCTGTAAAATGTTATCTAAAACACTGAGATCTAGGGAGGTTTCTTTAAGCAGAGGGAAGATGCTGAGTGTTTTAAACTAATCTGGTGTGCAGCGAGATGAAAGGGTCTGATTTATAATAAAGAGAAGGCAGCAGTAAATGACAGGCAGAACCATCCATCCATTTCCTTCCGCTTATCGAATTCAAGGTCAGAAGGGGCTGGAGCATATCCCAGCTGACAAGAGGCAGGGTACGCTCTGGACAGGTCATCAATCTGTCACAGGGCTAACACGCAAAGACAGACAACCTGTCACGCCTCCAGTCAATTTAGATTGAACAATTAACCCAACCCTATGCATGTCTTTGAGAGGAACCTTGAGTACCCAGAGGAACCCACACAGACCTGTGTCAAACATGCAGACTCCACAAAGAAAGACCCAAGGCTAAATTCAAACCCAGGACCTTCTTGCTTGCTAACGACCACACCACCATGCTACTGCAGACTGGACTTCTTGAATAAATATGTAAATGATAACGTCAGCTGGGCAGGACGAATTGTACATGTGTGAGAATATATCAGTGAGCTGTCGTGGAAATCAGATTAAACTTGGGCAACGGGACAGGTTGAAAGAATCCAGACTTGAGCTAAAACCCGATGCCCCTAATCTTGCCAGCTAAGAAAACTTATAAATTCTTCACAGTCATCAGCAGACATGACAGGGAAAGCAGACTGAGCAGGATTAAGTAGTCTGTTAATGATGTTAAACAAGAACCTTGGACAGTGCAACTCATCTTATTCAGCAAATGAGATGCGAGTGGTTAGTAATTCCTTCGTGTGGATGTACTGAACATGAGATTGTGTTTATACATCCCCATTCAGCTATTCTATCCTCTTTCCTATGATGACTACAATGAACTTTGCTATCTGACCATTTTTGGCTGACAGACAGTTATCAGCTCACACTGTGCATGCGACCTGAAATGCACCCAGGACGCATTATCTTGGCTCTTAGCTAAAACAACTTTTCTTCTTTAAGTAAACATTGTGGGAAACAACTGTGGCTGCAGCCAATAACCGTAAACCAACATCGTTATGTTAAGAGTGTGTTTGAGATTTGGAGATCAAACAGGATGTTACTGTGTGCTTGAACCGCGGCCAGCAGTTTGTCAAGTGATGCAAAAATGGACCTCTCTAAAGTCTGTGAAATGTGGAGGAGACATCCAAAAGGCTGCCATTTCTTTACTTCTCAATGTTCTTTCCCAAAAGCACATACAGCGATAGAGGCTTCTATAACTCAAGCTCACTGACAAAATGTTTGAAATTACTTCCCTAAATAGGTCGTATGATTTTGCTTCCAAAGCTGCAGCACACCCACATTGTGAGCTCGAATCAAAACATAGAGCATTACCAAGCAAAGTGGTGTTTGAGCATTTAGTATCTGTCCAAGCCAAAATTAAATAAATTCTCAAGCATATATCTTAAAGGAACACCCTAAGGAGGTTTGTGTGGGTGGCGGTGCAGTCTGTAGTTGCCGCTAATTAAATGATTCAGCTTTGTGGAAAACTTACTCACACCCATGATGAACACTAACGGCATTTATTACACTCGGCTGCTTACATGAAATCTGCCCTGTCTCTTACACATTTTTAATATGACCATCTCTTTAAAGTATGTAGTGACAAGTATTTTTTTTATTATGCCTGTGAGGCACCCCTCGCAGTGAAGACAGATTAACTTAATCCAAAGCCTCTGACAGAAGTTTTGCTGCGGGGCATAGCTGTGTCCACTATGCCTGTGAACTGTCATAATTAGAGGCAGTCTCTGAGCACAGACAAGGCCAGTCTAAAGGCTTGTGTATGCCTATGAACTGCACCCACTGTCTACCAAATCAAAACCTTTTTATATGTCACATTAACAAATCCGAATCTGACATCATGCTGAGCTACGTGCATTGGCGCAGATTATAATTATAACCCTTTCACTCAAACATTCCCACAATCACAACTGCATAGAAGTATAAATCACTCCGCTGACAGTCTCTGCTGTACCTGTAACACGTCGTAACCTCTCCCGTTGACTTCACGCAGGGGTACTTTGTGGTAGAAATATTATTTTCCGAGCATTTCTCACTGCGGATGAAACATTTCGAAAGTAAAGTCATAATTTCATTGCACATAAACTGCAAGGACCTTTCAAGTTATTTTGGGTTCACATACACACACAATTTTACCCGTCAGTGGCATCCTCTTCTTGGTAGGACCAAAGCAAACCTCCTGAGAAGCACATGCAGGTGACGGTGAGCAGAAGAAGACTCCCGTTGTGTTTTAGCAGCATCTCCTCGGTCCGGTCACCTGGCGTCTGTTGACAGTCCGCACTTTTAGGGGTAATCTCCTCACTGCCGCAACTTCACACACACACACACACACGCCACACACACACACACCAACACACAAACACACAGTGGAGCGCAGAGAAACCCACCCACTCACCCAGCGCTTGTCGGTGTATAACCGCTGCTCATTCTTGATGTGCCACTGCAGGACCTGAACTCACTTTAACTTCCGCTGCTTCTATAATTAAAGAAGTTACGTTTTAAGACTAATTTAAAGTCTTTTAATTCTCCAAAATGTGTTTTAATTAAAGTAGAAGTAGTTTGTGCACCGAGGTAAACCTCTTGTAAATAGTGTCTCCTCGGTTAAATGTTGAACATTGACTGGCAAAACCCTAAACTCATTCAACACTTTAGAGCGCGCAGGCAAATGCACGTGCGCAAACACGCGCTCCGGAGCTACTGAGCGTTTTGAGCTTTGCTGCCACCACGCGGCTGTAAATAAAATAACACCTAATTAGTGTTCATCAGTTCAGTCACTTTAGGTAGGTGCACCTAATGTAGTATGTCTCTGTTCTCCTAATGTTATAAAGTTTTAACTGTAAACCTTCGTGATATTGTTTTTCTTTTAACTTTTAACTTTTATTTCACCCCATTTTGCCTTCAGACTTGTCTTAATTACTTGAGAATCTAGAAATTGTAATCCATGTTGAAATGATAGCATCATACAGTTGCAGCAGATGTTTTTAGTGAATAATCAATTACATTTTATTTATATAGCACCAAATCACAACAACAATCACCTCAAGGTGCTTCATTATTGTAAGGTAGAGACCTTAAAATAACACAGAGAAAACCTCGACTGTTGAACTCCCTTTTAGCAGGAAGAAACCCAGGGCAGCCTGTCCTGAGCAACCTCCTAGTGTGCCTAAAAGGTGGTCCAACTGTAAATAATGTCCTGTCTATCAGAAGATGAGCTTCAATATCTGAAGAAAAGTGCGTGTCCGTGATGCAAATTTCCCATTGCACCACATCTCAAAAATAGATGAGTTGGACCGAGACTATTGGCTGTCACGTTCAAGAAACCAGTTTGAGATGATTTGAGCGTTGTGACATGCCGTGTTATCCTGTTGGAAATGGCATTTTGTGAAAAATGCTGCAAAACAAACAAAGCTACACTAACTTTGTGTTTTTGAAATGTTGCTTTAAAATCCTGGGTAGCTTTGTCCTGGATAAACAGGTTAGCTTACAGTACTGTGGTGAATTCACAGTAAAGCACTGTGTTGGACTGATAATACAGTGGCTGTGTTTAGGTTATAGGAAGTGTTGCAGAGATGAATCTCCATTTAAGCTGATGATGATTAGATTAATTAACTGAATTCCAACTTTATACCAACTGCATACTGTCAGGTATAAGACAGGATAAACAGTATACTGTCAGTGTAGAGGATGGACTTCAGCCAAGATAGCTGTGAAACTGTATACATCTTGCTAAATTCAGTTGTGTAAATCCAGAAAGAGCCGCAGGTCAGCTGATCATAGCCTGTACACTAAGAAAATCTATTGATGCTCATGTTAGAAATTATTGTGAGCTGTGATTCTTTTCCCTACGCTGAGCCGCTACACAGAATCCCACTGTAACCCCTGACTGTACTCGTTTTATTGCTTAGGTGTGAAGGTAAAGTGACCATCTACAATGTAGGCAACAATGTAGATGGTGACTTATAACTGAAATCAGACAGCTATTTTTAAAAAATCCCCTTTCATCGCATGTATCATGCATAGGAATTTCAAGATTTGTATTTATTTATTTATTTTGGGGATCACGGTGGGCCCCCTGGACCACAAATGCAAGCCCTGACTTTTTGTCGTAAACACTATAAATATGAATTTCAGAAATGTTTTTATGTTGCTTATGCCAAATCCTGACCCCACCATCTGAATGTCACAGCAAAACTGAAAACTCACCAGGCCACGTAACATTTTTCCTGTCTTGAACTTCCCATTTTGGTGAGCCTGAGTGAACTGTAGCCTCAGTTTCCTGTCCTTTAATGACAGAAGTGGGAACCAGTGTGGTCTTCTGCTGCCATACAGTAACACATCTGCTTCAAGCTTCAGTATGTTTTTTGTGGAGAGATGCTCTTCTGCAACTCTTGAGTTACTGATGCTTTCCTATCTATCCATGGTCTGGCCATGTGTACATGTCTAAATCTTTTGAGTTGATGCCATGTGATTGGCTAATTAAATATTTACATTAACAGGCAGTTTTACAGATGTGTAACTAATATAGTGGCCACTGAGCGTATATAGGTTTGTATTATGCATTAAGTAGTCGAACAATCCCCACAATGGGGGGATAGGTTAATTGAACAATCTAAATTGCCCATAGGTGTGAATGCGGGAGTGAATGTGAGTGCGACTGGTTGTCTGTCTCTGTGTGTTGGCCCTGCGACAGACTGGCGACCTGTCCAGGGTGTACCCCGCCGCTCACCCTATGACAGCTGGGATAGGCTCCAGCGCCCTCCACGACCCTGAAAAGGATAAGCGGAAGTGAATGGATGGATGGATGGATAGTCAAACAAGTCAGTAGCATTTGCCTAGCACTTAAACCCCCGCGGAGCCATCATTTTGCGTTTCCACCTTTAAAAGCCGGAGAGCAGTCAAATGCTGGAAGTGGAAGCTAAATTGGCTAGTCATTCATATGTATATTAGGTTGTTACCTAGGAATTCTGGAGGGAGGGGAGTGGGGGTGTGTGAGCTAAAAGCTGTGAACTTCCCTTTTGTGTTTCATCTTGATGCATTCTCAATCATCCAGGGAAATAAATCTCCAAAAGTCACCAACTTGGAGTGTTACAGTTTGCCATCTTAGGGAGAAATCAACACACATGGGTGTATTTCCTTTGTTGCTGAGATTTATTGATAAAAACAGTACAAAAAACCAACCATTTGTACACATATTTACAAATAATAATAAAAAGCGAGTGAGTACATTACAACATTTTCAGCAATCACTCACAATCCTGGCATCCATCACATCCACGCCACACTTTGTTTTGTTGTAAAGGGTGACAGTGTTTGGCTTCCTTTTGGTAGTGTTATCAGTCTGAACCACGCTGTGCATGCTGCTTGACCTTCCCATTGCTCACAATTTGAATTTGTTCACACTGCAGATGAGGAGACTGCTTCTCCACCGAAAAAGAGAGCTTGTTTGGGGACTGAGACAGCGAAAGATGGCACAGTGTGGCGTGAAGAACAGGTGGGGACCTGTCTCCCTTTCACCCCAATAGAAGGTTTTCTGTCTAAGAAGTTTTTGCGCAAGTGAAAGCGATGTGAAGAAATTGTCCGTGGTAACATTTCTGCCCTTGTCTAGGAATGGTTCCATCAGCCTCATTACTACATTTTCAGAAAGTCTCTCCCCAGTGGGACGATTGGGGTCCTTGCCAAGATATGGGAAGACATTGCAAATGTACTTGGATTTTAGGTCGCAGGCCACCCAAAACTTGATCCCAAACTTGTCCGGTTTACTTGCAATATACTGCAGGAAACAGCACCGAGTCTTTGATGGGAAAAGCTGTTCATCAACGGTGATATGTAGACCAGGGTTGTAGCACGTGATGCAGTTGGTGACAAATGATCCCCACACACTGGAAATTGCAGCGAACTTGTCAGTCTTTGCTCGATCACAGCGGGTGGACTTGTCATCAAAGCGTAGGTGTTGCATGATGTCTTGGAAGCGGTTTCGTGCCATAGTTCCAATTATCTGTGGGTTCCAATTATCCATCCAGCAGTCATTTACAGATGGAACCCTGTAAACCCCCCGCAAGATGACAATTGCAATAAATGCCATTAGTTCAGGGAGGTCCATGAACCAATGAACATGCTCCGTTTGCTGTGCATGTTGAATAGTCCATTCTTGAATGCTATGAAGCATGTCAAGAGTGATGAAACACAGGAAGCTCTGAAGGCGACTCGAGATACTTCTCCTGGCCTTAGCCGTTGGCTCTCCATCTGCAGCGTACGCTTCTATTGGGGTGAAAGGGAGACAGGTCCCCACCTGTTCTTCACGCCACACTGTGCCATCTTTCGCTGTCTCAGTCCCCAAACAAGCTCTCTTTTTCGGTGGAGAAGCAGTCCCCTTATCTGCAGTGTGAACAAATTCAAATTGTGAGCAATGGGAAGGTCAAGCAGCATGCACAGCGTGGTTCAGATACAGTACAGTACAGTACAAATGGTTGGTTTTTTGTACTGTTTTTATCAATAAATCTCAGCAACAAAGGAAATACACCCATGTGTGTTGATTTCTCCCTAAGATGGCAAACTGAAACACTCCAAGTTGGTGACTTTTGGAGATTTATTTCCCTGGATGATTGAGAATGCATCAAGATGAAACACAAAAGGGAAGTTCACAGCTTTTAGCAGCTCCCCCACCCCCTCAATCACACACCCCCACTCCCCTCCCTCCAGAATTCCTAGGTAACAACCTAATATACATATCTTCCACTTCCAGCATTTGACTGCTCTCCGGCTTTTAAAGGTAGAACGGTAGAAGCCTGGGACTCCAGGTGCCTAGATGTATGCCTACCTGACTTTGAATGGAACTCACTGAATACAGAAATCAGACAGCTTTTTCACTGGAGAATGTAGAAGTGTAAAGTTCCTGTCTTAGATAATGTTTTTGTACAAAAGAGTTTTACCAGCCAGGAACTTGTTTAAAAAATCCTGAATTATAACTGAGTATCTAGAAGAAAAAAATCAACTGAAGTGCTGCAGATCTACCAGTCCAATTTCTACTTTATTAAATCATGTTAAAAAAAAAAGAAGCTGACTTAGGATTTAAAACACTGCTCATTAACAGGTGTGTCTTTTTCCTGAGAGCAGAGCAGCCTCTCTCATCCTGACAGATCATTACACAGAAGAAAAACTATTCCCAGTGTGCCTCCATCCCATCAACTATGTAATGATTCCCTGGAACCAAGTTGTGACGCTCGTGCTCTGCTAAGTGACCTCGCTATCTAGCTCATTCTTTGGGTCAAGTGATCTACGAAGACGGAGGAGAAACCCTACACTAATAATAGGCTGCTGCTGACTTCACTTCTGATTGACCTCGACCTCGCTGTAACCTCCAACAGCGGGCCTGATATAAGCACAAACGCCGCTCTCCAGCACCTGCGAAGCTCAAGAGTTCTTCAGTTTCTCAGGAACACAGTGTGGCATTACAGGGAGTTGGATAGCGGAGTCACTGAGGCGTCTGTAAAGGATATCCCAGTGAAACAGGAGGACTGCGGTGTCTCTTACAGCAACTGTGGTACCTTTGTGTCACGGTGCAGCATGGCACACCGTGGAAGGAGTGGGGAAGGAGGACCCAGGCGCGGTGCTCTATGTATAAACAGTGTGTTTATTTACAGAGTGGAACAAAAACAACAATAAATCCCCGTGTTCTCCCAGACTCCCGTGTCGTGTCTCTGCGTGAATAGTTCGTGTCTCTGTGCTCTCCGCTCCCGTGTCAGCACCCCCCGGTGCTCGCTGCTCTTCGTGCCTTCCACGCTCCTCCTGCGGGAAACAATAGACGCAGCCGTCAGGACACAAATAACCGCGGGCATACACTTACACACATTAACTCAATTCAATGGGACGACTAACGTGGAGTCTCAAGGAATGATCCCGCGTCGGTGGGAGCTCCAAGACTCTCTTAAGTAGCTCCCCCGACGAGGCCTGATCAGCAGCAGGTGTGTGGCTTCGGGTGTGGCCAGTCCCCTTGCAGGGCCACACCCTCCAGGCCTGACGCCGCCTATAAACAAGTGCTCAGCCACCCACACACACATATACACAAGCACAGGGAAGGGGGAGCAACACCAAAATACACAACAATAATAATAATAATAATATAATACATGACTGCTCAGGGATCCTGGGTCGCCCAGTCCCAGGACTCTGACACTTTGGGGAGGTCAGTCAGGTATGATTGAGCTTTATTCCGGACATTATTTGAATTTCTATTCATGGGAAACTTCTTTTTCCCAACTGAAGCCTGTCAGTCACACCTCCTTCAATATCACTTAGCAGAAAATTACACCTGCAGCTTGCCTAAATGGGACTGCTCAAGTGTGACCATTTCAAGTTCAGTGGTAAGCACTGTTTCGCTTGTCTGTCTTTTGGAGTCATTACAGCAGAGCCTGGGTGCTCCAGCACTGAGCTGACGGTGCAGTTCAGTTCCCGGCCACTTGATGGCCCTTTCAACCCAGAGATCTCACCCCCACCCACCCCCTTTCGCCACTATCGTCATCATTGCCCACAAAATGGATGACAGCTTTTAGCAATACCAGGGTGCGTCACGACTCTGAGGTGCACATGCTGTGCCATTTATGTTCCACCTGTTTTGATGCCTCAGCAGCTCGAGAGCCAGAGAGTGATCATGCCTGCAGCAGCACAAGTATCCAATTAATGCTGCAGCCTGATATTGTATCAAAGCTCCAGGGCTGATAACCTCAGCACCTCCTGCCTTAGAGAACATTATCTGTGATTCTTTATGTAATTAATTTGTAGGAGAAAAAAAATGACAACAGAAGAAGAGTTTTACCCTTTCTCTGTTCTACTTTATGTATTAGTTGTAAGTAGCACTTTATTGCCTTTTTAAAAAAGGTGTTTTGCCTTATGACCTCTATTTATGTGTATAGGGCATAGGGGCTGTTTCTTCTTACCTCTATCTTTACTACTGATTTCATTTTTTCTTTTCTTTTTGTACTTTTAATCCCTGTTTTCCTCCTGTGTTATTTTAAACAACAAATTCCCAAATTAATGACACGTTAGAAGTCACTATGTGGCCTTTAATGGGAACCATTCTCACTGATCAACTACAGTGTTGTTCGGGAAGAACTGGGGTTTTCTGATCTAAAAGGATTGTTTAGACCACCTGTTTTTTCTCAGCAGACACTTTTTGGGATGTTTATTGCCTGGAAAGGGGAACAAATAAAAGCATGGGGAAGACAAAAATACTGTATAGACACAAAATAAAATCACATTAAAAAAAGAGATGAAAGGAAGCATTTTCTATTGGAGCAAACAAAGGCCAATAGGAAGAGCCGCCTGTGAGTGGACTTGGTTGTTTCTCTTGATCAAGGAGCTGTCCTTGCCTGGCTAAAACTGTCTGCGTTCATAAAAAGGGTAGAAAATACATCGCTAATCTTGGATGTGCTTCTTTAAATTATGCGGCATCAAATATACTCTGTTATTTGCTGGCAAGAGCAAGATCTGAAAAGGAACATGTTGCACTGCACTGATGAGCTATGAAATCACAATACGTACCATGAAAAGTTGTTCAGTGCCTTGTAGGTTCCTGACAATGACATTAACCTTTTCTTGCTTAATGGATGCATTATAATGCAGCAGCCGACCATAGCCTTTTATCCTCTAAATGCTCCCTCACACATGGGATAAAAAAAGAGTATGTTGCAGGGAATGAGCACCCTACTGTCAAAACTCCTCTCCTTCTGTCTTTCTCTCTCTCCAGAGTGCAGCACTGCAGTGCTTTCCTGCACATGCCCAGACAGACTGGGAGAGTGCCACAGCAACTTTGAGCACACTAGAAATACTAACAGCCTGCATCACAGACACATTTGTGTAGTCCTGGAAGATGTATTTGCATCCAGAGAAAAAATCTCTAAATCTGTAAGATTATATTTATATATATGTATCTTTTGTTTCCTTTTGTTCCCTTTTTTTGGAAGGTCAAGGTGCTGTTGACATGAGCACATTCACTGAAGCAAAGAGGGTTGTCTTTGGGTGTCAAGGTCAACTCTACCTCCCGGCATCATTACACCAAGTCTTTTTTTATGATTACATACGCTTTAGCTTGAGGATGAATATAACCCTCATTATATGCATGTAATTCTGTGCTGTATGAGCTAATGATCCGACCCCTCTGGATCTCAATAATGTCTCAGATTGCATGTGCCATATAGTAGCTATTATTCTGAGTATATATATTCTCCTAACCTTTCCTTTCTCAAACTATCCGGTAGCTTAGCAACTCTAATGGACAGACTTTCCTTCTAGGAAAATATTGATGTTAGCACATTATGTTGCTCTTCTAGTCTACCTTTTCCCTTAGCAAGATGATAGCCTCTATTTTACTTTTTGTTATAGTAGTTGGAACAATAATAGGTGAGCGATAAAATCAAAGAGCAAACAGACTGAGTCATAATTCAGTTAAAGAAAAGATCATAAATGTAGAACAGGTAAAAATGAAGAGGATCTATTGTTGTTTCTCTAGAAAAATCAAAGAAAAAGTGAGAATCAGTTACACCGAAAATATTTCTTTCTTGAACTCTTTCCTATAATTCGTCAAACACGATAGGCCAGGGGATGGATGATGCACTTATGTTAACCGAAAGTGTCTATATTGTAATATAATGGCTATTTATACACTCATTTTTAAAAAATTAGCTACAAAGATCTTTTAATCTTGTAATTCCAGTGTAGGTTAAGCCTGACTTGAAAATTGACTGAACATATGTCAAGTCATATTCATACACAGAGTAAAAGACACAAAGAATTGTATATTTGTTTTTATGCCAAATATAAAATAGCTTTTTAAGTCCATCGTTTCCTTTTGGAAGTGTTGTATGAGATGCCATGTAAGGATGTGGCGGGCGAGCCGGTGAAGCTCAACCTTCAACACTGTGCTCTCCACTGTTGTGGCAGCAGGTTAATGTAGAGTTTTCTTACTGCCATCTCAGTGATGGTGACTTGCTTCTGAACATGTCACTGTGGCTCTGCCTCTCCCTCTCTCTTTCTTCACCAGCTGTTCACTGCTGAGTCACATAAGGATAGCAAGAGATGTGCTTTGCTTTACAGTTGCTGTGAAGTTTCCCATCCACACAGAAACAGCCTTGGCTCTGCATGGAACTGAGGAGGAGAAAGAAAGACTGTGAAAAGCACTGTTTTAATGTACTGCTCAAAGAAATTAAACTCTTTGAAAAGTGTTAAGAGAATTTTTATTTTAGTTAAATCATTAAAGTATAATCAAGTAGAAACAAGTATGCCTTATAATCAAGTGTTTATATATTTTCACACGGTAAAGCTTACTGTTGAAAAGAACACAATGTATTCCTTGCTTAAGTGTGTGAGATGTTTGACAAAGACAGGACATATACATGCATTCTTTACTTCAGTGTCTGCGATGTCAGATAAGCATGAATACTGCTGTGTCGTTGTTTTTCAGTTTGTGTGCAGAAGTTAGATAGCTAAGACAATGCCTGAGCTCTCCCCTCTTCAGTTGAAAGAGGAAGTATTATGTAACCCATTTTGCCTTATAAATAAAGCGAGTAAACGGTGCTCGGTGTGTTAGTCTGCTCAGAGACTCTCACCCGTGCGCACGTCTTTGAAACTCTGAGTCGGTCTGCCAGTGTCTCATTTCTCTCTTACTGTGTTTGAACAAATTGTCAACCCTTGACATTTAATTGGTCCTTCGTAGCCGGAGAACTGACTGTTATTTTAACGTCTAGTTTTCCACAGACGGTCTCCATCGGATCCTGACGTCGTGACGCCTGCGCTGGAAGAAATCTGATCAGTAAAACGAAAAACCCGGGAACGTGAATTCGATCTCCGGTCAGCGTTCGGCCTTCACGGCTCCAGGACCCGATGAGCACCGGATCTTAAAACGCAGCGCCACAGTAGAGGTGAATATGACACGCATTCCACCAAGCGCTAAAATACGTTGATATTGAGATTTTCCTTTAAGTAGTGTGTAAACCTAGGTACGCCGACAGATCTCAGTGTCCATGCGGGACTAAGAAGACGACAGGCAAGAGCGAAATTCTAGAAAAATCGCTATTAAAAGTTCCGGTCGCTCTGGGAGTGGCTGCAACGGAACAGGTTTCCGGTCACTCAAGAAGAGTGGCTGAAGGTGAAGGTGTTACACAAATAAATAGGCCTACGGAAAATCTCAATAAAAATCATAGAAACGCGCTTTGTTTGTGAGGAGTGAGTTGTTTTTACGACCCAATACGCGGTCGAACCACTTCTCAAACTGTTTTCCTGTGTACACTCACGTATTGGTAAAGGTGGAAAAAAGGGTTGTGCTTCATCACGTAAAATTGATAACCGCTCTCTCAATTAGTGGGAGAGTAGAAGGCTGTTATCGAAAACCCATTCTCACTTTTTCATGCCAAAGAAGGTGTCACAGTTCTGACGTAATTAGTTCAAAATGGGTAACTCTAAAACTAAAGTAAAATTAACAGCAGATGAAGGATGGTTGGAAAAAAACTGTCCAAATGCAGGAAGAGTCAGTGCAAATAGGTGGAGAAATCCACATAAAATTTATTGCCCAGCCTGGCAAGGCAAATGCAATCAAGAATCAATAACTGCTTTAAAGGCTGCTTTACAAAAAGAATTATTTGAGGAAAAGAGCCAAAAGAAAAAAGCAAAACGCTTAGCAGAATGGCACCTTTTCAAGGCGTGGATGGTAGAAAACGATAAACGCATTGCTAAACGTGCCCAAAAGCAAGGCCATAAAGTGTCACAGCATAAACTGCAATTGTGGAGCCAGGAAGTAACATACCTTGGCCACAAATTGACAGGACAAGGCAGGCAGCTGTTAGAGAGCAGAAAGATAGCAGTCCAAAATGCCCCAAAACCAGTAACTAAACAACAAATGATGAGTTTTTTAGGACTGTGCAATTTCTGTAGATGCTGGATTCCAGAATACGCATTACTAGCTCAACCACTACAGAACCTCATTTATGGTAAAGATCTAGCATTAAAAGACAAAGTACAATGGACTCCAGAAGCAGAAAAAGCTTTCGTTGATTTGAAAATAGCACTGCAGACATGTACCGTCTTAGCATTACCAGACTATGGAAAACCTTTCGTTCTCCATGTTGATGGTGCAGGAGGGTATATGAAAGCAGTCTTAACTCAAGCTTTTGGAGAAAAACAACGTCCATTAGCTTTCTACTCATGCAAACTTGACTCTGTAGCTGCTGGATTACCTACCTGTGTTCAGGCATGCGCAGCAGCAGCAGAGGCAGTTAAAAAATGTGCAGACATTGTTCTAGGACATAAATTGATCATCAAAGTCCCACATGCAGTGACCTCTATTTTGCTCCAAGCGAACCTCTCTTTCCTCACGCATGCAAGACAACTTTCTTATGTGGGGATTCTACTTACACAATCACACATAAAAATAGAGAAGTGTGGCCAGCTAAACCCAAGTACACTTTTGCCGACTTCTCTGGACGGAGAACAACACTGTTGCATTCAAAAATTAGAGGAAGATACAAAACCTCGCACTGATATATACAGCTCCCCCCAGAGCAGTTTCAGTAATGTTTTTGTGGACGGCTCAGCGTCAAAAGACATTCACGGTAGAAATTGTGTGGGTTATGCGGTCACAACTGTTGATAAAGTGATAGAAGCAAAAGCTCTCAGCTCCTCAAACTCTGCTCAAAGCGCAGAACTAACCGCAGTCATCAGAGCATGTACTTTATATAAGGGTCAAAGTGTTAATGTTTACACAGACAGTCAATATGTCTATTCAGCAGTTCATCATTTCGCTAAAATATGGCATAACAGAGGAATGACAACTTCCTCAGGCAACACAGTTCAACATGCAAACCTTCTAAAAAAGCTATTAGAAGTAATAACGTTGCCAAAAGAATTAGCACTATGCAAATGTGCAGCTCATCAAAAGGATGACACAGAAATTACGAGAGGAAATAACTTTGCTGACAAAGCAGCAAAAGCAGCTGCAGAAAAACAAATTGATGTTTTAACAACAGAAACCATAGATCTAATACCTTTAGAAATACTAGCAGATGCACAGAAAACAGCATCGCTGAGTGAACAAAAATCTTGGGTGAAAGATGGAGCAGAATTAAAAGACAACCTTATGATGTGTAATGGCAAACCAGTGCTTCCAAAATCTTTGCATAGAACTGCTGCTTTAGTGACACATGGGAAAACTCATGTGTCATCAGGAGGGATGATTAATATTCTTAATAAACAATTCTATACAAAAAATTTTGAAAGTTCAGCACAAGAGTTTATCAGAACATGTATGATTTGCCAAAGACACAACGCACAGGGAAATCTACGTCCAAAGCGAGGGCATTTCCCTATACCACCGCATCCATTTCACACTGTCCACATGGATTTCATAGAATTAAATGAATCACAATCCTCCAAATATGCACTTGTGATAATTGATGTATTTTCCAAGTGGCCAGAAATATACCCAGTGAAAAAAGCAGATGCAATATCAGTAGCAAAATGTCTATGTAATCATTTTATTCCAACGTACGGTATTCCATCTCTGATAAGATCAGACAATGGCACACATTTTGTAAATGAAGTAATAAGTAAAGTTTCTGAAGCTTTAGGCTTCAGCATAAAACATCACTGTTCTTATCATCCACAAAGTGCAGGATTAGTCGAGAGAACTAACGGCACAATTAAACAAAGGTTGAGGAAATGTATGGAAGAGACTAAAAAACCTTGGCCTGAATGTCTAAGCTTGGTTAAATTATGGATGAGAATAACTCAAGGAACAGGTGGTCTAACGCCATTTGAAATCGTACATGGCAGACATTTTCCACTCCCCATAATGAGTGAGCCAATTAATAAATCTATTGCAGAAACAACAATGGCAGAATGGATGACAAAACTATTTGAGAATAAAGAAGTGAGATTAAGCAATCAACTGCCGAGTGACTTTTCTTCAGTTTCTTGCAGGTTGAACCCCGGTGATTGGATTCTGATTAAAGTCCTCCAGCGGAAAAACTGGAGTGCTCCAAAGTGGGAAGGTCCCTTCCAGGTGCTACTTACCACACCCACAGCGTGTAAGATAGCCGAACGAGTTTCGTGGATTCATCAATCCCACGTGAAGAAAGTGTTTGCACCACAATAAGACGCCGGTTCCCCTGACTCTTACGTGAACCCCTGCTGGAGGACAGGGCTGAACGGGTTTCCCGCCCTGTGCTTCCTCGGCAGTGCTACTCACGTGGGAGCTCGGGTGTGCCTGGTCGCCCTGAAGATCAGACTGACCTATCCCACCGAAGAGCAGAACCAATAATAACACCAGGGACGCCTGAATAAAATCTCAACAAGATGACTGAGGAAAACAACCTGATAAATCCAGAAGAAGAACCAGCTTCAGAATCAATGCTAGCACCAGTTCCAGCCCCAAAGCTGTTGTGCTTGGGCGCTTGTGACATCAAACGAAAACTACTCATGTGCTACATATTCTGTCTAATGGCTATCCTCCTGATGACGACACTCTTTTGGTTGATGCCCAGTGGAACCCACAAGACAGTACCAATTATTCTCCGACCTAAGAGGTGGACCCACGACAACTCGCACCTGAAGGAGATAGACAAAGAACACAACCACCCGTGGCTGAACAATGCATGGTACCGGTATGTCCATGACAGAGTGCACAGAGAAGACAATGCCGCAAACTGCTATGTCTGCTCACATATGCCCACGACAGCACTCCATGCCACAGTGTATGGAAAACCCCCAACCAAGGCTGAAGCACTCTGCATATATGACAAAGCCATTACCGGGACCTGCTCAACACCAGGAAAACCTGTGATGGTGATAGGTGGATCCATAAAGGACCAAAACAGCAACACATGCCACAACACTACACAATATATAGTCCCACAGAGTGTAAAGTCTTTAATCTACAACATAACAAACTGCACCCACCAGTACCCAAATATAAACTACACCTGCAATGAAGCCTACTGGGTGCATATAAACGTCAGTCATAGAAAACTGAAATCATTCTCAGTTGTTTTGCCACCTGACATACAACACCCAGTGTGCTTTAACTTCACAGGAGCAACCGGACAAACAGGTACGCCCCAGGGTCTGAAGAAACTAGGACAAAACCGAAACTGCTCCATGATCCTGGCGGCACCAGATTGGGATGGCATCGGCTCATCGACAGGTACATACTGGGTACAGGGCGCAGCTTGGGCGTGTGGCCTGAAAGTCTATTTCATGCTGCCACCAAACAGCACCGGACTCTGTGCCCCTGTTCTGGTATCTGACCACACCTTTAAGATGTCAGTGAACAGCAACACCAGAGCTAAACGTAGCACAGGCCTCAAGCCCCATGATCCATATCTTGGTTCTGATGTACCAGATGACTTCAAACTCTGGACCAAGAGCCAGAAGGTAATACACGCTTTGTTTCCATGGATAGGAGTAGGGAAACACGCACTACGGATAGAAACCCTGGACTATCGTTTTGGATTATTTTTAAATGCTTCAACCCGCATTAATCAAGGACAGAATGAAGAAATTGATGCAATTCGCATCACTGTCATGCAGCACCGAGTGGCTTTAGACATCATTCTCGCAGAGAAAGGTGGTCTCTGCGTATTGTTTAACACTACATGTTGTACCTACATACCTGATAACATCCATTCATTAAACATGACAAATGCTTTGAATGTTTTGAAACAACTGAGAGACGCTCAGCAGCAGGACTACGTTACCGATACTCAAGGTTGGTGGGACTGGCTGCTGAGCGGCTCTTGGAAATCTCTACTGATTAAAGGCCTGTTGGCCCTTTTCAGTGTGATGTTACTATTTTGCCTTTTCATTGCTTGTATTATCCCATGTCTGAGAAGCATAATGACGAACATGTTCAAGCGTATGTTAGGAAACCATGTCTTGGCTCAGTCAGTTATGGAGGATCCCTATCGTCAGTATGGTATGCTGAGTGTGGGAGAGAGAGAAGAAAATCTCTATGACAATCTTGACAAGCTTGTTGTTTAATTATTTCACTGAATGACGTGCAAGTTGAAAATGTGACTAACAAGTGACTATGCATTGAGTAAAACATGTGAAATATATTAACATCAGGAGGGAATGTTAAGAGAATTTTTATTTTAGTTAAATCATTAAAGTATAATCAAGTAGAAACAAGTATGCCTTATAATCAAGTGTTTATATATTTTCACACGGTAAAGCTTACTGTTGAAAAGAACACAATGTATTCCTTGCTTAAGTGTGTGAGATGTTTGACAAAGACAGGACATATACATGCATTCTTTACTTCAGTGTCTGCGATGTCAGATAAGCATGAATACTGCTGTGTCGTTGTTTTTCAGTTTGTGTGCAGAAGTTAGATAGCTAAGACAATGCCTGAGCTCTCCCCTCTTCAGTTGAAAGAGGAAGTATTATGTAACCCATTTTGCCTTATAAATAAAGCGAGTAAACGGTGCTCGGTGTGTTAGTCTGCTCAGAGACTCTCACCCGTGCGCACGTCTTTGAAACTCTGAGTCGGTCTGCCAGTGTCTCATTTCTCTCTTACTGTGTTTGAACAAATTGTCAACCCTTGACAAAAAGACATCAGATCTCAATCATCATAGAGAAGAAGACAATCATTCACAGACAATCTGAACTCACAGATTAATCTAACCCTACTAATTACATGTCATTGGACTGTGGGAAGACGCCTGAGTACCCATGTGACATGTAACATGCAAACACCACACTAAATGACCCCAGCCAGATAGTAAATTTAAACCCTTCTTGCTGTAAGGCAACAGTGCTACCTTATCACCATGCTGCTCCCTTTGACCTGCACCCTGCAGATCAAAGGATAAAAATGATGCACCTGACACTGGTTGAACATGAGGCCAGGCACTTTCATGATCCTGGGACCCACTGCACCAGTGTAAGGTCTGACAGTGGGTCCTGGGACAACCGTTTCATCCTGATACCTAACGCCAGTCAGGGTCCCGTTGCTGAGCCTGTAGAGGTCAGTGCATCCCTCAATGAAATACCTCACAAGACCATCAGTGACCCACAGATAAACTGGCCACGCTGAACGACGTAACAGGCAGCACAATGCTCTCTACGGTTTCTCTTTCGTGTCTGTCACATGAGCTCAGGGTGAACCTGCTCTCATTTCTGAACTCGACAGACTCGAGCAGTAAGAGCTATAAAAATCTCAAGTAAGCTGCGAGAATTTAACCGATGTCAAAACATCACTAGCATTTATAGAGAGATGAAAACATACATGGAATACTGTACATGTCAGTTCATGTGTCCTCATCACAGAGCTGTAATCAATAAATATAACCTTAGTGCAGTATCCTTGAGATGGCCACATTTCATTGCCTCTCCAAGCCATTATACTCCCATCCCCAGTTGTCCTGGCTGCATTTTTTTTTAGTTCATGACAGACACACATCTACATGTACAACTGCACATGTGCAGTGCACTACAACCGTCCTTGAATTAATTCTCCTTCTCCATCCTTCTATCAGAGCTAGATATGCATTTGATAAAGGAAGAGATTTACTGACCCCTGTAACAAAGTAATGTCAGGGAAAAGGCAAGATGGTCAAAACAACTTAGAAAATTAACTTTCTAGAAGTGAAGTCGGCAATGCTAAATTGCCTTCAGTAAAATAACTGACATGAATGTTCCAATATCAGATGGATGGTTGAATGTTTTTAAGATATTAAGAGTTCTGGTATTTTTTTTTATATATTTGGGTAACGTGATGCCAGCGAGCAGATGGTTGGACTGTGGCAGCTCATGCAGCAAAAACAGGCAAAAGAAGGATTCTTTTTCATCAGTGGACCCTTAGAACTAATGTGACATTTATAACAAAAGAGAGCTCGATGTTATTATGTTACCACTGTAACTGTACATGTAAACACAGGATTTTAATTTGGCATTCACTTTTGCAGTCAACTACTTAAAAAAAAATCCGGTGTGGGTGTTGTGTTGGTCAGAACGTGTGCTGGTTTCATAATATGGCTCATCAATATTTAAATTAGTTCTGAAGCATTAGGCACTGGGCCTGCATATCACTGATTTTATGGCACAGTTGAGACAACATGCACCACTACACCGAGCCACATTGTTGGGTGGGTGAAACTATTATCACACCCATTTCTTTTCCTGTCATGGTCATGCACTATATTTATTTGCAGCTGTAACACCGCTCACTAGTTTTCCATTCTGTTAGTTAATGATTTCATTTCCTTATAAACATGGTGTTGCGTTCTGAAGTTGCTGTGCCATATTGTGGCTAAAGCCAAAGCCTTAATACCGACCTAAAAATATAATGCAGAGGTGCAGCTATCACTAACACAGTGACCATTCTTGGCAAGGTGTAAGCACAAATGTGGGGGTATTGCCTCAGGAGGCGTTACTTCCCTGTATGTCTTGTCCGGTCTATGTCTGTTAAAAGCAATCTATGTTAACAGTACATGCTTTTCTACTGGAGGGAATCTCAGCATGTGCATATACACCAGAAAGCAAGCCTAAAGCATTAATGGTCAGTTTAAAAACATGTATTTGAAAAAAAGCTAATGCACAATAAACATATTTTCATGCATTTTTTTCTTGTTGCAATCTGTTTATCAACAATACACTACTCTTGAGCTGCTAGTCTGAAACCTTGAAGTCTCCAACCCTATTTGACAAATAATGACATATGTGACATTGTAATTAGCTAAAATGCATTTTTACCATGACTCCATGCAGTCCTGCCAAAAACTAATAATAAGTATAATAATACAGTACTTGTTTTCTGCATGACCTTTTCAGTCGCTCACATTGCTGTGGAGAACCTTTTGCCCACTCTTCGTCACAACGTTGCTTCAGCTCACTGAGGTTTGTGGGCATGCACAGAGAGCTGTGCATAAACTAATTTTAATCATGCTGAGGTCTGGACTTTGACTGGGCCATTGCAACACATTGATTCTTTTCATTTAGAGTCATTTTGTTCTGGATTTTTTTGCTGTGCTTGAGATCATTATCCTGTGTTGGCTGAACTTTAACGGTCGAACAGATGGGTTAGAAGTCTGGTATACAGAGGAGTTCATGGACATCTCTATGACTGTGAGTGGCCCAGGTCCCGTGGCTGCGAAAAAAAAGAAAAAGCTAAAATCATCAACCCTCAAGCACAACTGTGCTGGGCAGTTTGTAGGAGGTGTTCGTGCTGATACGCTCTGTTTGGTTTTCTATCAACATGGCACTGTGTATTAGGACCAAGCATCTTCGCAATGTGTCAGTAGGACATTACTCCACAAGTCCAGTTTCTTTAGATGCAATTTTACAAACATAAACTGTGAAAAAAACCTCTTATTTTACAAAGAAGAGCTTCTGCATCCCTTCTACAGCCCTTTTATTATCATGATCATTATGATTATTACTAGAAGTGATACTGTAGTAGCAGTGATAGCTATACATGGTGTAACAGTACCAGATGGATAAACATATCTGTATCTCTAAATGACATACTAAGGAGAAGTAATGATCTATAAATGATGAATTAATCACTCGCTACTACCTTAATAATTATTAATGGTGTGACATTATGATAAAGTACTACCAGTTGTTTTTTCACATATGGAGCAACTCTCCAAAGCACCTGAAAACATACTAATAAAATAAGTGCCATTCTCTCTGAATGAAGAATTAGTACTGTGAAATGAAAGCAGTCCTGTTATCAAAGTCTAAGATACTCCATGTTAAGCAAGTTGATACGTGACTTACTTTTGCTTTCTCACTGATGATCTGTTAATGTTTAATGTTGGGGTAAGATGACGCCTAACTTTGCCTGGTAGTTGCGCCCAGCACACATTAATCACAGGCTTAGTTATTTGGATGCTAGCCAACTTATTTGTTATTCTACATTTTTAAAAAATAAAAGCAATTTCAAATTAGTCTGTTTTTTTTCTTAAATCATGAGATCCACTTGGCTTAAAATGCTGAAATGATTTGCAGAATGGCCATTAACACTATATACATGTAAACAAGGTTTTCTCCCTATACTTGTCTTGTAAGCAAATGTACGCAAAAGAAATTTACTGTAAACCCGATAATATAATTACAGCCAAAACCTTTTGACAGGTTGGCACTTTGCATCATCTACTCATTTACATTTTTCCTCATCTGGTGTTTTTCTACCTATCCAGCCTTGTGTATTCTTTCAAATGTGTCCTAATGAAACATTTTTCAGTCCAATATCTCATGCAGATTACTGCTATGCTGTCCAAACTGATGTACTGCGAGATGACCTGCTGACTGCATTGGCTAATTCTGTTTCTGACCCCAGCTGACCAACTTGTCAGTCATAGACCACAGTCGACCAAGGCCCTGGCAGTTTTCTTGGCATGCTTGAGAAATGAAATGTAAGTAAGATTGTAATAATTAAACAAAGTTACTTTATCTACATGGGCGATCGTGGCTCAAGTGTTGGGAGTTCGCCTTGTAATCAGAAGTCCCGGCTTGGACAGTCTTGGTCCGTTGTGTCCTTGGGCGAGACACTTCATCCATTGCCTACTGGTGGTGGTCAGAGGGCCTGGTGGCACCAGTGTCCGGCAGCCTCGCCTCTGTCAGTGCGCCCCAGGGTGGCTGTGGCTACAATGTAGCTTGGCATCACCAGTGTGTGACTGTGTGTGTGAATGGGTGGATGACGGGATGTGTAAAGCGCTTTGGGGTCCTTAGGGACTAGTAAAGCGCTATATAAATACAGGCTGTTACATAGTTGTTGGCTATAGTTTGAGACTGCTGTGGGTCTTGCAATGCGTGACTTTGTCCTGCTGTAAGAAACTAATAACCAAAGACAAACATGGCTTATAGCAAGTTAGTGCACATCCACCATTTTATATTAAACAGAAGTATGGGCATGTGATATTAATCATCTATGTACATGAGACCAAAATCGAAGGTTTTGGTCTCATTGTTGGGTTAATGTTTCAGCTGTAGAGTTTTCCCCTTGGTCATTAACTAAGACTGCTTTACTTACGTCATCCCAACTGATCAAGTCAAACATACTGAGTTAATTTGGGGGGGGGGGGGGGGGGGGGGCTAAAGAGACACATCCTAAAAACAAGCACCATGTTGGCTTGTAAAAAAACTACAGTTAACTAAGCAGTACATGTCTTCACTGCTGCAGAAATATAAAGTATAACTCTTCTGATAGTCTGCAGTCAGTTCAGAACACTTGAAGCCCTCAAGCCTTTTTAATAATGCATTAAACAGTGGCTTTCAGGTCAGTGCTGGGAGGCGGTGATGGTAAATACAGCATCAATATGGATAAGACTCATACAGCATTGTCACTAGAGTCTTGGCCACTTTGCCCTCTCTCTCCCACTTCAGCCACATAATCATCTCAGTCATTCAGCACCTCTCACAAACCAAAGCACATTTTCACATATACACAAACGCACACACAAAAACAAAGTAACACATGATTGCATAGAAATGACACTTTTGGTTTATCACTTATTATTACCTTTTTCACTCACATAATTTGGTTTCCTCTATGTGGACAGTGATAATTAAAATGATGTGCTGTAAAAAGGGGGGATGGAACAGGAAATGGACCTAAGTACATTTTGGAACAGTAAAGACTTTTCTGTCCTTCACTATGCATCAGAAGTGTCAAATTACAACTGAGACACACACTGAGTTTCTAACCATTCTCCATGTAGTCGCAAAGGGTAGAAAAGCTTACAAAGCTATTTGGAAAATAGTGTCGGTCAACTTTTAACTTTTAAAAATATATAAATTGGTTTAAGTACCTGCACATGTCATCTGGCTAATTTAATTATCAAAAGTAGCCAGACTCAAGGACAAGCTTGAAATTCAGAACAAGGCAAAAAGAGACAGAGAGGAGAAAGAGAGAGAAGGGATGCATACTAACAGATGACACAATGAGAAATGTGTTCTTTTTAGTCCTTGACAACCTTTCTTAAAACACAATTAAACATAGAATAAATGAATGGAAGGCATTTTGCTTCTGTACCATATCCATTACTTTAGCTGCAAAGTCTAGCTGCATGACAAAGTACAAGCACGTGAACGGTAATCTGCACTAAATCAGCTGCTAAAAGATAAATGGATGGATGACTTTTACCAGGTCAGAACAAAAACCGCTCCTTTCATCTGTTCATCAAAACAAATAGGTTGTGCACGGGATGCTATTTATCCAGGCTTACAAGCACAGGCATCCCTCGGCAGCTGAGTTCAGGTTTTCCAAGTCTGCTATGTCTCTGTTATGATATAATGCATAGTTATGGTCAAAGGTTTACATACACTCATGTCCCTGAATGTCACTGTAATTTTGGGTCTTCAATGATTTCTTTTTCCAGGGTGGAATGAATGTTCAGGACACAGCTTAAGTTTAGGATTATTTTCTAATCGATGAAGAGTAAAAAAATATACATCCAGGCTCAAATATACAGATACGTTGACCAAATGCCTTCTGGAGAAAAGTTTTATGGTTGCACGAGACATAAATGGAGCTATTTGGCCACAATGACAAGAGGTATGTTTGGAGTACTAAAGGCGAAAATAAGGCTCTCAAACCTAAGAAAACTGGACCAGCTGTTAGGCATGGTGGTGGTAACATCATGATCACAGATCAACATTTTTTTTTCATTTGATGGTCTAACATTAAGCTTCTTGAATTGCTTTTATAAAGTCCTGACTTTAACCCTTTTGAAAATGTCTGGACTCTGCTTAAAAGCTGGGTCCATATTAGGAAGCTCATTGATTTTAAGGAAGTCAAATTCAAAGTTATGCACCCAATTCTCCTTTTTTTTAAGTCACAAAGAGTTATGCTGGGCAAAAATTCCACCCTGGAAAAAGAACAGCTCAAAGAAACCAATAAAAGCCAAAACTTGTTACTTTTGACCACAAATGTTGTAAAATATAAAGTCTTCTGACCACAACTCTGTCTGCTGTATGCAGAAAAGATTCCCCTAACTTAACTTAGAAACTCACTCTGGCTAATATATAAATAAAGGATACAAAGAAATCTTGCTTGGATAAGGTGATTAAAAAAGTTTTGACACAGAAAGTAAAAATATTTCCCAGCTTGACATTTATTTGAAGAACCCAAGCAGAGTCTGTTCTCAGATCTACTGCACTTCTTTGTGGTATCAAATAAATCTCTGTGACTCGCTTGTCACCTTTGCTTGATGCTAAATGAATATCTGATCAACTCCTCGTGGTTAAAGGACATTGGGGGCTGATCTAGAGAAGGTGTTGAAAAGGAAAGAGCTTGCATGGAATAAACAACACAATATGTCTGTATCTGGTGATCTTTTCTTTTTTAAACATCCAAGGGGGTAAGGTCATGCTGTGAGTCAGTCTCGTTCAACCAAGTCTTTATACACCACTCAATATACTGACAAGAAAGTTAGTGAGTGGGCTAAAATGTTATGAAATTGAGGATGTTTTATGGACACTTAGGAGCTGTTTTCACTTTCATTTATACAAGGAAAAACTTCTCAGCTGCAAAAAATAAAAAAAAGAACCAGTGAGTATACATAGTCAATGGCATTTTGTGACTTCAAGCAACTAATGGAGAAGAAAATGCTGCCAACATGAGGTGAGCAGACCCTAAGATCAAACTACCAAGGAGTCCAGGATGCTGGTGACTGTCATATCACAAGGCAGCAATGCACAATAAGCGATTCATTCCCTGTGTAGACACAACTTAAAGGGACTTCCACATGTTAATATCTTATATAAAAAACTCTCCTTTTCATGTCATCAATGTTTTCTTTGCCTGTTATTGCTTGAAAATACTAAATTTCATTCACTTTCTATGGTCTCTGGTCAGCATGTTGCTACAAATCACTTCCTGTGTTGACCTGCGTGCCTAGGCAAACCTGTAATGTATTTACCAACCTCTCATATGTCAATCACTGGTATCCTGTGCTCTCATTGGTAGTCACTTCAATTGCTGGCCTTGAAGTTGAAAAAAAAATCTCCAGACCTGCCCAAGTCCAGTTTTCACCTGTTGTTGCTTGAAGTCGCTGCTTATCATTGGCTTCTGGTTCTGGTTGCCACGTTGTTGCAAGTCACTTCCGGTGTGAATGCAACTTCTGTTCACTTTGATATGTGTGGCAAATAATAAAAGTTATAATAGAAAAGAGTAACCCAATCTCTGTAATTGCAATTGTGTATTTCCTCTCCATGAGAAAAACTAAACGAGAGGATAAATGGGTTTATTTTTAGAATTTCACAGGGAAGAGGCACTATATAACCAGAACCAGGGCCAAAGCGCTATCCAGTCTCTCATTTTATGCCTCAGGACATGCAAATAAATAACTAAACAAACAAAAAAAAGCCATGAGGTACATGCCAGGGCCTTTTTCTCCTATAGCCACTTGTCTATTCTGTGTGATTTTAAGATGACAGAAAAAAATGGATATCATTCTATACGGTAGATGAAAGAGGATACTTTGCTGAGCGAGGCAATAATGGCAGACAGAACAGGCTTTGAATTGTATTGTGTGTGTTGCAGTAGAAAATGTAAGACCGATGACTCGCTGGACTCAGCATTACAGGAAAACGATGCATCCAAACGATCTCGAGCAGCTTCTATTTCATTTGTAGTTGGTGTTTATAGATGTGTCATGATGAAGGATGTCCATCACAACCATAAAGATGACCATGAACTTTGAGCAAATCTCCGTGTACTATGATCATCAAACAGAGAAACATGGAGGGAGCTGATTATGACATTACTAGCAGAGAAAATGTCTCTCAAGGAATTCAGATTCAGTAACCTCTGTGAAATGCCATTAACCTCAGGGGTAATGCAAGCTTTTAAGAGACAGATCACCACTCAGCTAGTTGTCAGGATTCAGGGACCACAGACCAGCTGTAATTTGACAACAGGGCAAATAGAAGGTTAGATAACTGAAACAACCCTTTTATCTTTGTAGGCCACTCGAGAGAGCAAAAACATCCAAAATTACATTTATCTTGCTCTACCTTTTATGCATTTGTGCCTTTTTATTGTAGACTACAAATGTCTGACTTAATTCTGTCCTCACCAGAGTATCTACAGAGTTCTGTCCTCTCAACACTTCATTAGGTGTACGTGTTCAACTGCTCATATAACACTTAGATGTAATCAACCAATACAACGGCAAGAACTCAGTGTATTTCGGCTTGCTGAAATTAAAACTGAGCATCAGAATGGAGAAGAAAGGTGATTTGGAATGTGGCATGGTTGTTAGTCCCAAGATGGGCTGGCCTGAGTAATTCAGAAAAATGCTAATCTACTGGGATTTTCCCACACAGACATTTCAAGGGTTTACAGGGAGTGAATAAAAATGTTGCATTTAGATGATAGAGTCAGAATTAAAGCAGATCTGAAAGCAAAGAAGGCTCTATCAAAGCCATAAACTATTGTTTTCAAAGTAAGCCACCAACAGAGTGCGGTGAGTTTAAGAGAGGCAAAGACAAATGGTTCACAAAAAGGACATGCGTGTATTTGCATGTATTTGTGAGACAGCAGAATGAATCCAAGTTCTCTAGATAAAATTAAGCTCTGGAATCCATAAGAAACTTTGACTTGTCTACTAAAAAACATTGATTTCTCTCCTCTGCGCTCATTCAGGTCATTGGAGCTTTGGCCAGTAGTTTACGTCAAGTGGCCCAACTGTTTCCCTCCTGTCAATAAACCACCGGGACGCCAAATCAGAATCAACAAAGCACTGATCCAGAAATAGCTCCCTCCTACGATGCTGACAGGAAGAAACTTTGCAGAACAACACGCAACCCACCCTCAAAGTAGGGGAGGGAGAGAGATCATCTGGCCTCTTTGTTATGTAAATTGACTGAATCAATATGACAAATGTACTGTGAAAGGGAAGAAATACAATGCTTTTTCATCCCCACCAGCATTCATCACAAGCCTTGGTCTTATCACCACTCCCAGCCACGTGGAAACACCTGATTAATGACTGTCACGTGCCACCTCCGTGAATCATCAGGGCACGAGTGAATGAATAGAGCATGAATTAGATGGTGACACATAGAAATAAGGCTTTAGGATATACACTTGCAAAGGAGTAGTCTGTGCTAATTAATCTACTCTTTTAGTGATGTAATTTCTATTTGAAATACACCGAGATGGCTGATTATTAGCAAAAACATTGAAAATTTAATAAAAATCATGAGCTCTTTGTTGGACTAAAACATCACTGAAACATAGGCAACATAGTCTTGACTTCAAAGGACTCTATAGCTGCGCTAATCACTTTGAAGGAAACGCTAACATCATTATTATAACATGGACGTAATGACTACACTAGCTATTTTATGGATACAGTCCTGTATACCAGCATTTCATAACGAAACGGAGCCAAGCCTGATAATGCTTTGACAAAATAGTATGGTTTACGGACAGATACTAAATTTTATCCGGAAATGGTTTTTTTTACCATATTTCAGGGAAGTCTACCCTAAAGCTGTTCAAGCATTACTCTTAAATGCAAACCTGATGGTGGCTCCAGAGTAAATGTTAGGAAGAAAACAAAGTTATTTTAAACTTTAGGAACTACTGCACTTCAATACTAAATATCAGCATGTCATTCAAAAGCGGATGCAGAAGATGAAATTCTGCAAAGATACAGTACTGTGAAAAAGTCTTGGGTCACCCCTCATTTCTTCATATTTTGCTCTCGAGGACTGTGAAAGAGAAGCGCTGATCTGACTTCCAAGGAGCCAGATTTCTTATAATGTTTAAACTAGTCCTGAGCAGTAGTTCTTTCAGAGTTTTTTCTTTGTATGTTGGCTGTTTCTTCACTCAGTTTTAGTCCAGTCCTTGTACCTGATCTGTCATGTCTTAAAGATGTCTAAGTTTAGTGGACTCTACAGCGTGACCTAAAAGAGGAAGTTTTCACAGATCACAGATTTATTTACACAAAGGAATAACTTACACAGGGAAGATCACAACAAGAAGTATTTCCAGGAATCAATGCAGGAGATTGGGCGTGAATTCATGCCTAGAGAGGAGAGGGAGATTAGTCCAGGTGAGTCTGTCAGAGGGAATTTCACAGTGCTGCTCCAGAAGTGTTTGGTAAGTGTGAGTGAGGAACAGCTTACTTTAGAGTGTCGAGGGAGAAGCTCCGGAGAGAGGCACTGGTTTTCTCGAGGTAGGTGCTGGAACATAGGAAATTTAGTGGTAGGATGGGCAGCAGGTGGGTGATACCACACAGAAAATTTGGTGGAGACTACATGCAGGAGCTGCCTCTTGACTACAGGCAGATGAGGCACATGTGTGATGGCTGAAGAGCGCTAGCCTGAGGCAAGAGTGGGAACCATGTCTTGAGGAAAGAAAGTCAGAAAGTCATGTCTTAAAGAAATAGGAAAAATGCAGCAAAAACCTGACACAGGACCAGAGAACAGCATCTGGCTGTTCAGTTGATTCATCTACTGTTCACTGAACCCTCATCAGAAATGGTTTCAATAAAAGAGTGGCTGTCAAGAAGCCATTCTTAAGGAAGGGAAACGAAAATAAAATAACCCAAGAACTGAACTGAGGACCTAATACTTATGCACTTTCATAAATAACATAAGAACAGAAAACTCTGAACTGCATTTTGCAATGTAGAAAAAGTAAAGAGACCATTAGTCAAGCTATTAGCTTTCGTTTTCACAAAGAAAAGCACCTTTGTTGATGTGGCTTTAAAAGCCACGTGGCTATCCAGTGTGTAGAGCACTCTTGATCCTTAATTTCTGGTTGAGTACATTTAAATCTGTACATCTGTACGTGTCGGTTCATTCTGTGATGTAATACTTTCCTCTAATGAGACTGGAAACCATCTGATTATCACATGGCTTCTGACAGAGTCTGAAGGGCAGGCCTTGGATCATGAGGGCAAACAGATATTTTTCTCTGAACTTTTCAGCTTACTGTTCCCGAGTAAATCTTAGACTTATTTATGCACAAAATGGCAAGATACTTTTATCTGTGCAATGTTGCTTTCCTTTACTCTTCCCTCGTCTTTAGTTTAGTCTGTTTGATTTGGATAAATATATATTTAGAAATGTTATGAAAACAGAAATAAAGCTTTTTGGAACGTAAACAAGATTGCAGCAGAGTGCGGCATCACTTTGCAAAACAAAATATTTATTCTATCTTTTTTAAAATTTACAAATATGTGACCCAGTACTTTACTGCATGTGAAAATATTCACATATGAGGAAAAAGAATCCATAAACCTATGGTATGGCCCTTTAATGTAAACACTTAATTGCCCCTGACAGCAATTCAATATAGGCTCTGAGGAAGGATGCAAATCTGCACTGCAACAGCACTTCTCAAAACCTGCCGAGCTTGTGTGCAAAATAGGCCACAAAGATGTGCTTCTTACAATGATAATGATGATATTAATAGTTGAAAAAGAAAAGGCTCTAGTGGTCCAACTTAAAGCCAGATTATATCAGGATTGCATCACACGTCTGTCATGCAAAGTACGTGGCTGTCACATGATTCTGTTGACTTTAGAATAAAGGAAGAGGTTTAGAATTGTGTTTGTATGTTTGGCATACTATAGCTTGGTAGTGAATGAAGATAGTACTGTCCAGCTTTCCTGCTTCTTGAAGAAAAAGTTATAATAATATAATAAATACATATATAAATATATACAAATGCATATTACTGTTTCAGTGTATGATTTTTAATGTACATTGTAAAGTCAGCGTAACTGAGTTTTAAAAGCAGCACATGGAAAAAGTAAAAACTCAAACTTGTTACTTAAAGTTCAGTGAGCTGGTTTCAGTCATTGTGCAAATGTATCGTTTATAAGATTGGGGAAACCTGTTGGGATCAGGGCAGCAAAATGCTGGAAAAGTAAATGGTGCCAAAAAGAAAAACAGCTGGGGGAACTAAAACCTAAGGACTTAAGAAAACACCTAATAAATCACTATAAAAAAATAAATACTGCATTACAATTAACATATCGTCTCAGTTACAGCAGTTTCACCATATTAACCATATTAACGGAGTCGGGTGCACTAGTAATAGCACCACCGGGGGAACTAGCGGTAGTAGCAGGACCATAATAGAATTACATCTGATCCCTTTCATTTTTTATTATGGGGAGGAAAAAAATAAAATAAAAGCTTATGTTGTCTAACAGATGGGTCGGGATTCCACAGCTTAGACTTAACAGGCTGCAGAGGTCATTCGCTCCTTAATCCACAAAATTACAAATACATATTTTTTTATGGATTTGTTTTTATGGCTGGAACTCAGGCTGACATCGCCCATAGCAGTTTTACTACAGTGTGATGGATGTGCAGCTGAGTCTGCTCTATGTGTAACAACCACAACATTTTGTGGTCTATTTGAATTCTTGTCCTGATGAGAAAGCGTGCGGAGAATCACAATATCGTCATTAGTATGGTTATGGAAACTACAACAAAAAGTCAATTCATGAGGGATTTTCTTTAATCCGGATGGCTTTAACGATGGTAGGATTATTTACTGTTACGCAGGAGGCTTTAGGTGTCACATGTCTGCACGGAGTATATGGATAGGACTCTATATCAGAGGGAAACCTCTGACATCCATGTGCCCTCCAGCTGACCAGATTACATTTTGCTTCAGCGATGAATAACTGATACAGAATGAGCGGGGATTTGAGTTCATCTGTGTACACTTTGTAAGAAAATGCATACATGCGACTTTCCTGCAAACCTAAGCACCCATGTTTAGATAATGCATTTGTACAAAATGCTGACAATTTCAAAAAATAGCAGCATTTTGTTTGTTGATGAATGGAAAAGTCCTTTTATTTGGAAGAATGCTTTAGACACAACACAACTGCCATGACAGACAAATGCTTCACCAGGAAAGAGGGTGAATGATGATCATGTGGCAAGATTGATGAGCATACACGCAGCCCTAAATATTTTCACTTTGCAAATGAGCAAAAACTGAAATGACCTTTCATCAGTACACTGTATTAAAATTGGATGCCCTCACATGTGCCAGATTTTAAGACCAGATTCAGTTCATTCATGCTTGAACACAATGCAGACGTAATTTCCTCAGATCAGATATAATCCAACAGCATTGCGCTGTAGTTATTAATCGTTATGAGTAGTTCTCTGAAAAAAAGGCCTACTGCCTACTGGCTGCTGTGTTCATATGTAAACTGGTGATATAACACATAATGTCATGGTGCGTGGTGTAGTTACGCAGTCATATGTAATATAATCACATGACACGCTGCCTGGGTAAACACCATATGGATAAACCTTTATTTATTTATTTATGTTGGTTGGTATTCTTATGAAAGAATGACCAAGTACTGTACTATGTTTTCAAAGTACTAACGCCACTTTATGGTATTTATTTACAGTACCTCGACTCTTGATTGTTTGTTCATAGGCAAGCAAATAGAGATTTTGAGTACTATACTACAGTACCACAATAGGTATTTCTATAAACTAAGAACTTTTGCCAGCTTTCTTTGCTTCCATCTTATGAAGTGTGAGATCTGCTGCTATTCTGAGTCTATGGCTTACATTTATTCAAGTACAACTGTGGGCTGCTTAGACTTTGTTTCAATATAGCCACATCTACTACTCTCTAACAGACTTTGAGCTGAGGGTCTTTTTTACATATTACTTCCACATGCCTTTGAAAATGCATAAAAATGCATGCCACTTAAAGAAACATCCAGTGCACAATAACAATAACAATATAAGCAACAGTCTTTTCTCTCTTATTCTTCAGCCTCACAAAACTTTATTTCCATCAGTTTGGATTAATAGTTGGCCTAAAGACAAGAAAAAATGTTCAGTATTGCTGTGAGTACAGAGAAAGGGTGATCAATCACCTCGGCCTGGATCAGTAGCTGGAGCTTTTAGTGCTGACGCTTATGTTTGGCCATGTTAAGCCACAGAAGAGTGCACTTAAATGTAAGGAGAAAAAAGACAGATGAAGTGCAGTGATTTTTCTCTTGTCAATGCTGCCCTGTTCAAATGACAGCACACTACAACAGTTTTGCATCACCGCTTCTGAAAAACACTCAATGTTTAATCAGGGATATTCAGTTCGGTTTAATTTGCTGGGTGTGATGCAAACAAATCCAGTAATTATGTAACAGTTACTAGATTTGTTTGATCAGTCAGTGACTGATGCCACATCCTTAAATGATTGTGTGTTAGTGTCGATCACAAATTCAACAATAACTCGCACTCAATTATGTGTCACTGACACATAATTGAGTGCAAGCAGGTGTGACAAAATAACAAAGGGGTTGATTTTCTGCTTAGTGCAGTTTTTACTGCTATTGTCATATAAACTCTTCTCAAAGGACCAGTTTAGTTTCAAAGTCGCCATTTTGGAAAGATGTGAGTAAGGCAGGGCCTTTAAAGCAGTTATACAGTATCTGAATCTTTAGGCGACCTGAGACCTTTCAGACTGTTTGCATTTTGAGCAATGAAGTATCCAATTATCCAAAGAAAGCTTTTCATACAGTCTGCAAATTCAGGCTGTGGATTGCTGGCAACCAGAGGAAGTGCAGGCATGATTTTGAAGCTGATAGGAACTAAATTTGCAAACAGTCAATACAGCAGTTACACTAGCAGCAGTATCTTAAATTTTGGTGACCCTCAGTGACCACAATGGTGACCCTCAGTGACCACAGGGCCCTCCTTCTTAAACGGCTAATGGATGATGTGCGATGGCATCTTTGTAGAAAATATCCCTCTGGCATGTTCAGTGTGCTGTGAACTGAGCCTTTCCATATGTGTGTGTGTGTCTGTATGTGAATGTGTTCAAAGGAGCTTGCAAAGAAAAGCGTCTGGACTTCTTTAAGTTGCTTGAAGACGTTTCACCTCTCATCCGAGAAGCTTCTTCAGTTCTAAGGTCAAATGGTGGAGAGTCCCAGATATAAACCTAGTGGGAGTGACCCCCCACAGAGGGACAAAAGGACCCCCTGATGATCCTCTAATCGCCTGAGCCAAGGTGTGAAACTGGGCGTGGGTCCCAATCAGCCAGGGTTTCGGGTGGGTTCATTGTGAAACCTGGCCCCACCTTATCATGCGAATTCCTGAGATCAGATGGCCAAGGATGTGAGTGGGCGTTAAGGCGTCTGGGGAGGGAACTCAAAACTGGATTATAGATGGCAGAGAGTTGGTGTCGTAAACCACCGCCTCTGTTCTTAGATGGTCGCTCACAGTGGACATAGATGGCTTCTTTCACTCCTCTTTCAAACCATCTGTCCTCTCTGTCCAAAATGTGAACATTGGCATCCTTGAAAGAGTGTCCTTTATCCTTAAGATGCAGATGGACTGCTGAGTCTTGTCCTGTGGAGGTGGCTCTTCTGTGTTGTGCCATGCGCTTGTGAAGTGGCTGTTTGGTCTCTCCAATGTAGAGGTCTGGGCATTCCTCGCTGCACTGTACAGCATACACCACATTGTTAAGTCTGTGTTTTGGAGTTTTGTCTTTCGGGTGAGCCAGTTTTTGTCTGAGTGTGTTGCTGGGTCTGAAATGCACCGGGATGTCATGCTTGGAGAAAACTCTCCTGAGTTTTTCTGATACACCGGCTACATAGGGGATGGGAATGTTGTTGCGTCTGTCCTTCTTATCCTCCCTCGCTGGTGTCTGGTCTTCTTTTCTGTGCCTCTTTGCTGACTTTAAGAATGCCCATTTATGTGAATGTGTATTCAGTAGCACATTCGCTGACTTCATTTCATATTAAACCCAGACTGAACCCAAACTTATTATACCCCTACTGCGAAGTTGTTTTGGACAGCTGCCATTAACTGTGACTATCCTTTACAGTACGGCCCCTTTATTACCGCAGTGACAGCAAAGCATGAAAAAGTGAAGATTCCTTTGGAGTATATAGTAAGTGCTGAGCCGCCAAGTATTAGTTCTGTTTACTGTAGTGACACACTCACATCTGGACTCTTACTCATTTCAGTTATATCTTGGCAGCCTGAATCAGCTGTGTGCTGTTGCTGATACACTCCATGCCTCCTCCAACAAATGACTTAGCAGTTCCACCTGCTTTGAAGAAGCATGTTTTTAGTGGACACTGGATTAAAAAACAAGAGTCAAGGAAACTGCTTTGCAGACAGACATCATGTTTTAAACTTAATTAATTTCACAAATGAACCCAATTTTCATGCTTTCAAACTCAAGCTCACCTTGGTCTGCTGTGTTACTAAAAGTCATGCTATGGGTCTTTTCATTGCAAGAAGGGCCAAATCACTGCATGCAAGTATGTGTGTTTGTGTGTGTGTGACTGTCTTCACACATGATCTTATTTTCTAATTAGCTAAGCCTGCTCAATAACTGTATAATGTAAAACAGTCCAGAAATGCAGTATGTTAGGTTTCCAAAGTTGATTACCACTTTTGCAATTCAATAAGAACCGTTCATCTTTTGAAATTGTCAGTAATTCAATGTGTGTGTGTGGTACTCCACTCACTCACTCTAATGCGAACAACCGAAATTAATCACTACACTTATTCTCTCTAGAGTTAAATGGGACTTTATTATACCTCAAAATTACAGATGACATCAAGATTCCTGACTGGTGAAACTCTCCTTTCTGTCTGTGTCAAGAATTTTAACTGTACAATTTGTCTAAAATAAAGAAATGATGTTGTAGTAGATGAAATTTGATGGCACAACTCAATATTTTTTAAACTGTAAGAAATAAATGTCTAAAGGTTCTGATTGCCCAAACTGTCATGTAATTATAAGTTTTCTTGTCAGCTTTGTGTATGCAATTTTCTGTTTAGTTATTGTTGCTTACTTAGTTTTACATAGTTGTCGTCCATGTCTTGTATTCAGCTGTACTTCCTCACCTGTGATTGTCTTAATTGTGTGGATCTGTGTCTCATTTGTAATCACCATTAGCTCTCAGTGTGTGAGTATATTTCTGTCATTCCTGTGTTCAGTGTTCATCCTTGCGTGCTTGTCTGCTGTTCATGGATTCTTGTGGTTTTACTTTTCTGTTTCATTTCATGGACTTCGTAAATCTGAACCCCGTCATTTTAAAGGTTTGTTTCTTTGTTTACGTTTGTCTGCCTGGGAGTCTGCATTTGCTTATACATTTTGCAGGTTATTGCTGTCTGGTAGGGCTGCCACAAACGATTATTTTGATAGTCGACTAGTCACCGATTATTTTTGCGATTAGTCGACTAATCAGATCATCATCCATTAGACGTAAAACTACAGCTTATTGCACCAGCAGCATCTGCTCTTATATAACTATCATTAGCTTACAGCTTTAAGTGTTTAAGGTCTGTGCTAACTAAAAATAAAGACAAGATGATAGTTTATTAAATTTTAATGAAATTTGCAATTGTTTCGGCGAAGTTTAATAAACTCCTTGCCATCTAAAATATAACAGGACACTGGAGTATATTCTGGAGCATCTCACACTTCTGATAATCAGCTGTCTGCTTGACGTTTATTCAGCTGTGCAAAAACTATAACTTTAATCTCAGACAAACTGATTTACTCAGGAACAAATAAAATACTAAAAAAAAAAGCCAAACAATAACATTTTAAGTTATCTAAGTGACTCATATATATTTAACCTGAGTAGCGAAAGACAGCGGTGGGTTTGACAACGATTTGCCGGGAGTCCGGTGTTCTCACAGCGCTAGTGACCTAGCCCCCGGCTCGCTAACGAGCTAGTGGGTAACAGACGTCTCCGAAAACGTCGGAGCGCTTTTGAAAATATGTGGTGTCTTGATAAACTGAGCAGATATTTGAGGTTTACACAGCTACATTCTCGCCTGAAAATATGTTAAACATTTATTTTGTGACCCAGAAAGAATAATAAGAGTAACATTAAAACTAACTAGCTGCCGCCATTGTTGGAAACTGCGCTGGGCCGCGCTATGAATTCTGGGACACAGCTGCTTCTTCTTCTTCTTCTTCTTCTTCGGGGTTTAACGGTAGCTGGCATCCTTGTACATGCAGTGCTGCCATCTTCTGTTTCAGTCCGTTATTACACTCTTAAATCCTGCTACTTATTCCTGCGTCTTTTGGGATCTTACAAAGCTTCAAACGACGCGTCAGTCGTCGACGATTTTGATAGTCGACGTAATCGTGACTAGTCGACAAATCGTGGCAGCCCTACTGTCTGGTGAAGGGATATTGAATGTTGTCCTTGAAGCAATTGTAAGATAATGATCTGATTGAGAGTGCTTAAGAGAAGACTCAAAAGGTGACTACAGAGAGATGACTAAAGAATATGACAGGCATTTGGCATCATAAATTAAACCAAAAGACAGTGTTTGGATAAAGATCTATGGTTAGTTCTCATTAAAATGTCAGACATTGATTACTACAAAAGATGCAAGATCACAGGAAGGAAGTCACTTCTCAGATACACATTGTTACACACTGAAGGACGACAGGGTTCATTCAGGTGCACATGAAGATTTATTGCGCTGAAACACAGCAAAACAATTCAGTGTTACTGGCAGCTTCCATTGTAATAACTGGCCTGCGTTACTTTTGTAGCATTACGTGTAATGGCCATGTATTAATCAGCCCTTAACACACAGAGAAAATGACCAGTAAACAATAGACAACATAACATGTACTGGCTGGTCTATTTCCTATAACTTTAACTAAAACCAGCTAACAGTTTCCTTTCACCTTACTGATGGAACAACACGGTTACAGAGATTAATGCAGGAGGCTAACACGACTTAGCTAGCGCACAAATGTTACTAGCATTACCCACAGATAACGTGAAACAACTCCCTTATTCGCTCACATTAAACACCATATAAACAAGAATTACACTCCAAACATGTTAAATAAGCATCGACTTTACATAAATGTATGTAGTTCTCGTATATTGCTCTCACCTGAAACACAGCAAAACAATTCAGTGTTACTGGCGGCTTCCATTGTAATAACTGGCCTGCGTTACTTTTGTGAAGGACTATTTTGCCAGTTACCCGTTTGGCTGAGCCGCCACTGCCACCTACTGGCGAAACTAAATATCGCCCTAACATCACATCAGGTGGGAGCAAATGAGCTTTTCGCTCTGTGTTATGATGCAAACTATTGTCACAACAAATAGCAAAAAAAGATGATGGGGGGGTGGGCACGAACACATAAGGAACACATCTGAGACTTGTTCTTAATGCTCAAAATACTCAGGGTGCCACAACATTACTCAAAAATTAGGGCAACACTTAAAGCAAACAAAAGTGACAACAGGTGCACGGACAGACCATAAGAAGATACAGCTCCCTAAAGGCAGCAGTTTGGCAGATGTTGGCCACAGACAATTGCTCTCTCTTTATCCTACTATGTGATTCTGCCTTTGCTTTTTGTCAACGTCCTCATCACCGCTGGTAGCACGAGACGGTACCTGCAGTGCATTTAGGTTGCAGGGTTAGCCCAGCTTAGGATGGCACGTTCATAGGTTTGTTGGGTCTTGCAATCAACAATCTTGAGAGTGTGGAGGAAAAGCCAGCCGATGCGCACAAGGAGTAACAGAACCTCACAAAAGTAGGATAGTAATGCGCATGTTAGTGACCAAACCATCATTGCCAGGCTTCATGAGTGCTGTGCTCACAGCTCACAGGTTGAATGGTATTCTCCAGAGAACACCAGAACCAGCAGATCCACTGTCCTTTTCATAGGTCAGAGCAGGTTTGAATGGTAGCCAGCAGTAATATGTGACTATTGATGCACGTCACCCTAGTGGTGCCACAGACTGAGAGGAGATCCATCAGGACGCCATTCATTCACCATCTCATCGGAAGCATGCCCCTGTTTCAGAGGTGCTTATGGTCACATGGGGGCATACACACTACTGAGCATCATTATAAGACAAAATTTAATCCATGTATGATTTCAATTTTTAGTTTCGCTTTGTGATTTTCAGCCCTCAAAGTTTTGGATAATTTTGTTTTTACTGATTGCTGTTATAGCTTTTTTTTCTTGACAAATCACACAGTATATCTGTAAAGATATCCATCTGCAATAATTGGCTCATCAAGATTCGATGCATGATTGCAGTGTTCTTTTAATTTTTTGGAGCAATTTTCCATGCAATTAGTCAGCAGACTAATATGTGTAGTTTGCGAAGCACAGTTAGACTATAAAAGCCTATGTGCTCAGTAGCTTTCAAAGTATTTGTCTTTTCAATTGAACATGTTGATGGTTCAATTTGTGCTGGTATTAGAAATTCGAATGTTGCTGTAGGTGTTGCATAATAAAAATGGCTGGAAAAGTCCTTTTTTTCTACCTCCACTGTAATTTTACCACTTTTTTCTGTAAATTCCATAATGAAAAATAAACAAACACATAAATAAATGAATAACTCAGTCCCACTGACTGTAAAACTTCTCAACTTCTTAACTTTGCATAAGCTTGCATATTTCCTCAGTTTTCCTCTGTGTTACGAGGACAAGAATGGAAAACAAGGCTGCACTGAAATTGGCTTAGGAAAAAAATTCTCCATGTGTAACTGATGGAGAGATGTGTTGCGTGAAGGAGATGGCAAACACCATCTGCTTACAGTTCATCAATAGGCCTTTGAGTGCTACATTCTAGGCAACATCAGCAACGTAGAAAGCTTTCATAAAAATAAATCCGAGGTAATTTTACCACAGGGCTTCCCCCTGCGTTCTTATTTATCTCTTCTGTCTTTGTTAAGGAATCAGTTTGTGGGTAAGAGAGCATTCAAAAGGCTTTATCTGTCATTCATCATTCAATCGCTAATGCTGCGTATTAAGGGATCCATCCAGGGAGAAACGGGATATGTGTGTTTGTTTCTGCTTGTGTGTGTGTGTGTGCGTGTGTAAGAGTGCATGGGTGACTTACAAGAAACCTCTAACCTCTACCTTAAGGTCAGCACAAATGTCCAGCAGTCAGATTTGAGGTTAAATGCATGTGAAGCAAAGGTTCTTGTGAAAGGCTGAAGTGACTCACAGCACATCTGGGTACCAGAGAGAAGTAAAACAGAGCGGTTTATACAATACTGTACAAAGGTCTTGAGCCACCCATTTATATTTTGCTTAGAAAATAAGTGCAGTGATTTATTGAAACGTGCAAACATACATGGAAGTACAGTATTTGTTAAATCTAATGAGCTTGAAAGTCAAAATTGGGTATAAGCCCCTTTATTCTTCACAGCTGCACAGCCTTAACTCTCTTAGGCAAGACTTCTTGTTGCTTTACAAGATGATCCTACACGGTTTCAGTAATGTTGATGTTTGAGCTCTGGGGAGGCCAATCCATGACTGATAGTGTTCCATTGTGTGCTTTTCTGTCAAGCAGGGAGCCTGAACAAGTGGTAGAGCTAAAAGCCAAGCTTAGGAAAGCCTTCCCTGAATAAAAGCTGATTTTGGGAACAAGGTAAGATTACAAGTGCTTATAGTCTCACTGGTCTCAGAATAAAATAAACTGAGAGGGGAAATAAACAGAGGTTAACATTGTGGTTTTACCACTGATTACTGCTGTCACATTAAGTTGCAGAAGGGCAATGATGTTGTCTTGTAGTAGACGGTGTCTAGTATAACATTAATTATATGTCTGCAATTTCAGCATTTTACACAAACTCACACCAAGACTTTTTTGTCCCATTTGAAACACAGACAGACTCCACACTGTGGCCGTTTGGCTTTTCTTTTGCTACATCCTTTATTGTTGATTTCAAATCACTGCATTGTCTTTGAAAAACATTCGTAATATAATGACTCAATTCCCACTTTAGTGAACAACAGCCACCGACTTTTATTTTCTCTATATTGGATTATATAAGAGGAAACAAAATGTTTTTCCCTAAATTTAGACAAGTGCTCTTTTCTTTTAAACTTCATCTGAACCTTTTTGAGCCAGTTTCATATCTCCATATTTTATTTATTTGCCTACAGACGTGGAGCATCATCACAGCACATTGTTGCAGTGGTTAGCACTGTGCTTCACAGCAGGTTTGGGGTTTGAAACTTGCCTGCTTTCCCTTTTAGAGGTTGCATGTTCTCCCTCTGTGACTTTGATTTCCTCCCACAGTCCACAGCACATTAACTGGTTGTGGAATACACCAGGCACAGACACACGCGCACACACAGGTAGGTACAGCCAACTTCCACATTTATTCAAGTGTTTGTTGTTTTGACAGCTGACTCAGTCACACAGTCTGACAGCTCACGAGCCCAGCCGATCTCTCTCTTGGCCGCTCCTCCTCGTCTCACTATAAACACAGCGGAGGGAGACCATCATCAGTCCATAAACAACATCAGCTGTTCTTACCGGCCTCGCAGCGCCGCCCTGATGAGCCTTCCGCTCCACTCCTCCCCTGCAGCTGCGCCCGGGGCCACGCCTCCGCCACACACCCCCACCGCCCGTTCGAGGCCGGGGAGCCGTCCGGCCGAGCCAACTCCCCCCCCCCGCGAGCGAGAGAGGAAATCGGCCACTGCCATCTGCGCCCCCGGCCTATGGATCACCTTGAACTTAAAGGGCTGCAACGCCAGATACCACCGGGTGATCCGGGCGTTGGCATCCTTCATGCGGTGGAGCCACTGCAGCGGGGCGTGGTCCGAACAGAGGGTGAATGAGCGTCCCAGGAGGTAATAGCGCAGGGAGCCGACCGCCCACCGGATGGCCAGGCACTCCTTCTCCACGGTGCTGTACCGGCGCTCGCGCTCTGCTAGCTTCCGGCTGATGTATAGGACAGGGCGGTCGGCCCCCCTTACCTGCTGGGATAAAACGGCTCCCAGCCCTCTGTCCGAGGCGTCAGTCTGCAGAACAAAAGGGAGGGAAAAGTTAGGAGTGTGAAGCAGCGGCTCCCCACAGAGAGCCTTTTTCACCTGCACAAACGCCGCCTGGCACGGCCCCGTCCACTGGACCAGATCCGGGGCACCCTTTCGAGTGAGATCGGTCAGGGGGCTGGTTAGCTGCGCAAACCCCGGCACAAAGCGACGATAGTAACCCGCCAACCCCAAGAACCGTCTCACCTCCTTTTTCGTCCTGGGGCGCGGGCAGGATGCGATAGCCGCCGTCTTCTCCACCTGTGGACGCACCTGCCCGCCCCCCAGGTGGTACCCCAGATACTGCACCTCCCTCCGTCCAACCGCGCACTTCTTCGGATTGGCCGTGAGCCCCGCCCCCCTCAGGGACTCCAGGACCGCGGCCACCCGCAGCACATGCTCCGCCCAGGTGTCGCTGTGGATGATCACATCATCCAGGTAGGCGGCAGCATACGCTGCGTGCGGACGCAGTACCCGGTCCATGAGACGCTGGAAAGTGGCCGGGGCCCCGAACAGGCCAAACGGAAGTGTCACGAACTGGTACAAACCGTACGGAGTGGAGAAGGCCGTTTTCTCCCTGGCCTCGGCAGACAAGGGAATCTGCCAATAGCCCTTGGTTAAGTCCAGTGTCGTGAAAAAGCGGGCCGTGCCTAACCGGTCCAGGAGCTCGTCGACCCGAGGCATGGGGTAGGCATCAAAGCGTGACACTTCGTTCACCCTGCGATAGTCGACACAGAACCGTATAGACCCATCCTTCTTCGCCACCAGAACGATGGGGCTACACCAGGCGCTGTGCGACTCTTCTATTACTCCCATCCTCAGCATTTCCGCCAATTCCCTCTGCACGATTTTTCACTTGTGCTCCGGGAGCCTGTAGGGCCGTGAACGCACCGTCACGCCAGGCTGCGTCACGAAATGGTGCTCGATGAGGGACGTCCGGCCGGGCAGGGGGGAGAACACGTCCGCAAAACGCTGTTGCAACGCGACAACATCCGCTCTCTGGGCCTGTGTGAGATGGTCATCACAAGGGAGGGAGGCGGGAATGATAGAATTTGGCACCTCAGGCCCCAACTCATCTCTCTCCTTCACCAAGCTCACCAGAGAAGCGGTTTCAACCTCTCGCCATAGTTTGAGGAGATTGAGGTGATAAATCTGCGTGGCTCCTCCCCTGTCCGACCGAGCGACCTCATAGTCCACGTCCCCGACTCGCCGTGTGACCACAAAGGGTCCTTGCCACTTGGCGAGCAACTTCGAGCTGGAAGTAGGGAGTAACACAAGCACTTTATCTCCCGGTGAAAATTGCCTGAGCCTAGCCCCTCTGTCATACAGGCGTTGCTGACGCTGCTGAGCCTGGAGCAAATTCTCCCGTGACAACCTCCCCAAAGTGTGGAGTTTTGCTCTCAGGTCCAACACGTACTGAATCTCATTTTTGGCGGGGCTCGGACCGTCCTCCCAGCTTTCTTTAATCAGGTCGAGCACCCCACGTGGCCTCCTGCCGAACAGCAGTTCAAAGGGAGAAAATCCCGTGGAGGCCTGGGGCACCTCCCGCACTGCGAATAACAGAGGGTCTAGCCAGTGCTCCCAATTGCGTTCATCCTCGTTAATGAACTTCCGAATCATGGACTTTAAAGTCTTATTCAGCCGCTCCACCAGCCCGTCAGTCTGAGGGTGGTAGACGCTGGTCCGAATAGATTTAATGCCCAGTAATTCGTACAGTTCCCGCAGTGTACGAGACATAAACGACGTGCCCTGGTCAGTCAGTATCTCTTTCGGGATTCCGACTCGGGAGATGACCTGAAACAGTGCCTGCGCCACACTCTTTGCAGAGATGGTGCGCAGCGGAACTGCTTCGTAATCCACCAGGACTAACACAAAGCGGTAGCCGCGTGCACTCCGGTGAAACGGCCCGATGAGGTCCATGCCGATGCGCTCAAACGGGACCTCAATGAGGGGGAGAGGGCGCAGCGGCGCCTTCGGTATGGCCGGCTGGTTAACAAGTTGGCAGTCCGGGCAGGACGCGCACCAGCGGCGCACATCCGCTCGGATGCCCGGCCAATAAAATCGGGCCGTTATTCGCTCCAGAGTTTTCTCATAGCCCATATGCCCTGCCATGGGGTTATAGTGGGCCGCCTGGAAAAGCGTTTCCCGGCGGCCCTGCGGCACCAACAACTGGGTGTGTGTTTCCTCTGTCTGAGTGTCACGACTCACTCGATATAATCGGTCGTTTAATAAGACGAAACGCGGGTAGGTCTGCGCGGCCTCAGGGCGCACCACGTGACCATCAATAGCCATCACTTGGTCAAAGGCTGAGCGTAGGGTGCCGTCACGAGACTGCTCCAGTGGGAAATCACCCATGGGGGACACTTCCGGGGCCGGCGGGACGTCCCGTGAGGGACCCGCCGGCTCCTCCCCCCCGGAGTCAGTGTCGGACGACCCCGCGTCACCGCTGAACGCCGCGCACACGCTACACCCCGCTTCCGGTCGTGATCGCACCCCCGCGTACTGTCCCAGTAGCTGATGAAACCCCGGCCAATTGGTACCCAGAATCAGGGGGTGCGACAGGCGCGGGCTAACCGCCGCCGTTACTCTATGCGTTTTGCCCTTATACTTTAATAACAGCGGCACTATGGGATACCTGTGAACGTCACCATGCACACACCTCACCTCCACCCATTCTGCCTCCAGCAATGCCCCGGGGCGAACCAAGCTTTGGTGTACGAGGGTCTGCGTGCAGCCCGTGTCCACCAACGCCTGGCGTATACCCCCTCGAGTCCTTACCGGAATACTGTATGTCCCTCCTGGACCGGGGGAGGGTGCTGGGGCGCCAGCAACACGAAACACCTGCCCCACTTCCATAAGCGGACAATCCCTCCTCAGGTGCCCCGGCTGCCCGCACTTCCAACACTCCGGCCCCGGCGTCTGTGCTGCTCTCCGTGGCTCGGGGGCGGCTCCACTTGGCTCGGCTGCCCTGGACGGAACCAACGCCGCGAAAGGGTTAGTGGGGCTCAGCGCCGGCAGCCGCTCTGCCTGCCCTGGTGCCGGCACACGGCGCCTCGGGGCCGGCACCGGGGCCTGTTTGTTCGGCCTCCGTCCGGCGTCCCCGGGTTCCCCTGCTCCAGCGGCAAGGTGGTCCTCCGCCAGCGTCACCGCTACCCCCAAGCTTGCGGGCCGGTGGCACCGGACCCATCTCGCCGTCTCCGCTGGCAATCCCTCCGTGAACTGCTCCAGCACCACCTTGTCCACCAGCTTCGTCTCCCCCTCCGATGTTCCCGGTTGCAGCCAGCGTACCGCCGCGTCGCGCAGCTGCCGGTGTTGTGCCAAAAAGTGATTGTCTGCCAAAAACTGATTTCCAATGTTTCTGTGTATTTTTTTATGTGTAATATCTTTACGTATGTTCGTAAATAGACTTCGGTGAACAGGGTTTACAAAGGGGTTATATAGAGAATTAAAACAATATCTGTTTTTCAAGTATCTTTACAACTCTCTGCTATTGTACTTACATTATAACCAATCCGGTCCTTTATCCCCACTTAAAATATTTTTACAGAAATATTGTAATATTTGCTGCCATTTCTGCTGTCCTCTTGGCCAACTTACTCTTACAAAAGACATTTTTAATGTTAATGAGATTTTTTTAAACTGGATAAATAAAGGTTATATAAAAGTCACTGCCAAAAACTGATTGCGGCTTCTACCTTGTTACACGAATGTTGTTTGTGGCTCAAGATGACTTTATGTCATCCATGAGGGATGCATTTGACATATGTTTCACATATTATAGCCCAACAAGTTACTTATAGCAGTTTAAATACGAGCAATCAGTTTTTGGCAAATACCGGAAATCAGTTTTTGGCAGACAATCACTTTTTGGCACAACACCGGGCCCAGGCGAATGGTCGGTCCGTTGTAGCCAGCCGACAGGCCCGGAACCGCCGGCGGTGGTCTTCGGCGGTGAGCCCTAGCCTGTCCACCACCGCCCGGCTCACGTCCGCGAAGCTGTTCCTCGACGCCGGAGGCAGACTCAGGGCCGCTGTTTGCGCCTCCCCGGACAGCAGGGGGAGCAGCCGCGGAGCCCACTCCTCCCGCGGCCATTTGCAAGCCTCCGCCGTGGCACGGAAGGTCTCCAAAAAAACCTGTGGGTCGTCCCCGTCCCCCATCCGGGGCACCGCCACCGACAGTGGCGAGGGCTTCGGCGTGGCAGCGGCCCTGACCAGCCGCTCCAGAACTTGCGTCTGCCGGTCCGTCTGCTCCCGCAGCGCGGCCAGGTGGGCACGCTGGTCGGCCGCCTGATCCCGGCTCATCGTCGCCATCTCCGCCAGCATCTGCGCCAAGAATTGCAGAGGCTGGGCGGGTGGCGCGGCCTGTGGGTCGGACATTTCCCCACCGGCACTTTCCTGGGTTTCGGCACCACTTGTGGAATACACCAGGCACAGACACACGCACACACAGGTAGGTACAGCCAACTTCCACATTTATTCAAGTGTTTGTTGTTTTGACAGCTGACTCAGTCACACAGTCTGACAGCTCACGAGCCCAGCCGATCTCTCTCTTGGCCGCTCCTCCTCGTCTCACTATAAACACAGCGGAGGGAGACCATCATCAGTCCATAAACAACATCAGCTGTTCTTACCGGCCTCGCAGCGCCGCCCTGATGAGCCTTCCGCTCCACTCCTCCCCTGCAGCTGCGCCCGGGGCCACGCCTCCGCCACACTGGTGTTTCTGACACTGACTCTGGATGTGATGTAGCAGAAAAGAGCAAAGAACAAAATGAGACAGGGGCAGAACAGTAACCTTTTTACTGTAAGGCAACAGTGCCCTTTTTTGTAATTGTGCAAAACGTTCATGTTTTATCTCCTTTTCCTTATACTGACGTTTGCATCAGCAATGGAACATAAAACAAGGATGGAAGTGTTAATGATCGGGCTTTAAACTTACAGCAAGCCTTTGAAATATTAGCTTTTGTTGAACTCAGCACTTGAAAATCTCATGCTTGCCACAGTGCTAGCAAATAGGGCTTGCAAATCTTGTTTTAATAACATTACATGTAAAAAGTTGGGATAAATTTTCTTTTAGTTAAAAGGCTCAGGCAAAAATCCAAAAAATGAACAAAGTAAACTGCATCATTCATCGCCCAGTACTTTGGTGAAATTTTATTTTAAAATTTATTTATTAGGTTGGAATGGGACTGCAGTGCTGTTCAGGGTATATTGTTAAGTTTTTACTGTGCCGACTGTCACGCTATAAATTTCGCATGCACATCTCAACGTTTGCATTCATTTTCTTGCTTGATGGTAGAAAACTGAAAAATGCAATGTGTGTGTACATGTTTAGACATCTTTGTGAGGACAGAAAATCGGCATCCCACTATACAGGGAGTGCAGAATTATTAGGCAAGTTGTGTTTTTGAGGAATAATTTTATTATTGAACAACAACCATGTTCTCAATGAACCCAAAAAACTCATTAATATCAAAGCTGAATGTTTTTGGAAGTAGTTTTTAGTTTGTTTTTAGTTTTAGCTATTTTAGGGGGATATCTGTGTGTGCAGGTGACTATTACTGTGCATAATTATTAGGCAACTTAACAAAAAACAAATATATACCCATTTCAATTATTTATTTTTACCAGTGAAACCAATATAACATCTCCACATTCACAAATATACATTTCTGACATTCAAAAACAAATCAGCGACCAATATAGCCACCTTTCTTTGCAAGGACACTCAAAAGCCTGCCATCCATGGATTCTGTCAGTGTTTTGATCTGTTCACCATCAACATTGCGTGCAGCAGCAACCACAGCCTCCCAGACACTGTTCAGAGAGGTGTACTGTTTTCCCTCCTTGTAAATCTCACATTTGATGATGGACCACAGGTTCTCAATGGGGTTCAGATCAGGTGAACAAGGTGGCCATGTCATTAGTTTTTCTTCTTTTATACCCTTTCTTGCCAGCCACGCTGTGGAGTACTTGGACGCGTGTGATGGAGCATTGTCCTGCATGGAAATCATGTTTTTCTTGAAGGATGCAGACTTCTTCCTGTACCACTGCTTGAAGAAGGTGTCTTCCAGAAACTGGCAGTAGGACTGGGAGTTGAGCTTGACTCCATCCTCAACCCGAAAAGGCCCCACAAGCTCATCTTTGATGATACCAGCCCAAACCAGTACTCCACCTCCACCTTGCTGGCGTCTGAGTCGGACTGGAGCTCTCTGCCCTTTACCAATCCAGCCACGGGCCCATCCATCTGGCCCATCAAGACTCACTCTCATTTCATCAGTCCATAAAACCTTAGAAAAACCAGTCTTGAGATATTTCTTGGCCCAGTCTTGACGTTTCAGCTTGTGTGTCTTGTTCAGTGGTGGTCGTCTTTCAGCCTTTCTTACCTTGGCCATGTCTCTGAGTATTGCACACCTTGTGCTTTTGGGCACTCCAGTGATGTTGCAGCTCTGAAATATGGCCAAACTGGTGGCAAGTGGCATCTTGGCAGCTGCACGCTTGACTTTTCTCAGTTCATGGGCAGTTATTTTGCGCCTTGGTTTTTCCACACGCTTCTTGCGACCCTGTTGACTATTTTGAATGAAACGCTTGATTGTTCGATGATCACGCTTCAGAAGCTTTGCAATTTTGAGACTGCTGCATCCCTCTGCAAGATAGCTCACTATTTTTGACTTTTCTGAGCCTGTCAAGTCCTTCTTTTGACCCATTTTGCCAAAGGAAAGGACGTTGCCTAATAATTATGCACACCTGATATAGGGTGTTGATGTCATTAGACCACACCCCTTCTCATTACAGAGATGCACATCACCTAATATGCTTAATTGGTAGTAGGCTTTCGAGCCTATAAAGCTTGGAGTAAGACAACATGCATGAAGAGGATGATGTGGACAAAATACTCATTTGCCTAATAATTCTGCACTCCCTATACTTGTGTTGACCATCATCACTCATGGGGACAAAATGCCTGTTCCCATGAGTCTGAAGGCTTAAAATGTGGCTTTAGTGTCAGAGTTACTATTAGGTTATGGTTAGGTTTAGGCTGAGGGTTAGGACTATACATTCATTTTTGATGGTTAGGGCCCAGGGTAAGCCACTAGGGTAAGCTTCATGTCAATCAGATGCCATCACTAAGATATGAAAATTAGTGTGTGTGTGTTTGTGTGGATTCTTTCTATGAGGCCAAAACAAAAGCAGTAGTAATTTCTATTACAGCTTGGTAATAATGGATGGAAACAAGAATGTGATGATATGGAAAGTTATTACCACTTAGTTAACAAAGTAATCCAAGTAATTACTTGCATCAAAAGTGGTTAAAACTGAGTAACATGAAACATATGCAACTAGTTAACAACAGGCTAGCAATTGAAACAAATACCATGGCTAATGTTTTGGCTTATTACCTAGAGCCATACGTGGTAGTCTTTGTGTAATAACCTTGAATCAGGGCTGAAAAATGCAAAATAGAATAAAATAATAAAATAGCTGTTTCTATCTAGGTCCATGTAAACAAGCTACTAAAACAATCTTTAAGAAGAGTGATAATTAGCTGGAAATGTATGATTGTTTCTGTGTAATAACCTAGAATCAGAATTTGAGGTCAAACCTGGACACCGGGACAGCAGAGTGGTGAGTCCAGTTCCTCAGTTTTGCTGGAGAATATGGCACCAAATTGGTCCCGTAATATTATGCAGGTCATGTAGTTTTGCTGCACAACTACTTTAAATTCATGGTTATAAATAATAAGAAGAAAAAAAATAAAAGCAATTACAATTAAAATAAAGCGACCATCTGGTGTGTGTGTGTGTGTAATCTGTAGCTAAATAGCAGATGCAAACAGAGACAAAACAGCAGCAGGGCAGCACTTGCATTCCAATCGTGTCCACTGTTTTGGCTCCCAGGAAGCTTTCATCCAGCAGTCCAGAACACTGTGCATCTAATCAGTGCTTGCACAAATACTGAGTAAACACAAACATACACACAGACATACACGGGCTGACTGAGCGAAATGAGCCCCGCTCAGAACACAGGAGAAATATCAGATGTGAAAGAAAGGGTAGACCACAGGACAGCGATGACCGTTCTGCGGTGACTTTGAACCGCTCTTCACCGGCGCTGTCCCCTCTTTTTTGTTTGTTTATTCTGACTTCTGTGAAGGCATGCTCAGCATTCGCCTGGATGGCAAAAACACATATTTGACCTTTGCATGGCGGCATGCGCAAACATAGCAATCAGAATGTCAACATAAGAAGACACAGCATGGCCATACTTAAACAAACATGTACTGAGATGCTGACTAGCTCCACAGTTTGTACTTGACAGGTACGTAAGTTGAGACTAGCGACATCATACAGAGTCAAAGCTGACATTTCTTAACTTCGTTCCCATAAATATTGGGTCACTTTGTTTTTTTTTAGTCATGTGTACTTCGGGAATCAGAGGGTCATTTTGCAGTGAATTGTGGAAAATGATGGGGTCATTGTCATTGTTTTTAAAATTTCCAGCAGCGTACTCCAAACTGCTCCAAACTCCAAACCATCATCATTGTAGCTGTTGTGAGCGTCTACTCCGATAGATGTGATGCAGACAGCATACAAAGTAATCTAAAAAGCATCTCTAAATGACCCCAAGCATTATGCAGCTCCTTTGCATTATATTCTGTATGAAAACAGGACAGCACTGGTTGAGCTTAATATCTGTCGGGGACTCAGTCAGGCTGTTCGCTACAGCACTCTGTGCTTCATGCTGTTGTGCCCTTGGTAGAGTTTAATAATGTAGTTTAACTGACATGGCCGTGGACTCGCTTGCTATTGGTTAAACCAAAGACTTTGATATTTAATTCCCCTGTAAATAAATTCAATCAAGTCACGGTCATACCAAGGTTAAGGCACATGTTCTCCCCGTGTAATGCTGAAACTACGGGCATCTGTCATTTATATGGATGTCACTCGCCCTGTTGTGTTTCCTTCTCTTCCCCCTTCTCCTCCTCAGGGGTGGGATTAAGCAGCTCGTGTCATTCATGAATCCTTCTGAGCAACTCCTCAAATCCCATGCCGCTTTCAAAACACAACAATGCTGAGACCAGTGTTTGCAGATAGGAGATTCAGAGCATGACCTGTGAGTAAGTGATGAGGGGCACGCCATACCATCAACTAGTCAGTCCCTGGTTTGATGCCTGACTTATTTGCACCCTTCATGTTAATCTTCCTGCTTTGTGCTGCAGCTAACCTATAAGGCAAATAAATAAATAAGAAAATTGTTATGGAATTTGGTCCTCATATTGAGTCTGATGTAAATAGGACACGTGTTGTTGTCATGGGTGTAGTCTTCTTATTTCTTAATTGAAAAGTCATGTCATGTTATTTGGCCCACGGTGTGGTTCGGAGAGTGCGCACTTGTTTGTCTCTTTGTGTTTGACAGTGACAACAACTCGGCTCCCATAATCATAAGTTTATACCACCTGTTCTTGGATAGTGCCCCAGGTATTGTTCTGTTTACACATTTGTCCACAGTGACAGCACGAGCTATTTAAACATGCATACTGACAATGACTGACTTCAGCAGCAGTGGTGGTCTGGGAGATTACATGAGAAGCGCCTTCAGGGAGCTGTCGTGATTTGGAACTAAACAAATCAGCTCAATTAAACTTGTGTGTGGGACTGTTGTAGACGGCGGCCAAACAAGCTAAACTCAATTCTGCTCAATTAGAATTGTATCTTTTGTAAGTTTATTGATGTGATCCTCCATAGAAGACCCAGTTTTTCATGCAACCCCTTGGTAAAAACTCACTGCACATCCCCTGTTACCGTGACCCTGAACTGGATAAGTGGAAGTAAGTCGACGAATGGATAGGTTATTGCTCTAAAACAGAGAAAAATAATTCATTAAATACCAGAATCACTGCAGATTAGCTTTTGTTTGTTCTACTAGATATACTACAGTTTTAATAAAATGTTATTTAGCCTGCATTAAACACTTTACAGACACATGCTGCATCTGCTTATTCCTGCTCTGTCCAGTCTGCTGCTGTAATAATGTGGAACTAATAAATCCCATCTTACATGAGCATGTATTTAGTAACTCTTCCCCTATGAATAGATACTGAGAAATCTACCTTTGTATTATGATTAGATGACCAGTAGTTTTATTTGTTGGTAATGACACAAAATGTGTTGACAGAAATGTATTCCCTTGATGCTCTCAGAGCCTCTCCATCACTGCTTCATCCCTTCTGAATATTTCTCCATTTTCCACATTATCTAACACTTGTTAAAACCTGCGAATGGGCAAAAGCTCAATCGCTGTGAAAACACAACGACACGCACTCAGTTTAAATGACAATATGTTGTTTATTTTCTATATTTTCAAGGTTTATTATTTACAAACAAAATAAACAAAAAAAAAAAATCAAAAAGATTTTTTGACAAACACTGTTTGTCTGCATATTCTTGTAAGAAAGTTTACATTTATCTTTCTTTCGTCCGTATTAAGTAACCGACTGACAGTTCTTTTTACTCGAAGCCTTGGATTACATGAATGAGCTGAACAGTGATCATGTGAGTGGGGTTTAAGAGGACCGAGCAGCTCACCGTCGCTCCCGCCCCTCCTTCCACTACGCATATCATCAGTAAACATATGAAACCTGTGGTCGTCAAAACCAAATCAAAGATTTGGCTCGTCCTCTCTGGGCATTGTCAGTTCTTTTTGCATCTCTTGTTTTTTTTCTTCTCCAAACCAACAAAACAAGAAACAAAAATATACAAATATATGTGCTGGTTTGTTGAGAGTCTCTATACTGCTAATATGTAAGCTCATTAGTTTGTGTTATACATCACCATTAATGCCCATTCCAGTATGTTAGTTGCGATTGGTATAGTGAAAAAAAAGCACATAGTTGGGAAGCTCTCCCTCCAAAGGCAAGTATCAAAAACAGCACAAACCAACAGTGCCGCTGTCCATCTCGACTGTGAACTAGTTCCTATACACTATGGCGTATTCACGATTAAGCGCTCTTCGTTGTAAATAGAACATCTCCACCCAAATACCCGGAGATATTGCTCCCTCACTGTGACATCTAACCTAGCTGAAAGAATCTACATGTTGTTATTAGTAAGTCAGAAAGTGCAATTCAAAACAAAGACAATGACTTAAAATGTTTTGCTTTGGCCAGTTTCCTTCCACGCGTCGATATTCAACCCAAACGTCAGTGGTTAGCTACAAAGAAAGGTATAAAGGTGCTCAAATTTGTACAATGTCTCACTGGTGTCACTGCAAGTCTAAAGATTGCACTTCTTCTCTATTTATTTTTTTTTAAACTGTACATAAACCTCACTGAATATCTATATAGCTTGACTTAGAATGTTAGAAACACCTGCCTCTAAAAGTTCGTACCGGAAGTAAAGATACCAATTGGATAAACGGAGACATTTGGCCATCTTCATTGCTTACTCCTTTCTCGTCTAAAAACACTGAGACATAGAACACATAGAGTATAGTAAGGATGATTGCGTAGTAGTGTGCAGAAGTGCCCCGGACCACACCCCACCCCAATATGCACCAAGCTCACACTCATAACAAAGGATGGAACATGGCTATAGTTTAGGCACAAATACTTTAGAATGTCCATGTGAAAAGTCAATGCTTCTGTTCACACACAGATAACATCTAGGCAGACAGACAATGAACAAAAACATAATCTAACATTACATTTAACGTCAACATTTTTGAGATAGTATCTTTTTAAGTATTTGTGACAGCGCATGCTTTCGTGATGGGGTTGACTGTATTGGTACACTATCGGCACAACCTGTAGTGAAGAGCCATCTTTTAACATGGTTGCTGTGAGGGCTTAGTCACTTTAACCTGATGGGACACGGGTGCCATGGTGACTCTGACTCTGAGTAGAAATTCTGCATGGCCGAGACGTTTGATCAAGAAGACCGCATAAGCACGGCCGTCTTCTATAAGCAGGAAAACGACTGGTCGTCCTGAGATTTCGTGTAGATTTAAATATTCAAAATATTCCCTTTGACAGATATTAAAATATTGCTTGCTCGACCTTGCGTCCATGCCTCAAAGTCCTGGTCAGTTTAGAGTAGCTAAGCCCACATAATGGATTTACATGAGACAGAAACCTTAATGCAAACCAGCATTTCGTTTTTTCTGTCACTAACAGCGGTTTATAAACAGCTTTCAGTGTAAATGTCCTCCTGCACAACTGAGTGACTGAATACTTGATGTCTTGAAACTAAAACATAGGTACTAGAAATGTTGTGCTTCAACTGATATGACAGCAGTACAGTACAAATGTACACCAGGAGCTGGTTAGCTCAAAATCTAAATTGTGGTTTATATATAAAAGAAAAGGAAATATAATGGGTAAAAAAGGAAAAAGAAAGTCTAATTTTCACACCTAAGCCATACATGTTCATACCAGCTGTGTGGTAAATAATCCCTGGCAGTACTTTGGAGTTACGTTATAGAAAAGAAGCATTTGCTTTTAATAGGATGACACTGAAACGAAGTTGTGTATTGTAGGTAAATACTGTATACTGTATGTCCACTCGATGTTAAATCAGAAACTACGCTAGGACTAAGGGTAGTATACAGAGAGACAGAAAGAGAGAAGATAAGATTTATAAATGTCCTTCAATCAAGTAGTGCTAGCTATTGCATTAAGGTTTGTTTATCTCTCATAAATGATATCCAGGTTCCTGATAGAAGTAAGACATTGTTATGATAGAGAATGCACCACACAGTATCTGTAAATACTAGATCTACAAAACTATTTACAGGACACATATAGTTAATTTTTATGTCACAGTCTATTGCATAATGGTGATAATCTTTAGTTTATAAATACTATAAATATACACAGAAGTTTTAAGCAACATTAAGTAACATCTCAGCCATCAGAAATCAGAAATAGAAAACAATAACATCCATCCATATCTGTGCACACACTTCATTTTCCTCCAAAATAAACAAAGAAAGCAGCATTTCTAATATCTATTCCCTTTGGACCCATAACACTGCCATGGTTTGTGTGTGTGTGCGCCTCTGTGGGGATGTAGTGGTTTATCAGACTGTATTTTTCATCGCAGACAGCAACGGAATAGTTACAGTATTGTTATTTTGTTCTTAGGTGAGTTTCCAGGAAAATGGTTTGAGACCGATTGTGTGCTTGTTAAGATTATTGGTCGGCATTATTTGCATTTATTCTTCCACAGTGGTGCTAAAGCTGCTTAATAGGAGAAGATAAGTTTGCTCTTCTTTTAGTAGAAAATGAAAAAGTCATTGTGAGAGTCCACAATGCAAACAAGTTTTAAAAAAAAATCAAGAGCAAAAACAAACAAAAAAATTCAATGAAAAATAAAAAAACTTAATTTATATATATATATATATCTATATATATCTATAGATATAGATATATAATTTTTTACATTTCTCAGAAAGGAAGACTCATGTTTATACTACAGATTGAAATTGCCATTGCCAATGTTGTTGGTGTTTTTTTTTGACATGGTCCCATGCACACAAACACACACATCCCCGTGCACACACGTGCACACACGCTTTCACATCTATATATACATATCTATATATGTATATATAGATATGATCAAAGAAAGGGCGTGTATCTGTATAATATACATTCTTAAGTTTAGGGAGACAAAATTGTCTAAAATATAATACATGGGTTATATATACAGCATTTCTATGAGGTTACTTTAGAAGAAAATTGGAGAGAAAGAAAACAATGCCAAAGTTCCTCATTTTGACCTCTTTTGTTCTAGCTCCATTAAAAATGATTTGAAACATATTTCTGTTTAAAAAAAGAGAGGGAGGGTAAAATGGGATCATAAATTTGATGCAAAACGCATTTTGTCTTGCTCAGTTTCTGTACTGCTGAGCACTGAATCTCTTCTAGATCCGGGAGAATCCCTGTGCTGGGTTGAGGATGAGGACGCTGCTGCCACTGCTGCTGCAGCTGCCGCTGCTGCAGCTGAGCGCACGGGAGGCAAGGCTCCTGACGACATCTGGCGGAATAAATTGACCCGCTGGGGCACAGTGGTGCGGATGCCACTCTGTAGATTCATTCCCTGGATCACCGCTGCTGTGGGTGGCACGATGGAGGCCAGGGAGTCTCCTGAGGTGGGATGCACTCTGGGCCCCAGAGATGTGTCATGTGGTAGTGATGGTTGGGAGGCTGATAAGTGTCGGATGTCTCGACTCAAGCTGCCTGATTGTAGAGCCTGCGTGCTCTTGTGGATGTCCCCCCGCTGAGGTGAAGGGACCTGCTGCTGCTGAGGTGACGCCTGCTGCTGCTGTTGCTGCGCTGCAGAGGATGTGGCTGCAGTTGGCGCAGCAGGCTGCTGAGCAAGCTGTTGCGTAGACAGAGATGGCTGGGGAATGGGTTGCTGGATAAGGGACAGCTGGGAGGCTGTGGGGGAGCCATACTGGAAGCTCCGGTTAGCCAAAGGGGTCTGCACAGGCGGGCTACACATGGCAGCTGTGAAGGAGCAGGGAGACATGATTGTGCCTTGCTGTAGTGGGGTCTGTGACAAATTTAGGGTTCCACTTTGAGTTTGGTAAAGCCCCTGTGCTGCAGCAGCAGCAACGGCAGCGGCTGGCATCATGCGGGCAGCGGAGGCATTAGCAATAGCTGAAGCGCTGTAGGTCAGGGGTACAGAGGACTGCTGCAGCTGAGTGGTGCCAAAAGCAGTGGAGAAGGGCGGCTGGGCTGGTGAGTTAATAATGGAATTTCCTGACATTGGTGTTGAGTTCATCCCGGTTACCGACTGCTTGCGGTCCACCATCATTACCATCTCCCTGTCCTGACGGATAATCTGCTTCAGCAGCTCGTTCTCCTGTGTGTTGAAAACCCCGGCGTTCAGATCCTTCTGGAACTTCTGCAGCAGCAACGAGTTCTTCTTCCCTGTTGGGGTGCAGTCAGGACACGTGAATACACACAGCCACGGTAAACTTTGGATAAACTATACTGCACCACAGGAATAAACAGGATACGGGTCAGTAAAGACGCAGCTTGTGGGTTTTAATCACACATTAGCTTCTTCCTTTGATCAAGGCCAATTCTTTAACAGAGGCATTTCACTGTATTCATTCCACATTCATTCATAAATGGGCTACTTTTAACCACACAAACTGCATCTTTACACATTCACTAAAGGCTGTTACAGTGAATAAACCTTTGAAAGACATTAAATGGAAATGACTGTGGGAAATATACAGTTTGAAGGGGTGAAGGACACGTAAGGAGACAAAGATTACTGAAAGTGTGACTTGATAGCACAGACTGTGAAGTGGCAGTGAAACACAGAAGAATACTGATGAGTTGTACCCACACATGACATGACTGATTTTAGATATTTTAGAAGAAAAGGGTCTAAGGCTTAATTTAAAGCCACGGTCTAGCTACATGGTCACATTGACATCAAAGCCATAACACATCACAAGGGCATTCTGCGTAACATCTATAGTGTGGAAACAAAGTCAAATAAGAAGAGAATATATCTTATTTTATACATTATGTATCATATACATAATGTATAAAATCTAACTTAATATTAATCATCTAACCACACAATGAATGGGATTCTCTTCAAGTTATATTTTATATTGACTAGTGCAAAGCAGTTTGTCTGCATATTTAAACAAAACACAGTATTCCTTTAATACTGTAAACAAACTGCTTTTAAAAAGTACTCCACTCATATGCACTATAAAGGGCATTTTGAGCCCACATGAAAGTCTTTCCTAGCATGTCACAGGTCTTGAACCGTAATAATAAAAGGCTTGGCAGATGGCTTTTTAAACACCAGCCACTTTTGTGGCTTTGGGAGTTTGAGTAAAAAGAAGAAGCTGTTGTAAATGGGCATATAAAGACATCTTCAAACGAGCCTGTCTTAGAAGGAATTGCCAAATCTAAAGACCTAATAAACATATTTACTTTGAGTGATAGTGTCCAAACGTCTTCATGGGAAGTGTTTCCTGTCATTACTACTGATCGTGTATTGACAAGCAGCAACGCATTGCCGGTAAAGAAGACAAAGTGGACTTTTAGTGTGCTCAGGGCTTTAGCCACAGTCAATCAATCATTCAGCCCTGTCCTTGACTGGCAGAAGATTTTTCCACTGAGTTCACCATTTGGCAGCATATGCTGGATGGCTTTCACCTCTCAAGGCTGCTGGTAAGTCATGCATTCAACTATAAGACAGGACTTTTGCTGCTGTAGCAGCTGAAAATAGATTGCTGTAATATTTTAATGCATTTTTCTCAGGATAAAGGCCTCAGTTTGATGTTTTTCTCCTCGACTGCAGCAATCTCTACAGGGTCGGGTAGCTAAAACAAGCACCACACACTAATTATAAGACTATCGTTAACTTACACGTCTGTTTTCATTGCATATTTAAAGGTGACAGGATTAAACTCTGTAGATTGGAAGGACAACACATGTTCATTGTTTGGTGTGCTTGTCACTCTGACAGAAACATCTGAACACACCAACAAGTTAGAGACAGGGGCAATAACTGGGTTTCAGGGAAACAGGGATTCTTCTGTATACCTCTGAAAAGAAAAGTATCTCATTATCAGTGTTTTGTGCACAGTTAAATAGAGTTAAAGTCAGGCAAACTTAGTTTACTGTACAGTATGTTTACTGCATATTGATACTATACAAGCTAAAAGCACTTACTTTCATTTAATTATATCTGTCATACAGACAGTTTCAAAAAATGCCAATATAGCATTTTGAGCTACACATATGCAGCAACATTTAGGTTATTTTGTTAGAAACAAATGATTTCCGTTCATTACGTGGGGAGCTGTTATTTTCCATGGTGCATCATGGCTACAGCACGTGAAATTCCCATACATTCATATATTTGCTTTACAGTTGATCCTATTGAATAATACAATTTGTAGGTATGCAGAATGATGAAAATTTTAACAATAAACATTTGTTGTGAGCTAACTTGGTTCAGCTGCCCAGACCAGGCTGAATCTACATTGCATCAATAGTTCGTTCAGCTTATATATTATTTACACTCTTTATTTGTACCTAAATAACTTTATTTACTTCATGTTGCACATTTACAGAATTACTGTCTCGCTTTGATCACAGAATTAAACTTACCCCAAAAAACAAATACATTGAGAGGATTGAGAGGCAGACATATTGTATAAGCTCGGCAAAACCTGACATATTGTGTATATTTTCCACTAATACTTTCCGGGCTAATAAATACAACTTGGTAGGAATCCATTTCTCCCTTTCTGTTTCAGCAAGGCACTTTGGGCATATTACTACTAGAACAGTAGCCCATTTCTAAACTTGAATAGAAAGGCTTTGGAAACAATATGCTTTAAAAAAAAAAAAAAAGTAAAAGTAAAAACCACTCAGCTTTGACAAAATTAAAATAAATAATAGTAAAAATATCAGATAAGTCCCCAATTCCCACTATTTACATTCAATACACTAAACATAAAACAGCTTGATAGCCAACAAACATCAACCAATAAAAAACAAAACACAGAACACAATATAATGTTTACAGACATCATATATAATAGACAATGAAGACTGTATTAAAAAATGCATATCTTTGAAAGATAACTCCAGATGCATTCATGTTTTTACAGATAGATATCTATGTGTGAAAAAATTACTGTGTTGAGTCAATCTACAGGGAACTCATTCACTTGATGTACTTCCTGTAATGCCATTACACTGAAACCAAGAGGGCACACATGAGATAGTCCTCAATGAACAGCTAAACAGTTAGCTTCAGCTAACAGTTACAAAAATGACTTACATATGCTAGAAAAGCCTTTATTTTAGTTTTGGAAATATGGAGTTTATTATATGTCACAATTGAAATAAGAAAAAATACAGATTTTGCTGTACCAGTTCACTTTTTTTTCTCTTTACTAATTATAATTTGTTTTGTTATATCTATAAGAAACCAAATTTTGCCTATAAAATGTTAAATAATAAAATGTGCATACTACAAACTATATATTCTAGCAGACTTTGGTGGTCAGCAGCAGCTCAAATATCAAATGACAAAAGCTAAGAAAGGGTCTACAGCTAACATTCTATGAATTTTATGTTAGTGGGATTTGGCCTTTTACAGCGACTGAAAACTAGTATAAAATTTATTGTCTTATACCCGGTCTTTTAGCCTGACGTCATTAGCCGTTTCCAGGTCCAAACTCCGCTTTAGGTCCCAAAGTCAAAGGAACACCGTGGCATCACTGAGAGTTAAAAACTGTCTAAATTCTTTTATCTGAAATAAAATGATCAGTGTGGCTGCTCTACCAGGTGTAACAATTAAGTTTAACATCCAGACATCCATGAAAACAGAATTTATGACATTTAATGGAGTTAGAAGTTAGCGGGAAGTTAGCTCGCTAGTTTCCACGTAAACATAATATACTATGTTTTGACTGAGGGATTTCTGAAAAATTCAAATGTACAGCTCTGCTATCACTTCCGAAATAAATGAAGACATGAAACTAAATATTACTGATGTTTGTGGGGTTACTGAAGTTGGGCTAGCTGGTATATAATGATGTGCTATGTGATGGCTAGCTGCACAGCTGTGGTTAGCATAATATAAACATATTAGCACAATGAAGCTGGAGAATGGAGAACAACTGAGATAACTGACCCACAATACAAGGTTAGTGATTAATTTACTGCTGCATGGGCAGGTTTTAAAAAGCGAGCTTTAAAATGAACAGTGATAATAAAAACCAAGAGGCCGGCAGTGATCACTGCCTTTTTTAGGGGCTTGTTCAGATTAAAGAGAACAAGATACAAAGCATCAAAACATGTTAAAAACACAACAGCCTTAATAAACGCAGAGTAGTCTGGACCCGGAAACAGGGTTCACACGTCATCACTTAAAGACCGGATAGACATTTCAAGTGTTTACAAAAGTTGATGACATGTTTTGTGGGCGGAGCCCAAGTGGTGGCAAGAAGTGGCAGCTGTTGTTAGCATTGTCACTAGTTAAGCTAATTTTTTACGCTAGGATATAAATCTTTCTCCAGTTATTTTAATCATTTGCCAAGCCAGAGGCAGGGGAATGCAGAATTCCTGCAGAAAATGTGGACCAACAAATCCAATACTAACATACAGACAGAAACTGCAGTTGCAAGATTAGTATTCATTATTTTTCGGTACAAGTGCAAGGCTCATTGTAAATTTTGGTTGTTGTTACTAGCTACCACCCGGATGTATTTAAAAATGTCATGCATAACTTTAAGGTTATACACAAATGGATTGCATTACTATGTTATATTACATACTTATATTTACAGGCCTGAATATTGGTCAAAGAAGACTGTAAAGTGGCTTAATGGATTTACAACAGGACCATTGTGGACTATTTCGCAGCTGCCCTCTGTGAAAAAGAAACGTCTTTGATTTTAGAAAGTAACATGTTTTAAAGTTTAAGCCAAAAGATAACACTGACTTTCTTATGATCAGTGTCAGTTTTGAAAATTATTAAAAACCCACATACTTCAAGCCAGACAATCAGAAACAAATCTTTTCTGTCGATGATATATGAATAAATAATGAAATGGGATCTCGGCATGTAACAAAGATTGTATGTGCCATTGCATTAGTAAAGGTTTTACTAATCGGCAGACATGATTTCATTTGTGAATACACTTTGAACGAAGCATTCAAAGATTTATTAAAAATGTCTGAGCTGAGTTAATAATCCAGTTGATTATTCTGCGAAAAATCTGTTGCAAATCAAAGATGACATGTAACGCTGAATATGATATCTTTTGTTTCCTTGATTGTCTTATTTACTGACATTGACATGATGCGTTTCATCAAAAGGTTTTCAGCTTTAGTGTGTGTGAATTGAGTTATGTGTCACTGATGCTGGAGTTAAACAGTCAATGTGACTTTGAGTAAAAGTTCTTGGAGGATGAATTTGAGACTGGATCCATTTAGCAAGCTTTAATAGGTCAGTTTGCTCCTGTTCGAATACTGGAATTGGAATAAAGTGTTTACCTGTTGCCTACTCGTCGGCCAGGACACTCTTGAAAACGAGATGAGCTCGTCTCAAGACGGACTCCTGGTCAAATAATTTTTAGATAGATAAAAGATAATGTCAAATGTACAACACGTTATTGGTTTCAAAGCATGGTTACTTCTTTTTCTTTCCTTTTTAGAGCAAGACAGGCATGTAACCAAATGCAGTTCAGATATAGAAACGATACAACCAGCACAGATCATGACAAAGTGTCTTCCCTCGTATGAGACAAAACCCCCTTCATGGCTAGTCTGAAAGGATGGATCGAATCTATATCACTCTGAGAGGTGTCAGTCAGAGTGGTTAACTTTGAGTTTCCAACATTTAGTTATTGGTAGTTATTATAAAAAGGGCAAATGTAAATTAGGCCTTATTGAGGTCAAAGGGCACTCAGTATGTCGTGAAAGCCTCAGCAATGCAAAATTAACACATTTTATCAAAGAAGACTGTAAGACTTTTGAAAAAATATGGTAGTCAAAATAACACAACTTTGTCTCCTGCAAATTATGCTCATATACAACTGAATCACAATTGGTTATTAGTGCTTTATTGCAGGGAGCAGGGTAATGTAAAGTCTTTCTGTTGAGGGCTGACTGGATAGAAATACAGCCCCTTGTCTGATGTAAAATCCATAAACATAACATTACCTAAAGTGCTCAAGATAACACACAACCCCCTAACTAACACCATACCTCAAAGGCTGCTCAGCAACCATCCTCACATTTCAGTCTCTGTTCTGTTCTCCACTGTTGCTTTTATTTACAGAGCTAACATTCTTGTCGTATTAATTTTTTTTCATAAAGCAGCTTGTGTTTATGTACACTGGGTAATTTCTCTTTTTCTTAATCAAACTGAATACCTAGAATCGCGTAATTCTATTGGTATTGGTGCCAGCTACTAAATTTCTGGTACTGTGATATCCATAGTATGGGGGTGCAGTGCTTTCAAGTTCACAGTCACATCTACGTCTTGCTTGTGATCTCTAAGTTTAACTAACTACAAATGGAAAAAAACAAAATGCTAAACTCAAAACTTCAAAACGATAGTCGATCTTCTTTTTGACACACGTGTGTTGTGTGTTTTGTCAGGAATTTTAGAATAATCCAGTCATCAGTCAACATTACCCCCTCTGCCCACCCACCAGCTTATAGTTGAATATGAACATAATTCTGAGGAGCACGTGCCATGACGATGAGATACATCACTTGTTGGAGTTTGATTGATTTCAACACTACGGGATTCCAATTTTGAGTCAACATTTGGGTTACAAAGCAATTTGCAATTATTAATGTGCCTGTCTCAGGCAAAACTAAACCACAGATAGAAAGACATGACAAGGAAAAAACAGCAATATCTGACAGAAATGTAGTTACTGCAAAACTAACATGAGACAACACAGGAAAACTGTGAAGTTGCAAATTCAAGAATTTTTATTTAGTTACTTTTTCCCCCTGTTTTTAGGTGAAACTGTTTCCACGTTAAACAAATCACTAACAACATTACGGCCTCTTTTAGTAATCGATCCACAGACATAAAAAAATTGGACAAGACAAGAAGGTGGCTTTATTAGTAGAGCCAGTAGAGATACAGAGTGAGAGGATTTGGCTTTTTTTTGTTTTTTTTGCATATGTGGTACAATAAAAGCAAAGAAGCAGTGTTGCTTCAAAAAGGTAAAACATTTAACAGTCTTCATATGGGGAACATCGCCCAGGTTTTTTTTGACAAATAGGCTGCACCTGATTAATTAACTTAATAAACCACCTTCTTTTCAGAGCAGTCATTTAGACACACCATAGTATTCAAATACAGGTGTTTCTAGTGACATTAATTAGGGTTCTGTGGTATTTATGTGCAAGCCTTAATTATAGTGATGAGAAACACCTGTGTTTACCTACTGCGTAACGTCAAAATGGCTGCGTTGAAAAAAGGTGTATGGTGCCCTGATTAAATCTGTGGGCAAACCTAGCACATGCTGGAAAAGCTCTAAATGCATTGTGTTTTTAAAGAAAATAGAATTGTACTCTTCAGAGATATTACTGTCTAGATATCATGTCGTTTCTAGCTTGATAATCCTAGAGCATTATATAAGGAGTAAGAACATTCCTGCTAGGCTTTAGAGACTTTACAGTGCAGTAAAATTGGATAACAAGATCACTACATTAATTCAGATATTCTTAGAGTAACTAATGAGATTACCCAGCCCAGCGGTTGGATCAGACTACATAGATACCACATCGTATAAAAAGTATAGTAAAATAATCTGCAGTATATTCGTTAAATATCTTTCCTGCTCCACTGTGACACAAGTGGAAAGTAATGTAACAGTGTGCCTAACTTATACATGAAGCATGCTGAGTTATTACTTTCAAGTCATTCATAATGGAATCTTATAGAAAATGTTAGAGCAGACGTAAGAACTTAACGAAGTTGGAGAATGTGCGACATTAGGATCAGTGCAACCAATTACTGCCCTGTTTGCGTTACATACATGTGCCCCTTTTTTTTAACAAGACTCTGTGTCTGAATTGTGATCACGTATTGAACTATCATCTGTCATGATTGAATTTCTCTTGAAACATTTCTCTACTAGACAGTAAAAATAATGTGATGACTGAATTAAGCTACACAAGGTCCTCGACTGGACCCGGTGAATGTGGGGGCTCTCTTGTTACCTGACCCAGCTCTTTGTTTCTTTTTATGGGGATTTTGAGAACTCTAACATGGGGCGGGGTGCTGCTCATACCCAGGAGTGCAGATGAGTGGAAAGAGGGCCAGACACACATGCATGTGAGGTTAGCTTCGATCCACTCGCTGACATCCAGTGGGGGGGTCAACACCAAACCAACGAGGGGGCGACCTGACTCCCTCCCGGACAGCGACATGCACTGCCTTCCAGTTAATCCAACCACAAAACGCTACTTTGTTTCTTTAGAAGGATTAATGCTGGTAACATCAAAATTTTCTTTAATATGTAATATTTTTTTTAAGGTAAAGAAAGAGACACGAGAAAAAAAGAAATCAATAGAGAGCATACAGGTCATGCAGCACAAGATGGCAGACACAATGCTTTTATGAGGAAAGAAGGCAAACAAATACTGATAAAGACAAGACAACAAGGCACTATGACAGGCAAGAGATCCAAACAATCAGAGAGAAATGAGGCTCGTAGGTCTTACCAATGCGGTCCAATCGGTCAATGGCGACCGTTTCAAAAGCGCGTCGCATCATTGGGTACTCTTCTAGCACCTCATTGAAATGGTCAACAGAGAGGGAGAAGAGTCGACAATAGGTGTCTGCACGCACACTCGCCGTTCGTCTGCCCTTGGTGAGCAGACAGATCTCTATAGGGCAGGTAAAGGAAAACAAAGAGGACACATGATGAAACTGTAACAGGAGTGAAATGTACAGGAAGGAATCATCCTAGTAATTACAGTACATACAGTATTCTCATATAAATGAGCCTTGAGTACAAAAGGTACAGGAGAAGAAGCTAATGTGAATGCAAATAGAATGTGAAGCCCATCAGCAGTGCTGTCACTTGCATTACGCTAAGATAATTCATCATGCTGCGGAGATATAATAGTGCAATAATATGATGCAGTACCAAGCTTTATTAAGAAAAAACAGGGCGGGCTCAATGCACCGCGTTAAGAGGACGAGACCGAAATATTTCTTACTGACATGACAAGATGTGACTAGAACAGAAGAATTCATCAGCATTGGATCATAATTAACTTTGCAGTCTTCTTCACATTAGATAACACAGCATGCTTGTCTTTATGTGTGAAATTAAACACAAGAGTACCATATACACTAAAATTACTCAGATCATCATTATTAATAGTAATTACATTTTATTATTAGCAGTAGTATACTGTAGCTATAGCATTTTTCTTGTTTTGTGTTCTTGTCATCAGTGTGGAAAGAGTACTTATACACCCATATTTTATTTACAGTTAACACGGACAACAAATGCACTACATTTTTAGTCTTTTGTGAAAAAATATGAGCTCATTTCATCTCGGGAGAAGAAACAGATCCAGACACACTGCTGTCTTTCCTGGGCCAAAACTGAGGCGAAGTGTAAAACTGTTCTGTGATCAGATGAAGTGAAATTTGAAATACTTTTTTTGAAAAGATGGATGCCACATCCTCTGAACTTAAGAGGAGAGGGAGCTTGTTATTAGCACACATCTTTGTTGATACAGAGGTCCATTAGTGCCTATGAAATTGGGTATATGGACATCTGAGAAGGCACTGTGAATGCTCAAAGGTGCAGCTGAGGTCAGAGTGTACAGGTTCGTATCATGGGCATGAATGTCGTGCTGGGGCTTCTATTTATTTCTTTTTCCCAGGTAGCTTGATTGTACTGCATACGTCTTTAATGCTTTGAAATACAAGAACAGATTTTCTCTAATTATTAGTGGGTCAAAAGTACACAGTACAGGGTATTTGGTTAAATTTCCATTTGGAAGTAGGAAGTCAACCCGATGCTTTTGGTACCCACCAGGAAGCTTACAGTGCTTAACAGTGTATATGACTGTAAAATCTGACATATACAGTGTCTGAGCTCATCCAGAAGTTGAATGTGAACAATCCTTCCCTTAATTTTCTTTCCCTGAATCTTTAACACCGCTGAACCCACACCCACATTTGTCCAGTCCACTGCACGACTTCCATCTTCATTAAATCGTTAAATGTTAACTTGTTATGGTGTGATCTTTCTGGGCTCTGCCAGGAGCTGTCATGAAAATAGAGCACAGAGAGTGCAAGATGTGTGAGCAACACTCTCAAGCTGTGCGTGCGAATAAGGTGTTAGTGCTGTTTTAATGGAAAAAGATTCACTTTCACTGGTACATCCACTAATGCAAGCAGACGCACACAGAGAGAAAAACCTGCGTCATGTTCAAGGGGATAAACAAACACAAGTAGAGTGAAGTACAAAGAGTGGTTGGTTTATCTTTAAGAAAACGCTCTGGTATACCAGTAAACTGGAGACATCTAGAGACTAATGTGCATGCTTGACACGTAGCAGCCAGTGACTCAGTTAAAAACAAAGGTGAGTTAATCAGCTGAGTGGGCGAACTGAAAATAACTTATACTCTCCAAAGTTTGACCTGCTATGGCACTGAATGAGAACGATATCATAGAGTCTTCACTAAATTCAAAAGCTTGTAAAAATGTTGGGACTCCAAGGTTTGGAGGTCTATCTCCCCCCACCACCACTTCCCCTGCCAGTGGCAGACGCCCTCAGACATCGGTGCGTTGGTGGTTCTTTGTGTCCGGGGGTGGGCGTCCAGGTACACACCGGCTCGCTCCTGGTAGCTGCTTGTTGGGGCCTGGAGCCTGGGGCTCGCTCGGGCCACTTCAGGGGTGGGGTGCCCTCGGCCTCTCGGCCTGGGGCTCGGTCTCTCTGGCACAGCTGGCTGCCGGCGGAGCTCACGGGCACGTCACTGCAACCCCTCCTGGCTTCTGCTCCGCGGCTGCTGAGTGACCCCTCATCTGGGGCTCTCCTCAGCTCTTACTGGGACAGTGGCGCGGCTGCCCCTCTGTTGGTCTTCCTTGGTCTCTTGTGTTCTGGGGGCGTCTGGATGTCTGGACTTTTGATCTCTTCCATACCTGCTTCATGCCCTGGAGGACGGGGCTGTGGCTCCCCACACCCTCTAGCAGATCATTACATGAAGGAACCTTTTTATACAAGCGCGTCCATGCTCACAGGTGTACACACGGGTGCTCACACACACAAACTACACCCTTTTTGGCTCCTACCTCAAAGCACACTGTGCGCTGTCGATCTTATGTGCTGCACAATAATGTTTAATATTTAGTATTTACTGTTATATTCCCATATATCATCGTGATGTTGTTTATTTTTCTTCTGCTTGTTTTCTCTTTTTTCTTTCTCAACAGGTGATCCAGGTGATTGATTTATGTATTTTATGTCTGCTTATTTTGTTGGTTTTTGTTTTTTGCCCTTTATCCCCGTCCCTCTTCCCCGCTGTTTTTCTTTCCCTCTTTCTTTCTCCCCTTTCTTTTCCCCAGTCAAGTCTGTCCCGTATTTAGCAAGTGAAAATAAAATAAAATAAAGAATAAAAGGTGAATCAAATGGACCATTACGGCAAGGCTGGGTTGGTCCATTTGGTAAAGTAAATCCGTTGGGCATCTTTCTTCACCTTTAGACAATAATTCTGATGGCAAAAGAGCCAAACGGGACAAAAAAAAAAAGTTGGTTCTGAGCTTTTTTTCCCTCTTTTTTTTAATTGACCTGAGTCTAGTTACCTGTAGCTTCTCCTCCAGTATAAAGGTAACGCTCTTTTTTTGGCCTAGCATCATATGTCTAACATATGTCTAAGTACAGTTAGGAACATCTGTAAGAGGACTTAGGAGTTTCTGATTATATGTGCATATGCATATGTACAGTGCTCTGGGTTTCTGTGACTTATCTATGCTAAGATGCAGGCCAGAAACACAGTTACTCAGATAAGACACTGCTTAGCTGTCTGCATTTTCTATTTCTACACTGCAGCAGGTGGGTGGAGTCAGCTGGAGACACCTGGACCCAGAGTGTGCTATGTGAAACCATAACCTGCTTCAGACCTCTTCTTCTTCTTGGGCGATCGTGGCTCAAGAGTTGGGAGTTCGCCTTGTAATTGCAAGGTTGCCGGTTCGAGCACCGGCTCAGACAGTCTCGGTCGTTGTGTCCTTGGGCAAGACACTTCACCCGTTGCCTACTGGTGGTGCCAGTGTCCGGCAGCTTCGCCTCTGTCAGTGCACCCCAGGGAGGCTGTGGCTACAATGTAGCTTGCCATCACCAGTGTGTGAATGGATGGATGACTGGATATGTAAAGCGCTTTGGGGTCCTTAGGGACTAGTAAAGCGCTATATAAATATTTACCATTTCTTCATTTTCTGCCTCTCAGCTTTTCCATCACAATGTAAATCAGTTATGATTGGCTTTCATCTGCCATCTCTCTTTCTCTTTTCTCATGGCTTCATACTAAACTTCCATACTAGTATGTTGACAGTATTGTGTAAGCTGCTATAGTTTTTTAAATGTTGTTTGACATTAGGCACACATGAGCCTGTCTTTTCTGAACAAACTTTGTCTCCATTAACATCCTCAGCCCCCCACAGCACAGTTGTAAGTTTAATACCATCTTCTGGAGCCTCAGCGTGCACACGTGGCATTCCTAGGTATGTTTTTTGTGTGTGTGTAAGTTAGAGCCCTGTTAACACTTCCAGTGATGCGGTTTGACACGTGTCTGTTGCCTTGTCACAAAGCATCACTGTTGAACCCTGGGGCATTGCGGATAATTTGTCAACACTTTTTGTGTCACACACTCGAGGCAACGAGCTCTTCTTCCCTCGTCTCTACTTACGGCGGGTGCTGTGGAAATGTCTCATATGACATTAAAGACATTAAAGCCGAATCTGGATTTAAATCTCCTGTCGGTCATTGTCCCTGCACTGTGGTCTCTTTAGTACCTCGGCCTCACAGAGCTGTGTGACGCCAATGTGTACGCTCATTCACCACGCTCACCTGTGATTACTATGATATCTCTTTAGCATGCAGGTGAGTCACTGACCATTGTCAGAGGTGCTTTGTGACCTACTGTTCTCAAAGATGTCCTACTCATTACTATGGTAATAGTTTCCTGTGTCTGGGCTCAGTTTTGTAACTCGCTCTCTCCATCTCTGAAGCTGTCTCAGTCCCCCTCGCTGATTTTTCATTCTGGCCACGATCTGGCCTGGTTGTAAGGGGAGTGTAAATCATCTGAGAAAAGGGGGTAGAGTGAGATGCCGGGCATAGCCAGCTGCTCCCAACGCAAGGCTAATGCCAAACAAATACGAAATAAAAATACCAACAGGGCAGAAGGCAGCAGCTCTGGTGGGGCTGTTCACCCCTTTTTATTGGGTGAACAATTTACAGTGCATCCCTAATTTAATTTATTACATGACTCATTAAATGTTAGTGTATTTTCTTAATTAATATTTTCATTTTTATAATTAGGCTTATATTAGATGCTGATCGTTCACTGTGAACCCTCCATCTTTTTGAAATACTAACTAAACTTGGGGGTGGGCAATCTGATGATCGTACGAGGTCAGTCTTCATAAGAACTGCTTCATCTTAATACTGACTGAACAGTTTGCTATTTGCTACTTATTTCTATTGTACTTTAGGCGAAAGCTCAAATGGTTACTCACACAACTATGTAGCATTATCATTAATTAAAAATGCTAATCACAATCTGTTTCCAGCTTCCTAATTTGTTTTCTTAATTTTCAATTAATGTTTTTTCTTTTTTGAAAATTAATATTTTCTTAGGTGTTTGTGCTGACTGTAGCACAACGCTAGGCTCTAGGGTGTAGAAAAAAAAACCCATCCTATTAACATCCTTTTATTAGAGCCTAGTTGGCCAAAGGCGTTATCCTGACATTTCACCTTAGTTTCATAAACATGATCTGCTTGCTCTGTGTCACTGAGCAAAATGTCTCTGAGTTACAGCCTCAGAGGATACAAAGCCTGAATATGACACATATGCACTTCCAGCAAATCACCACATTACTTAATGCAGAGTTTAAAGCCACCCATATGTGAAACTACATATCTGAAGCAGGTATCTTTTCTAACTGATGTATGTCAGTACTCCTGTGTTTTGAACAAGCAAGGGGAGGAAAAAAAAGTCGATGCATTTCTTTCTTTTCTTTTTTTCTTTTTTTTGATTCGCTTCGTTCCATGGCTCGCCTCTGAGACGTGAACTGCATGGAACAGACACACCAAAGTGAAGGTATTCTTAGACTCGTCAGCCTCCTTCCATAGTGGGGATGAACTCAGGAGATAAAATATGCAAGAACCTCTAAAATAGGAAACTTTGCTTTGCTTTCTCAGAGATACGACAATGTCTGCCTGCGGATTTTGTCGGAGTAAACAAAGTGCAATGAAATTACATTTGACATTTAAAAAATTAATGATATCTGGAACGCTTTGGATGGGGAGTGGGAACCGTGCCGAGAGAAAGAGAGAGGAAGAAGCAGAGCACAGCAGAGGACAGAACTGGGAAACTGCTCCTTGTTTTACACCGTGGCAAGTGAATGCAGCGGGAACATATAGATAGGGTGAGAGGAGTTCATGCTCATGTATGTGCGCCTAAGTGTGTGTGTGTGTGTGTGTGTGTGTGTGTGTGTGTGTGTGTGTGTGTGTGTGTGTGAGGATGAGGGAGGGACCTCTGTGTGTCCTAAGGGATGCCTGATCCACGCCTTGGCCCACTCCAGCAACCAGATGAGAGGTTACGTAACAGCGAAAGCTGACTAACATCCAACAGTGGTTAATGAGAATCTACATTTACAATAACTTAATTTCAAAAAGCATTAAAGGCCTCAGGCTAGTCTCATATATATGGTATAACTCTAAGAACACAGTGTGCATTGATGTAAGAAGCACAGTGGAATATGTAGCTAACATTTGGATTTTAATGTGAAAACAAATCAAAATAAGCAACTGAAGTTCAATTTCCAGTGTTTATAGTTACATTTCTTACCTCCAAAATAGGATCCATCAGTCAGCTTCATCTCCTTGTTGAACTTGGTGATGACACTTGCAACGCCATGTTGAATAAAGTACATCTTTTTCCCCACTGTGCCTTCCCTGATAATGTAATCGTTGGGCTGGAAAACTTCAAACTTCAACTTGCTCAGCATCCCCGTCACAAAGTTGGGGTCCGCATTGGCAAACAGAGGCATGGTGGCCACAAGCTTGCGGCAGTTGAAGTTGACAATTTCCTGGTGGAGGGGGGAAAAAAAGAAAAGAGAAAAGTGTTGATTTAACAGATGAGATCATGCCATCAATAATTCAGTTATTTCAACCCAAAAGTGAAAAATGAGCTTCAGTTCGGCAGCCTGACACAGAACACCACCTCAAATCTTTCATCTCTGCCGCCTTCACAGTATCTGCAAACATAAATGAATTGGAATGCATATTGCTGCTTTATCCCTAATGCTCCTAAAGCACTTTCCATTTCTCCTGCGAAGAAACTTTTTGGCACGCAATTCATATCCTGATGAGTTTGCCCTCTGGTGCCGGCTGCAGGCCATCTCTCTGGCCCATCCTGTCCCCTCAGACCCAGCAGCAGATTAGGAGCTTGTTGTCTGTTTACCCACACATCTCTGTTGCTGTGCAGATGGAAAGCTGGGGCACTTGGCATCTGCAGCGATGTGTTGTTGACCCCACATGAGGGATAACTCCCCTCCCCTGACAACAGGACATTAACAGAAAGATAACCAATCTCTGAAATGCTTGCTGGCTCCACGAGGGCAAAAAATATGTTAACTAAGCTTCAGAAGCCAGTGTCAGGTAAAGCCACGGCTCCGACCTCAATCAAGCACCAGAACTAATGAATACGATAGTAAGCACTTTTCATGCACAGTCAGGATTCCTCATGGGAAAACAATGTTTGGCTATGCCTATTTAAAGATTTGTCATATGGCAGAGAATAAAAGGCAGTGAGACAGAGGCGAGGAAGGGAGCAGGGGGGAGAGACAGAGCAGCAAAACAGTCTGGCTATTAGGCTGTGTGGACTCTGGTTTAGCATATTTTAGCCGATTAGCTTCAAACTTCATCTAGTTCAACTGTATTGAATCCCTATACATGCTTCAGATGTTCTTGTTTTACGACAGTCTGAAAGTCACCTTAGAAAAACGTTGATCACAACGTGTTTTTTCTTCTTCTTTTAATATTATTTTTGTCAAGGTTACTTTGTCCTTGTTTTCCTTCGTGTTCATCTTTGCTCGTCTACATTGTACATCAGGTTGTCAGCTACCAGAGATAATCAATGTAATACTGTTTTTAGGAGCTCACAATCAATTATTGGATGTTGCAGTGTCCTTGAATGCAACACATTTTTTTTTCTTTAAAGCGAAGTCTGCCCGTGCTCAATATGTTGATGGATCGCCTGTCTTAGGATGATCTTTACAGTTCACCAAATGAATAAGTTAAAACCAGCAGGGAAATTTGGAAAAGCTCTGCAGATGTAGAAATATTCTGACATAAATGTAAAAATGTATATAGTGGTGGAATCATCTTACATAGGATATACATCTTTTGTTTTTGTAACCCAAGTGAAGTCCGTACAAAATCTGGAGTTCGTTTAAGCCTACAGCAGCAGTAGCAGCATAATTGTTTTGCAGACTTGTGATAACTGGCTTGCCACAATCAGTTATAAGTATGCTTTAACTGATTCGGCATTCTTACCATAGCCTGAGTGGTGCGAAGTGGAGCTAATTCAGTTCCCAAATTGACCTTTAAGTCAGGACCCCACAGATTGTCCATACAATCAGAACCACTTAGGTTTCAGTCTGTCTGAAAGTGTCCTGGCTTTACTGATGATGGTCAGGTTTACAGCCACATTAATTGATTTTCGTTAAATGAGCTGTGGAAAAGCTCTACATTGTTGCTCTTTATCTCCCCAAATTTAACCTCAGCAATTTACCCAATCTCCTACCGAGCTGTTCACTCTGGGTAAAATATACTATACCGTATTTTAAACAGAAGAAGGCAGTGGTCATACCACAATGACAAACAGGACAATAGTTGATATGACTAGACCTTTCTATTTTTAGACTGGAAATTTATTCAAAATATGCTGAGAAAAAAGAAACAAACAAAAAACCCCAAACTTAGTAAGAGCTATAATCTGCTGGTCAGAAGATCCTGAGTGAAAGGGACATTCAGGTACTTTCGGCTAAAAAAACAGCTCACAGAAAGAGATTAATCAAACTAAGTCATTCCGATTATTTCACCAGTTTTTACGTCATCCAAGCATGCCAATGTAGTGGCCTTCAGCAGTTCATCAGAGCACTCAGTGGAATGGAAATCTATGGGAGAAGTTTGCTCCCTCCCACAAAATACTTAATCATCTGGTTTATTACAGCTGAACAGCAAAACATAATTGTACTGTTGCTCTGACAAATGCACACAGATGAGGTGCACAACAGCTTAAACTGTGCGGTGCCCAGCAGACCTAGTGATTATTGTGATAAAGATGTAGGTAAGCTTAATTATTGTTTTTCTTATAGCGTGGTATTTGTTTAAGTGTCTATTAAAGTAATAAAGGGTTATATTACTCTACCAGCAGTAAAGTGACCTACTTTGGTGATGGGAGATCAAATAAAGCGCATACTTTTAGAAACAGAGAGGAAACAGGCTGCACACCTGACATGGGGGAAACCACGGCGCCTCAGTTGTTGGATAGACTGATTAGAACAGAAGTGCAGTCAGCTGACACTAAGTCAAAGCTGCCAAATTACAGATGACGAATCAGACGAACACTGTCTTGTAATGTAATAAAGCTTAGTCAAGTTTTGGTGTCTAATTAGGTTTTCATATTAAAAAATCTCCAGTAATTATCAAATTTATTAGACCGACACTCAGATTGAGGCATATGCCATGAGTGCCTTAAATGAACAGTACTAGTAATCACACATATCATTTTGTTAGCTTCTGTAATGGTTCATCAACCAGTAGATGCAGCTATTTATTTGAAATTGTAATATATAATGTTTCACAAAAAAAGATAAAAAAAAAAAAAAGTAGTAAAGCCCTTTATTATTTTTGAGATGCCAAATTACAATCATTTACTTACATCCCTGAACAGGAAAATGAGTTTTGGTGATTCAGTGTTATAACTGATTAATTACAAAAAGAAGTTTAAATATGTACAAAAAATTTTTCCACGTAGTTTGTTATATAGTACAACACTAAATGTTACATTTTGTCAAACGAAGCTAAAAATAATTTATTCAATCTGGTTAAATTAAATTTACTCGACTGGTACTCATTCAGTTTATACCAATTAATAATTCATTAATTAAAGAAATAAACCTTGTTCAAAATAATTGCTTCATGGTTTTTGATGATGAAGAATCTGTACTCAATCTAGGCATAAAAATGTGAATTTTGGCAGATTTCTCAAATATTTTAATATTTTTCTAAGATATATGTGTATTATTTCTTGATTGTATAACAGGTGGTCTAACTATTTTTTTTAACACTGTACATAAAATTACAACAAAATGTAAGACTTACTGAAATTGCTCTGATGTGACCATGTTTGCTATTATCGATCTCTCTCAGTTTAAGCTGGATTTAACCTTTGCTTAGTGCACATATTGAACTAAGCCCATGTTTTACTGTCCCTTTAAATCCCTGCACCTTTCTTGTAAGTGCTTGGGACTATGCAGCAACTCTGCACACCGTAGCATTCATCTCTTGAGCATATAACTTTGCAAGGTGACTTAATGGGGCTTTATGAGAGCTGGTCAGGATTCCTACACTACATTTATCCTACATTCACTTCTTACTCCGCTGCTCCCTAATATCCCTTTGCATAATTACACATGTAATGTGCTTATGGGGGAGGTCGTCCAAGGACTAAAACTGGTGCTTGACGTCACAGTAACCTTTATTGCTCTGTCTCATTACCTCTGTGGCAGTTGTTTAACAGCTCTGTAAATCACAAGCTCTTGGAGTTTATCACAAGTGAAAGAGAGGCACAGGAGGTGCTTCTGTAGGAAATGTTTTCCTATTTTGACTTTCAGCCAGTCAAGTTTCACCTGGGGAGACTCCGTTTTGCTCTTTTTCTTCCTGACCTTGTAAGATGAGATGACAGGTGTTTCAGTTTAATGTGCTGCACCCAAATAAAGATTCACTGCTTATGTTCAGAAAAAAATAAAAATAGATCTAACTTATGTTCCAAAACTAAGACATTGTGACACCTACCTTTCAGTGTCTTTTTTTTTTATTAAGGTTCCAAAAATAAAATCAGAGCGTTCGAAAGGAAAAATCTGCAGATTTCTAAATGTTACTCAAGAAGAGAGCTTCTAAAATGTTGTGTCACCTCTTTGAGGGGGTCGTTGAGTTCACTCAGGATGTTTTCCTCATCAAAGATTTTCCCTTGGTAGCGGTGCTCATAGTAGTCATGGATTTTCTGTCTCATGTCTGCTGGAAGCTTGTGGAAGGACATGTATTGCTCCACTTGCTTATACTAGAAGAGACAAAGAAAAACAGTCATCACTTAACAGCTTAACATGTAAAAAAAAAAAAAATCAGATATCTTAAAGCAGCCCCAGTAAAGTCTTGAGTTTTATATTTATTTGGAAATCGCACCTTTAATAAACAGCAAAGCAACAAAAATGTGGTCTACACAGAGTGCATATTTGTGTCTCTGTATTGAGGACAAGGCGTGCTCTCACACAGTCACAGTGCCATGTCCTGGTTCTGCGTGTGGGGAGGGAGAGGCAGAACAAGAGAGGCAGGTGGTGAAGAAAGTAGGAACGAGTACAGGCCCGGGGCTATGTCAGACCAAGGTAGCAGCAGATTATCTCACCGATGCAGGAAGCCCAGTGCTAATAGGCAACCGAGCTATGCTGCAATGTGAACAAGCGAGGCATACCTAGTATCCAGGAGCATAAGAGGATATTGGGTAATTTTCAAAGAAGAATTCTCCTTTTGACCGCGTTATATATCATCATAGGGTCTTTACCTTATAATATAGAGCATCGTGAGGTGACAGGTGTTGTGATTTATTGCTATCCTCTTTCCTTTCCTGTCTTTGTTTTTTCTTGTTTACATTAAAATGTCATTTTTGAGCACCTTAAACTGCTCAAGTTTCATCATTACAATCAACTTAATTTTCACCTACTATCACATTAATATGCAAATAATGTTAAAATAATAATTTTCAAATAATTTGCATTGGTTTTTGGGTTATTTAATAACTGAGAAGAGAGCTGTCTGCACTTTAAATACAGTTCTGACAAATAAGAATATATTTCAAGTCCTTAGATTTAGCTGGACATACAGTGAATAAATCATTTTGAGATGCTACGAATTATAAAAAGTAGAATTTCTTTTTTAAAAAAGTATAATGGTGTGACATTAAAAAGGAGCGAGGAGGGAGTCTGTACACTTGCCATCTCTGTTTTTCTGGCTAACTAAGATAAAAGATCCCGTTTCTACATCCTGTTTCCAGTAATTAACTAAAAATTAGCAGGAGTGTAACGTCCAGCTGCATTATCCTGCAGGCAAGTACTGACCCACAAGAACACAGAAAAAACTTTGGCTCATTTATTTAGAGTAGTCGGCGAGCACGGCCAAAGCCCCAACACCTGAAAATGAACCTCAACAAAGAGAATAGAGGTGAGAGCCAGCAGCAGCTGCGAGGCTGGTAGGACAGTTCAGTTTGAGAGGCTTTGACCAATGTGACGCAGGCAGCCCCATAAAACGATATTTGTTAGCGAGAGGAGCCACTCGAGTCCCAGTGCCTCCCTCATTGATTTCTCACCCGGCTGCAGAAAGGTGATAAGGGACCAGAGCTTTGTTTGCGGGAAATTGATTTATTTTGAGTTCACACAGCCGAAGTCAGAAGGTGTCTGCAGGGGCTCAACCGGTCCATTTCGACTCGGGTGGTCAGGGTGGGGCACAGAGTAAGGCAATGGGGGCACATTTTAGGCTCGATATGGGGCCTTCAGCTTTAACGTCACATTATCTTTTCATTATGACTAATTTCCATTCTCATATTAATTCAGATGTGTAATTTTATTGGTTAATTACTTTCTAAAGGAGCAATTTAGATAAATGCTGACTACATTCCTCATTATCCCACCTCATCCATTTCTCTCTTTATCCCCCCTCTCTCTCTCACTCTCGTTCTCTCTCTAGAAATAGTCAGGGCCCAGTCAGACTAACACCCACACTGGGATGTGCCACTTGGCAGAACCCACTTCTTTCCTGGCTGATGGCACTCCTGGGGCATTCCTGTGGATCTAATTTAACCCAGGCGCACTGCAATTTGCAAAGTTAAACATCACCCATAAATATATGTTTAGCAGCATTATGTAAAATGATGAAACCTCCTCTGTTGCAGAATGTGTCCTAAGACGTGAAGGACAGTTTAAAGAGGGCAGGCAATTAGTGCAAAGACTTGAAATGCTTCATCCACTTTGTATGTGCTCAACGCTTCTTTTATTGAGCAGGAATTGATCTGATACCCGTCTGTGTCACGCAGAGGACGATGCATTTAATTGCAACCCCATTTGTAGTGCTTGCATGACATAAATGTAATTGCAAGATGCTGTGTTTGACATCTGATGGGTGCACGGTCACAGTATTCCTTTACAGAATCATTTATGTTTCAGAAACTTGTTTTGAAACTATTTAATTATCTTTGCAATATTTCAGAGGAGGGAGGTAGTTACATTAGCTTTGCAATGAACCTCAGACCGAAATATGAAATGTGGGACATCTTGGACATATCTTAAAGAGCAACTCAGCTGCACTGTGGCAGCACCAGGGCTTGACAGCAGACATGTCTCTATATCATACATACTTTAAACCCTCATTTCCTTCCCTCTCCTCCCACTATCTCTGTTTCCTCTCTTCTCTATAGCTTTTGCTTGGTCTGTTTTTTCTTTTCTCCTAGTCTGGATAAAATTAGTTTTTGAGTTTTTGGAAATTAAGTAGAACCTATCAACAACAATCACTTTACTTTCTTACTGCTCATCATGTTCTTGTCATAAACATCCTCCGGCCTCAGATAACTTATAACCTCGCATCCCCATCCATCTCTCCATCCATGTTTCCAACCCTCCAGCTGTGGCAGTGATAGATGTAATGGCTAGAGGCTCAGCACCCTGAACCCATCCCTGCTGCTCTGCAGCCTGCTCCACTGATATGCACAGCCATGCAGCAAATCAGCCCCTGCTGAACCTGGCTCCACACTGGAGCTCCGTTACCATGAACATGGCATTCGCGGCCCCGAAGCTGTCAGTTCGATTCCTGGGGTGACGTTAGAGGGACAGAAAGGGATGTAGATTAAAAATAGTGTGTGATGTACATCTGCTTTGGAGCAACTGAGCTGGAGATGTGCCACTAATTCAAACAGTGACTTGGCACGGCTCGCTTGTTTGCTGAGGGCAACCTGCCGTCATGATTTTTAAAAATTTTTTTGCTATGCTGTGAATATAACTCATAATTATATCTGCATATTAATGATCAGTCAGCATACCATTAATTTTTTTTATTATAGCCCTTTTATTTGCTGTCTTGTTCTTCGAATCTGTTTCATCTGATCTGATTTATGTGTCAAACAACACTTTGTATTGATAATGATAAATGTGCATTTTACTAATTTGTGCGGATTTGTGATAACACTTTTGCAAAGACAATAGAAACTGCAGTTTTAATTTCAAGTTTTAGGTGACATGTAAGATTGCAATGTGGTGCCAAAACGCACCGAGGGGGATGTTCCTCTAGATTGGACTGACCATGAGGACAGCTGGCAAGGTCGGGCCATCACACTTGAATAAACCGACAATGGCTAAATGATTTTATAAGCAAGGTGTAAATTAACGAAGAGGTATTTTAGCACGTCCTGTAATAGCCAAGGTGACTTTACCAATGCTCTGATAAGAATTATGACTACATCTCTGGAAGGATAAATAATGTGTGCTTTGTACCTCTGTCCAGTCGTGCCTCTGTGTGTGCGTTTGTGTGGATATGTTCTGATAAACTCAATAGGGATGTAAGCTGCTGGAGGGCTCGCTTAGTGGATGGATATGATCAACATTCATTGAATTCAGGAAGTCAAAAAGTGTGCTGTTAAACCACATGAAATTTTTTATAGATTATTAAAAGATGAATAATTACATGGCGGGAAAAATCAAAGTAATTGGTAATAATATTTTTAACTTCCTGACCCATTATAACCCATTTTCATAATATAATTTTAAAAAATGATGAAAACTTAAAGGGAAAACATCAGTTTTATTTCTTATATTCTAAATTAATCTGTTTAATTGCTTTCTATTTAAATAATATCTAAATAATTTTTCTGAAATCATAGACAAATACTGAAAAATTGTCTTAAATAACAAACTGAACAACTTGTATATGAAGATTTATTGTCTTTAGTTATTTAATTATTGCCACTTCTGATATCTCTTGACACGGAAAAGTAGCAAATGCTTAAAATAAAAAATATACTGAAATGCAGGAATTAGACTCCATTACTGGGTGAAAAATGGCTTGAAGAATAAACCCTGCATTAAACACTGTTAAAGACTTAATTTCTGAGTAATTGTTTCAGCTCTCACACACACAGCATGTCATAGTAAATAAGAATGTACTAAGACAAGATAATTAGCGCTTTCTGTTAATCGCATTTCAGCTGACTCACTGTCTTTATATCATATTTGGAAAAAAAAACTATTTCCTTTGGGAAGAAAAGGAGTGTCTTACAAAATCAGTGTGACCTGATGTAACTGTTCTTACATCATCCTGTAAGTTAAAGATTAAGTTATCTTAATCCTAAACTTGTTTGTGGATGAAGACATACCATAGAGGACTAATCCCCACGCCCAATAGTGTGGTATGTACAATGCGTTCTGCAGCATAAGCACAGGCAAAGTTTGGGAGTTAAACTCTGCTTCTTGCGTGCAAACACAAAGCGCATCAGTCATGGCTGGGTGTTCTGGGAATTGCCCAGGTCCCACAGCGGGATCACAGATGGTGGCTCAGTTGAAATGCTGGATAATCATCCTCTACGTGAAAAAAAAGAAAGAAGATATAATGATGTAATAGGAACTGAAGGAAAAGGGAAAAATAAAATGTGTCCACTGGCAGCATACAGACAGTGAGGTGGCTGCTTATGTCATAGACCTCATCACCCTGTTGACCTTAAGAGATCTGCTTGGGGGTAGGTAGGAAATCCTCTTTCCTAGTCATCGCTGCGGATATATTTAGATTTATATTGTGGGAGCTCAACCTATTGGTCCACAGTGTAATTGAGGGCTAATTTATTTAAATCCAGCTCCAATGAGCAGGACTTTACAGAGTCACAAAAAAAGAAAAAAATCACATTAATACTTTGAGACCATCTCAGTAGTACTTAGCTTAACTTACCTTTAAACAACAAACCATTAAAGATGTGTACGCATACATCATACCATGTATCATACCCAGTGTTCTTTTAAATCTCAGGAATTTAATATTGTGTGTGCCACTGCAGGACTCTTACCTTCTCTTGGTACTGCCTCCGTGAGGAATCCAGTGATTGGATTAGAGCTGTAGCATGGCCAACAAACATGGCGTAGCACGTGGCTCCTACAATCATACTCAGCATGGTGACCCAAAGGTCAGACATGCTGACGGGTGCCCGGGCACCATAACCGATGCACAGCATGTGGCTCATGGCTTTGAAGAGGGCATAGGAGTACTGCTTACCCCAAGAAACGTTCTGAAAGAACCAGAGGGGAAGAAAAAGGGAAGGAGAGACAGAGGAGGTTTGGGGGGAGTTACTGCCAAGCAAGACAAGGAAGAAAGGCTCCGCGGCAGATAAAAATGGAACAACAGACTTTCCTTTGATGGATCACTAACACTCAGCCAACATAATCTTCATGCTTCTGAACCTTATGGGTTTACTGAATGAATGAACTTTCTACCTTTTTACCTTCTCTCTCTGTTTGCATCTACTTTATTCATTTTACAGATTATCAAAGGGTGAGAAGCGGTTCAGCTTTGCAAAGGTTAAAAAAAACAGCTTCTAAACTATGTATCCAGTATCCAGACTATACGGACAAAAGTACTGGGTCACTTACACATTACACCCAAAGGAGCTGCCCTGCCATAGAAATGCTTCTCATGAAGCTCCTGGTGCACTTTTGTGCTGATGTTAATGCCAGAAGATTAACCCTGCTGTGGTTTCTAAACACTTCCACTTTGCAAAAATACCACGTGCAGTTGGCTGTGGAATTTCTATAAGGGAAGAAATTTCACAAACTGACTTGTTGCGATGGTGGCATCCTGTTTGTATTACCTCACCCAAATTCAGTGACCTCTTTAAATGACTCATTCCTTCACAAATGTGACGGCAGACCGCACTGAATCTACTTGATTTTATACCCCCATGGCAATAGGAGTAAAAACACCTGAAGTCAAAGATTAAGAGATTTGGCCCAGTATTTTTGTCCATATAGTGCAACTTGGGTTCATGGGTCCACTGTTATCCGATAATGTGTCCAGAAGGGTTTTTGAGGAGCCACATAATTCAGACTAAGTAGTTTGGAAAGAACTTGCTTGGTGGATGAAGACTGGTGATAAAAGTTTAAATGCATGGAAGCAGAACTTTAAATGGTCATCGTTAGTTTTAGAAAATATGCTTTAATATCATGCAGGTAACCAGTCTATATGCAGAGCAAAAGATGGACATCAGCTATTGATTGACTGATTAATTGAGTGCTTTCTTTCTTTCTTTAAAACTTGTAAATAAAGAGCCAACCTAACTGGCAGTGTTAGGATAGTCACTGACTATTTCTTTTAAAAGTCTTTTTTTTAGTATGAAATCTTATCAGGAGTCGCTTTCAACAGAGATTTATGCAGAGCCTCTTAAATTTTAGTAATCCACATTATCAGGTAGTAGCACAATGCAAGGACATGGCTTGAAAGGCCTTTCATTTGCATTTCAGATTTCCCTCATTTCTGTTTTTCCTGCTTTTTTTTTTAGTCTCAGCATGTCTAATGTGAAAGTATGCCTTTTCCCTCTGGAGATGGGCAAAATCTCTAGTGGGCAACTAAGCGAGCCCATTGCAGTTACTGCATGTCTGTGAAACTCAGTAATCCACTATCTAGAGACAAATGTGACAGACTGCCTGGTACAAAGCTTGTGCTCACAGACATTTTGCTGACACCCCGAAAAGCTTCACCTCCTGCAAAGATGAAGTGCTGAGGAAGCACTCCATGCAGAATACCTATCACACACAGCAGAACAGCTAGTGATAGAAATAGGAAACTTAGATAGTCTCTTTTTTTCCCCATTTGCCTCAGATCCATGTGTCACATGCCATCATGCCCATTTTGTCCCCTTTGCCATGCCATTGCCTGATCTGCTTGAGTCCACTCAGTTATTCAAGTGGGAATTAGTGAATCCCACTTGAATTTGATGACAGATGCACATTTATAGCAAATCATTAGCCCTGGATGACTCATCAGTTCTTATGTCAACACAGATTAGTTGTTTCTTCCAGAACCGATTACAGGATTTGTTATCAATTACAGCGTGTTCAATTTTTATAACATGATACTCAACAGGATAATCAATAAAATATGGTGTGTGTGTGTGTGTGTGTGTGTGTGTGTGTGTGTGTGTGTGTGTGTGTGTGTGTGTGTGTGTGTGTGTGTGTGTGTGTGTGTGTGTGTGTGTGTGTGTGTGTTAAACCATTGAAATATTACCTTTAGGGTCAAATATTCTATCCATCCATTCATCCATCCATCCATCCACCTAACTCCTTACCCCACTTAGGGATGTAGGAAGCTGGTGCCATCCCAGCTGCGAAAGCTCTGGCAGGTCAGCAGTCCATGACAGGGATCGTGGCTTTCATTGTACTGGAAATATCTGCAGCTAGCATTTCAGCACAAGCACCCGTCCACTGTAGCACACAACACATACACACAATAATGTATTTCCACACAGAGAACAAAGTCACCCAACCATATACCTGGAACTAATGCAGTTTGGGTCCTAGATGTTCTTTCACACGTGTATATTTCACATGGTGGGTGAGTGTTTATTCAGCAACGACAGGCTGTGTTTGTGTTGACATATTTGTATGCATGGAAAAACAGAGGCATGGTTTTGCCAGATGATATCACAAAGTCCGAAATGACTCACTGCACCTTTTGCTGTTTTTCTCTGCATGAATCTGTCGCACAAGTAAACTGCTCCAACAAAGAAATCTCTGCAGAGCTTTGGGCATTAAGGGCCTGGGGACTAACCTCACAGTTTCTGTCTGTTCAACTTCGCTGTCCATCCTTATTTCCCATCAATGTTTGTACATAAACCTCTCCAAAATAGCAGAATTAGCTTTATCATCCTCTTGTTTACATTAATCCGCCTACCTAATCAGATTGAAACAGTGGTCTATCACTTGTAACGCACAATTAATTAGGAGTCAAACAATCATGAATGACCTGTAGACAATTTGTAAAATGAATAAAAATGTTTCTTCATATGAGGCAAACTGACCAGCTGAGCTCACATTTATTATATCACGAGGTATAATAACTGCGAATATTTCCTTCTCCCATGTCCAAAGACATACATTTAGGTCACGAGCAGTTGTCCAAGCATTTCACTACATATCGTACTGTGTATGACTGTGTACGTGACAAATAAAATTTGAATTTGAATTTGAATTTGAATATAATAATGAGCAAATAACTCAGGCAGTCAAACGTGGCATTAAATTTATTCCACAGCTGCTTTGTGGAATATACTGATAACATTGGTAAGTTGGCTCTGACAGTGCAGTGTCAGTGAATCTTTAATAAAAAAAAAAAGAAGCATGGATCACATGACCAACTTTAGTGATTCCTTAAGCCAAATTTTCACTCTTTCTTTATCTTAAACAGACTGATAGAGACTGAATTGTTCAGAAGTAGCTCAGTTCTGAGTTGACATTTCACTGTAACATTAAAGCAGTGGGGATAATAGCTGCGTGCTTGGGGCACTGCAGGTTATGGAGCTTGTTATGAAGGATTATTGTGAGTCCTCCAAATGTGGAACTGATCATCACGATCGTTTCCAGCTGCCCATTGTTACGATTTGACATCTGGGAGACACAGAAGCAAAATATCCAAAGGCGGCTTTACCAGGCAGAGGCAGAGAGAAAATTCTCTCCTAACAAATGGAGCAAAGCCCACAAGTTAGTTCAGGCAGTCAGGCTTTAGCCGAACTGCGTCATACACACTCCTCGTTCTCCTCGTGTCGTACACCAAACACAACCTGCCAATTTGCTGGTCTATCTAAGCTGCAAAATTTCCCATCTTTCCCTCTGACACGTCAGTGCTGCTGCAGCCCTGCATCGCTGTCTGCTGTCTCAACCCCTCCATTACCCCAGCATCCCAGCAACCACCTTGTAAGCTGCCCCCCGTTTCTATACGTGACATATTTACGGGAAGTGATGAGCTCGGATCCCAGACGCCAAACTCTATTATGTTCTGCTGCTGTGATAAATAATATCAAACATGAGCTGTCTCACTGAAGTGATACTGTGGTAATGATGTCTGCAAAGTGGACTTTACAGGAGCTTTTTATCGAACATAACAAAACCAACAGCATCACCGCTTTTCACTTCGCTGTTCTTCACTCACTGCTGTTCCTCAGTGTGATTGCTTAAATTTGCATTTTGACTGCCATCACGGCATGTGAGTCACAGCTCTGGGGCAGTGCGCTATGATTACAGCAGGCACTCATGCTCAGCACCCATTTTTTTGTCTGATTAGGTTGGTCACAAAAGGACAGATACATGCACACTTTTATCTAATGCATAAAGAGTGATGAGAACTAGAAATCTCCAGGGCTGGTTCTGTACAGCCTTCCTTTGGGAAGAGTGAGTCATTTCACTCTCAGTGCAGAAAAAGCAGTTTCTAGTTGCTTTCCTATAGTTCACAATGTACAGCCCCCTTGATATAGATTTTGCCAACACAACAAATGTATTCATTTCCTCTAACATTATTCTAAATATAATTAAGCTCTGTTTTTTAGCAGGAAAACACATCAGACACTGCATATTCATCTTTCAGCAGCCCCGTAAGAACAGCAGCGCAGGTTCAGACTTCATTACCACACACATTAAAGCGATCCCAATTCCGCACTATTGTTTAAGCACCAGCAACTTCAAAGTATCTATAATTTAACTGTGCTCGTTGTTTTGACAGCACGCTCGTGCATTTTAACCACTTGCTTGCATTTTAATTAATTAGTCACAGAATCAGCAGTCCTCTCTCTCAAGATGAAACCGGCTACGTGACCAGGAAGGCGGCTGATGATTCACCATTATCCTTGTGTTCAGTGCGACCCAGAGGCTTTGGTTGTTGTTGATACTGACAAACTATGAGACTAACAGGATGTAATGCCTTGCTGCAAAGAACACAATTTTGCAAAAAAAGAGAACAGTCCGAGGACAAATGACAGCAATTAAACTTATTTTTCATCTGGACTCCCAAAGATTTGCACTGATACTTAGTTTCACTGCAGCACAAATTATACTCAATAGAGTGTGTAGCAAGATCTGGTTGCCCTGTAAATATGTTTTAGTTTTATTTAACATTTTATTTTTTTTGTTTGCGCCTGTGCGTGTCTGCAGAGAAAATAAGTGAATGAGCAAATTTGCCTCAACTGATTAATTTAATCACTGATTAACTCCCTAAACCCAACAAACAGTCCTTGAATGGCAAAAAAAAAAGAAGCAATGCGCAATATTCATTTTTCAATTGCATAATCAAACTGCAAGCTGTTCTCCCTGGGAGCGCACAGAAGGCACGGCGGCCTTTAAACACAGATGACAGAGTAAAGGGATGTGCAGGCCTGCATCGACACCAAAAAAAGCGCGCCCAGTGATGTATCTCACTGTGTGCGTTGTCATTGTCTCGTGAGCTTTTATGTTCATCACCTGTAGCAGTACTAATGGACTTCATCTCTCTACAGAAGTTTTTTTATGCACTGGCACCAGTAATGTGGCCCGAGACATATCTTCAGATTCATCTGTGTGTAACTCTGTTTGCTCCTTTCTTGTAAACGCACAATCACTTCAAAGGTTTGAGGGAATTTCCTCATATTTTGGCATTTTGGCAAACTTTAACTTCAGCTCAACCAATCAGATATGTGGTAGTCAAGGGTCAAGGTCACTGTGGCAAGAAAAAAAACATGTTTTTAACCGTGAAGCCACAATTCAAATGCTAATCATGACCATATTGTATATAACAGTCAAATAGTATGAAATTATGAAGTGATAAGCTGAGAGGGTCTGCTGTGGCGACCCCTAGAGGCAGCAGCTGAAAGAAGAGGCAGCAGATTATTATATCTAATAGGTCAAAGATCAATTCTGGACAATCATGGATCTAAAGTGCAACTTTACTGACTGGCAGTGGTACACGTGCCATTTCTTTTCTTCTTTCTTTTTTAACATTTTCGTGGCAGAAGTCTTCTCAGAGGTTACAGACAAAAAAGCCTTTGGATATCTGAAACTTGGCAATATTTGGCATTCTTGCTTAAACTGGGAACTATTAACCAATTATCAAGATAGTTCCAATTTATAAATGTTTGCTTTTGCGATTTTCCACCCAATCTTTACGATGAATGAGGTACGGTGATTTTTCTTTGTCTTCTCACAAGGCTCTCCTCACAACAGAACTTTATTTTTTAAGATCCCACAACAGCCTCTGAAAGCTCAGCAGCTGTGGTCCAAATACCCTCACACAAGCTTGATTAAACCATCCTACTGTATCAGTTGACAAATAGCACACAATTCTTTCAGCTAACAAAAAATGATTACCAACGAGAGCCAAAAAAAGAATCCAAAAACAAGCTGTTCGCATAGGGACTGAAGCAGTCTTGCATTTTCCTTCCATAAGCCCAATGTGTATGTTGAGGGGAAGTGTGATGTGAAAGAAGGGAAGAGGGTGACACATCTGATTAATTCATAAATTCAGGACTGAGCCCGCCTTTTGAAAGTGACTCATTCAGGGAGATTGAGAAGAAATGGAAGGAAATGAAGTGGGTGGTCCATGGATAAAAGGAGCCAGGAAGGGTGACTGATACTGAAGGGCAGTTGTGCATGGTTAGCCAGGCGTTTCTGTCCTTTTTTCCCTTTTCCCCCTTGTGTCTACCTACAGTATATCCACCTGTCTTTTGGCCTCTAGCTCTCTCTGAGACAGGAGCCCTCAGCAGGGCTACTGCTGTCTCTCTCTTGATATGAGCTTGGCCAGGAACAGTAGGCACACACATACACTCACAAATGCTCCACCACATGCATCTTTAAGCTGTACAACAGCCTATCCAATACCACAGCCCACCACCTTCCAACATGAGCCAACATAGTGACAGCAGCATTATCTTGTTTGGTGATTAAGTAAATGCAGCCTCTAAAGAGTAAGAAGCTACTCTCAGACCATTAGTCAGGAAGATAACAGGCCTAGACTGTGCACAGCACCACTCAGCAGTATCTGCAGCCCTTGCTGCCCTCACTCTTCTACTCACAGCTGGAGACTGAAAGCACGGAGCCAACAACAGAAAAAAATATGATGCAATATATGGCTTTAAAGCTCTCCTTTTTTGGACAGAGACAAAGACAAACCTCTTGATGACAACGTTTAACTGTATTGTTTATTTATACCTGCAGCAAACACAGCAAACGGAGGAAAAGATACCTTATCCTGATTTTCAACTTGTGAATGCTAATGCATTGCGATGGTGTGAGAAGAGGAATCCCATATGCGAGCTGGCCTTATCACTTTGGATTTGCCAGACAGCAGTCAGTGCACAGGCTTGCACTTCTGCACAGATCCACAGGGAAGAGATTCTGCAAATTGCCCATTCTGCCACATCACCATCAGTAACACTATGCTCATGTGCAGATATCTACAGTACCACTGGCTTAAACAGATTTTACCTCTAAAATACCTCGTGGTTTTCTTTGTGAGTTATTTTTAGGATCGCCCCCTCATAAAACAGAGAAGAAAAAAATCTTAAAGCTATCCAGAAAATTATGAATTTTGAACTTAAATCCAAATATACTTCCACAGTTTCACGTTCTTTGTGGCTTTCTGTCATTGGAGTGTGCATAGCCTTCTCTTCTAAGATTTCAGCATTCTTAGCCTTGTCGTTTAGAAATTTGACAAAGAGTAACAATTATCATGTGTAGGACACCTGCTTTTGGTTAAATGTAAAAGCAAACATAATACTGGCACTCACTGATGAACTCATATGCTCCTTAATGTTTTTTTAAAGGGCAAGATGAATTTGGTTCAGCTGTAAGCGGCTCAGCGGGATAAAAATTGCCCTCATTACTTACAGACAAATACATATTTGATGACCCAAACTAGATTTGCAAATTTGTATGAATATTTGTAAATAATATACAGCACTGTGCAGAATTCAGACGACCCCTTTATTTCTTTATAATTTGTTTCTTTAAAAGTGCTCTTCGACAATAGGTCTCCACGCTTTGGAGACCTATTGTCTCCAAAACTGCTTTTTCCCTGAGTATTTGTGCATGGCCATTTTAAAGCGATTTTTCCATTTGTTCTGTTTGTTAAGCCATCTGAGACTGACTGCAAGAGGAGGTCAGGAGAGAGGTACAACAGTGGTGTTGGAGATCTGATGGAAGCGATGGAATTAATGCAGAAAAGTACCATCAGATTTTGAGCTTGTTTGCAATATCATGCATAAAGCATCTGATTGACAGTGGCTTCATTTATAGAAAGACAATGATCCCAAACACGGTGCTGATACAGTATAAAAGCATATCAGGATGGGAAAACACAAGATGGATTGGTCTCCCTAGAGCTCAGACATTACTGAAGCAGTGTGGGATCATCATAACAGAGAACAGAACAAAAAGGTAGTTAATATCCAAAGAAGAGCTTCAAGAAGCCTGGATATCTATTCCTGAAGAAATATCAAGAAAGCTGCCTGAGAGAGTTTAGGATGTGTCAATTCACCAGCAAGTAGCTAACCCATCAGAGAAAGTGTAAAACAAACATACAAAGCCATCTTTGCAATGTTTTAGCTACATACAAGTGAATACAGCTTGGAGAAAGGGTTTCGTGTCATAACAGCTCACCCACAGGCTTCTAGCACTGATTTATGCCTTATTTGTTTTAGAGGCAATTTTTGCAGGCTGCAGCTATAGCCACACGGGGGGCACCAAATTAGGCTTGTACACCATCTCCCTTTGATATTGATTTGCATAGAAGGAGGATGTACCAGCTTTATTCTCAGTAAGATCAGCAACACGCAGCGTGCATGCAAGGAGATGTTTATCATTAAGTTTTACAGCGACAAGTAATTATGAACCCAGAGTGTTGCTGTTTAAAAGGAAGTTTAAGAATCTGGGTTACTGAGGAGATGTTCGCCCGTAGTTACCATTAACAAGGATGAATTGTGACAGTTCTGTGGGAAATTACATCAGTGCAAATTCCTTTGGTGCGAACAGAGATGGATAATGTCTGTTTGGATGAATAACACATGCTAGCTGGTATCAAACGCACTTGGGCAACTCGTTGCCTCCAAGTAAAGATGAGAGCTGTGACGTTTATAAAAGCTGACATTTGCACCTCCGGTATGATGCCTCTAAACAGTTCGTGCGCTCGTGCAGCACAGAAATGTTTGTCACAGAAAGAGGGAGAGGAGACGGCAAAAGAGCTCCGCGGGGGAGTATTTACAATCAGCATTACCCAGGAGGTCTGCACGCGCTCACATCAGTCCAAAACGGGCAAGCACAGTCCGCTTGACCTCAACTCAAGAGGAGAAGAGGGAAGATGAAAGATACAGAAAAAGTCCAAACGAGGGGACAGTCCCCAAAGAAATCAAACATAAGCTGTGTTGACACTGTCCAGTTGTCCAGCTTTCTACTGTACACAGGGGACACACTGGCTTACATTTTTCATACACTGATACACGTAACTAGAAAGATTACGTCAGCGTGTATATTGTGAATTTTCACCTAGGGCCGCAAGACACTCCACAATCACCACTCACTCTACTGTTACATTTACAGTCACAATCAGTAATACAAAAAACAGTAATACACAAAGTAACGTGTAACATTATGCTACATTTTTACAGTCGTGAAAAGGAAAGCTTTCATTGCTGCGAAAATCACTTGAAGTGCAGCAATAACTTGAAGTGATTGTTTCCGTATGGCTTTGTTAGTCTCTCGCATCGCTGTGGAGGATATTTGGCCCATGCTCCTTAATGACGTTGTTTCAGTTCATTGAGGTTTGCATGTATTTGTTTATGCAACATAAACAAATACAGCAACCATGCTTGCTGTATTCCCTGTCCCTGGTTTAAACTGGTTGCAGTATGACGGCAATAACCAGACTGTGAGAAATACAGATCAGATCGTTGCAAAGAAGAAATGAAATACATGTGTCTTTTTTTATTCGTTTGTTTTTTAACAATGACAACTAATATGTTTAACACGTGTTAGTGAACACAAAGTATTTTCCACATACAGAGACAAGTATTACTGGGGATATTTAAAAAGCAAACAAACAAAAAAACAGCAACCTTTTTTAGTTATTTACTGTTTTGTACATCCAATTTCTATTTCATATGTGGGATGGTAATCTTAACACATAGGACTCTTACAATGACATATAGTGTCCCTGTCCTATCTCTGATATTAGTCTGACAAATACAGAAATTCTCGTCTTTTCATCTGAAGCTGAATAGCTGGGTAGGATAGGTCTTAATAAGAAAGACTTAAAAGGAAGAGGAAGCGGGTTTGAGTGACACTTAAGATGAGATATTTTGTGTTATTGTGATAGGATAATAGTTATATTAATTCTCAAAGAGAAACTTTCTATTACTAGGAGGGCTAACAATGATGTTGAGGTGACAGATGCCACTGCTGCAACTTTCACTTTGAACCTATTTTGGAACTATAACATGACCAGACATTGTGAAAAGACCACCAGCTGACGATTAATAATACTACTACTACTACTAATAATAATACATTTCATTTAAAAATAGCACCTTTCAGAGCACCCAAGGACACTGTACAACAAATACACAATATACACAATAATAAGAGTAACAGATAAAAGTTAAAAGCATGCAGAGGTTTAAACATAAGCAATTTTAAACAGGTGAGTTTTAAGGGTGGACTTAAAAAAAACACCTTATTCAAGGTATTGCAATAGCTTGAAGTCTAGACTTCAAGCTATTGCAATACCTTGAATCCTTTCTTTTTCAGCCATTCTGTTGTAGTTGGTGCTTTGCATGGACAGATGGCATCACATCTGACTCTAGAATACTTTTGGTATACAAAGGACTTCACAGTCAACTCAGTGACTGGAGGATACCCAGGTCCTGTAGCTGCAAAACAAGCCCAAACCATCACCCTTTCAGCACCGTGCCTGACAATTGGTATGAGGTGTTTGAGCTGATGTGCTGTGTTTGGCTTTACAACAAATATGGCGCTGTGCATTATCAAACATCTTTCACCTTGTCTTGATAAGATGAAGCTTTGCAAACCTAAGCCATACTGCCGTGTTCTTTTTAGAGACAAGAAGCTTCCTCCTGGCAACTTTTACCATGCTAACTGAGGCCTGTGGAGTTTACTTACCTAGTGAAGCAGTAAAGGTGTGCTGAGGTTTTCACAGGACTGTGAAAACTTTATTTTTCACATGACTGTTTATAAAGTCTATGGGTGGTAATTTAAAGAAATACCAAAGAGGCCAAATCACTGTCAAAAAAGACTAATGTTTCGCTTTGCTGCCCATTTTTTTAACAATGTTTTGCTTTATTTCTATAATCTCTCTCTGTTACAATCTAATGTAATTTTAGGACTAACTAGAGCTGTGCTACAAAAATCTGCAAAAATATATTTGTGTCTCTGTCCTCATGTTGTTTACATACATAATAAAACAGAGTGCTATCTATTTTTGTGGGCCATGTACAGGTGTGGTATTAGCATGATGTAGCAAGTGTATTTTAACGGGGGAAAACAAGGTGGACACATTTCAGTGCTACGAGAAAAGGCCCTTTCAACAAACCCCTGCACTTTTAAATTGTTAGCTGGCTACATCTGATCACATCTGTTCATTTATGGTTTTGATTAAAAAATAAGATTTAGAAAACTGCTGTATAGGAATGAGATTGTTTCCATAGGCTTGACATGTGGCAGGTGTTAAAAAGCGAGTCTGCTGTACAGCTTTTATACAGTAAAAATCCAAAAATAACAAACAAAAGAGAAGAGTGTGTAATACTTACAACCATACCGTTTAGGGACACCCAGCAGTCAGGGGGGAAGTCTTGGAGCAGAGGCACCAGATACTGCAGACAGCCATCCCAGTGACACAGAAGCAGCATCATACCTATCAAATTAAATATTCTTACCACTGCACTAGCCAGGTCATAGGTCATATGGAAAATCTGCCAAAGAGAAAGACAGAAGAAAGGAGAGATAGAGACCTCATCAGCATCTGCTTGGTTGTGCGAAAGCATTTATTCAAATTCTGACATTCGTAAGCCAAATGCAAGCACGGCATTATGAAGAAATATAAACTTCAGTAAGCAACACAGACACAGCGGCCCAGATTTAGATCTGTAAGAGTCTCAAACGTTGGATGCACTGGTATTTCAGGGACACAAAAAGATAAAAAAAAAGATTAAAAACACTTAAAACGCTCACAAAAGTACAAAGTCACCTTTGAAGCTGAGGGCACAGTGTGCCTGTCTGTCCTCCAAAGTGTTTGGGTGCCTCAGCGTCTGTGTGTGCCTGCACGCGTGTGTGCGCATGTATCTCTGCACTCACAGATGTTGAGCTGCTCATAACTGAACACGGCTGCTTTCCAAAAAAAATAACCTGACCAATAGAGGAGACACATAGAGCTAGAGTAGGTAGCACAGAGCAAGTGAAGTGAATGATGAGGGGAAGTGCAAACTTCTGGAATAATTAGCCCGTAAGTGTGTTTCAATGCTGTGAGCTGGAAAAGGTGTCGGTGCTGGTGTGGCTGTTTAATCAGAGCCCGAAAGTTTCAGAATAGAAAGTCATCAGCGGGGTGAGTAAGCATGTCTGCGGCGCAAAGCGGTTTCATTTACGTCGGATCTGGCCGAAGAGAATTGACTCACGCCTGGTTGGCTGTGGCTTTAATTCAGAGTTTCTCATTAGCATCAGAAACCCATTACTTATTTCCAGGTTAGTTATTCCATAATCTTCCTCACACCGAAGCTCAATCTCTCCTCCCGCCAGCCCCCTGGTTCGTTTTGCATAATAAACCTGCCCCATTCGCCAGTTTGTTGAATTGAGACATTTCAGGTAATTACCATCTATTTTAAGTTCATGTCTTTCCATTCCCCATACATTACCTGTTCTACCTATTATACATATAGTCGCTTCGCTTGTTTTTTAAATGAGAACTGATGAACTTTTTGTTTCGGGGGTTTCCTTTTACTGACAAATGTTTACATTTGTATATAATACAAGAAATCAAGGATTTTCAGGTAAGTAAACATATATGTACAACACACACCAGTATCTTTATCTCTATATCTAAAACCTTGGTCATTTATGGTCTTTTTCTGTCCTTGTGTGCACCTAAACACTAACAAAAACACTACTACTACTGCATATAATTTAGTTCCAAATAAGCCCAAATAAGATCTGCAAGAGCATGGACTTCAGGCTGTGCTGATATGAACCAGTTTTGCCATTTGTATGCAAAATCATCTGTTAAACCCCCACCACCACCAAACCCCAGGTGTTTTAGAGGCTCTTTTAATCTTCCTCTCTCCACCCCGGTCTATTGTGACTGCCCTGTAACCTTTCTGAATAAAGGACAGTGTCCGCACATAGAACAGAGGAGAGAACAAGAGGCTGAGCTGGTGCTCAGATCCCTCTATGGTTCAACTCATCCATGGGGAGATATAGTGCACTGCCATGAAAGGCTAAAATTAGCCACTAGCTTACAGGACGGCTGTCTCAGTGCACCCAGTGTCTCTTCTGCTGCCTATATCTGTACTCTTATTTTAGCAGAATTCGCTCTCCCTCTGTTATGTGCGCATGCATATTTACATATAGCCTGATGACATAATAAGGAAAGCGACAGAGCATAAGGTAGCCGTGAAGTGATAAAGGTATCTATTTCTGGAGGTGCATGCTCCTGAAGGATTGCAACAAGACTAGAAAACAGGAAGTAGTGGGCCCTGTTTGAATTGCAAATGACTCATAGGCAGAAATAGGAAAAGGCTGATCACTCTGTCTCCACTTTCTTTTTTCAGTTAATACATAAGCAAAAGAGTGAAAAATAAGGATGAAGTTTTTTGGGTACATTTCTATGACGCGTGAGGGTTACAGGGAGGTCTCACAAATTCCCAGGGACAGTCTCACTTTGCTGGGAAGCCTCTGTGACCTTTGGGTCACGCTGAGTCAGAGAGGCTAGAGAGGAAATGATGTAGATGCTCATTAACACAATGTGGAGTTTATTTGGGTTTGCATTGCAGCGGCATCACTTTGAAAAGCCTGCAAGCAGCAGGAGGTAGCCACAAGGCAGGAGTGGGGTTTTTTTGTTTTGTTTTTTTCAAATAGGGTTTTAAAGAAGAGGCTGCAGGTGTAGATCGCTGGTCAGGTCACCAGATTACAAAGGATAACCTTCACTGTGATGTGCAGATATGTAAGTGTCATGGTCCTGGGCCGTGTTGGCCCAGTATTCTTAGTTCTCTTGTATTTTTGTATTTAGTTCCCTGTTTAGGTTCTGTTTCCTGAGTTGCCCTGTTATGTTGTTCCCTGTGTGCTTTCCCTTTGTGACTCTCACCCCCTGTGTGCCCCTCTATGTATTCATGAGCCCTTGTCCCCTTTCGTGTTTTATTCCATGTTTTCCCCAGCCTGTTATGTTTGTGTTCTCCCCGTGCTCTCTCCTCCTGTCTGAACCTCTGTGTACTTCCTGTTTGACTCTGCCCGTCTCCCGTCAGTGTTATGTTCACCCCGCCCTGTCTCGTTATGGTTATCTGTGTCAGCTGTGTTCCCCGTGTGTTCCCACTTTCCTCGTTAACCCTCTGTGTATTTCTGTCTGCGTCTTCCTCTGTTCGGCGTCGCGTTCTCCCTCATGTTGTGTGTTATTCTCCCCGTGGTTCCTGGTACATCTCATGTTTAGTTTTTCCAGTTTAGTTCAGTACTGTTTTGTGTTTCACCTTTAAGCCAGCATTAAAACTGTGATCTTTAAGTTTATCCCCGTGTCTGTGAGTCTGCATCTTGGGTCCTTCTCCTGCCTGCCACACAACGAATCATGACAGTAAGGATAAATTTGAACTGTGTGAGATGGTTCACTGAAGCGCACTCTGCTAATACAAACACAATGTCTCCATATTGCCTTTACAGAGTGTTTCTCATAATTAAAAGAAAGCATTTGCACATACTCGATCATCCAACTTCTCTTTTGAGAATTAACTGTGTTGGACAGCCTCTTTCTTTCTTTTTTTTGTGGTAATCTGTTGTTTTATCTCACTGTAAGGCTTCTAAGAAAACATGAATTGTATCAAATTGGGCAAAGGAAGGAATGCGGAGAGTGTAGGTCCGAATTTACATCTGTTTGACTCAAGCAGACAAAGAAAACACACAACTTGCAAAGCTTTCATGTAGCACACAGCCGGCCCCTTGCTCAGGATATGTGTCACAACTAAGAACCATGCGCTTCAATTTGCTAATATGCACCTACTCGATCACCCATCAGCAACGTTCTGTTTCGTGCAGTCAGCAGTGTGTCTGAGCATCCCGCTGATGGAGAGGAATGATTAATATATGCCTGTGTTCTGTTCAACGTTTACTGTAAGGGAAATCAATCCAGATCTAAAAATAAAAGCAACAGAGTTCTGACAACAGCTGAACAGCTGGTCAAATAAATAAAAAAGTGACTACTGCTGAGGACTTTACTGTATGGCACGAGTTATAAAATGTACTATGCAATCGTTTATCATTGTGGCAAGAAGCAAATTGATCCTTTTACTAAACTCTTTAAAAATGCTTCAACTTTTGTCAGACCAGCATTTAAAAAGTCTAAATTTCTTCTTAATTTTGATAAATCAGCCAGTGCAGAGTGGTTACATATTGTTAGCTCAAGGCTCAGTGTCTGCCATTTAAGAGATAAGTCTGTTTTCACAAAGACTCGAAGCCTATAGTGTAGGTTTGTTTTCAGTACTGGCCATTTATTTCTATTTTGTTTGTGTCTTGCCCTGCTAGAGGTTTTTTCCTGTTAAAAGAGAGGGGTTTTTTTCCCACTTCCGCCAAGTGGCTGCTCATAAGGTGTCCTCTGATTGTTCATGTTTTCCCTCCATTATTGTAGGGTCTTTACCTTACAATCTAAAGTTCTGATTTGGCACTATATAAATAAAATGTAACTGAATGTAAAATGTTTGAAAAATGTTGCTCCAATAGCAACATTAATATAAAGTTTATTCTGTGGTTTAAGACAGTTTTTTATGGAAGCCCGTTTCTGCCACTAAAAAAAAAAAGGATCCATAACTCAAAATTTCGAGTTATTTTCTCGAAATTTCGACATATTAACTCAAAATTTTGAGAAAAGCAACTCGAAATTTCGAGTTCGCGCTGCCAATCAGTAATCTACGTGAATGACGTCATTTCCATGTTACCCGGAAGCTGAAGCCCTCAGCTACAAATGCTACAGCTAAGCTACCGGTATTACATCCAGTCGTGAATGCACAGATTGCTGAGTGTTTTCAGCCTGGCTTCACAAATGATGAAATCCCTGTGTTATTAGCTGAATCACATGGTGTTACTATCAGCAAACATACTTTAATTTGTTGGGATCCGTTTTTGAGTGCGCGGTCCTGCGCCATATGCTTCCGTGTAACAAGAAAGCGACCTCATTCACGTATATTTTTGATTGGCAGAGCTAACTCGAAATTTTGAGAAAAGTAACTCGAAATTTCGAGAAAATAACTCGAAATTTCGAGTTATGGATACTAACTTTTTTTTTTTTTTAGTGGCGGAAACGGGCTTCCATAGTTTTTGCAGTTCGGTGGCAGTGAATCGCTCTGAGATAAACATTTGAAACCAAATTTAGACTCAAATCTGTCATATGACAGATCCGAGTTCATTTTGAGCAACTATAACGTTTTCATAAACCTCGTGCACAGGAAAGGTAGAGCTGACACAGAGCCAAAAGCATATCCAATGCTCTTGTTTGGCTTTGGCAAAATATAGGCTTGGAATTAAATGCATCAAGCTCAAATTTGACTGGGAATTAGGGCATAGGTCAGCATAATCCTGTAATACATTGGAGAAAAACAGCCAAGATTTGATATGATAGTGATAGAAAGTCACACGCTAGCTCTGTCAAGCCAGTAGGTCGCTCATGCACTTGGTCTTTCCGCATCCTTTTGATGGGTTGTTAGAGCAGAGAACATTTTGAAACTTTGCAGGTATATTTTTATGTAAAGCAGCATGCTGATACATAATACTGCAGGGATTAAAATTCAAATCAATGTTGCCCACAAGGTATGGCACGAAGAGTTTTTGCTTATACAACTGCGAGCTGTCTGGTGGATGTATGCACTGTAGGCAGACATTTTGAATCCTATGCACAGAGAAGAGAGCATGCAAGAGAATTACTCATCACCAAGCATCAAGCTGTGGGCCTGAAACACGCAATTACAAACTGTTCTTTATGCATCTTCAAATTGGACATGAGTGACCTCTGTTTGAGGTTAGCGAGGATTAGCATGGGACTAATTTGAGGAGATTAAATCCACCACTGGCTATTAGATTGAAGGATAACAAAACTGCTTCCAGGAAAATCTGGAATTCTCCTGCTTAGCATCATCTTGTAAATCTCCTGCTGGCTCTCTTTTGGTTTTGCTTAATCACGAAATTACAGTTGAACTTGGATTCTAAAAAATCATACCGGGACGTAATGAGAATTCACTGGGAATTTGCAAGTTTCCTGTTTTCTTTTACTGCCTTTCCTCCTCTGAAGGCTAAAAAGCTTTTGCCCGCTGTACTTGGTCTACTTAAAAAAAGGCAACAGCATGTAAGGCTAAATGAGCAACATTCTATATTTTCTATGGCAAAAAAACATTTCAATGCCGGTCTGTCTCTTTCTGAAAGAAAAGCAGCCTGCTGGAAGTAATCATAAATCCCATCACTGAAATGTGCAATGTGTAATCACATTGGTGTAAGTATAGTTCAGCAATAAATAAATATAAACAGAGCTGGCATTATTTCAGAGCTTCAGGCAACATACTGTATGTGCTGGGACGCTAATCAGTCAGCAGATCTGCTTATCATACAGACTGGGATACTGTGTAAGAGGAGAGGAAAAGCCTTTCTAGCAATGTTGTGCTTGTAACTTGGTTCTTGCCAAATCATGCGTGCAAGTACATAGGCTGCATAAAAAGCTCTGAATCTCAATGCAGAGGAACATTTAGGTAATGAGGCCCAGCAGTAATTAGGAGACAGAGACTTAATTAAGAGCCACATAGTGATCAATAGGATCTTAACACAGGCAGAAAACAAGCGATGATCTATTAATATAGTAAAGGACCCCCTAAACCATCATTGCTTCTTCATCGCAGGCTCTCATGCATGCATTTAAAACTAAAAAAATAGCAGCATCATCAGTAAAATTTATATAAACTGTTCAAGGTAAAAAGTAGCATTAAATAGAAATTCACCAAATAACCTGGTAGGTTGTTTAAGTAGTTGTTATTTCCAACTGATGCATGCAGTTCATCTCTAAGCTATCAGTAAAGACAATAGACAAAAGATTATTAAAAAAAAATCACAGCCTCAGTTACTCTTCCAGATATCGATTTAGTTGTTATGAAAACAAAATATTTTCACCATACGGACTCATCCCACACAGGCCCTGACACACTTAGAGAAGCCGAAGTGTTTCACATAAAAACAAGTCTCAAGAATCATATTGAACTGTATGATTTTAGAGCAGAACTGCAGTAATAACTGCACACGCAGACGTTTGCAGCTAAAACAGTGACACCGTGAATCAGAATTGTCTCCAATTTGAACAGGCCACTGATATTTTTTCCTCTTCTGGAATCACAAATGTTCTCTTTTTATTCCTGTGCACCCACTCTGATATGATTTCTGCAACATATTTCATCTACCAATGCTTGAATGTACCCTCATGACCTCAGCAGATGCAAATTTCTGAGCATCAAATACAACTGCTAACGTGCCTCAAATATCACCAGTGAATGTGTGAAAGCGAAGGGCTCAAACTGGATGTGTGATATCGCAGAAGATCCTGATCCTCTTCCTCACCTCGCAGCTTAACTACCAGCCAATCAGTGGACACATTTAACTAGACAACTCTTCCCCTCGGAACTTGTCGATCACATCTTTCAGTCCAAGGAGATCTTCCTCACGGGAACGCTGCTGATCATCTGCTCTGCTTTCCAGCGTTTCTGTGTCCGTCAGCATTATTCTCTTGTTCTTCCACTAAGCACATCACACTTCACCGCAAGCCGAGCTACTTTGCCCGCTGTCTCACCCGCTCTGCGTCTATTTTGGTCGTGTGAGCGTGATAACCTTAACACTTCTGTTCTGCCTTAATCTGCGCTCTACCATTCACAGATGCATTGGCAGAGGCAGCGTCCTCCGGGGCAGAAGCTCACAGACCCGCAGGGATCAAATTTATGATCTTCTCTGCGTGGACAGCATTGGTGATCCACTCTGTGTGCTAAGCCTTTTTTTTACTGTAATTATACAGACATCAGTCCCAGAGTCTGTAGGGATTCACGTATGCAGTTAATGCATGCGCATTCTTCTAGAAATTTCCTGCAGGGCTTATATTAGCCTGCTCTGCGCAGGACAGGTATGGTGCATTAGGACAACAAGTAAATGTATTTATGGATGAATGTTCTATTGATTTGTACCTGTAACCTGAGCAGTGGTAACAAAATAACATCAGCTCAGGTCTAATAAATCATGTACACAAACACAAGCAGTACTTAGCTCGGACAGCAGCACCAGTGCATTTATAACTCAGTGCACTCGGTGCAATGAGAAAATTGCTGGGAAGTGAAAGAGGCATGTGTGGACATATTGTCCAAAACATCTTAGTGCCCTCAAGAATAACCGTTTTCCCACATGACCCATTTTTAACGTCATCTGTTCGGTTATGCAAGTCTGTTGACAGTTTCACTGCATCATTATAGGAATCATCATTACGAAGTAAGGCTGAGGGAGGGAAGAAGGAAAAAAGAAAAAGAAAAACGAGCTGTGAGCGGACAATGAGCTGACAGAGAAGCGTGCATCTTTCACACAACAATCCCAGGCCAGAAATAAAAGAAGAAAATACTAATGCTGACATAGTATTAATCTGTTTTGACATTGACCAGGACTTTTTCTCATTCAAATTATCCCAAGGAGCAACTCTCCAGAAATGAAAGCGCACAATGCAGCAATGAAAGAAGAAGCTCAGTAGAGGAGCATTTAAACCTCATATCCTCTGTATGTATGTGCACAGCATAAAGTAGGGTTTACTGCGATTCATTTATGGTTTTTTTAACACTGTTATACAAGAACGTGGGCGGGCTTAATTTTATTAAATTGTTTTATTGCTTCAGAAAAAATAAACTTTTTTTAAAGGAGAAACTACAAAATGATTGTGCAGTCAAATATAGTTCCTGAAAGCAGTGAAAATAGAAATATCTGAATTGACAGATCAGACTTTTAAGAAAAAATCTAATTTAGTCAAGACAATCTGAGCATCTCCGTAGATCTGCATTAATAAAGGCTAGACTGAAAAAGAAAGAAAGAAAGAGGACTGCAAGTTTTTCCTTTGTGCAAATGTCACAGCAGCGCAGTGAAAGAGAGACAGAGAGAGTGCTGTAGTCTGAGTTGTGGTTGTACTAAGAAGGTAGTCAGGGAAGATTAGTGCTCATGTGAGAGCAGGAGGGATTTGACTGGATTGCACAGGGTGACCCGCTGTGCTCATGTAAATATCAGCAAGATGGACGGTATCACAGTGTGCATCGAGGTCACACCCGTCCCGATACACTTGGGGATGGAGGGGTGGAGATTGCCTGGTGATGCAATTTTAGACTGATTTTTATATATTTCTTTTTAATCATCATAATCAAAGTTGCAGCTGAAGCTTGGTTAAAAAAAATATGATGGCATTAACAGTGTGTGTCTTTTCAGGATGATTGTTTTAGGAAGAGAAAAACATAAAAGAGGAAATCAGGAAATGGAAGAGTGAATGCATACACCCTTGAGGGCAGTCTGATGTTATAATTACTCATCTGACTAGCAGTGGAGCAGCATCATACTAACTAGTTCCACATATCTCTTGACTGCATGACTACAGCTGACATGCTACATATAGTCCTGTCCATACTGTAGCCATGGATTTGTTTACCGCCATAGTGGTTCCTCCATGTATGTGCTTAGATTCACATAAACAGCTGGATTTCAGCACATGAGCACATCATCATGACAGATGGATGAAGGGTGCTTCGCTAAGTTGATCCACCGCAACATTAGCTCTTGGGAAGTGAAACCCTAATGCCTCAGTAGTTAGTAATCAATTAATTTGCACACAAAGCATCATTACAGGATGTCTGCAATGAGTGTCGGTGCTTGCCTTTAAACAATCAAGGGATCGTTACGCTCCTCATGCAGAATCAGTCAATAACAAACAGGTTTATAGTGATTGGTCAATTATTCAATAAGTTGGTTGATAAGGACAAATATTCTCAAACCATTTTGTCAATCAACCACTTATTTTTCAAGCTGAACCTTTGATGGTTCAGGTTTTGTTTGATTTTTAGTCATGAAGGCTTAGATCACAGAACAGGAATTTTTCTTTTTGTTACTTTTGTTTCTGGAGAAAATTCTCAAAAGAGCATCAAATAAAATGAACATTTTTGCAGTCGAGTGGATCGTAAAAAACCCAAACAACTGCAGCTAATGACACTCTTCCTCTTGCCGATGCAACACTTGCAATATCAGTGTGTGTGTGTATATATATATATATATTAGGGGTGCAACGATACTCGTATTGATATTGAACCGTTCGATACAGTGCTTTCGGTTCAGTACGTATATGTATCGAACAATACAAATTTTTAATTTATTTTATCAACTTTCCTTCTGACGATGCTGTCTGTGTTGAGCGCTCAGTGGATCTGCGCTCGACAGTGCAGCCTAGGCGGAGTAGTCGAACGCAGATTCACTGAGCGCAGGGCAAGCTAGCCAGACAGAAGCTAAGCTCCTTGCAACATGGCAAATTGAACCTCCCCCACCCTCATTCAGATCTGGCGTTTGGAACTATTTTGGTTTTCATGTGACGTATGACCCTGAAGGTAAGCACGTCATGGACTAAAGTAAAACAGTATGTTGGATGTGCCACGCAATGCTCAATTACATTGGTGGGAACTAGTGTGTTAGCGCAGTTAGCTCGTTAACGTGTTGGCGGTCCAGCCCCATGCACGGGGCTCGTTAACTTGCCGTGTTGTGGCGTTAACGTCATTTCAACGAGATTAACGCTGACAGCACTAGTGGGAACACAATGAATATGACTGCACATTTACTCCAAAATCACCGATGGGCAAAGACAAGTGGAAGCAGACAAAAACAACAAGCAGGCATGCTACAAACTTTACCAGAGTCATTTAGACAGCTGTTAGCACATGATTCTCCTTATGGGGACCTGATATGTTTAATATGCTGCTGAGAATATAGCCCAGAAGAAGCGGATAGTATAGCTTTATTTTGGAAAGAGCCATTTCTCTGTAATAAACTCTCTTTTCCAAAGATGAGTGATTTCTCGATCAGATAGATTTTTTTTATTACTTTGTTGTTTCAGCAACATTAAATTTAAAAACTGTACTTTTGAGTTAAAATATATATTTATAATTTTAATAAATGACAAATTAAAAAGGCATGAACATTTTTTTTGTATCGAAAAAATATCGAACCGTGACACCAAAGTATCGAACCGAACCGTGAATTTTGTGTATCGTTGCACCCCTAGTATATATATATATATATGTGTGTGTATATATGTTGCTGAAACAAAAAAGTAATAAAAAATATATATATATCTCAGGGCTCGCAAAATTTCAAAATCCCTGGTAGCCCTTCGGGCAGGGACTCTTCAGTTTTTGGTAGCCCAAAATAAATTTAAGTAGCCCGAATAAAAAAGAGAGCAATTTTTTGATTGATGTTTTGTTTCCTTTACAATATTATACATTAAAGTATAACATTGTATAATTATATAATATTAACTTCTTATCTTGTGCGCGTTTTTTATTTTGACAGCGAATGCGCACCTGCGGACCACTTATGTGCACCCCTGGTTATTTAGCTCGTCATATTGCAGCCACAGAAATTCTTTTGTCCATGAAACCATAAAGCTGCACTTTCTTTTTGCCTTATAGTCTGATTTGTCATAACTTTTCCGTTTTGTGATCACTTCTTGGTCCCCATGTTTGAAACAACCACAAGAAGCACAAGTTGATTGCACGCGGTCACACTTGGTCATAGCACCGTCTCCAACCACTGTTTTCCAGTGTGTGACTATAGCATTACGTACCAGGCATCTCGTCTTTCACTGTGACCCTGGATATGTCACCAAGATACTTCCTACATGCACAGCTACAACACTACCAACCAGTACTCAAAGTATTCTACTGTATTCCTTACACCGATCACTTGCGCCTCTGTTACAGTATTCCAGTAAAAATACAAACCTATACATTAATTGCAAACCAAGAAAATGGAGCTAACATGTGTGTTTTTCAACAGCCACCAGTAGGGCTGGGCGATATATCGAGTTTTTTTAAAATATCGATATATTTTCATACGAGATATAAGATGTGACAATATCGTTTATATCGATATAGTCTATGTTACGTTATAATTATACTTGTGGAGCCGCAGGTTTGCCTCTCTTTCGTCCACTTTTGTCTCTACGCAACGTTACTCGGCCTCGCCTCTCCTTCACTGAACACAACTCCGCCTCCCCCATAGCTTTACCTGCAGGCAATGACAAGATGAAAGCGGAAAATCTCCGTTAGCGAGTTACCGCGGATCGTCCCGTGCGTGGGGCTGGACGGCGTCAACGTGTTAGCGAGCTAACCACGCTAACGAGCTAACCGCGCTAACGACATGCAGCCCGGAGGAGCTGCACGGCCTAAAATCCTTTCATTTTCTCAAAACTCGACAGTGCGCCTTATGTATGAATTCTGGTTGTGCTTACTGACCGCGAACCGATTTTATGTGGTACACAGCGCTCAGCAATCTGTCCAAAAATGTTTTAATATGACTTTGCTAAGCTACGGAGCTGCACTGCTTGATGGATTGTCGGAGGATTACGGCTACCGGGGAGGAGCCTCGCGGAGTGATACGTACTGTGCTTCAATGTAATATTACCGTACTGTGTGTGTATAAGGACCACAAATGGCACCTGTTCAGAGACGTGGTGCAGCTGTGAAATCTGTCTCTTTGTTATTATGCTCAGCGTCTATTAGTTTACATTTTGACTGCACAATTGTGAGCTTTTTGTTATGCACAAAAACAAGATTGTTTTCTTTTATTTATGGACCATGATTATTTAATAAATGCTGATAATTTATTTTTAAGTAATTTCTTCATGTACATCTACGCTGTATGTAAATAAAAGTGCCCGTGTGACATCTGGGACACAGTGTGACTAAGAACTCTCTTTTTGTTCTTAACTTATGGCTTTATAAAAAAAAAAATCGAGATATATATCTTATATCGCCATCCAGCTAAAAAATATCGAGATATGAATTTTGGGTCATATCGCCCAGCCCTAGCCACCAGGATCTTTTTCTGTTCTTAAGTAGTGTTTATGTCTGAACATATGAAAAAAGCAAGTGAAAATGAAACAAAACAACGAGTGACAAGAAAAACGTAACTGTTCACATACAAACCTTGAACCCTTGTACCTGTGCCTGAAAAAATGGACTTTGTTGCCCTTATAGAAACACTGGAGACACTGTAGTATGGCTTACAGCACATGAAGTGCGTTAGGCTGCAGAGACAATCAACCAGCATAGATCATTTGGAGGATTCTTGATGTGTCATGTGACAACTTTCTGTACTGTGCGCACACTGCAGAGGGAAACTAGTCTCCATGAGGGGATATCCCATGGGAAAGGACAGAAGATCAAAGCTGCTTTCGCTGACAGCTTTTTTCTACTCAGAACTCTAGAGAGGGGTAACAGAAATCAGGACTTCTTTTTTGCTAAATACTGAAATACGATGTGTTTTCAAAAACAAAATTATGATAAAAATAAGCCACAGTTGTTGGGATAAAAAGCATCTCTATTTCACTGCTCTGGTGCTGCTGTAACTATTATAAGAAGAGTATGGTGTTTAAGGTGATTGGAAGTATTAATTACTATGAATTATAACCAGAAACAGCTGGTAGTTTGAAAATAATACACACGTGATTCTGTTTCCTGTCGCTTTCAGTCTTGCCGTCTTTACTGTGCAGACATGTCCGTTCATATCTTATATCAAATAAAAGGCTGAGCTGAGAGACGGACTGGCAGCAACAGTAAGAGATGAAAAGAGTCAGAGTATGCAATAAGCAGAAGTACTCCCGACGGAGCAGTATAAAACATTTTGAACATCGTGCACAGCTTACAATGACACCACGATACAAAGCGACCTGTAAAACCAGCCAGCAGTTGTTGGTTAAGAGATGTTGACGTGCAGTATGAAATACAGATACATTTATTATGGATATTCCAGATTCAACACGTATGGTCATCCCCATTTTCAGTTTGTCTTATACCCCAGTGAGATAAGCGAGCTTGTGCACTATCAGCACCCAGACAGGCTGTCCTTGAGCCTTTGGAGGAGCAAAATGAAGGACACCAAACAGAAGACACAAAGGTCATCATGCTCCAGAAGGCTCGTCTGGGCCTGCATCTATCAGGCATTCCTTAAATTGCGACAACCAAAAAGGTCATTCAGCTACAAAATAGCCATAACAGAAAGTATATAATATTACAATTCACACAAAAGTAGATTTTATTACAACACTTGGAAAACTAACACCAACACACGTCGCTGTTAAGTATCAGTCAAATATCTGTAGGGGCTATTAACGGCCCATATTGTGCCTTTTAACTAATATTCATCTGTGGTATTGCAGTAATTGCAGCACATTATTAGTTTTACACATTACAAAATGCTACAGATCCTGAAAGCAAAACATGTGCAGTGTGTCTTTTTTTCCTGTTTCCATCCCTGCAATCCCAACTGGTCACAGCACAGCACACAGTGTCCCTCCCTGGATCTGGTTCTGCCAGAGTTCTTCCTGTTAAAAGGGAGTTTTTCCTTCCCAATGTCGCCAATTACTTGTTCAGAATGTGTTGTCGATAACTGTGGTTTTTCTCTGTCTTTCTCTTTACCTTACAATATAAAGCACCTCGAGGTGACTGTTTTGTAATTTGGTGCTCTATAAATAAAACTGAATTAAATTTTCAGTGTGATGGTTCATTATTTTGATTCAGTTTTCTGCCCTATTTGCAACTCATCTAACTTCACTGCTTCCTAGGCCCCCTCTCCCTCCTGCTGTTCTGTTTATGAGCTGCACAAATTCATTATTTGATACTGCAGGAATAGGGATGGCTATCGAAACCCGGTTCTTGTTGAGAACCGGTTCCCACAGTTTCAATTCCTTGGAATTGTTTGCCATTTTTGCAAACGATTCCCTTATCGATTCCAGTCGCCCTGAATGACGTCACCGCATTGCGGAGAGAAGATATAAAACAAAGTTCTAAGCTAATCGACCTTAGTGTTCTCTTTTTTTAAAAAGAATTGATAAGAGAATCGATAAAGAATCGAATCGTTAAACAGAATCGAAAATGGAATCGGAATCCATCCATCCCATCCATTCGCTTCCGCTTATCCTTTTCAGGGTCGCGGGGGGCGCTGGAGCCTATCCCAGCTGTCATAGGGCGAGAGGCAGGGTACACCCTGGACAGGTCGCCAGTCTGTCGCAGGATCGAAAATGGAATCGGAATCGTGAAAACCTTATCAATACCCACCCATATGCAGGAATGACACCTTGTGTATTTTTTATTTACAGAACCCATGTGTTGAAACCACATATTTGCCATAATCCCTCTGTTTTTATATGTATGCTGTTAAATATGTTATATATGTTATGTATGTTGCAGCATATTGTATTCTAACCAAACCTCTGACTGATTCAATGAATCTTAGCTCTGCCGCAGAGCACTATACATTTGTCTGCTTTCAAATCATTGAGCCTGACAATTAACTCTGTACTCTAAACCATATGGTCTAGCAATTTACTGGAAACAGTCTACTACAGTTAACAAGACCAACTAACAACAGAAGGAGTAATGAGAGACTTGGCAAAGGGGAAATTGGTTAAATCTGCAGGGAACAAGGAGGAAAACGTTCTTTCAAGCGGTGCAATCTGGGATTTTCCACCCTATGGGCCAAGAGCGAGCTTCCCTCTGTGAGCTGAGCAAGAACACAGTTCAAGGCACATTACATTCAACGTCAGAGCTTTGTCTTAAAACAGAGAGGACAAGAACACAGACAGCATGGAGGGGGAAGAAGCACTGTCCTTCATTTTTGTTTGCTTGACAAAATTGGACTGGAGGAGTCCATTAGGCTATTGTGTGGGACTTGACTTGCTTGTTTGTGTGTGTATTTGTGTGTGAGAAAATGGGAAGAAAGAGACGAAGCTAAGAAGATCCCTGTCTGTGCAAGGGAAGATCATTTAACATGTTTAATGTCTGAAGGGCTCAAGCTCTCATTTAAGCGAGTAGAAGGCCCTCTGCACACAAAATATGAAACGTGTGACAGGCACATTGTCACACATGAAAACACGTGACAGAGCTCTTTTGCAGCCTGCAGCCTACGACACCCACACACAACACAAAACAAGTCTGCTTCGCCTCCAGAAACCTAGCATGCTCTGCAGTACAAGGTGGAGTTCACTTGTGTGTTTATGCCAGTGAAAAACAAAATGTGTGGATCCTTCAATAGCAAGACACCCATCCACATGCTATGGAACACGGTTTGATTTGGATAGTCCAAATAAGCATGTGAAAACACTGTAGGCAAGAATTCATAGAAGACTGAGAAGAGTGTTCTCTGGCTAAATGGTTATCAACACTGGACCGAAAATATGCACATGGTTTAGAGTCGTATCCAATATTGTTTGTTCAAGCACTTAATTTAGCTAGCTTTATTATAACCAGACTTGGGAATTGTATGGCCCCGAGCTACATCTGGTCCATTTGGTTATCCCTGACCGGCCTGCATGAGGTCAATGGCAATTAAACAAAATAAGTGTAGTTTTCTCATTTCAGCCAGCAAACCCTCTTTGATAACTCCTCCTCACAGAATGGGTTACTATTTGGGTTATTTCAAAGGGAAATGCTCTTTTTTTAATCAATTATAAAATAATAATAATAATAATAAACTTTATTTATAAAGCACACTTAAAAACCAAGGGTATGCCAAGGTGCTTAACAAGTAAAATAGAGTATATGAGGAGGATAATAGAAATAGGACCAAAGCAAGTACTAAATATGCAAGCAGATAACTGTCACTAATACATAGGAAAGCAACAGGTACAGAGCAAACAAGAATTTAAATGAGCATAAAAGTGCGTGATATAAAATCATAAAAGAAATATTAACTAGAGGGAAAGGCAAGATTGAATAAGTGGGTTTTTAATCGTGATTTGAACAGTGCAATGGAATCAGATGCGCGGAGGTCGAGAGGAAGGGTGTTCCACAGTACCGGGGCAGCCAGAGCAAACGCACGGTCACCCCGAGACTTCAGTCGAGATCTGGGTTGGGTCAGAAGTAGTTGAGTGGCAGATCTGAGTGTTCTAGCAGGAGTATGTGGTTTGAGAAGTTCACTAAGATAACTTGGCGCTAATTTATTAATAGTTTTGAAAGTAAGAAGTAATATTTTAAATAAAAGCAGGTTTGTGCAAGCGGATGCAGCTTCACTGTATTTGAATTAGCACAAACTTTAATGAGATATCTCGGTTTGCTAACCGTGAAGGTTGTTATTCATTTAATGCAGAATGCAGAAGTTTTTAATAAGATATAGACTGAAGACTGAGATAAAGCAGTGTGCTTAGTTTGTGGATGACAATTTAAATCACTCTTGGGACTAAACATGCAGAGCAGAGTTAAAACTTGGCTAATGCAGAGCAAGAACGTACAGTTAAACCTTTACTAGCAAAGCTGCAACAAGGACTTTTTACCAAGTTTCACACATCCAGGGACACAGCAGTCAAGACCAGCTCTGTGATTTCCCATAACAACAATAAGCAGTAAGCATTTCACTGATGGGGAGTTTTCCAAAGTGTAATGCGCTAACATACCCCGCAAAAAAAGAAGCATTTGAGAACCTGCCCCTCTCCAGGCGAATCATAACAACGTGGCTCTAGGATATCAGTCTCTTTTTAAAAATCTTTTTAAAAAATTCTTGATTTTATTTGAAAAGGGACCGTGTACAATATTAACATAGATGTTGCCACTTGAAGCATTGTACCAGCGTTAGCTTAAATTTAAAATCCTTCAGCTTCAATTTTACCTTTTTCTACTTGGCTCTGGATGAGATCTGGGGTTTCCATGACAGCTCAGTGACTCCTCTTTGTACGTGGGATAACCAAAGAGTTTATTAAGGAGCTGGAAGCAATGCATGCCGTGAAAGAGACCACGAGAGGGAGTTCATGGAGTTAACAGCATGTTTGCTGGGGCTAGTGATAAAATGTTGGCGCACTTGCTCCGCTGATTTCACATTTCAGTCACTTAAATGTAGCATATTTTCTTACCAGTGGCAGTTTATAAAGAGATAAAATTGATATTGAGCAGAACTGAATTAATCTCACTGGTACCTTACTCCACAATCTAAGTTTCCCAAATGAGTTACCCACCCCTCATAAACACAGCATTTGGATTTACAGGATGTAGCTATTTCATGTTTATGTTGCCTTTCTTCATTTGCATTAATGCTGCAAATGCTTTATGGTCTATGTTTTTAATTCAATTCATAAAAACAATAGCACTGCCATTTTTATGTAATTAGTCATCAATTTAGCCAAAGTCTGCAGAGTCCATCGGCAACATGACTTTATTCTGACCATGGAAAATGCATAACAGAAGATTGAGCTAAAAGAGCCACTGTTAAGAAAAGAGAAAGCATTAAAGCATATGTTTCAAGAGGCCGAACCCTAGATCCAAGCAGTCCCTAGACTCTCATGTAACAATATCCTAATGCAGACTAGAAATGTCCAGTCAAAATGTCATGGTGCAGTCCAATGGTGCAGTCACAATGAGCATCAGTTTTATCAAAGCTGCAATACGTGAATCTTCTGTTTTCAAATGTCTGTTAAGCTAATGCATTCATCAATATCTTCAGGGGCCTGATCAACTAGCCTCACAGCACATCTCCTCCTTTACTTCACACACAAGCTGTTTCTTAGCTGCTGGCTCAGTTTGATAAATGACATGCACAGAAAACTATGATGCACCATATAAAGTATGCTGTCAAAGTCTTCCTGTCCTGCAGTGTCCTCGACCGAACCTATAAGCAAGAGCAGAGTGTTTTTGTGCTTTGAAAATCAATGCCCCCTGTTCATCTTGGGACATTAAATATAAACAACCAGCTGTGCAGCCTTGGCAATGTTTGCTTCTTGAGTTAGCCCAACAGAAAATCTGGGCTAGCTCACACCTGCGCCACAGTTGGAACATGTTCACGGTTCAACTTCCGCCGCCTCAACTTTCAGTGGTGCTGTCACTTTTAAAGCTTTAATGCTGTTAAATTCATCTCTATAAACAATACTATTGTGCACGTTTTCCTATTTTTTATTTGCAGTGATCCTATCCATGCTATTGGTTCATCAGCATTAAGTATTATAAAAATACTGTACACTGTAGCAATAGTTAGTACAGCATCCATACATCAGAATCCTTCACAGGTATGAAATACACATATAAAAATGAACACATTTGGTAGATATGACACAATCTCACAACAATTCCCAGACTCTCACATCACATCAAGCACTTGTACATCGTCATCAGCCAGTACCTTTGCTCTTTCACAGAGGAGAGAACCGCAGCTGTCCCTCGCCACTATTGCCTGCGCGTCCTGTAACTAAGAGGATGTAATGAGGATACGCTCCTTTTAATTTTCCTCCAGTAAACACTGTCATAAAAGGATTGTATATCTTCTTTATAGATTCATGTTGTCTTTATTTAAGATAGTTGCTGACAAACTGGCAGACGATGTATCTTATCAGAAGTACTAAAAAACACATTACTGCATCCAGTTTAATTTCTCGTTCACCTTGCATAATCGTTCATCTGTAACTACAGAAAAAAACAGGGTCAGTACAATAATTGTTGTATATAGCATTTGTATTCTATTTTTATCCTATTGTATATATTATTTTATTTTATTCTATTGTATATAGTATTTTATTTTATGCTATTCTATTGTGTACAGTTGTTTACAGTATCTTATCCTTATTGTATTCCAGTGTTCTCTCATTTTTGCTATATAACTTTGCACTGTCCATTTTCTGCTGTGACAAAACATATTTCCCACGTGTGGGACTAGTAAAGGTTATCTTATCTTATCTTATAAACAAGCGAACAAAGTATTAGAATGGAAAGCTATAACCCCCACCGCCCCACCCCCGGTGCTTTCCTCTATTTGTTTCCTCTCTTTTTCTCTTTATGATCTCTCTTTTAACCTCACAAATGAGTCAGCGCTTTATGATTCAGCACACTTTCAGTGTGTGTGCGTGCGATTATGCACCTGTGTCCCTGCATGACACCAGGGCAGAGACCTTAAGGCACCGAATACTTGGCATTGCCTATTCTGAGACAGGTGAATCGGGTCCACGGGACTCTGCAAACACAGTCCCACTAATCTGCTTTGGCACCAAACTATTTGTTGCTATCGTGGCAGACTACAGTACACAATGGCTCACAGAACACTACGGCCTTTTTCACCTTACTGTTTCAGTACCTCGTGTCAGTTTCTATTCATCACTAAGAAGGTTATATCTTAATTTTCAGTGCCTGTAGCACTTAGTTCAATATTCAGCTGTTTATAAAGAATCCTTTATCTAGCAAAGATGCCTTCTTTTTTTATGTTTCATATGTTTATTTGGAGATATTAAACACATTTAATCAAATAAATTGGCTAATATTTAATTTTTGAAAGTTAAGCTGTTTTCTGACTTAATACTTGGCATGGCTGTTTGTTTGTGAGCCTGTGTTTAATTTACTGTGCATTATTTGAAGTGAGCTACAGACAGAGGTCCGATGATCTGCTCTGGCTTTAATTTAGCATACCGATCAAACTGAAACATAAGCCACTGATGTAAACACAAACTGACAAACATCAGTGCGTTCACATATTTTGTCTGACGATGGCAGGGTATAAAAGGGCATGCTGTCAGGCTGTCATACAAATAGCATGGGATATTTCAGTGGAGACCAAATATAGCCAGGGAAATGTAGTTAAAGCCTCTTCTTCAGTGAACTGGATACTCGGGTCAGTTGGCTCACATTTTCTCCCATTTCAGATCAATTTACCGACAGTGAATTAAGCACCTTTGCTTAGGACGACATCTCTATCCCTACAGGCAGATTCTAATTAATCAGATCACTTGCATCACGTTCTGCAGTCATCTGTAGCAGATACTACTGTTTTTGTTTTTAAAGTATGCAACTAAAAAGCCTGAACCAGCAGTGTTTGCAGATAAAGTGCATTATTAATAATACCAGGTTAAATGTTTTTAGAAGGCAAATAAAAGGACAATTTGACTTATTCAGTAACACGGATACTCACAGAAACAGGTTGTACTATTAGTCTGTGACTACAGTGACGACAAAGTGAAGGTGCACATGGGAGCTGACGCTTCCTACAAGCAGCTGGTTAGTGTCTCAGCACTTGGACGCCATCAGCCAACAGATCAAAGTAACAGAAGAGGAGAGGGAGAGGCTTGAAGGCAGCTCAGGGCAGCAAAGTCAACGCTGGTCATGACATATGTGGATGCTCAGCACACACGTGTCAACAGCAGCAATCCAGATGCATTACTAGCAAGTACTGAAAACATAGATACTACTATATAGTCTCCACTGTACCGTACACCACGACCCATCCTTTACTTATCCAGGTAAAAAGTATCACTGAGATTAAAATCTCTTTTCCAAGAGAGACCTGGCCAAAGAGGGCAGCAAAAGGTACGACAAATACAACACATACAAGTTGGGGGGTTTGTGCTAAAACTGAAGCCTATTTAACCACAGATGTAATGGTTATTTAATATCTTAGGTCACATAACAGCAACAGGAGTAGTGGCAGTTTTGTTTTCATAATACAACCAACAACAGTTTTTTATTCTATTTTAAATATACAATAAACAATAAATATTGTATGACAGATGTTTGGGGGGTTTTTTTGTTTTTGTTTTTGTCTGGTACCCTCAAAAAGGGTACAGTTCCCCTTGGGGGATGGTATGTTGCCACAAGCCCAACCTGAGCCCTCCTGCTTGAGCTGGGATCTGGCGGGAGGCCTGGTGACTGTGATAAGCCAGATGTGGCACTGGGAGCTCTGGGGATTTTCTACAGCAGTTTAAAAATGTTATCCTTTTAGTCTCCTTTTACATTTTCATTAAATAAAACAAACTAAAACCAGCATTGAATAGGATAGTATATAAATCATTTCCCTGTAATACACGTCATTAAGATCTGTCTGACATTAGCACATATCCAAAGGTGCCAACATTCTGAGAGAGCAAAAAACAAAAAAAAAAACACTACTGTGACTTTAAGGTCATTGGGATAATTAGCTCTGTGTCTGTGAGGGCATGAAGTAATAAGAGAAACATAAGAGAAGCAGGGTTAGAAATGAATAGGAGCAGGGGGCAAAATGCCCTTGAAAGTTAAAACAAAAAAAAAAAATCACGTGAAATTAGGTGTAAAATAACCAGATAACTCTTCTCATTTCTCAGTTGTTAAATTGTTAGTAATTACACGTAATTCCCTAATGAGGCACTATAGTTGAGAGGTAAGCTAGATGACTTGTAGTTTTCCCAATCCTCTGTTTATGGGAAATAACGACCTGTAGGATTTCTTAACATCATGAATGGCACAGTGCTGAATCAACCAATCACGTGGCAGCGCCTCAGTGCATTTAGGCACGTGGACAAAAGCAGAGCAGAAAGTTACATTTTTAGCTCTGCACTTTTTAGCACTTATGTGCAGAGATGGGCAGTAACGCGTTACTGTAATCCGATTACTTTTTCCAAGTAACAAGTAAAGTAAGGGATTAATATTGCAAAAAAGTAATTCGATTACTGTTACTTTCCAGTAAGCATGCCGCGTTACTGCGTTACTAAACCGTGATTTTATGAGAGTGTCTCATGACAAGGATGTACGAGTGGACAATATGGAGTGCAGGAGAGATTAATCTTCAAATCTTAGCAAGCACCGAGCACGCTGCCACAGGAATGTAACAAAGTAATAAATTAACTAATTCATTTTGAAAATAAGTAATCAGTAAAGTAATGGGATTACTTTCTTAGAAAAGTAATTAGTAACTAATTCCTATTTCAAGTAACTTGACCAACACTGCTGATGTGAATGTATGAAAGATCAGTAGTTACTTTCACATGTGTAAAAAGTGCACAAGCTTCCCTTTGGTTGGTCCCCACTCAGATTGTTTGAGCACACAGAATTTACTGCTCTACGTGACCTTCACGCTGTACACTGCAATTTCCCTAAGTACTGCACATTGTAATAATTATGTTTGCACATGCACATGATGAATGATTTAGAAAACACACAGAGAACCAGACAACTGGATACAGTACAAACAGCAGCATGCACTCTTGAACAAGTAGACGTCTTTTCAGCTACCAAGTCTTAATATCTGTTGCCATGAAACACTAGTAATGGTATTTTTTTTTTACTATTTTTTATTAATTTTCTTCCATCTTTATTACATTTCCAAACTGGCACAGGCAGAGTCATCGAAGTGGAGTTTATAATGTCTTTCTAATGACTGGCAGTTGTGCGAGTTGTTAAATAAGACACGTCAGGTCCTGACTGGGTCCTAATACTGTAGCTGTTCAACTGTTTTACTGCAACCATAATACCCGATATCCACCAAAACTGCCTGTATCAGGATCCTTCTTGCCACAAGCACTTTTAATAAAGGAAAGTGGAGTATTTACTGACAAATTACACAGCTAAATCATTCAGACATACCTGCAGGTGACTCCAAAGACTCATTTTTTATATATTAGATACAGTTTCAGTATCGATCACGCTAAATGGGAAAATTCCGCTCTGAACTAAAAATGAAGATTTTAGGAGGGTAACAACCCTAAAGAATAAGAATAGGTTTTCTCTGATAGAGACCGTGACTAGGACATTAGCAGTGATGGAAAAGTGAAAAAAGACTGAATGGCCAGCCAGCACTGGTGAAATAACAGCCTCCTTTACTCCACAGATGGAGGGAGAAGATGGTGACAGAGTGAAGAGGGCGGGAGGGAGCAAAGACCAGATGAAGGAATGACGGATGGACATACAGTTTGGAGGATGACTTATTGTAGAAACTGACTGAATAACTAGTTGGGTCCATCCCACGGCTGACGTAACGAACGTTCACAGCTTGAAAATCTTTGCAATGGCAGGAGACTACATTCGTCCCTCCATTAAAGCTCTAATCCTGCATCCCACACCTAACATGTTACGACAGCTTGGAATGTTTCCACCGAGTGCCTTTTCTTCCCCTCTCGCATCTCCAGTGGATGTGTTTGTTTCGCCGTTGTTTTATTATTCGGTGTGCTCGTTTAATATGGTTACAGCGAAATAAGTAAATTGATGCAAGCTTCATATACTAAACTATCTTCTTAAGTGCACAGGGGTTGGACATGTCTTAAAGAAAGACAACATGCCGAAGGAGGACATGCCGTGCGAGGGAGAGGGTGAGAAAAGGCATGCAACTGGGGGGAAGGGGGCGAACCAGAGGGAAAGAAGGAGCCACGGAGTTTGATAAGCAGCGAAACGATTGGAGGCAAAGACGAATGACGTGAGAGAGATGAACTGAGAGTAGCGCAGGCCTGTAAGCTGTGCTGTTGCAGCCAGGCATTATGACACATCCCTGTGTACTTTGTACTGCACTGGCTGCCTGCATCCTCACTGCAGATTCTCATTAACCTTGCAGCACTGAATATTTATGCTTCTGTCCTGGTCCAACGTTGTCTCATCCTCCCAATGTATACAAGTCTGCAAACTACGCTGAACCTCACAATCAGCTTCCCACATAGTGTACATACCAAGATAATAACACCAAGCAACCACCATCTATAGTGCGCTCACTTTCAGAGTGTGTTGTGTGACGTATGTGTGCTCGTATGTGTGTGTGAGAATCCTGAACCAGAGACCATATTCAGCAAAGCTTTAATAATGCTTTACTGAAGCATGAATAATGGTTTTGTTTTTCAAATGCCACATTACACAGTAAGGATAATAAAAAATTTTTAAAGCACACACTGACAGAAAGCTATAAGCTACCATAAACACTTTAAAAGTCAGCTGCCTCGCTGGTACTTAAGCAGAAAGATGATCTTTTTCTGTATTATAAAAGTTCACTGATCCGTAGTATGGGTACCAGGAATCAGGCACAGTTCTGACTGGAGCTTATGTTTACACGGGCACAACAGCAGCTTTTATATAAAAGCCAGATGTGGCCACCGTGATGTCATCGATTGGTTTATAGCAGGGGTGTAAAATATATAGCCTGCGGGCCAGAATTGGACGCGCAAAGACTCTAATCCGGCCCACTGGAAAGCTTTGGAAATGTGAAGGGCAGGATCAATTTTGGACTTCTAACTGTATTCATTCATTAGTTTTACAGCTTTCCCTCAGATAAAGACCTCCCCCATGGATATAGATACTACACCAAAGTAATTAATAACACAAAAGTTCCTTTTCACTTTCTTATATACAATATTGTGTAATAAAGATGGGCTGAAGCTAGCAAATGAGACACTAGATTAATTAAGAATGTGCTTACCGAACTGTTAAATGACACATGAACAAGCAGCGTCATCTGCTCTCTACAACCTTCCCGTATACCTTCATACAAATTTACTCCACTTTTCAAACCTGGAGGCTGCATCCATCTTTTACATACAGTCCATGCACATAGCACATTATGCCTTGTTGCACTCCTCTTGCTGCTGATATATTTTTAATACACTCCGTGCATATCAAACAATCTAAAACAGCATGGCTAACAGCACGTGTAACAATAAGGGAGGAACGTGTCCCTGACGCTTTGCTGCAAGGACATTTAAAATAAGAGGGAGTCAAGCTGATTAAAAATGACAGCGTTATGTTCACCTATTTACATTTTAACTACGAAATCGTACACACAGTAATGACTTTGGCCGTGATATCTAAACTGGATCCACTAGCTGAAATGACAGGGTCACGATGACGTGTAATTACTTAGTCCTTAGGAGAAGGATGAGAACACTGGATTCAGGTTGGAAAAAGTCTGAGACATGCAGTGACTCAATAGTGGGTAAGTAATGCATCACTCTCTGTTATGTCCTTTGGGTATAACCTTGTGATATTTACACAAAATCCACTACAGTTAAACTATTAAGAAGGTTGCTCACTACGCCTCAGATTCATCTTTTTACACTGGAGACCACTGGAATGGTAAACTGTTAAATGTGTTCCCAAAACGTTGATTCTGTTCATCTGGACGTAGTGATTTCAGTGGCGAAACGTTTCATCACTCATCCAACTTCTCCAGTCTCTGGTCAGGCTTTACCTCTGAAAACGCTACGTCTAGATGAACAGAATCAGCTGTTTGGGATTTCCTTACCTGGTTGACGTGTTGTATTTTTCTCCTAATAAAAGCATCTGCTCTGATTTCACATTTCAAATTAATTTCACACATCAGTGAACTGAAACTGATTACACTAGTTACCTACAGATAAGTAGATAACTCCCAAGCAAGGACCCCACCCAATCACAGTAAGAGACCACACAACTTTGTTAATTTATGTGACAAAGACAAATATATACGCACCTCCTCCCACTGATGTATGTATCTGATGAGTCGGGACAGTCTTAGCAGACGCAGAAGACTGAGGATCTTGGTGAAGCGGACGATTCGCAGGGCGCGAGCTGTTTTATATACCTCTGAGTCAAAGCCTTTCTCCACTATCAAAAATATATAATCCACTGGAATGGAGGAAAGGAAGTCCACGACGAACCAGCTCTTCAGGTAATTCATCTTGATGACTTTGGGATCTAGGATGATCTCTGAGCTCTCCTCATTGACGATCCCCGTTCTGAAGTTCATGACCAGGTCCACCAGGAAGATGGTGTCCGAAGCCACGTTGAAGACCAGCCAGGTGGTGGTAGTCTGCTCTGAGAAGAAGGTTATTCCCACAGGAATGATGATTAGATTCCCCATCATCATGATGAGCATTATCAAGTCCCAGTAGAACCTGTGGAAAAACCGAAACAAATGAGTAATGCAAGCGATAAAACATGCTGTAGCCACAAAACTGAAGTCCACAGGGGAAAAGAAATCATGCTTCTTTTCTGCTTATTCTGCTGATATTGTTTATATGTATAATTCTGTTTATCCCAGTGCACTGCATACGGTCAGAGGTGACTGTTCACTCTGTCACTACATGTCTTATGAAAAGGAAGAACAGTCCCAGAAAAGAGGAGCACTGCACAATGTTGATTTATAAAGCTCTGCTTAAAAAAATGCCCGATCACTCTGCTCTCTTCTGACATTTAAATACGGTATTTACCGTGTCAGGTCACATGACTTTCTAACATTAGCTGGGCCTCTTATTCAATCTGAACTTGCTCAAATACTCTGCTGCCTACAAATAAGATACGCTTCAAGAGCACGAAGCTACATCCCGTTCTTTTATTAGAACATTTAAAAGGTTACGTATCAGCGATAACTCAATTCACTCTGAGGGAAAGTGTGAAACAAGTTTCATTACGATAGCTATAACGCCAGTTTGCTCCAACTCCAACTTCATGTGGGAAGCAGAGAGGTAAGGGGATTATAAAAGTCAGTAGTAGTCACCTTCTGACATCAGTCACTGCCTATGAAACTCTTCACTGCAGCCTATCCAGTGCTTCAGCCTGCAAAGGTACACAGCCTGAAAGATCTTACGTTGCCACTTCTGCTATCAGCAGATAACATGCAACATCTAAACAGCCGACAATATTAGATAATCTTTCAGCTCAGATCTGGAAAGGCTCATACATGCAAGCTTAAGATCTCGCTCCGAGAAGTATATACTTGAGTTCGTACCAAAACTCTCGGGCTCAAAGTTAATTACGATTCAAGGACATCCAGTAATGTACTGCTATCACTTACTATATGTATTCAGGGCCCTTTAGACTGAGACCCTCTCCATCCTTCCTGGCTGTGTTAATGTCCCTGCCCTCTGCCTTTCGATGAACAGAGCCAGAAGTAATTCATCAGCACCCTGCTCTTTTCACAAAGTGTTCTGGGCCCTGAGTAAAGGCCAGACAACCATGAATGAAAATAGATGCTTTCAGCAATCCTATCTCACTCTAAAAACTCTCCGCTGACGTTATCCCCGCTCCGTGCCTGCCTCTGCTCTGCCTTGCTGACCATCACGTTGTTGTTGAAGGTAGAAATGAACTGGCTGGCCGGATGCCTGTCTGGCAGACTTGCCACCCAGTAATGGATCTGTTTCAATAAATTAAGCCGAGGCCTTGGCTTTATAAATACCCACAGATCACATGTCTGATAACTGTCTTCTCTTCAACTAAACATTGAGGTGGCTGATAAGGTCCACAATAGGTATTTTTACCCCAGCAGATATTGAACTGCTGAGCTCGTTGAGTTCATGCTAAACCATGATGCAAACTGAGTCCTCTCAGGTCAGCACAATAACAACAAAGTTACGCAACAAGTACAATGCGCACTAGAACCGAGCTATAGCATTATGAGTAATAAGAGCATTTAAAAAAAACATACGAAAGCTGTGCTTTTATACGCTTTTTAGCACGTGTGTCATTATATCAACCTTTCAATAAGCTGATGCTTATTGACCTGATACATCATGTTGTGTGTGACTTTTTTTCTTGTAATTGTTTATACTGTATTTCAGTGTTAAAGAAGAGGCTGCCATGACTAATCTTTTTCAACTTTAATCTAAGGGGATCAAGGATTGTATAATATCAATGAACACAAACATTTATAGCTAAAAAAAAAAAAAAGAGAACAACGGTAGAGCAAAAATAGTTAAATAATAAATAATACACAAAAATGTGAGTTCAAGATGTACAGTCTGTTAATTTGGAGATTAAAAAAAACTAGTCCCTGTGAACTAAGATGTTTTATTTTCCTGCTTTCAGCAAACAGATTTTAATATCAGAATTTAAGTTGAATCACTTTTTGAATTTGGATGTTTTCCACTCATGTTGACAGAGTTCCCACATCTCTAACATATTTATATTTCTATTGTGACTTTTGTGGGTGGTATTTATACTGTACATGACCTCTAAGACACCCACATATCTGTTGAATTAAACATTGTGCTTCACTTCTCAAATAAAAGAAGCATTAAGCAACCTTGAAATATTCGTCATCAGAAGAATACAAGAAATCTGTCAAAGGGAGTGAAACCCCAATGCTACTAGAGTTTACATGTAACTCATCACATACCAAAGTCAAAAACAACAGAGTATGTAACTTCAAAGGTACCATAGTCTAACTGTATTCTGCTTCTGTAATAAAGTACTCATTTTAAGTTAAGTTATCAGACTGAAATAATGAAAATACTAATTTGGAAGTTTAAATGCTAAAAACATTTTTTTATTTATGGTAACACCAACGCAGGTGTGCTCCTTTTGGTTTTACTGACCTAGTCACAGAGGCAGCTCTGATACTGCATTAAGCTTAAGCTTTTGGTCTAATGTGCCACTTCTAAGAAAGCACCGCAACTAAACCAGTAAGGGAGTGCAGTGCACTTAACTGTAACTGCGGCACCAACACTAGCAATGGATTCCAGCTAAAGTACTCTACTTCCACATTCACCCGGTGCTGTCGGAGTACAGCCTCCCCTTCCAGCCCATTTCAGCACTCAAGTCCCGTCCCAGCTATGGATTCACATCCAGATGAAATGTGTACTCTGCTAATCATCTTTTATCCCGAGTTTACAATCAATTTTAAAAAGCTTGGTCTGAATGCTATAACACGCTGCTGTTGTGACTGTTTAAAATGGGAGACATTTCCCAAACACTGTAAGATCTGCAGCAACGGAGAAACTGTGGCGCTCTGGTCACTCACGCAGCATGAACTAGCAAAAAAGCGTATGCGATTTGAGTGTATCGCTGAAAAAATACTTTGAGACAATATGTTCCACTTATAACAAGAGCTGGAAGCTACAGAACCCCAAAGGGGGAAGCAGTGAGCCTCTAATAATCCAGCTGAGGCAGATTAATCACAAGAAAGTTAAAAAAATCTTCCTCGAATCAAGCCAGCACATTTTGTCTTGTAGGTTTCCTTCTTACAACAAGTGATCCATCATGATCAATGCCAGACCCACTCCTGCCAAGCAACACAATGAAGTCCACATGATCCTACTCAGCACAACCAGTCTACAGTGTAGCAGGTACACTGTGCTACAGCATGGCACATCCTCAGACAGAGAGAAAAACAAAGACTTTGGGTTAAAAAAAAAAGGATGTCAGAGTCATCTACGAATGTCGAGATGAGTAAAACAGAACATGTGGGAAAAGATTTGTTCAAGCTTAATTAAATACTCTAAACTAGCTTTACTCGCCTCTTTCTTCTTTTTAATAAGGCTGTTAAATTAGGAATAAATAAATTAGGGGTAGTAAAGCTACACTGTAAAATTTCTGCCTCTAACCACTCAGAAGAATGCAGGTTTTAGAGTATAGACTATCTGAAAGAAACACAGTTGACTCTACAATTCATTCTGTTAATTAAAAGAACTGCAACATGAGAATTTACTTTGAAAAGGCTTAAAACCTGCACAACGTCTTTGAACAACAGCATATGGAGCATGACAAAGCCACCTTTAGCAAAACCAGAGGTGCGCGAGGCCGTGCATGGGCCCTCTCAAAAATCTATTAATAATGAATATTACTAACCTGCCATAAATCTTTAAGCAGCTACTGTGTACAAAGAATATGTTGAATATTGAGTTTCAACCCTCGACAAAGCAATATAAAGCCCGTGTGAATGCTTGGTGTCATTCATGGTCTGTACTTACGTAATGCTTTTCATTAAAGATAGTGTTTTGTGTCTTTTGTTTTTGCTCACATAACATTAAGATGAGAGTATGTAACAGTATAAGATTAACGAACAAGTGACGAAGACTTCTTAGCAAAAAGAAGAAAAAAATGAGAGAGGAAGATTTGCTTCCAAGAAATAGTACATGGAGCCACGTGCAACAAAGAAGCAGCCTTGTCTCTTCCACCACAAACTGGGCACAAACTGGGATGAAAACCTCAAGGTAGCACTTTCAAGCCAGGAGGCGGTCTCAGCGGCCTAGAAGGGGGTCGTTTCATTGCACTGTCTGGAGGACAAGAGCGTCTTCTGAAAAACAGCCCTCTGGAAAATGTCATGAGGAAGTAACCTTAGGGGGCCTCTGCCAGCGTGAGTGAGACAAACATTTTCTAATAGTGCAGAAAGAAGAAGGCCCAGTCTGCTTGAGCAATCACACATATGTTCTCATTACAGAGCCTTTTTTTCCTGCTGATTTTCATTGTAATCCCCACTGTATTTTTTGAAATTCCTCAAATATAACAAATGCAGCCCATTCACTTTGGGACCACTAATTAATCTCTTGACTCACTAACAGCTGTGGAACAGGTATCCATTTCACTGAACTGCTCTGGTCATACCCTTTGGCTATCTTTTGGAGGGGGTCAATCTTCTTACATAATTGAGTCTGTTAAGCTCGTTGACTGTTGTGTTGTGCTAATCCTTGCCTACCATCATTGTCCATCTGTGTCTGCAGAGGGGCAAACGCATACCAGTGTCTTTGTGTGGCTGAGGCTATGATAGCCTAGTTATCTTTATTCTTATGCATGGAAGGGCGGGGGGGATCTTGCAAGGGGTGGGGCATGAAGATTTATAGAGTTTAGCGCTACCGTGAGTACCATGTGGTATCTCATTAATCACAACAAATGTATGTAAAAAAAAATCAGCAGCAAAAGAAAGCCTTGCAGAAAAAGGGAGCGCTGCATTTTTGCAGCCTGCTCTAAGTTCAGGACCATGGACAGCTCTAAGCTCAAGGCACTGGGAGCCGAGGGGGGGACGACAACGTGCCCCGACACGTTACGTGTTGCGACAACGGAAAACGGGGATGATATTCACCACCAAGCTGTGCCAGGTGACACTGGTGCAGAGGGTGGACCAAATGAGATGCTTAATTGGTGAAGATGTAAACTGTAAACACGCAGCTCGTGTGTGTGTGTGTGTGTGTGTGTGTGTGTGTGTGTGTGTGTGTGTGTGTGTGTGTGTGTGTGTGAGAGAGAGAGAGAGGGGGGGGGGGGGGGGGGGGGGTGAGCACGTACCGCCTTTACCTGGATTCATTTGTTTACTGTGTATGGAAATGTAAGCAAATTGGAGGCAGCTGGTCTGAAACTCAAACTCTCTGCTGCAATAAAGCCAGAGAGCTGGTGCAGCAGAGAGGAAAAATAAATAAATTACACAAACCAAAGACCAAATCCAAATTATCAACCACTATGACATTTAGTGGGTGCCGAGGAAGGAAGTGTGGCACGATCCTTCTGCGGTTCCTTTGAAACAAACACATTCCATCACATTTCCTCATTCAAGTCAGTTTTTAAAAAATGCATGTAAAAACTCTCTGATAAGACTCGAAGATCAGATTTTTTTGTTACTAATTAATTCAAAACACGGCCATCTTCTCCTTAATCGTCTCCCTGCACGATTTTACCGCATTCTGTGCATTTTTTCCCTTTATGCACGCAGGCCCATCGGCTCACATCCGCCTACAAAGAAATGTTTACAACCGCCGATGGTGCAATGGCACTGTCACGTTGTGTCCAGGTACGGTCGCCCCTATACGAGCAGGGAATGTGTCGCAATGAGAAGCTGCCACTGCGCCGCTGGTGTGAAGCAGTCAGGAGGGCTGAGCTCTGTGTGTGTTCTCCAATCATGACATTCACCATCCTTTATCCAAGGACGTTTCACTGATACACCTTTAGCCTTAATGCGTCCCTCCCTTTTCTCTTATAATAATAATAACACTAAAAATGCCGCAATGAAACACACAGACACACACACACACACACAATCACTGAGCACATTTTGACAGAAGCCCTCCTCCCCTCCCCTACAGCGGAAGCCTGATTGCCTAAATACAGAGGTAGATTAGCGTATGCGCTTTGGGCCAGGTTGTGTGTGAGAGAGTGGCGATAACAAGTGGAGGCTATAGCTTGCAGACCTTAGGGTGACAGTGAGGGTGGATAAAATAAAGGGGAGGGGGAGGGGGGTTTGAGCAGGTGTCTATTCCAGCCCTTACCTAAAATCGCTATATGGATGAATGATCCAGTATCCGGCCGTCTGAACCCTTTCTTGCTCTTTCTCCACAGCTTTCTGGCTGCCGAACATACGCAAGGAGAACTTATTGACTCCGGGCTGCATCATGGCCCCAAATTGCCTCTGCATAAAACCATATTGCCTGGACGCCCCCTCCAGATCATCAAAACCAACCATGGTCTCTTCCCGCTCCCCCTTGAAGCCCACTGAGTTGCCATGGTCCTTCATGTTCTGGCTCCCCGTGTTATTTTTCTGTATCGAGTCTTGCCTCTGAAAAACATTATTCCCATCCGCCTTCTCCTCCTTGTTGCTGGAGAACGAATTCGATTTGTCTTCCATGGCGCTCTTAGTTTTCCCGTTTTCTGGGGGGTTTTCTTCTGTTTTCTCTCTGAGACTACGCGTTCCCTCTCCGGCTCGAGAGAGAGAGAGGGAGGGGGGGGGGGAGCGAGAGGACGCGCCGCGAGCTCTCCTGTTTCTTTTGATGTCCTTCAAACTGTTCGGCTCCTCTGCCTTCAACGCGAGTGCTGCAAACTGAGACAGAGTGGCCGAGAACCCGGTGGATCAGGTTTCTTGGGTTACCGCCATCTACCGACGGCCCCCGGCTTCTGCCGTCCAAAGCCTGTGCCTCATCTCACTTCGCACGACACTGCGGTTTAACTGGCACATGCTCTTGCACCTTATTTACATAATGTGGCTGACGATACCCCCCACCTCCGTCTCCAGTCCCCTCCTTTGCCAACAGTTTCACACACGGCAGGGGGAAGCCGCTGCTGTAGAAGAAAAAACACACGTATGACAAGTTAATGAGGGCTGGTTTTATTATTTTATTTCTTAATAAACCGATATAGATTAGGTGCTTCCTGTGGTTCGCCTGGCACCTGGTTTGCTTCCTGCTGAGAAGTTACAGTAGAAGCCAACTGGATGAAACAGATTGTAAAGTAGGTGCCACCGGCCACATTAAGTTAAACATCTTGTGGATATCGCAGTTTTTAAGGTGTTGCAGAACTTGATCCAACATTTCCTGTAACTACCTGCTGCAGTTTGCTTTATTTAAAAACTTGACGTACAGGCTGCGTAGAAACCAGAGCTTTTATATGCTCCACAAAGAGATGATCTGCTCTATGTAGGAGAATTCTGTAGTGAATTAGGTAACGTCTGAATTAATGAGCGCATTCTGACATATTGTGCAAATTAAGGGATGACCAACTGTTCCACTCATGCTGTTTCCAAAAGGTGTTTTCTCTAATTATGCGAACCGTGGTTCGCTCTCCTAGAATTAGGTCTCTATCCAGAATAAATCTCAAGGATTGCAGGTAAAGATGGGATGAGGAATAGACAAGAAAGAAGATGGACCAAAGAAAGGATGTGAGTCTGAGTTCTGGAATTACATTGCAGTGGGAAAATAATAGAATAAAGTGCAGAAATAATTTTTGTGAAGGATTGTAAAGACTGGAGGCTGTAGCCAGTAGATGGAGCAATACAGAAACTACAGAAGCAGCCAACCAATTAAAAGGAATTCTGATCAGCTAATCGTACTCTAATCGGAATTAGGTTTTGTTTGTTTGTTTGTTTGTTTGTTTGTTTGTTTGTTTGTTTGTTTGTTTTTACATCCAAATTTATGATACATTTCTTTATTATTTGCAAAGCAAGCTATCAAGTTTGGAAAATGTTCATGTTTTGTCACTTTTTCTGACATTGTTAAGACCGAATCATTAAATAATTGATCAAAAGAATATTTGGGTTATTCATTAATAAAAGGAAATAGTGAGTAGTTGTGGTTTTATAGGTTGCTCGCTTGGGAGTGTGGATGAAGAGAAGCAGAAAGAGTGAGAGAGCACAGGGAGTGGCTTCCCCCTTAATGGCATAATTGCAGGTCAGCCTGTCACACAAACCATCTGCCATGGAAACGCTATTTAGACATTACTGCTAAGAGTCAGGATATTTTGTGAAGGATGAAATTTTGCCTTATGCGTGGGAAAATCTAGTGCTGTGATTTTCATGTCAGACTCACAGCATGAAATGAGATTTTCTTAATTTCCACACTATCAATAGGTCTAAGAATGAGAGATATTTCAGAATAAACACACACATACAGATGGGCAAACAAATACATCCATTTATTTTCATATTTATACTCAGGTACTGTGTACATATGTGTACGTGTGTGTGTGTCCATTTATGTACATTTTTGACCGGGTGCAGAACTGTTAGGAAAAAAAGGTACTCCTGTAAGTATAAGAATGACTGGTTATGAGACACTGGCCATTATACACTGGTCATGCTATAAATGCATTAAAGCTATTTTCACATGGCTCCAGTCCCCAATTGCATTGTTCACTATACCAGGATCATTAATTACCATGAACATAATATAAAACAGGCTTCTGATGGTATTAACTGGTAATACAGTTTTATTAGATTCATGAGAAATCATGGTTTAGGTTAAAGTTACTAAACTGCTACTGTTACTGTTCAGAAATGGTCACATTAGAAGGTTATCAAGGCAGCGTGCCTCTGTGTTGCATTCAGTGTACGTTCTCTTGTCTTTCTATTTTTTGGGGGATGTTTTTTGTTGGTATTTTCTGTTTTACTTTGAAATTTGTCTCCAGTATCTAACTTAAATATTGTTTGTTTGTTTTTTGGGGGGGGGGGGTTTTGGCCTGTACCTGTGTCTCATATCCCCAAGTTGTCTCCACTTCCGTGATTACCCTGTGTGTACGAATAGTCCTTTCCATCTGTTTTAATCTCCTTGTGTTCTTTACTTTCTCTGATTCGCTTTTCGGCTTTTGATTTGTTCTTCCTACTCGGGATTCTCTCTTGGACTTGGCTTTAGATATAGTTTTCAACCTGCTGCTGCTCAGTCCTGCACTTGAGCATGTTGGGGCAGGGATAGCTCAGTAGGTAAAGTGGTCGCCCCATGATCGGAAGGTCGGCGGTTCGAATCCACTTAACGGCTACCCTGAGGTACCCCTGAGCAAGGTACCGTCCCTACACACTGCTCCCCGGGCGCCTGCTTAGTGGGCTGCCCACTGCTTCACTGAGTGAATGGGTCAAATGCAGAGAAAAACAAGTAATTTCCCCATGGGGATCAATAAAGTATCCATTATTATTATTATTAACCCAGTAGCCTAAACAAAGCCCCTGTTGACTACCCAAAAGAATATAAATCAATTAAAGTACCTCTAACTTTAAAAAACAAACTAGAAAAACTGGACTTATACATGAAGGTGCTTATATTAATAACCCAAAATACACACAGTGAGCACCTGTTCTCTGGGCAAACATGTCTTGTTGGAGCCAGAGGTCAGAGGAGAATGGTTGATTCAAGTCAATAAACAGGAAGAGCAGCTCTCTAAGAACAACACATCAAATCTTGAAGCAGGTGGGCTACAGCAGCAGAACACCACTAAAGGGTCACCAATTCATACAAAAGAAGTTTGAAAAAATGTTACTTGATTTAAGCAGTCTAAATTTCTAATGACATTCAGATGGTAGAGTCAGAATTTGGTGTAAACAACATGAATCCGTGGATCCATCCAGGTTCAGGGTGCTCAAATTATGGTGCAGGCTATATTTTCTTGGCACTTTTTGGGTACCTTACCAAATGAGCATTCTTAAAACTCCTTTAGCCTACCTGAGTATTGTTGCTGACCATGTCCATCTCTTTATGAACACTGTGTACCCATCCTCTGTTACTTTTGATTTGATTGGGTGTAATTAAGATTTTGAATGCAAACATTTTCTGAACAGAATATACTCTAATGAAAAAATTTTGTTTTGCTGAAGGAAAAATACATTTTTAACCTTTTTTTTAATTCTAAATAAACTTGCTTGATATTTTTAAAGAATTTATTGGACAGTTACTTAGATAGCACTCTAACTACGCTTTCTACAGGCACACAATACTTTGTGCTATGAGCCATTTTGGCACATAGACTAGAGGAGCCAGGGCTTGAACCAACAACCCTCCAAGTGACAGACCTCTTGCTCTACTGCCTGAGCCACTGCTGTCCAATTAAGTGTGGTTGTCAGAAGCATTTCGTATCACCTGAAACTGTACTTTTTTACACAACGTGGCATTGTATACCCAAGCTGAACCCACGCAGCCAGTCCTTTCCTGTCAATACAAAAAAACAAAACACTAAATCTCACAGCTGGCTGTGTATATCACTAGAGGACAATAGCTCAGATATTTTGCATGTTTGGTAGTGGATTATTATGCAATGATCCAAATGTTATCATAATTGAAACAGACATCCCTTAATTTTTTGTTCATTTTCTCTCTCAGCTGGGTTAGTGTTGGATTGGATTAGCTGGCATGCCAACTGTTTCTACTACACAACGCTTGTGTAACTACACAGTTAATGGGACAGGGAGGGGTACTGCTAGAGAAAAATGTTGCATAAGATTTATGGCTTAAAGTAATACTGATATTGAACAAGTGGAAATCACAGATGGCACATTCACATGTCAGAGAATAAATACAACACAAATAACTTTAGCGGGTGGAGACTGTGGATCATGGAGGAACACATTCATCTGGGAGTAAACCTTTGTTTGGGTTTGTCCAAACCTCATGATTAATTCACGGCATCATCCTGCCTCCAAATCTGTCCGATAATTCAGCCAGAGGAGAATTGGTGAGCGGGGTAAAAACGAATTATTCTGAGATTTTATTTGACTCTTCTTTACACATCTAATCATGTTTAGGTAAAAAAAAAAAAAAGTCACACATATTGAATATGAACAGATCAATAGTAAGATTTCCATCCTCGTATGGAAATTTGTTTTAAACACTTTAACATACAGTATGTTGCAGTTTAAGCTGCGAGTTTAATCTGATCCTAGTGGGATCTAATCCAGCTTTATAATATTATGATGAATACCCAGAGAATTGTGTACTTAATATCCCGCTTCCTACATTGTAAAATGTGTTTGTGATTCTTCTGATTGTCTCAGTGGCCTTTTTGAAATTGCATTGTGTGTCTAAGATTACATCCAGTTTTAAACTGATAGATATGAAACCTTACATACCCCTGCACTGTCAGTCATTGCTTTTGCCAACAACAGCATCACCCCTCTGCAGGATAGTGAAACTGTGTTCCTCCTTGGACCTGTATTATATGTAAAACCAGATTTCCTACAAACAGGAATTGTTTCTGCTCAAATCATTTTGTTTTAAGGTTTAGCAGACACCTGTCACATAGGAATACATGAACTCTAGTCTTACCATTTCCATTGTATTCAAATTCTTGTCCACTGAATAATAACCTGTGGATGTAAATGCTGTAAATCACCTATTGTAGTCTCACTGAAACATCTGAGAGACCAAGCTTAATAACTAACACAAATTAAAAAAACACAAATCTTCCACCTCTTGGGCCAGACGTGAGTACTAATTCACTTGTCCTCGTTGGACGCTTGTCCCATGGCTGACTACTTTAATTAAACCGTGATTGGGGCTGGGAAGATGGTAGTGTTGTAATAAGATTGAAAGCTTTGGTCTGTCTCCAGCTGAGACTATCAGGGTATCATGGACCTCCGGGATGAGACTGAGGCATTGGAAAGGGACCAGCCGAGGCCAATGTTGACTTAATCAGCGAACTGACTTGTACAAACAAATGAGAGCATTAGGAAGCTCAATCAGCAAGATGAATGTGATAAAAAAAATGATCGGTTATTGGTTTACAATCATCAGAATGAGCTGGCCAATTTGTGGAATGTCAAAAAGCAATGGACAATTCTAATGTCCAAAAGAAGCTACACTTACTTACTTTTTAATTGTGAGCTATAAACCAACATGTCAACCACCATTTTTAAAATATTCTTACTATGAAAAAAATCTATAAATAATAAAATTGTAGAAAAGAATTAAAATTGAAATAATTGCAGGATCATTATTATCATTATGCATTAGCTTGATGTAGTGCAGCAGTATGCCATAGGTGGGGTGTGACTTCATCTTTCATAGTGGGATAAATGCTGTAATGCTGAAATGTCTGTTACTGCAGCTTAGTTACATTTACATCACTGAGCTCTTGACAATATGCAACCTTTAAACATACAACATGAATTAATAATCATTTAGTGCATATAAATGCAACAAAATTAGTTAATTATCAGCATTTTTACCTATTAATATTATTTTGTTATGTTTGCACCTTCTGCCACAATCACCTGTTGCAGTGAATATAATTTGTAAGTATGCAGGATTTCATTCAGAAACTGAATGCACAGTTATGTCTTTATAAGACATTCTTATTTCTATATATTTACTACTCTGGTCATTTCAGTTAATTACCTGAACTACTCTACCTTGGTTACTTGTTCCTACTCTCCTCATAAGGCCTACAGGTATGTGTACCAGCCATCCAGATCCACTCTGTGTCAGACTGCTGTAGTGCACTCAGCTCTAGCAATCCAGCATACTCAGATGGCTTCGATTTTATTTTTCCCTTTCTCTGTTATCTCTGCCTATACTTACAGTTTTAATTGCTTTGTGCATTTGGTCCAGTATGTTTTTACTTGTGATGCCTCTGTAGCATGAATATAATATATATTTATAATTGAAACTATATTGCATATCATATCAAATAAATATCTGTATTAGTCTGATGTCGAATATCCAGCAGAATATGGAAATGACATGCTTTATGCAACACACACTACTGTTTATCTGGCATAACTTAAACATCAAGAAAGCAGCTCCACATGTTCTGAACTAAAAACTTTATATGTTATAAGAATATAAATCGATCATGCAAAATCACTATGATAATTTAAAAAAAATAAAATAATAATAATTTATTTCTTAAATTTCTTCAAGAAATTTCTGTTTTATTTGGCATTTCATTTGGTGAGTGTAGTTACACCGACACTCTCACTTAAAATGTACCTCGTAAAAACAAAAGAATAAAACAAGCTGAAGCTTTTCAAAGGAGCTTGCAAAGAAAAGCGTCTGGACTTCTTTAAGTTACTTGAAGACGTTTCACCTCTCATCCGAGAAGCTTCTTCAGTTCTAAGGTCAAATGGTGGAGAGTCCCAGATATAAACCTAGTGGGAGTGACCCCCCACAGAGGGACAAAAGGACCCCCTGATGATCCTCTAATCCCCTGAGCCAAGGTGTGAAACTGGGTGTGGGTCCCAATCAGCCAGAGTTTCGGGTGAGTTCATTGTGAAACCTGGCCCCACCTTATCATGCGAATTCCTGAGGTCAGATGGCCCAGGATGTGAGTGGGCGTTAAGGCGTCTGGGGAGGGATCTCAAAACTGGATTATAGATGGCAGAGAGTTGGTGTCGTAAACCATCGCCTCTGTTCTTAGATGGTCGCTCACAGTGGACATAGATGGACTCTTTCACTCCTCTTTCAAACCATCTGTCCTCTCTGTCCAAAATGTGAACATTGGCATCCTCGAAAGAGTGTCCTTTATCCTTTATCCTTGGAGGGTTGTGTCCAAAGCAACTGTTCTTTTCTTGCCTTCTTCCCAGCTTCCCAACACTACCAAAAGGAAGCCAAACACTGTCACCCTTTACAACAAAACAAAGTGTGGCGTGGATGTGATGGACCAGATGGTTCGGGAGTACACTGTCTGCAGAGGAACACGGCGCTGGCCAGTTGCCGTGTTTTACAACATGATTGACATGGCAGCACTGAATGCACATGTGCTGTATCAAGCATGCACCGGGACGAAGGAAAGACGGGTGGACTTCCTGGTGGAGCTTGCAAGAGAGTTGGCTCACTCTCATGTAGCTGGGAAGAAGGCAAGAAAAGAACAGTTGCTTTGGACACAACCCTCCACACCTAGCCCTGGAAAAAGAGCCATGTGTCAGGTCAAACACAAATGCAAGAACAATCATGCCACTGTGCGATGTGTTCACTGCTACAGATACACATGTGGTAAATGCAGACTACAGATACCATGGCAGTGCCAGGATTGTGAGTGATTGCTGAAAATGTTGAAATGTACTCACTCACTTTTTATTATTATTTGTAAATATGTGTACAAATGGTTGGTTTTTTTGTACTGTTTTTATCAATAAATCTCAGCAACAAAGGAAATACACCCATGTGTGTTGATTTCTCCCTAAGATGGCAAACTGAAACACTCCAAGTTGGTGACTTTTGGAGATTTATTTCCCTGGATGATTGAAAATGCATCAAGACGAACACAAAAGGAAGTGCACAGCTTTTAGCAGCTCCCCCACCCCCTCATTCACACACCCCCACTCCCTCCAAAATTCCCAGATAACAACCTAATTTACATATGAATGACTAGACAATTTAGCTTCCACTTGGCTGAAGCTAAAGCCTAGCTAAAAGCCTACCAGCCATTTGGCTGGAAGGCGGGTTTTAAAGGTAGAAAGGTAGAAGGCTGGGCACTGCTGCTCTCGGGGGACTCTAAGTGTTAAAGAAGTCCAGACACTTTTCTTTGCAAGCTCCTTTGACTACGATGACCTGGATGACTGAGAACCTTCACAGACAAGCTGAAGCTTTAGCCTGCAACTCTTTTGTCAATAATTTATTCTTTCTGCTTAATTCAAATGATTAATTATCATTATCACATGACCACATTATTAAGCACTAGAAATTTCTGCCTGCCATGGATTGATTGTAGGTTCAAGTGGTTTTATTGTTTTTTCGTTCTTTACAACATTCAACTTCTAAGCAGGTTGTGCGTTTTCAGTAAAATAGAAAATAGAATGAATTCACTTTGTCAAGTTTAAATGGTGTAATACTGCAGTCGATTGGTGGTCATAGTCAAATGTCCTTTTTCTCCACATTTATTTCTTATTCCAAAATAGCATGAACATTTACAGCACGTGCTATTAAATAAGCAAGCACAGAATTAAGACACAGCAGACAACAGGCCACCCTGAGCTCGCTGCCTAACGTGCTTATCCAAGCTCTTATAGAAACCCAAGCTGATCCTCATTTTTTATCTACCTTATTTCAGTGGGAAACAACGCTCCCAAGAACAACTCAAACAGTAGTGACAGTATTCTTTCTGTTGTATTTCTGTTGCATGCATTCCATTTTTATAAAGCTTTATTTTCATACATGCCTATTTTGTTCAGTCATACTGTATTTGTAGCACATAACTGCAAAAGTCTTTTTAAAGCACACTTTTTTTTTTTTAAATCACAGCTTTTAAGTGGCATTCCCACTAGTTTAATTCTTGCCAACCTTTTTCAAGAAAGTGGACAAAGTCCAGCGTACCATATGGTGCAGGTCAGTTGAAGTGACGCACTTAACGACACCTTTGCCCCGGGCACACATATGCCTAGACAGTGGATCAGGTGTTGATGCACCATTGACAGCCTTTCTCTGCCTAATTCCAGATTTGTGGCATGCACAGTGTCCACTTGCTAAGCGTAGTAATCCCAAGGATTGGCAAGTATTTTTAGTAATGGATTTACTGACGTCCGTTGATCCCTTGATGGGTGGCGTCTTTCACAACAGTTATGAAGTGAGCCACCAAGCCTTGCTGAGTAAAGTGTTTAACATTAACCACATCTGTGTGTGCTGTGTGAGTGTGTGTGTGTTTGGACTTTTTGTACAGCCAGCCAAAGTGCTTGAACAAGTGAGAAATTGAATCATTTTTTCCCTGTGAATTACAGAAAGTGACAATTTTTTTCTCTCTGCTAGCTTAATGTGATCTGATAGATATCTCATCACACTAACCAGTTTATTCCTTCACAACAGAAGTTGGTAATTACTACACTATTACAACAGGTTTGTTACATTTAAAAAATAATCCTCGAAAAATGTATACATTGACCTTCACGTATACATTTCAAGACAAAAGTGTCTGCAAAGTGCTTCTGCTAAACACACGTTTCTGTTCCAAGAAATAAAACAGAACAACTCAGGGTCTTCATCCCTCTGAATCTTTGGAGACAACTTTTTCTTAGAGAACAAAAAAATAAAACAAAAACTTTTATGTTGGCAGCATTTCGGATTGAAAGTGTCTTTACTGCTGTTTTATATGTTAATATAAGAAGCATCTTATCACTGTCTCTCTGCCTGTCTGCCTCAGAGCTTTTATTATCTGCTCCATTAGTGAGGGTGAATATGTGTTCTATATGTGCCTCTCGTTTCTCTCTGCAGCACCTGTCGGATGCATTGAGTTTACCACGCAGAGCAAATTCTGGAAATATTCAACAGAATTTAAAGTGTCTATTCGATTTATTTTTTTTCCTAACTGTCTCTGTCATTAGCTTTGATTTCATGCATTTTTCTTGTGCACCATGTGTAGACACTTGAAGACAAACATCCTTAACAGTAACAGATGGACTGTATATTAATAGAATGTTCTTTTCAGATGAATAAATAATCTTCTCCAGTTTTAGAACCTCGTATCATCAGAAATGTGTGTACACGTGTCAGTTGTGCAGAAACCACAGAGTAAAACAATGGATGAGTGCTAGCTGCCTGAGTATGAGAGGAATCTAAATGTTAATTATGGCTCCAAAAAGTCAAATCGCCTAAATGTTGAAAGCCAGAGATTTTAGAGGCTGTTGGGAAAAGCTCATAGTAATCCATGATGATCTGAAGTGCTCCAGCTACCAGACAGCGCAGACCATAGCCAGCTGCAGACAGACAAATGTGCGTCTGTGTGTGTGCACGCTTGTGTGTCTGTCTGCATTTAGGGCAGGAACAAGAGGAGGGAATTACTTTAGATGAATTCAGAACGTTTTAGGGTAAGAGGATACGATGTATTCCTGGTCCCGGGCTCGGGAAATGAAGTGAAGGGTTACCCTGCAGAGCATAGCAATACGTAACCTGTGACGTCATTACTTCCCTCATCCATCCTTCACCTTATCCCTCATTTTTCCTGTTTAAACACTGCGCCTCCCCACCTCCCTACAAGTGACGATAGCCCTCACTTATTTCTGCATTTTTGATCCTCCTATTTCCTCTTTATCAGACCGCCCCAAACCCCTATATATCTCACTCAGTTCTCTCAGTTTTCCCATTCTGAAATGGTTATGAGGCTTCCTGGTGTTTTGGCGTGCTGCTTCAGCAGAACAGCAAGGTTAAATCTCCCAGAAGAAAGAGGGTCCCCGCGGCTCTGCTCGTTACCACATACAGTGCGCTCACCTTGAGAGTTGCTGGGTTCAGGGTTGATTAAATGGTTCACATACAAAAAGGGTAAACAAAAAGCAATATAGCAAATGTCTTTGTGTGGTCAGAATTTCAGTGTAAAATCAACACACGAATGTGTCAGGAGTGCAAAAGCCCCTCACACTTGCTAACATGAAAGTATCATTTTTAGCGTGGAGAATCTTGCTGCAGATGGACAAAAAGAGTTGAACTCGTGTCACAGAGGCAAAAATCTCTTAATCTCTGAAATTTGATAATCTCAACGTGTCCCCAGCAAACTGTAAAAATCAAATGATCACATATCCAAATAACATTTATGTTTATCTAAGGTGTACCACCACTGTGACAGTTCCTGATCACAGTTTTGAGATATGTCACCAGCCCTATCGTCAGAGATTCTAAGTCGTCCACTCTATCTTGTACCTCCAAGATCATCAGTGCCTTTTTTCAGCTATTTTTCTGACTGTGGCACATTACAAAACAGTGACGTCAAACTCTTGATGCTGTAGCTTTTCCACACATGAGTCAAGCCTTTTTCTTCTACTCTGCTTCTGTTCAGACTCAGAGATAACAAAACAGTTACAATGCTAACCTAAGAAGGCCAACTTTTCTAAAGACATATAAATGGTAAATGGTAAATGGCCTGTATTTGTATAGCGCTTTTACTAGTCCCTAAGGACCCCAAAGCGCTTTACATATCCAGTCATCCACCCATTCACACACACATTCACACACTGGTGATGGCAAGCTACATTGTAGCCACAGCCACCCTGGGGCGCACTGACAGAGGCGAGGCTGCCGGACACTGGCGCCACCGGGCCCTCTGACCACCACCAGTATAAGCCCAATAGATAATAGGATTCTTATCAATTTCTATCCTGCTGTATTATTTTTAAAATGAAAACGTACACAGCGCTTATTTAAAAAATCTGCTGATAAATTGCTAAGGAGTCTGAACATTACTGGGCTTTGGAGCCGGCGTTCCTGTCCTGGACTTCATTTTTGTCATTTTTCCTGGCTTTAGTAATAAACCACATGCTTGGAGGTTTCCACATCTTGCACTCCCTGTTAGTATTGATGTCGGCGCTAGTCTTAAATGGTTATTTCCTGTTTTGCTTGTTTGTTTGTTGTCTTCTTTACTTTTATATCTTGTGTTAGTTTTTTTTCCTGCTTCCAGCTGATTGTCCTGACTGTCTTCTCCTGTGTGTGGTTGCTGTCTGTTATGTTCCTCATGTGCTACCTTTGTGGTTTTTGAGATTATTGTTTGTTTTACTTTACAACAAAGAGAGTTCAGAATACCCAGGGTATCTTTCCATTATCTGGATTCATTTATCCTAATATTGGCAACTGGAATAAATGGTCACACAGAACTGGTTATCAACCATCACCAATGGGCACATGAGTATCAAAACTAGACCATGGAGCAATGGAAGAAGGTGGTATGGTCTGAGGAATCAAGTTTTCTTTAACATCACATGGACGACCCGGTGCGTCACTTACCTGTGCAACACCTGGCATCACAACAGACTGTAGCAAGAAGGCAAGCCAGCGGAAGCAGTGTGATGCTTTGGACAATGTTATGCTGGGAAACTTTGGGTGCTGCCATCCATGTGAATGTTCTATTAAAAAAGGCTACCAAGCATTGTTGCACCCTTTCATTAAAAAAGTATTACTTGATTGCTGTGGTATCTTTCAGCAGGATAACTCACCATGTGACAAAGCAAAACTGGTTCAGAAATGGCATAATGACAAGTTCAAGGTCTTGATTTGACCTCCAGATTCTCCAGATCTTATTCCAATTGAGTATCTGTGCGATGTGCTAGACAAAGAAATCGGATCCCAGGAGGCCCAAACTTGCAACTTCCGGGACTTAAAGGATCTGTTGCTAACATTTTGGCACCTGGTACCACGTGGACTCTAGTGTAGTCCATGCTTCAGTGGTTCAAGGCTGTTTTGGCTGTAAGAGGCAGAACAACACAATATTTAGCAGGTGGCTGTAATGTTAAGCCTAATCAGTGTATATTTATTACTGGTGCTCCTCAGGGAAACACAAAGGAGGGTCCATAACTCTTTAGACCTTCTTCCCTCTGCAGAAGTTCAAGGGATCTTCCAGGAGTGGTGACACTATTATCCAGAGAATTGATTGGTCAGTGCCCACGGTCATTGATTGGTTAGCAGGCGGTGATTTCATACCTGCAAATCTCTAATCTGCAACTTAATCTACTCTGGAGCAGGGTAAGTTCACAGCACAAGTTACCATGGTGATATGTCCCGGTAAGACATGAATCACCTTCTTAGTAAAAAAAAAAAAAGATGTATGGGGAGCTGTTATTTACAGAGGACGAAAAAAAATACAGAAAAATATCAAGTGTGTAAACGCAGCCTGAAAGCAGAACACAGTCGCTCCAAATAAATCCGTTACGTGGGATGAAAATCGCTGTGTGATAGTTGAATATCAACGGCAATGAATAAATGTATACGCACTTCAAGCACTTGGATATTCATCAAATTTAGCCTACTTCTTATTAAACATCAGGCATACACAAAGACTTCAGATTCTGTTAGAAAAATTTAGACTTTCCTTTTTGGAGACTTGATTACTCCTGGGTGATGATTTCATAGCTGATGATCTCATGCATGACCACATGCAAATTGGATGTATGCTAAGCTTGTAAAGCAAATAGGCAATCATTTTGACTGGTGTTATCATTTTCTAGTACTTTGTTAAATCAAGACTAAATAGCTGGAGGTATTCTTAAAGTGCAATGTTTCCAAGTTTTAACATGCTTCTCTAATCTTGTGGAAATCCTACAGTTTACGTGTTTGTTTCAGTTTGCTTTTAAAATGCTTATCAGATTTGGTTAAAACCCGAGTAAACATTAATAACATCAGTTACTGTGGCTGAGCCAGTTCCAAGGCAGTGCTGCCGTGTGTGCAGGGCGCATCAGTTTGGTCATTACTGTTACCTGTGCTTCTTCCTGCTCTGACACGTCAAAAGGGCCATTGTAAGAAAGGTCTATTAAACATGAGAACACGTGCAGTATTAAGAGGTACTGACAGAAACAGAGACGGGAAATCCTCAAAGATCATTAAAAGTCACTTCAGAATTTTCGTGCTGAATTATGAGAGGGAAAAATTGATTTGAGTGTCTCATGTGGCTAGCTGACTGTGTACAGCATAATTGATTTCCAATGCCTTTCCTGTATCAGCACGCTGGAGCAGGCTCACTGATATGTTGTATTAGCAACAAATCAATAGCGCATACACCAAAAAGAGGTCTAGGTCAAGGCTTTAAATCCAGATTTAAGCACAGTTTGAATAAATAATCAGTTTAAATAGTGATTCATCAGCATTCGTGTAGCAACAGAGAAATGTGTTTGGGGGCTTTTTGTTTTTTTTAACAAATATGCATCAGTACTACTCAATATAAATCAATGAAAACATTCTCACCTTTACAGATTGGGCTATTTTACTTCCATGAAACCAGATGATACTAAAAAATACTGTAAAAATATCATTTTTGATGTTTGTGTTTTGCTACATTTTGTTGAGTTATCATTCACTTTACTTCATACTTATTCAAATTCTACAAGCATGTTAAATATAGTTTCACAGACCTTGTAATTCAAAACAAAAAATGTTCTCTGTCAGTTTAATGGTGGTGTCTGTTTTTTAACACAAAAATTCTCCAATCATAAGGAATTTTACAATTAAACAACTGTTTTTTTAATTTTGTTTTTTCCACTTTAGTGGCATTTATACCCATCACTTTCCAGTTTATTTTTATGCAAGTATTTTTTTACAGTGTTCTGTTAATATATTAAACATCATTCTTCTTTTTCTGGATCTGTATGTTCTGATTTATTATTTAAGCATATATTCCTAAAATGAGCTCTAATAGTTCAAGAAGATAAAATATTTAATTCATCTAGTGTTTATATTTCAGGTCTGACCAAGAATGCAGACTGATATATACTTAAAAAACACCGCATTTGCATATTTGAATATAAAATTTTAGAAAGTTCTCATACAAATCAGAATGTTAGTAATTTACCACAAATCACAGGTTATTATAATGTACAGGATAAAAGTTATGTTTTATTGTCACTGATTGGCCATCCTGCACAAAATCGTCAGAGACTTCAATGAGGCGTGCAAACAGTTACTCTATCTCCAAGACAAATCAGTGTTAGGATGCCTGGGTCGTTGACCCAGGGTAGTTGAGTTTATTATATTATTTATACTTTTTAGTCTTTGGTTTCTTTGAGTTCTGTCTTATGGTTTATGTCTCTGTCTTCTTTAGTTGCTCTGTCTCCCCTATCACCTGTATCCCCTTGTCTAGTTCGCGTCTCTGTGTATCCTTAGTTCCTATATCCCCGTGTTCAGTCAGTGTTTGTGTCTGCCCTGGTCCCACGTCTCTGTTCCCTCTGTAGTGCCTGCATGTGAGTCTGTGTTATGTGTTTCCTGTTTTACTTTGAAGGTCTCTGTCTTATCTCAGTGTGTTCAGTTTACGCTTCCTTTTGTCTCGTCAGTTCTGATTTGCCCCAGCTGTGTTTCCCTCCTGTTATTCATTCCCTGATTGCTCCTTCTGTGTATTTAAGCCCTGTGTTTCTCTGTGTCCGTGTCGCGATCTACCATTTTCCTAGCTGTGTGTTCTGTCATTCCTCCAGTTTAAGTTTGTTTTGAGTTTTTTCAGTTATGTTATATTTTGAGTACCAAATTAAAGCCTTTTTGAGTTCACGACTGTCCCCGGAGTCTGCACCTTGGGTCCTATTCCTATCTGCACACAGCCACACCTAACAATCAGTGTCTTTAATCTCAATTTGTAAATTGATCACTGTGTGCACTTTCCACTAAAATATGGCCAATATTGTAGGTTCAGTGATTTGTGTGGACATGGATGATTGACACTTCACCATCACATAAATTTATCAGTACCACACTAAAAACTGTCTTAATGTAAGTAATCGACAGGGAATGTTTCACTGTAAGAACAGTTTGTGACATGTTTGTGTTATTCACCTTCAGTGTCCCATCCCATTAATACAGAGACCATACTTTGCAGTAATTGACCTATATTTAAAACTTTAATGGAAAGTAAATTACAGATTTGATCGAGTCCACTTCAACAATTTGCCAAAATGTCTTTCCTCACCTTCTATTTCTGAGGAACTCCACCAGTAACCAAACAAGCAACATCTGGAGCCCTGTGTTCAGTTTCTTCTTGACCCAGCCGTATAAAAACAATAATACTGAAGGCAAAATTTCCCTGCCGCTCATTTTATTTGTGGATTTTGTTTGCTGGGGAAAATAGTAATATTTAGGTCTGCAGAAGCACAAATTGATCCAGTGTGATGTGTAGTTTTTAAAGTATGCTTATGTTTTACCTACCATGGTATAACGTGTAATGCTGGTGCATTTAAATGCCTTGAATTACCACAGCTATCGAAACCAGTTAATTATTTACTCTGTTGTCTGTCTACCAGAAAGTGAGATAAGAGCCTCCTGGCCACAGCCTAGTGTATTAAAGCCCTGATGTTTAATTGACCATCAGGAATCAGGTTTTTAAACTGCGTGTAGTCCCTGTTCAAACAGCCACCCTGATTAAACCTTTGTTTTCTTTGAGACTCTTTTATCTGAGTTTTTTTTGTGATGATCAATTTTCTGTAGCGTGCTGATGAATGACCACAGGGCTATGATTCTGATTTGTAGGAGCAGCAAGACAAAGATTTTCCTGCTTGAGTACCCACTGTCATCATGGAAGACACTCATACACTTAAGGTACGTCCACGTTACGGAAGAAGAGATAAAAACATTTATATGCAGTAAAAACAAGGAAGGAGAATAACACGCATATTAAATATGTTCTTTTTTGTAAAGGTGCATAACAGCTGTGTTCTGTTTTTTCATTTATCATTAGGATCATTGGGACGAAAAAAGAGGCCCAGGTCAGAGCTTTAAATCTATGTTTAAGTCCTTTGAGCTCATCCTTATGAATAATTAAAAAGCCAACAATGGCAAGGTGCCCCAATTCGATCCCAAGCTAATGAATCTATCACTAATGACTCACTTAGCTCCCCAGACTTGACATGAGCAGACCTGACATCTACCCAGCAACACTTTAGCACTACTCTGTTGGATTGAAGTGTTAGTTTTAGGTGTCAAAACTCCTTTTTTTCTTGTCTCGTCTACTGCGACTCGCATTTCTCCAGAGCATGTGACAGGCAAAGCACAGTTATTAGTCTGTTGTTGTAACTGCTTGTGTTATTCAAGGAACTGACTAATAGCAGACCTAGGGTTAGATTGATATGTTTTTACTGCATTTTAATCCCCGCTCTCTTTGGGTGGATTTAACTGATTGTTGTATTTCTCACTCTTAGAGGAGTGTAATTTGACTGGTGGTAATTGCCGGTCTTATTTTAGTGGCTTTTTGTCTGTGTTTTTAAAGTATTTCTTATCAGTGTCTTTGTTTTACCCAGCACGTAATTCATGTGAGTATTGTGAGTCACTGAAATTACTGAAGCAGCAAGTAAGTCTTTTACTTAGTGATGGGCAGATGAAGCCCCATGAAGCACTGAAGCTTTTCATCCAATTGGTTCACCCCAACGCGAAGCTTCATGAAGCTTCATTTGCTCTAGCAGGACACCTACTGGACGTAAAAATAATAGCTGGCATGAATTTGAAGAGTGTGGCATTTTGCACACAGCCTGTAAATGTCAACAACAAAAGGAGTGTGTAAAACATCTATATTGTAGTGATGGCAGTATACTGTGTATATTTATAGTGGCAGTATGGGAAATGATTATTTGGAAATGCTTGAAATGGAAATGATCATTTACTGTGAGGTGAGGTGTGGTTGGGGTGTGGACAGTAGTTGTGCTTTTGTAACGTTGAGGTATGGACAGCTACACACTGAGGCTTTGAGCCTCAGTCCTGCCTGTTCACATTTTATTCTGTAAAAACTAAATTTTCACTGCTTTTATGGCCTTTTTAGTGGGGAGAACATAGCTAGGATTTAATGATTTAACAAATCTTTTGAATCCTTTGTCCTCCACAATGCTAAATGGCTGGGAGTCCTCAATCACCATGCTAACCAGGTCTTCATCTATTTGAGATTGTTCTCCTGAGGAAAGACAATAAAGACAAAGCACAAATATAAATATCACACACGTAACTTATTACAGTTGTATAATATTGTTATATCATTTAGTAACATTACTGCATGCTATATTATCATGGCATTTGATGGCTCACCTGGTCTTGCTCCACAATCGGTGTTCCTCTTATTCTCATGCAAAGCTCTGTAGTGCCTAAGCATGGATGTTGTTGTTATATCCCAGCTCCCTGGCACATAGCAAACACTTCACCTTGTACAAAAGTCAAGACAGCTCAACATAAATTGTATTGCACCATCAGTATCATGAAAATACATCTTCTGTAGAAATTTACATACCTTGTTGGGAGGAATAAAATCAAAATGTTCCCACACAGGGGAGGACATCCTCCTCTTCTTAGCTGGCTCCATTCTCTCCTGACTTTCTCTCCTCACTCTCATAAACCTCCAAACGGTCTCCAAACTCTCTCTAACCGCAACTCTCCATCAAACACCCACATTTTGAATGAAGTCTGAGGGGTTTATATCGCTGTCATATCTCGCGGCAAAGTTCGAACCGCTTCATGAACCAGTCACGTGGTACAGCCGGGCAGCGAGGCTTCGGACGTCATCATTTTCAGCTCCTCCCATAAATGAAGCAAGCCTCGATACGCGCTTCGCGGAAACGCCCCCTCCATTACTCGACACACGCTCCGAAGCCTCGATACAGAACGTCCCATCACTACTTTTACTTTAAAAATCCCAATAATTTCCTAATTTAAGTGCAGTGTTAGGACATATGGTTATCTTAGGAACAATAGGTAGTTATGGGAAATATGTCTATTTTTAATGAACAAAGACTAATTTGCTTTAAAATGTCAAAGGTGAGGGTGGCACTATAGGGGACCTCATGTCAGACATGGTGGTATTGGAGCTTCGGTAATTGGTCACGCCAGAAGACACTTCCTGTAGTGAAATACAGAGTGAGGTTTCGAGATGGTGTAAAGATGAGTCACACACATGGTTTTTACTTATGTCCAGAAGTGTTTGAGTTTATTCATGCTTGGGGGTTAAAGTGGATACTCCAGAACCTTCATCAAATATGCCTTTAAATCTGATCTGTGGACGATTACATGAAACTGTTGGATGAGTTCATTTTTCATGTGCTGTCACCTAGCGTTGCTTCCAGCTGACAGCATGGAGTAAAAAGGAAATAATGACATCCCACGGTTCTGCTTACACCCTCACCACATATTTCCTTCTTATCCCTGTGATGCACTCATGGTGTAAATAAAACTGTGGTCGTGGAAATTCAGCATCCCGCCAGCGCTTCACAAGAGTAATGAGCAGTTACTCACAAACATCTGCTCAGATCTTGTCAAATTGAGTCGGTGAAATCCACAAAGAGCAGTGAATCTCACAGCAGAAGAAGCACAGATCAACTGATCGCATCCTCACATGAAGAAACATCAAAAACTGGACCTCACAACACAAATTATTCTGACTTATTTCTATGTTTTTTCCCAAGCTGCATTGCAACACTTTATCTCAGGGTTCCCTGACCTGCTAAATCCCAATTTAACCCTAGATGAAGAAAGACACATTGGCTTCCAAAGTTAGATAGGTTTCAAAGTTCAATCTGTAAACTTATTTTAAGAGTCTACAGAAATTAAAAAAACAAAAACAAAGTTAAAAATCTCAAAAAACCAAGGAAAAATGCAAGTTCAGTAAAACCAATGTGTTCATTCCACTCCACATTGAATCGACCACTCTTACTGAAAATGCCAAGTGTCAGAGGTATAAGTACCACTAGAGTAAGCTTAAACCATGCACAGAAAAGGGGGCATTAATATAAAATCCATTACTATAACATCCTCCTGTCAGATCTGGGATACAATGTTTAAATCTAAATAAAAACTAGGGGTGCAACGATACACAAAATTCACGGTTCGGTTCGGTACTTTGGTGTCACGGTTCGATATTTTTTCGATACAAAATAAAATGTTCATGCCTTTTTAATTTGTCATTTATTAAAATTATAAATATATATTTTAACTCAAAAGTACAGTTTTTAAATTTAACCCTAACCCTTGTGCGTGTTTTTTATTTTGACAGCGAATGCGCACCTGCGGACCACTTATGTGCATCCCTGGTTATTTAGCTCATCATATTGCAGCCACAGAAATTATTTTGTCCATGAAACCATAAAGCTGCACTTTCTTTTTGCCTTATAGTCTGATTTGTCATAACTTTTCCATTTTGTGGTAAGCTTTTCTTTGGCTGTCACTTCTTCACCCTGACCTGTCTTATTTGGCTCAGCAGAACTGAGATGCTTTTACACATGCACTCACATAAGCTCAGCGATTCTCTGCGCGATCAACCTCTCACATGTTTAAGCTTGCTGCGGGAGATTTCACTTGTCATGTTTGCATAGTAAGCTAACGATTAATAACACAATGTCAGAGGAATTGGTGCGCAAATTATCATTACTCACCAATCAGTGCTGTCGCTCTCTATACACAGTTCGCGCGATTGCAAAGTGAAAGCAAAAAACAAGTGCAAATTCAAACGCGATTTCAATATGTCACATATTGACAGTGGCTCACCGATGCCAATGACATAATTACCCAGCTACATTTCCGAAAGAATGCAAAAGCATTGACATATATTTTTCCTTCCTACAATAGCCCGACGGGCAGGGAAGAGATAGATTTTGGTAGCCCAACTGGAAAAATCTCTAGCCCCAGGACGTCGGGCTAGCGATTTTGCGAGCCCTGTATCTATTTGAGGAATCACTCATCTTTGGAAAAGAGAGTTTATTACAGAGAAATGTCTCTTTCCAAAATAAAAGCTATACTATCCGCTTCTTCTGGGGTATATTCTCAGCAGCATATTAAACATATCAGGTCCCCATAAGGCGAATCCTGTGCTAACAGCTGTCTAAATGACTCGGCTAAAGTTAGTAGCATGCTTGTTGTTTTTGTCTTAGCACTAGGATGATGTCGGCGTAAATGTGCAGTCATATTCGTTGTGTTCCTACTAGTGCTTTCAGGTTAATCTCGTTAAAATGACCTTAACGCCACAACACGGCAAATCTCCGTTAACGAGCTACCCCTGATAGCCCCGTGCATGGGGCTAGACAGCCAACACATTAACGAGCTAACTGCGCTAACACGCTAGCTCCCACCCATGTAATTGAGCATTGTGTGGTACATCCAACATACTGTTTTACTTTAGTCCATGAGCGCTTACCTTCAGGGTCATACGTCACATGAAAACCAAAATACCGTATTTCCCGGACTACAAAGCGCACCTGAATATTAGCCGCACAAGCTAAAATCAGGGGAAAATCCTGTTTTGTACATACATTAGCCGCACCTGACCAAAAGCCGCAGGTGTTTCAATGTTGACTTATCATATGTAAGAGAATATGCACAAAGCGAATTGTCAGGAAAGAGATGGCTGTTTGGAGACATCCTTTTTATTAATATTTTGAAAAACAAGTTATGGGTACATATTTGCACATGTGCTGTGCTTCATAAACGAGTAACAAATGTAGTACATAACAGTAACCTACAGCACACCAGAAAAATAGATTCAGACTACCTTTTAGGCTCAGGTGCAGTGACACAGCTTTAACAAGAAGAAAAGTCAGTCATTCACCACCATCTTCCTGCGCACTAAAACCACCAAAGTCCTCTTCTCCAGTGTCGGAAACGAACAGGCTCAGGATGGCTTCGTCATCCACTCTCAGCTTCTTTCCTTCGTTGTCACTTTCAAAACCAAAGAAATCCTCATTGTCAGTGTCGGAGTCGAACACCCTCTGAAGGGCCGTGGCGGTGTCCTCCTCTCCATCATGCAGCAGTCCAGCCCTTCGAAATCCGTTGGTGATCGTGGATGTTTTCACACTTTTCCACGCTGTCAGAATCCACCGGTGGAGTTGAGCACAACTTGCTTTTCGCAAGTTTATCGCCGCTCGTCATCCACGACTCCCGCTGAACGCGTAGCGCTACTTTGAAGTTTGTTTTTCGCGCTACTTGTACGGCACTATGTTGCCTGGCGGATGGACATGTGACCAACATACCACTCTTGAACCCCGATCCTTCCGCCAGGCAACGTAGTGCCGTACAACAGCGGAACAAACAAAACAAATCGTCTTACGATATGACAAAAATCATGGACAATCTATAGAAAAGCCGCACCTGACTAAAAGCCGCAGGGTTCAAAGTTGGTGCAAAAAGTAGCGGCTTATGGCCCGACAATTACGGTAATTCCAAACGCCAGATCTGAATGAGGGTGGGGGAGGTTTAATTTGCCATGTTGCAAGGAGAGCTTAACTTCTGTCTCGCTAGCTTGCCCTGCGCTCTTCCTTCTGACTATGCTGTCTGTGTGGAGCGCTCAGTGGATCTGCGCATCGTCAGAAGGAAAGTTGATAAAATAAATTACAAATGTTGTATTGTTCGATACATATGCGTACCGAACCGAAAGCACTGTATCGAACGGTTCAATATCGATACGAATATTGTTGCACCCCTAATAAAAACTAGAGATGGACCGATCCGATATTACGTATCGGTATCGGTCCGATACTGACCTAAATTACTGGATCGGATATCGGAGAAAAATAAAAAATGTAATCCGATCCATTAAATATCACGAAAGCACCTCACAAAACTTGCAACAAGCCGTAACTCACCTCAGAACGTTAGCACGTCGAGCAGTATGCATCACGTGATAGAGAGGCTGTGGCATGCGGGACCTGTCCTGGATAGCATGTGGAGTTTTGCTAGCAACCCGGCATTTCATCTCCGACAAAGTTATCCCCGAGAGAAGTAAAGCAAGTGTGTAAGTCCATCTCTGAATGTTTGTAAAGCATTCCTGCGTTAAGCTTAACGAGCGACTGCCTCTCGCTCTCCGGCTGCTACTTCAATCATGAAACTGCTTAATGATCAGCTGATCGGCTTTTCTGTCGCGAGTCCGTGTCTCTAGTTTGCTTTTGGCCCACTTTGCACCAGAAAGAGGAAACCAGCAGCTGAACAACAGCAGCACGTTTAAGCTTGATCAGCTGTTGTTAGAATGTATTTAATATTACTTTCTACTCCAGGATCTTTTTCTACGTAGCTGACGCTGGTAACTGTGCAGGGGCGCATCTAGCAAAGTTTAGCCAGGGGGGCCGATAGGGCATTAACAGGGAAAAGGGGGCACAAAGACATACTTTTCTTTCTTATTCTCATTTAAAATGTCTCGCTTTTAATTATTTAATATTTATCTGAATCTTACACCCAAAGTTTTAATCTGATGTAAAATGTATAGAAGTCCATTACTGTATATAGTAACTGTTAAGTCTAATATACCCTAGTAAGCTATAGTACTTTTTCCTTTGGGAAGGTACCATCTGTGCAGTCTGCAATTTTGTTGAAGAAAGATGTTGAATCTATTTAATATTTCTTGAAAAAGAATTGATTTCTGTGTATTTTTTTTCACACTGCATCAAATTAAGGTTGATTACGGCGATTAAGCATCATGAGGTGGAGCGTGAGGGGTGGTTCCCTATTTTTTATTTATTTATTTTTGTTGTTGCTGGGAGTTGGAACCCTATTAGTTAGGTTGCTTAATATTTATGCTAAGTACTCTTTAAAATACCAGAATAGGGAGGATGGTGTAGGTTTAAGTTTATTAGATTGATCAGTATTGCTGAACTATGAAATATTTTTTTTTTGCATACAGGTATAACAGAATAGCTTTAGTGTAGTTGTTGTTTTAAACTTGAGTATGAACTTATACAAAATGCAGCAAGATATTTAAAAAACAGTTTTGTTGATTAAAAAACACTATATCGGATTCATATCGGTATCGGCAGATAGCCAAATTTATGATATCGGTATCGGTATCGGACATAAAAAAGTGGTATCGTGCCATCTCTAATAAAAACATAAAACAACACAGAAATCCAGGCTAGATAATCGGTGCTGATAATTTACTATCAGCACCGATTGTCCTCATTAGATGTGCATGCGATTGTGCTTGTTTGCTCAGATTTAGTATAAATTTCCATGACAAAAAAATAACAGGTGAATCTTAAGGACTTTTATGTTAGAGTATTCTGCTGCCATTGTTTGTGGTCCTCTTGTCCCGTCAGAGGCAGGATTATGCAAATTGCATGGATCACATTTATTACTTGATAAAAAAGGCGTCATTATCTCTTCCAACTTTAGAATGACCTGAGCCTCTGCGCAAGATGACGTGGAGCAAAATGACCAAGGCGACCATATCCTAATGCCTTCAGTCAGTAGCTTTTAACCCAATGGAACATCTATGGAGATAGTGCTCTCCACCATCAGCACCAAAACACCAAACTGGGAGGTGGTGGGCCAGTACCTTGGTACCTCGGTTACTTGGAGTTTCTCGTTCTGCTCTTCAATCAGACTGGTTATTATTTCATTTTCCTTTCTGTTGCACTAATAACCACTAAAATACTACTTTTAACAGAAGAACTTCAAGAATGATAATTTTATACATTTTCAGTAGTTGAACTTGAACTAATATCATTTTATGTGATTATGAAAATTGCATTTCATAGGACGTCGCCAGTAATAATGAAATCAGCTGTAAGTATACCGCAGTAATCCAGAAAACCACATTACTTCCTGCTTCAGGCCTACTGAGATTGATTACTATGTGTGACAATATTATCAATAATTAATGTTCTGTCCTTATTGTGCGTCCCTTTGCCCAACTTGACAGACAGCTAACGGTTTCAATGAACATTGGAGGCGGAAGTAAGTTTAAGGCTTTTTACTTCGTCAGTAGTTCAATGATTGACATCCTTTTCTTCCCGTAAAACTAAAAACAAACACAAAATAAATGTCACAAGATGTCTTTTCCTCTTTACACACACTTCTAGGATATGAACTATACTGTTATATAGTATGTGTAATCAACAGCGACTCAGTATTGATCACAATACAACTTAGAGAGTTTAGCTTCCTCAAAGATAAACATAGCACATGAAATAACTGGTTCCTAAACAGATCTATGTAATAGAAATGCACCAAATAAACTTGTAAACATGTTATACATTAATACTCACAAGCAATAACTCTCCAAGGCAGAAACGTTTTAAAGAGCAACAACATATCCTGCAGGCTAACAAGCGACCAGCTTCCTGTTTCTTCTACCCACAGGAACACAGAAAAACCCCACCAAAATAAAAGCAGGTGAGAATTCCCATTATGACCAGCAGAGGGTGCTGAAGAGAAAGAACCTATGCATGTCATAACAATTAACAAAGGCAGAAACCAAATGATACTATTCTAGATCTAGAGACACTCCACCCAGCAAATAACAGTTCTTGTATAAATGTTGGTTTTTAACTGTGGCCTCGAACTCTAGGCCCTCAAGTACATTCAAGATGATTTTCCACTACCTGAGCATAAAGTCGGCATAAATAAATGCTGGGTACAGACATCAGAGTGCCGGATCAGGCAAAACACTCGGATGCTGTTTTTCAGGAGTTGCTCACAAAACCGGAACTACTTGGTCCACAAATACTGACATTGCATTTGAAAGAAGAGCTCCATCTCCACTCCTCATTTGAGGCTGCGCAGTTTAAGTTGTTTTGCTCCACCCGCATTTTCTAAGATAATCTGCCATGTAAACATTTCGACGAAGACAATTATATCAGTAATTTGCTTCTAAAGTCTGAAACAGCCCATGTAAGTACAGTTTACACACTTCACCATGTAGATAATTTTATATTCATGGCAATAAGACTCAGGATTTCAGTGTGTGTAACTGTAATTTATGTTACTACATTTATTTGGCATCTTTAGTCACTACTTATTCCTCCATATTATGACTTTGACATGCAAAATGTATTTGGGATATGATGCAATCCTTCTATATATAAAACACATTTTTTTAGAGGAGTGAAACTGTAATGCTTGCAAAAATACCAACGTTATGTAATTTCATTTTGTTTCTTTTAGTATTTTTAATAATTTGTATGTTTGGCCTGTTTGAAAGTTTGTGAAACCATTTGTGCTTTTAATCAAGTCTTGTAAAATCCCATTTCCTGGACTATCTGTGAGCTGCAAAACAGTTACACAAAATGTTAAACAAGCTACTTAGCCAAGGACAGAACTGACCCATTAAGCTGAAGCATGATCTTCCTGAAAGCCCAGAAGGTCACCAGTTGCTTGACAGAGAAATAACCAATCACAGCAGAATAGGGCATCCCTGCAGCTGATCCAATCTAGCACCAACCCTGTAATAAGCTGCTTGGACAAATGACCTATGGGGTCATTCTTTAGCATGGCAACAAAGCTGTCAGTCTACGTTTGCAACACTGGGTGGGTTATGAAAATTGCTTTAATCTTTTCACTGGTATAAAACTATTGCCATTTTGATAATTAATCTCCCTGGCTTTAGAGGGAAAGTCTACGCCTAAACTCACTAATGAATATCTGTCTCTGTTGCCCTCGTTAGGGCTGATCATACACAAGCCTGCAGGGTTTGGACCAAACCTTTAGTAAATATAATTACCTACTCTACAAATATGCAGACACTTGCATCACTGGGAAACTATTGTGGCTTCTATTCTAAAGAATCTGACCATTTAGTTCTTGCACTATCAAAACAGAGCTTAGTTGTCACCCTTTTGTGGCTGGTGGATCGTACGTAGGGTAGCAGATGTTCTTTTTTTTTTTAGCTTATTATCCATTGCTTTCATTTACAAGCTTGTAATAAATCTGCTTTGCAGGGTCAGACTTCTAAGCCAGTCCACCCACTATACCACATAGCCATGCATCACATGTGAAAGAGCTTTGACAAAAAGCTATCAGTTACTACATAAAGGCTCCAGCTGAGAGGACACAAACTGTCACTGTATATTACAGTAAGCAGTTACAGGAAGCTGGCAGCACCCAGGCCATAAGGGAGCTTTCAAGAAAATGAGGCTTTACAGCTAGAGCATACAGTCACTGAGCTGATCTCAGTGTTTTCCCTTTTATGGACATCAAACCATAAGGTGAAATGCTGAAAATCTCCTTTTTTCGCCCTTGGTACTCTCAACGGTTTCTTAGAAGGTAATTCTAAAGTGTCACTAATCGACAAAGGTACAAGAGACACGTGCCTCAGACTGTTTTCTGTGTGCTTTTCCAGCCATACGAAAGGACCCCAAGCAGAAACGCTGCGATGATCAAATCCGCCGAGTGCAGCAGCAACAGCAGTGCGGAACATGTGACTAAGAGTCCACCACACAGAGAGCGAGCTATATGGTGATTGATCTGCCCAAACATCACCTTAATTGAAAACGCTATTCCAGCTAGGCACATTGGCTTGACACAAACATACGCACATGCACAGACTCATATGAATAAAAATAAACACTATACGCGACAAGTCTTACATGCACACAATTTCTTTTGTAATTTCTTTGTTTGTTTCACTGTTGGTCTGCTGTTTTGTTCTTTGGTTGGTTTTTTACATGTTGCCTTTTGAAAAAATCCTTTCTACAGCAACACTAAAAGCCTATCTACAGCATAATCTGACTATCATATTAACAACATAGGCAGCATAACACGTGGCAAACAGCTGGTACTGCTCCCGGTCCACCCCCGTTCTCCTGGCACCATCCTTCCTCCAGGAGGTCATCCCTGTGCATTTCCCTCGATTCATCTCATTACGCAATTCTGTCTTTTTTATTATTTTTTTTCATTGCTATAAATATACTTTACAGTGATTCTGGGTTTTTACCCAACACAGATGTCACATCTGACGCTTCCGTTTTTTAATGTCTGCCATCAATGCAGCGGGTGCCAAAGAACAAATCTTCTTCAAAAGCCTCTCCATGGATTTTATATGAAGCTGGAATTATATATTAAAATACAAAGGGTTACATTTATTAGTTAAAGATAAAAATATAAACTGATAAACAGACATATATGATGGTTCATGTATGGTCAGAATTATGAATCAGAACATGCACTGCATTCGCAAAGAATCAGAAATCATGTAGGCATTTCATCTTTTTTGGAACTTATTGCCTCAGATGTGCAGAACTGTAAATCACTTTAATGATGAATGAGAGATCCTTTGCTGCTACCTATGGGCTCAGCTGTGTCCTCCTTATATGTTAAGGATGTTAATACATGAGGAAACCACATCACTCTTTAAATCCGCATTTTTGCTTTGTTATAACAGTGCTAACCCATGTCCCGTCAAACCAGCAGAGTGCAGTCTGGGTGTGAAGCGGAGTTGTTCGTGATTCTTCTGGAAAGGTAGTCAGAAGCGCTCGAGTTTACCAGCAACACCTCTTTCTGTCTGCAAACCGGGATGTGTTTACAAGTGCACGCACCGGGCATCTGACACTTTGTGTGTAACACAAGAGCAGTGTGTACAACACTCGCACCAGCACTGTAGGATAAGATTTGATCACAGACACCTCAAGTGCAAAGAGAGGACAATCCACCTGAGCTGAGACTAAATCTCTGGGATTATTTCCACTAACAAACCAGTGCTTTATGCATCATACTTGCATGACTCCCTTATTCACACGTGATTGGTAATGTGCCTTGAAAAATTTGATTCTCGCACACAGCAAACTAATAAAATCAGTATTTGTTTGTTCTTTATCTCTCTTTATAAAGAAGAATATCTCTGGCACAGAGAGACTTAGTTGTATTTGCAGACTTTAGACTATAGATCAGGCTCAGTTTGTTGCATGATTAATATTGCAGTTTAACCAAGTAGCTGGAGATAAATCACAGGCCCTGCTTAAAATATAATCTTCATGCCTTTGATGTCAGCACAAATGTATACAAAGACTTTTATGTAGGTCAGGTTCATAAACTGTAGCTTCATGAATATGTAACGTACAGTATAAGATCAGAGGAAGGTGGATGATACCTGGAGTGACAACACTGAATTATTTAGCAGCGACTTTTAAAAAAAAAAAAGCTGTCAGCAATCGATCGGAAGGCCACACATGGATGTCATCGGGTCCGTCTAGCAACATCTAGCAATATTCACTGGAGAGCAACAAGTCTCAGCAACCTTCCTCAGCTTGTCATCACGATTAGACTAATAGAGCTTACGCTGGACATTAAGTCACATACGGGACAGTTTTAAAGTTTTATTTAGCTGTTTTCTGGTTAAAGATAGCAGAGATTCATATTTTGGGTGAAATTGGACCTTGCACATCATTGCTTTAGTTACACTTGCATATAAAGGGACAGGACCAACATGTCAAATCAGTGTTTCGTGTGTGTTTTTTGGAGCAGGCAGCATGTTTACAGTGACTGAAGAAGGAAAGCATCTCTGGTGGTGCAGATTTTAAAGGACTATGAATCACAAGAAAGGCTGTCACACAGCTATTTTTGTCTGCGTGATTACCCTGCAGACACTGTCTGGTGGCTGGTGTAGGCTGCCACACAGCCCAGTATATACGCGCACGAATGCATGCCTGTTAGTGTGTGGCATGCTGGCTGTGGGTCTGTGATATATGTGCATTATAGCAGGTGCCACGTTTACACTGTATGATACAGACCTACTTTCTTTGGTATTTTGAGCTCACGGGGAATGTAACTTGGTCCTTTTTGTCCTGTGTCATCATTTTTCTGTCCCAATTCTACAGCATGCAAACATTGTATATACTCCTGTGTGGTTGTGGTGGAGATTTAATGAGGTTATGTTGTCCCAGAAACACATATATATGTGTAATGCCTGGTTTAAAAAATTACAATTGATTTGCAATTAAAACTTCAATTTTGTTAAAGTATCCAGATAACTAAACAAAAGCACAAAAATGGATTACTTGTATTTCATCCCACCGCTTGTACATGTGGAAGTGTGTTTACATAAACTTTACAAAAATAGCCCAGCTTAAAGCAGCCTGTACATTTGTATATCTCTTTTTTTTTGTCTAATAATCATGGTCAAGCCCTTCCGATAGCAACTTAGCCAGATGGCAAACACCAGATGTTCATGATTACTGAGAATACAAAATGATTCCCGATTTCAACATCATTAGCAAATAAAAGGGAGGGCGAGGGGTTGAAAGAAATTTCTGTTCCTGCAAAGGTCTCTTGCCCAGATGTTGTTGCGTAATAACTCATTGAAAATGAAAGCTCTGTTGTTTAGTATTGGCTTCCAACCTCTGGAAGCAGCCAGCCAGCTTTGGCTGTATGAAGCCAGGCTGATGCCCACAGGAGGTAAAGCCCCAGCCATCGTTGATGAACTGTCTGTGAGCCAAAGGATGGATGGACTCTCCGCTGCGCAATGTTTGTAAGCCAGAGATATTAGACAACTAGCTGCAGCTACACAGACATTTAGCAGAGCTGACGTATCATAACATGGATTTAAATGAAAGAGGATACACTGAGCCTCAGAGGGTATTTTGTGTCAGTTACATGCAGGATCTCCCTTTTGTGATAGGGATGAGGATGTCAAACTGCAGTCACAATGAAATGAGTAAGTTGTGTGGGGGGAGTTTTTTAGGCACCTTTGTGAAAATAAAAAGGTAAATAACTTGATTATTTACACTGCTTAATTCATATAATTCATAGCACTTTATTCAGAAAGACACAACAGGAGGCACTATTCGCAGTTTTATATCCTCTATCCTTTAGTTCTACATCCATAATTGCTCATGTCCTGGTGGTGTTTGGCTTCAGGCAACGCTGTCCTCTAAAATGTTATTTCTATATGAGAAAACTCCATTTTCAATAGGAGGTAAAATTATATTTTAAAAAAGATCAAGTCACTTTTAAAAGCCTGGAGGTAATACTTAATGTATTTGAAATGAGATCTGCTGTCACTGCAGCTGTTGGCCAAAGTGGTGGGGCAGTCTCATTTTCAGATGAGATTATTTGTCTGATGACGCTCATGGGGAAATTAGATTGAAGCCAGCGTAGTGGTACTGAGAAATGTTGAGAGGCTCGCAGTGTAAGAGCAGACGCACTCAAGGTTATTAGGGGAAAAAAATCAAAGGACCGATGGTGGTGAAGATGTGGCGTGCCAGAATCATCGTCTTAGTCGACTATTTCCTCTGTGTCACTAAAGGACGAGATGCAGAAAAGGCTGAAAAAGCCTGAGAACATAAAGTTTCATTGAATTTGCTTTTCAGCATCTGTTAGGCAAGACCAAAGTGCTGGACTGATAGAATGATACTGCTATTCACACCAAACCAGCACTTTAAAAATAGCCATTTAAAATCTACTTAACCCAATGAATTAAACAGCTACACTTGATACCTGTTTTAGAGTCGTATTTTGGTTCATTCCAGAAAGGTTCAGTAGTACGAGGAGATTGTGTTGCCCCTTCAGACACTGTTGAATTATTAATCAGAGCAGTCTCACCAGGTTCCCACCTTGTGTCACTTAAATCCTCCTTAAGTTCCCTGACACACCTTGGCTTGTCACTCCGCAGGCCATTCGAGGGAAACTGCCATAAAAAGGGCGTTTTCATGAGAGCACCAACTCCTCAGTCGACAGCAGTAAATATTAGCTAGTTGATTAGCTGAATTAAGCTAGCAGCCTAGTTGATTCCTACCTGTTAGCCAAAGTGGCTACACCCCAAATAATGTTTCACTCTACTCCTCTATTCCTTAAATTTAAAAGGGTTTTCTATAAAACAAACCCACCACCCTGGATAAATTATCTCTCGAGACCACATATATTTTGCTATCAGACTGTAAAGACTCTAAACCTTTGGTCCACAGTAAATTTGGCAGTTTAGCATGGATGCTGCCTCAATTGGCTAAATAACTGCAGTTTTTGGGACACAACAAGTTTGGGAAACATTGTTGAGCATGTTATCGCATTTAATGCAAACTTCATAACGTGTCCAATATGTTTACAGACAAATGTTAAAGATGACAAGCTGCAAATTAACCCATGCCGATTCAACGAATGCTACAATTTATCAGGATAAGTGGGTGGGCCCTTAGATCTGGTCTTGTGTCTCCTGCAGGTTCTCAACGGCACTGGGCTTTTGATAAAAGGTCAGCACTTTGGACTGTGTCATGTTGTTGAGTTGTTCTGTTTCTATAAATCAGAGTGTGTATTTGACTGACTTTACATCCCCTAAACTATTTACACACAAGCGCATATCTTTCCATGCTTTTGGTGAAGTTTGTTTCCCATCTTTAGGCTAAACTACACCAGCTCATGCTGGCTGTAACTTTATGACAAAGGTCAGGAGCAGCATTATTTGTCTAACTAAGAATGGTCCAGGTAATGGGTGTATTTGCAAAATACACAGCTACTGCACAGATGCAGTATTTATCAAATCATGGGTCTGAAATGACAGATAACACCTTTGTGCATGTGTTCAGTTCCTTCCTGTCACCTATTTGGCACATATCACAACATCCCGACTGTAATTTGGCAACCAGACAAGTACACACACATGACATCACTGATTGAAACCGTACCAGAGTCTTAAGTATCTCAGAGGGACACGGGTCACACCTTGTCTGTCCTGTCCTGTAATGAGAGAAGAGAGGGTGTCAGCCTGTACACTCAAACAAGCCCAGGCACACGTCACATCAGCACATTAACTCAGCGATTCATTGACCCGCACCCAAGTGCCCTTGTTTTCAAAGCAGCCCTCCATTCATTCACTACCGAGATGAAATGGGCTTCTCTGATTTTGGAGGGGAACAGGAGGGGGTGTTAGTGGGTGGAGGATCAGATGACCAGTCACTCCTGTTTTGCTTCAGTGAGACTATATAGGTCACACCAGCCTTTGACTAATTAAAAATTCAGGATGGGTACCTGCTCTGTTCTCCAGAGGCATGATTTTTTTTATTATAAATGAAAATAAAATCTATTAAACATCCTTTGCCACCTCAGTCTAACAGAGCAGAAAATATGATGTGTACACATAACTTGGTTAAGCTTCAAAATTACTGTTAACGTGTCTCACACACTTGCACTAAAAACACTGTGAAAAGACACATAAAAAGGTAATGATAAAGTTACCTCCCAGTTTTGGTGGTCCTCTGATGTCTTTTGTACATCAACTATTTTGTAAAAAAGAAAACAAAGAAAAATAATGATTTTAGTATATTAATTTTGTCTTAAGCCACCCACCATGAACGCTGCTAGCTTCCTTGTAATTCCTTTGAGTAGACTTCAATAATACTTCTCCAGGCTTCCTGGAGGACATTCAAAGCTCTTCTTTTGATGTTGGCTGCCTCTTGTTCATTCCCTGTAAATATGAACTGCTTCAGTAATGTTGAGGTGCAGACTCTGTCTATCCAAGGTGTGCACACTGGTGAAGTGTTTGGGATCGTGCTGAAAAATGTAGTTGCCAGTTGCCAATCGGGTGCTTTCCAGGTGTTTCACAATGTAATGGTGCTTTTTTGCATTCATAAAATCCACCATATCCCAAACACCACTAGCTAAAATGCAGTCCCAAACCGTGACACAGTCTCTACCGGGTTTTACAGTTGGTTGTAAACACTCACTGTTGTACCTCTCTCTAGATTAGACTGAGAGTGAGTGAAAAAGCAGCCAAAGTCCAAAGAAAAATTCAAAAAGATCTTCAGAAACCCAGGAGAACTATTACTCAAGAACACTTTAAAAATTACAAGGTCTGGTTCCTGGGAAGCAAACAGATAGAAAAACCTCAGCACAGTCTGTAAAATTGCTGAACTGTTTGTTTAAAGTAGTTTAAAGGGTCAAATATCCACACAACAGCTAATCTGTGGTGGTGCACTGGTTTAAGCAAATGGCTTCTATTTTTAAGGCATATGAAGTGCATGGTTGGCGGCAGTGACAGTAAAGGGAGAAATGCAAGACAAATCTCTCTGTTTCCAAATTGCTATTTTCATAATGCAGTTTTTTAAACTGTAGTTTTGCCTCTGTGCACCACCAGTGTGGATTTGAAATCAAACAATCGATTTGTGGATGACAGAGTTGGCAGAGTAAAAGAAAAAAAAAAACAGTCTTGGCTTCCCTTTTGTGATTTGCGATGGATGAAAAATGTGGCTAAATTGGGAGATATCCAAGGGTTCCTTTTGAAACTCGGCGTACATGTTTTGTTTGCACCTGGGCGGAAACAAATGTAGGTGACCTAATTAGAGCGGTGACATGCAAGCGGTTCTTTCTTTTTAAATAATTTCATGATGCAGACTAAATCCATCTGCACTTATGGCTAGTAGGGAAAAAAAGGTTTGACCATAACTAGAAGTGCATGAATCCACAGAGCTCTGTGTGCTACTGTTGCTCAGGTTTGAAAAGGTCTGTCACTGGAGTCATTTTAGCTCATCCAGGTTGTCATCTATTTGTACTGATCAAATTAGCAGAAACACAGTGACAGATATTAGCTAACAGTGATAATGCATCATCAGCTATGCAGGATCTGTGTTAGTGTGTGTGTGTTAATGATCTCCCCTGATTCGAATTGATTTCTTGAACTTGGTAGATGCAGTGGGAAGTGCAACAATCAGACTGCCCTCCAGTGGTGATAGGCAGTACTGCATGTCTACAATGTTTGATTAAGAACATTTAGAAAAAACACGACAACCACTAAAACCACCTTTCCAATCTTGTGTTGCTCCACCTTATCATACCTAAAAGATATCAGAAGCAATTTATATGAAGTGGATGGGGGAACACTGTCCTGCATTTGCAAAGTTTAGCCGGGTTATCTAAGCAAGGAACCAGTTTCCAATTATGTCACATCACCTGCCAGTAGTTCTCATGTTTTAGCTTTTTGGTTTATAACATATAGTAAGATAAATTGTTTCTTTCGGCACAGAGTTCAGAGTACCTTTCATATCCAGATAATCCCCTTTTGGCTAAGATTACATTGTTCCAGCTTGTAATTCCAGACAGGATATGTTCATTTGTGATTACTTGTCTAATGTCCTTTTGGGTTTCCCTAAATGACCCCGGCCTCTACAACCATCTGCAAAGAGAATTAAATACAAAATACCTGAAATGACATCTACCTCCACACAGGAATATCCATTAGAGTACTACAACTGCAGCAAATCTGTGAAACAAGTCCTTGGTGCTTTTTTGGTTTTTGTTTTTTTCCTGCCCTGCCTTCTCAAATTTGCGGACCTGTTATGTTGATAGATGGCGCTTTTATTTATATCTGGCGAGGCTTCTCATGAGAAACGCTCCCCCTCTCAGCTGCAGGGCTGCTGACTTGAATTGTGCCTTATTGGCCACACAGCACACAGGGAAAACAGATGGGTAATAAGGTCAGAGCAGACGTACCTCACACCAGCACAGATTGCAGACGCACCAGCTGTGCTGACTCAGGACAACATTAGACCCAAGGGAACCGGATTAAGATCTCTTTTTTTTGTACAATCGGGAAGCTGTTGCTTTCTCTGTTATTTTTTTTCTCAAGTAGAGGTTAATGCAAATGAAAATGAAAGAAATGACCATATTTTTTCAATCTGTTTTTTATTCTCGTATGCAGTCCCACATTAACGCATTATTTTCTGCAAAGGTGGAAGAATTCAGATCACGCACATCTGTCAGCTATTTTCTGCTTTTTTACTTTTGAATTCTGAGAGTCATGAAGTCTGCTTCCCCTTGAGTTATTCATCCATCTCCAATCTGACCTATAGTGACTTGTCTCTGTTATGTCTTGCAGTCTAATATCTATCCTGTCTACATCAATCTAATACCTACCTGTCCAAATTTTGGACTTGTTTCAGGGCACTGTGGCCAGTTTGCTTGAAGAAGCAGACTGACTCAGCCTAGTAAACATGCAACAAACAATACCTGGACCTACCATACCTGGGCTGTGGTGTGCTTTGTCCATAAACCTTGCCAACACTTTTAAAAGGAACCATTACACTTTCATTCCCAGCTGTTTGTTTGTTTTTAATTCTTGGACTTTTTAATGAAGCAGCTTTGGTGATGCTGCTCAATCAACCAACTGTCTGTGTTCACAGCCAAGGCTGTGTGCCTGTGATGACCAAATTAGGGATATCTACTCTCACTGACATCATACGGACCAAACATTTAAAAATTGAAAAATAAAGAGGTTCGGGCATGTTGAGCTCAATTGTTTGAAACTGTGGGCGGGTTTAATATGACCATCCGCTAGCGCACCAGTAAATGTGAGAGCAATCAGTAATTTTGTGTTTCTTTTGAGTTACTTGTGTTTTAGCTTGCAATAGAAATGACTGCAGGAAATAGCACACATTTTAGTATTCTAGCTCCCCCATTGGCATTTATTGTTTACTTCACATCATCTTTATCCCAGAGATTATTCTGTCCTAAGAAAAACTGGTTCATCACGCAGACACAGATGCACCATCCTCTATAGTGGCACTGTTTTTCTCACTATTTATTACAAATGGCCAGAGATCAGCGTGCTTACAGTTAGTATTGTGAGAATCTAGCTGAAAACACAGTTTAAGTCACTAACTTGTCTGGACTCTTGTCTTGTTGTAATGACCGAACCAGTTTGATGCCATTGATATTTGGGCCTTACACAGAAAAATTTTTTTCTGTGTGATAAACAGTTAAAGAAGATTTTTATAAAAATATTTTTAGGTGCATCCTTTTCAGCAGAAACCCTCACTGGAACTACTTTTTGTTTCTTATTGTACTTTTTTAATGCCCCATAATTCTTCACAGGATTTGTTTGTTTTAGAGAAAGTTGACTGACTACACTTGAAACTGTGTTTTCAGCTAGATTCTGTTACAAATGTGTAGCTTTATTCAGAGCTTTGGAGTTCTTCTTGTAACGGGCGGTGGAAATTGTTTCTCAATTCTGTTTAAAAAATGAAGTTTGTTATCCTAATCTAATAATCTAATCTGATTAAACACATCGGTCTCAGTGCAGTTTAGCAGAGCTGTCAGTCAGTTACCTTGGAATAGGTTACATAACTCACAATCACAATCATGCATGTATGTATTTGTATCCATTTATTTATTTGTACTTGATTTATATTGCATTGGCATATGTAGATATTTACTGCTACCAAAGAGGTTTGGTTTTTGGTGGCATTCGCGTGCATGCGTAACACTCTGCCTGTAAACAGCTCCAAAGGTTTTGGATGAATTGTGATAAAACGTAAACCTGTAGGGATTTAAAGCTATTAAAATTCGACTTGCATCCACAAACGTTCAATGTCAGTTAAATTATTTATTGATTAAAAATTTACCCAAAAAAGCCTTATAACTTAAAGTTTGGTGGGTATTGTCAACATATAGAAAGTACTGTTTAAAGATTTAAAATATCATCTCACATTTGACCTCTGACCTTTTCTTCAACGTCAATAAATTGATCTGAAGCTCAAAGTGATAATATTCCCATATAGAGCTTTTTACAGGGAATATATGGGGATTCTAAATACCACTTTACTCTGGACCTCTGATTTTCTCTTAAAGATCAAACTTTCAGAAAATGTCTTTTTATCTTTAAAACTATTTTTAAAATTCTATCGCAAATGGTATATGTCAATTCTACACATCACATTATATTTTGCATCTACATTTAACATTTGTACTGATCTCCAAACTTTTTAAAGTGCATTTAAAGACAACAAAGATAAACCAGTTTGTTTTCACTTAATTAATACATCATATGTGCATTTCAAAATCTGAATCTGTACATTTGATCTTTTGTTTTTTATTCCTACATTACTTCAACTTGAAAATGTTATTTAGACAACATATTCCTTATTTAAACACTCTTTATTTTACAGTTTTACTGATTACAGTATGTTTCAGAGGTCAATAAATTATTACACATTTTCGAACAACAGGCACCTTAACTCCTTAACTGTGGCTTATTCACGTAGATTTTTAAAAAAAATCTTACTGTTTTCCCTGTAGTAGTTTTGATTCAGAATAAGCACTGCAATAATTACAACATCTGTCACAGCTGGAAAAGAAACTCAAATCTACGCATATCTTTAAATTAACCAACATATAAACATCACAACCGTATAAGTCTGGTGAATAAAAATCTGTGTTCAGTGCATAATGTGCATGGCATCGGAGAAAAACATTCACCACCCCGTTGGAGTCTGGAGCTTTCTGCTTCAGTCCTCGGTGTCAGAGCTGTCTGCTGGGTCGGTGTTGTGAGTCAGCATGTAGTTGTCCATGTCAATGGAGGGGCAGTTGTGAAGGGAGTAACGCAGGCGCTCGGCAAGGATGGCCTGGCTCGTGTAAGGGGGCAGGCGAAGAAGGAAGAAACAGGTCTGAGCGGTTGGAAGTCCGTTGATGGGCTAAATATGAGCAGCAGAGAGAAAAAAAAAAGCAAACCTTAATAATCTTACTCTTGGTATTTGTTCATGTAACCAGCTTCGTCACCTGGTTGTGATCTCCTTACCCTGTCCACCTTGATGATCTGGAACTTCTGCGGGATATCAGTCAGGTTGGAGGGCAGCCTGGACCTGCCAGAGACGAAGCGTAGGAAAAGCACCCGCTCCTCATTCGTGAACTCCTCCAAGCTCTGCCAGAGCCAGCAAATGAGCTGGTGGCTCTCGGTGATATCGCGGTAACGCACCAGCTTCTTTAGCATCTCGACGGAGACTTCTGGCAGGCCGCAGACCAGCTGCTCGAGCTGCTGTGCCGTCAGCAGGGAGACGAGGGGCAACGGGATGATGGTAGACATGCCCTCTCTCACTGCTGCCACCTGGACATAACAGAACAAGCTCAGCTTTGATACTTCTGAGGGACGAGAACAACAAGAACAACAAACAGGGTGAGCAGCGAGCACTAATGGAAGCTGGCGGGCAGACCGGGGCACAAAAAATGAAGCAGAATTAAACTAAAATGAAACAAGCAAACACAAATAAACTGAACTGAAACAAAAATGTACTAAATAAATGAAATACAAAACTCTACTCAAAAGTTTTTGTAACATGAAACATTTACTCTTAACTATAGGCATAAAATAAGCGACCTGATCAGTATGATTGCAGGCTGCATGCTCAGATACATTTTTTTCATGTTAACACTTGACTACATTTTTGCCAGTCACAGCCAAATCATCCCACAACACTTCAAACCTGGGAATCCATCTCATGCAGTCTGTATTCCAGAGCTCTCTCCACATATTCAGTCCGGTTGCCAAAGGTCAGAGAGATGTTTTGACCTCCGGGAACTACAGGTACCAGCCTTCCATCTGCACTGTGGGCCATGAATGAATCCAGTGGGATCATCTTCAGAGGGAGATAACACAGAGGAATAATAATGGGAATAAGGTGAAGGGTTGAGAAATAAAGGACTTGGGAAAAAAAACACAAAGCTCAGGAGGAAGGCGTAAAGGAAACATTAATATTAATTCATTCTGCAATAACCCAGTTCACACAATATCTTACCACATGGAAATTGTCCTCAGTGATTTCACTGTTTTCGAGGTGAAGGATGCCTTGGAGGTTGCGGTAGGTGAGCAGGTCCACCTCCTCCAAGTCAGCTCCCCCGAGTGGCATCGAGCAAAGCTGCTTCCACACCCAAGGAGCCAGATGAAGGTCCAGAGGTTTCTTAGTGCGCATGGCCACTGCCATCAAGATACCCAAGAAGCGAAACTGGACCATGTGATCATCCGAGTGCGCCGCTGGATTAAGCAGGAACCTGTGAAGATACTCAGTTAGTACAAGAGGCTGTGTGTTCTGTTACACTTCTAAAACACTCAGAAATGTTTTTATTTTTTTTATTTTAAATGTGCACCTGTCAGTGTTACTGCCCACATCTGCAAAGCTATTGGGAGTATGAATCAGAAGATCCACCACACCAGACTCCAGCTCCTGGTGTAAACACATTACCATTTATCAGTTAAAGTAAAGAACGTTCCAGCCTGCATTATTAGCAATCGCTGATGTTAATGTGCGGCTTTCATCCCCACCTGGCACATCTCGGTGATGGTATCATCAAACACTCCGCCAGCATCGTCAGCTCCCTCTCCTACCAGCTTGACCTTCCAGGCTCGTGACGGCAGCCGCAGCTCCAGAGGATTCAGGCTCACCACTTGTTTTGCGATCTGCACGAAGATGGGTTTGCTCGAACGCCCTCTGCAGAGGAGTAAGAGTGAGGGAATATGACGTTTTAATGGGCACACAGAACAAGTAACAGGTCAAAACAACAAAGGTGCCAAACAAAAGCCCTGAAATTCCATTATTAATCCTGGCCGGCCAATTGGAAACACAGCAAGCTGTTCTGGCCAAGTCCTGTTTTTCCACCAGCTGGCTCCTGAAGACATTCACATGCTGCCAACACGCTGAATGTCATGGTCATTCTTACCTTGTGGAAAGCCGTTTTACAGTGATCTGAGGCCCATATGTTTTGCCCTGGGTCATTGTTCTGCCAATCGAGCGCACAAGAGGCAGAGTGTTGACCTTGGGTGATAGAAGGCCTCTGAGCTCCCCTCGTATAATGGCTGTTGTTCCTGAATTATAGCGCGAAGTGGACACCTGCATATAAGGTTGGAAGGGACAATAAAAAGGAACAGATGCACAATTATTGCCAGGAAGTATTTATTACTCTTTTAACACATTAAAAAAGAGCAAAAAAGGGGATTACAGGTACCGGACTTTTGGTGTCCAGGTTGAGCAGCCTCCAGGATTTGTACATGAGATCAGAAAAGTGGTAGAGTACCCTGAGGCGCATGCTGAGAACATCAGGGCTACAGTCTTTCAGAGTGGTGTACTGGGGAGGGACTGACTGTGGAAAGCCTAACTGGAAATTTCCAGAGCCACCTGGAGATAAAAGTAAAACATGCAGTACCAGGTGTGTTTCCATTCATCCATCATAGTGTGTGCAATGTAACGCCGTATGTGTCTGTACCTGAGTTCTTCATCGAGGTAGAGGGGGTGGTCCACGCCGAACTGTGGCAGCGGCCAGCAGAGATCTGCCTGATGTTTTTACCCTGGAGGGCTGCGACAAGCGTGGGCTCTTTCACTGAGTTGGTGTGCCCGAGGCCAAGCTGGAACACACGCATTAAAACACAACATGGCAAGATGTTAAAATCTGCAATGTAAGCACAGCCTGTCATTTTCAGAGCACGCCGATTACCTGTCCATTGCTGTTGCAGCCCCAGGCATAGACGTCTCCAGTGGAGGACATGGCGAGCACATGGTCAGAGCCCACAGCAATGTCTTCTATAAACAGTCCTTCCAGGGACGGCACCACCTGGGGGCAGGATTTGTTCTTTAGCATGGAGTCCGGCAGGCCAATCGCACGCTCTGAAAAAAGTAATGCAATTTTTTTTTGTAAGTTTTAGTTTCCTTGGTAGCAGGAAGTTTAAATTTTTTTTGATGTACGCTCAATCATTCAGGTAAGGAAGCATTTTCAGTCTCCCACTGAAAACATCCAGATGCACAGAATCAACTTTTGGGGATTTAGGGAAGCTTGCAAAGAATATTTCAACCAATAATGCAAACACTGTTGGGTTTACATAACATGTTTGAATTTGACAGTAAAATGTACCTTGACCAAATGTGTAGACATGTCCATCACAGGCCAAGGCCACAGAGAACTGAGTTCCACAACAGACCTTCTTAATTCTCTTATTGCAAAGTTGCTCAACTTTCTACAAACAGGAAAAAAAATAACACAAACATAAACTTTTTGTCCTTCCAGGATTCCTAAAAGTGAATCTTTGGTAGCGCTGACCTACCTGAGGGTAGTATTTTGCTGTGGAAGAACCAGTTCCCAATTTACCATGATCTCCATCTCCAAATGCCCACACAACCATGCCATCAAGAGACACCACCAAAGTGTGACTGAGACCACATGACACCTGAGAAACGTAACCAAAGTTTGATTTTTTTCAGTATAAAAATTGACATTTAAAGTCTTTTACATTCAAAGCCAATGCTGTCCATGATTTACCTGTCCAACATGATATCCCTCTAGTGCAGCCACCCTTTCAGGTAGCATTTTGTTAGATGTCGACCTTTGACCCAGACGGCCAGATTCACCACTACCGAAGGTGAACAACTTCCCATCTGCTGTAACCACAGCAGAATGCTTGAAGCCACAAGCGAGCTAACAAAGCAAAGCTGTGTTTAATTCATCTATGACAACAAATATTTGTGTTTAAATTCACTCAGTCAGTGAACTTTGAAAATATTCATTTTTTTAAAGCTACAAAGTAAGAAGCACTGCAATCAAACAGTGGCTGCATTTAATAAAATACAATAAACTCATGATTAGCTTTATTGAAAAAAACATTAAAATATCACATGACAAGTTTGGTGCAAAGACTTCCTCGATACCTGAACGACCTCTTCTCCTTGCAACGCCTCTATCTGTTTGGGTCTCCTCTGTCTTTCACTGCTGCCATGACCCAGTTTTCCAAAATCTCCGTCTCCCCAGCTGAATACCTCCCCAGTCTCAGTCAGGGCCATCGAGTGTCCGTCTGACCCACAAGATGTCGCCAGCTGTGTCACCACGTACCCTGCCCACAGACAAGTGTAAATTAGACTGATACAAATTAGAGGAAATTAACAGTTAAGCCTAATTACAAGCGAATACATCCAACTGCAGTACTACAAGGAAACTAGTTTTCCTTCCAATCTCTTGAGGACAAAAAACCCCGAACAAAAAACCAAAACACTGAGAGATTCAAAAGCAGACCAGCGCCGACTGGTTCTTACCCCCTTTGGGAATACTTTACCTTGAAAAACAGAGATAATAGTTGGAACATAGAGATCATCAGAATTCCCTTGGCCCAGTCTGCCATATTGTCCTTCTCCTACAGCCAGTACAGTCCCATTGGACTGGAGCAGAAAGGTACAGTTCTGACCACACACAACCTGAAAGACAGTTGAATCGCCCAAACAAGTGAAGTAGCATTATAAAAGAGCAGCAATCAGGAACAAAGACTGCACCCTGAGTGAAACAGTACCTGCTGTGTCTGTAACAGAGAGGGTGCCAGTGTAGGCATCATAAGATTGGTTCCCATTCCAGCCAGCTGCCCGAAACGTCCATTGCCCCACAGATACACCTCAGTCTTTCCCCCATGTTGCCAATCCTTAGAGACACAGGAGGGCACACAGCACTTTCAGTCAATCGAACAGCCTAATGTTTGTCTTTTTCGTTTCCTTCACACCTGAATTGTTTTTAAGAATGGCACAACTATTACCTCCGGTCTACTGGTGGCCCACGACATCAGCTGCTCATCCATCCTGAAACTCCACTTGCTATTGTCCTAAAGGACAAAGGAGAGCATAAAGTTGCAAGAAGTCAATACAAGAGAGACTATAATATAATAGAGACAAAGCAACAGCATCAAACAGAATGTCCCTGCTCACCAGTGCCTTGGCAATTTTATTGTCCTGCACATCCTGAAATGCTGAAACAATGAAGGCTTCAGGGAAGGCAGTGCCACTGGCTATAGCCTCAGCGCTGCGCACTGTGGTGGCGTAAGTGACTAGCCAGGTCCACTCTGGAGGGCAGGAGTGAGCATCGGGGTAAGTGTGGTGTGGCGGGTGTGGGTAACAGCACAGGTGTTTCTCCAAGTACAACCCAACTGTCAAGGAGGCCAGGCTCTGCAAGAAGGCACTGTGGACGAGCTGGTCGCCAGCTCCCACATGGGTCTGCAGAGAAGACATTCGAAGTCATGTCTCAGTTGCAGAACATGAAACAGCTCCAATATAGCTTCAACATGCAGTTTAAATAAATTACCCGCTCATAGTTGTACTGCTGCTGCAGCAGCAGGGGCAGCCTCTCCAGGAAGACAGCCAAACAAGGTGCCCGATTTAGACCCGAAACGTTTTGGCTTCTGAGGACCATACGACAGGAAGCTAGCACGTGATTTTGGTTGATCCAGTCAGGGGTGCAGCAGATCAACAAAACATCCTGGGAAATGACAGAACAGATATTTTTACCCAAGCAGTACTGAGGGAATTAAAATGATTATAGATGTTAACGTTATTATAAATATAGAAATAAATGAGATATACTAGCCACACATTAGGGCTTTGAGGGATTCATATTACCTTTGACCTTCCAAAACAGGCAGCAACCCCCATGTTTGGTATCCACGTAGTGCTGACAGCTGAACCCAAACCGGTAACAGTTTGTAGCACCGAACCATCCTGTAACAAGCAGAAAGAAACACATGGATTACAATTTTGCAGTGAATCACGGCAAGCAGTTCCTTCGTTACCACACAAAGCAGATGGACTTAATAATTAGGGATGTTGGCACTAATTTAAGGGGCAAACAGAAATAATCTTTTTTTCTGACCTGTAAGGACCAGATGTTGAGTAGACCCCCTATCCCGCCAGACACTAGAGCTAATCCACTGGAACAAAATGAAAGGGACTTCACAGCCATAATGTGGCCATGAAGTACAAATGCACACTTTGCACTATCCTGCTGTAAAGAGAAGAAGAAAGATGATTTCATAAGATAAAATTGGTTACACAAACAGGTGACTTTATGAAAGCAACGAAATAAAATTAACAGCACCAAAGAGCTTTAGCAGCAGATCCAAACTCACCTTGGTCTCAGTGTCTCTCTCCTGGCTGTTCAACATGCTGGGCAACGATACAACAGTGCCCCCCTGTGGTAGTGTCCAGACATACACAGAGCCATTCTGACAACCTCTGTCGAACCACACAGAAGGAAGACAGAAATCAATGATCAGCATGAAACCTACATGAATTTTTCTTCTTCTTCTTCTCTAAAATGTTACAAAACTGTATTAAACATACGCGGCCAGCATTAGTCTGGGATCAGGTGCTCTTCCAGGGAGTGGACACCATTCGGCAATGTTAACAGTACTGGTGTGGAAGAGATTGTGGAGGGTCACCCAGGAGCTCCCAGAGCGTCCCAGTACCTTTACTACCTCTGACCTCCCCAAACAGAGCAGCAAGTGTCCTGTGGGGTCCCACTTTAAGGAGCACACGCTGTCCTATATCGTAAAGAGCAGGGCAGATGAGCAGTCAGTAAGCATCTCATGTTAGGAAAGTGAAATCATGTGGCACAGCAAAAGAGAAAAAACATGACAGATTATTTTATATTTTTTTAAAAGAGAACCCCCCCCCCCATAAAACTGCCACAATATCGAGACCAAATTTTCTGCAGTGCTCACTAATACATCGCAGTTAGAGTGAGTGTGGATGGCAAACCTGGAAGAGAGACAGCACTACAGGCTGCTCGTTCTCATAAGTTTCTGTTGTGGACAACAGGATCTTCCCACTGGGATAGCCCGCTGCAAACGCTTTGTCCTCACTGTGCCAGGCTACACACTGGGGAGCTAGAAGACATATGAGGTTACTGCACGTCTCTGCATGATGAGAGTTTACTAAGAATATTTGATAGATATCACTCTTAAGTCTGTAAGTCTTCATAATTTATATTTGTGAATTTAGAGCAAGCAGGCAGTTAGCATAGCATTAAAGCAGGAACAGTTTAGCTGTGTCTCAGATTCAACACCTGTTAATATATTGATTCAATTTTGGTCACCAGCTTTGTTTTTAAGCAGCAACAGTTGCGTGTAAGACTCTCCTTACCCTCATTCCTGTGGCAGGCAGTGAGTTCAGTGCTCCTCACAAGCAGGTCTGTTTCCTGCATTGTGACCTGCAGCCAGCACAGTGAGCCATCCAGCCGTCCCACCAACAGGCTCTCAGCGGGTCTATTCTTACAGGCTGCAGACTGGTCAAGCACCCACAAACTGAAGGCCTGAGCCCAGCAAAGAGCAGTGATCCGAGAACCCTGGTTCTCCACGTGACAGAGCGATCCTAAAAAGCAGCAGAAACACAGTCACATGGGCTAAAGTCTGTGTTTTTGTTTGACAGGTCACAGAATAATGTACCTTGATATTGTCAGTCGTGTCATATTCATCTGCAGAAAGTGAGAATTTTCTCTACATTTTCTCTATTAATTTAATTCTTAATTTTTTATTTTTTATTATTATGATATAGTTATTTTATCCTTTTAATTTTAATATAAAATGCAGAGTACTGAAAGAAAGAGTTCTTCATTAATCTGACATTATTACAGAACATAAATATAAATTTTACGTTTTTATTATTAGCTGCAAGTAACTGTAAAATCTGAAAAACAAAAGACTTGTAGGAACTACCTCTAATGTTCATGATGTTGATGTGTTTGTTCTCGGGGGCAGCCAAAAAGTTCCCCCCTGTACTCCAGTACACAGGAGACATGAGATGACATCTGCCAGCCCTCTCACTGCTTGATCGGTCTGTCTTACTGCAAGTATCAACGGGAAAAAGGACACGTTACAGCAACACCAGTCCATTCAGTATAATTAAAACTTTATGAGCAAGTATATTAGACTTTGAAATGTAAATTAAGGCTTTGTTAGATTTGGTAGTTAAAATGAGAAATCTGTGTATAAAATGCAAAACTACAAAAAAGTATAACCTGGTAATACAGGAGAAGGTGGTCTGTAGCTCCACGGTGTTGTGGCTAATGCTCCATAGCTGTACCACTTTGTCCTGAGAACATGTAGCCAACAAACTCTGCTCACTGCTCCAGGAACAGCTGGCCACCTAAACAGAAGAGAAACAGTGTAAATGTACGTTTAATTTACATCCACTCATCCATCTATCTTCTTAACTGCTTATCTAATTCAGGGCCACAAGAGGATCGACTCTATCCCTGCTATCACAGGGCGAGAGGCAGGTTCATCACAGGGTTAACACACAGAGACAGAATTACTAATCAACCACTGAGCATGTCTTTGATGTGGGTACCTGGAAGTGAACCCACACAGGCAGAGGGAGAACATGCAAACTCATTTTACTATATACTTCACATTTACCTGGGAAATGCAAGATCCCAAGCAGTGTAAGGTATTATAAAGTCATAGTTACAGCTGTGAGTGTAATCATTTATATTCTAAGTGGTGGTTTTTTTTTTTTAGCAACAGGCCTATGGTAATAGAGAAGATTAAAACTCAATCTTTCCAGCAAAACAAACCACAAAACACATCTTACACAACACACAAAAAACAACAACAACAAAAAAAGGATGCACATATGACTCACCTTGTTATAATGTCCTTCCAGTCTCTTAAGGGGGCATTTCCGCAGGTCACCAGCCAAGTCGCTGTATGTTTGAGGTCGATGAGAACTGTCCCTTCCTGTGGCAGCCAAAGCCTGCACCAGCTGTTGTGCTGCCCACTGGCGGTGTTTACTGGTTAGCCGAGCAGAGAGGACACATGCTGCCAATGCATTTGCCAGCTCCAGAGGGCCAACTTTGGCACTGAGGTGTGGCAAAGAGGAGGGAGTCAAAGAGGAAGAGCCCCCCTGGTTTCCTGCATCTGAGCCAGAGGAGAGCTATTTTAGTAACAGTGCATTAAATCATTACACGCAGTGCATCCAGTACAACAAACAGGCTCTCTCTCACCATTAGTCTCGTGTTCAGCTTTGTCTGGGGTGTAACAGTGATGGCTCTTTTCAGTGAGCAGGGACACCAGACTTTGTGTGACCAGGAACGTTGGCAGCGTCTGGTCATGATAGTCCCTCTGCTGCTGGGCTCCCGGGTTTGCAGCTGTTAAGCTGGCATTCAGGCATGCTCTTTGCTGTGGGTCACTGATGGCTCCAATATTAACCCCTGTAGCTGCTGCCATCAGGTCCTAACAGAAATAACGTTAAACATACGTTCACATTTTTAGAATTACTTGAAGTTCAGGCAAACCATATTAATAAACAAATATTGTTTTGATGTTTGTGTTCAGTCAAACAAGAGTAAAGTGTTGTAGTTATGAAATAAAAAAATAGGATTAAGTTTATTAGCATTTGTATTTGTTTTCCGTTTTTTGGTGACTCATGCAAAATACTGGGACACTAATTTTTTACTTTTCTCGTATAACTTGAGTTATCTTTATCTATAGACAACACTCAGCTAGATCATCAATAAAGATTTAAAGAGGACATCCTTTACTGGATGTCCATGGAGGCTATAATTACTTAAACCTTCTACACACCAAAATTGCACATAAGACTCAACTGAACCTGATTTTAAACAAGATCACATGACTTTATCAAGCTTTTAGAACTCAGAAACCTGAATTATCTATAATCAGCAGACTGACAGGAGAAAACTAACCTGAGTGCATATCTCCACCAGCTCTCTGTAAGCAGTAGGACTGTGGGACACCACGCTGCCAATGGCTGAGGTAAGAAAAGTGAGGCAGGTGGAGTTGCTGCCATCTGTCGCCAGCCCTCTCATACTGGACCGACCGTCCACCCAGGTGTGAGCCCTGCCACCTGCCGCTAAAGTCATCAAACGCACCAGAATACGGATGTCTGCCAGACCCAAGGACTCAAGTCCATTAGACTGGCTACTCACTGATGCACTGAAGATGACAATAGGAAAGGACTCTTGAAACTACTCAGCAAAAGAATAAATTTTAAAAAAGAATACAGAAAATGTTGTTGATTTTATAATCATACTAACCTTGAGGCAGTCTGGGACAGCGCTCTCATCACGATGCTGTAAGCAAGCAGAATCTGGGCTGTGGATGTGACTCTCCTTAATGCTTTCAGTCTATCATGAGAGTCCCTCAGTGATACTGCCTGCTGTCCGAGGCTCAAAGAGGTCTTCTGCTCGACAAGGGCATTCCCTATTGGGAAGAAATACGTAAAAACATTTTAATTAAAAGGAAAAACATGATTTTGAATGGAACGGTAAAACCTAAGAACACTTATGTAGTGTGGGTGTGCAAGATATTCACAATCCTAGATCCAAACAGACAGCTGGAAGTACTGTTTGTGTTTCAGATGTCGCGCTATGATAAGTGAGCGATGAATCACCACCCAGCAGTGAATAAAACTAGGTTTTGATCCTGGGGTCTTGCTGCCAACATGCACAGAAGGAATGTGGGCGTGTGTTACAAGTCGAAAAACTTAGCAAACCATTCACCAAAATATAAAAAACAGTGGACAGTAAGCTTCTGAGTCTTTATGGCTTGATTCTTTGTGAATGCCTGGCAGTTTATGTACAAGTCTGCAGACACATTTTTGTTTTTTATCATTTTGTTTTTCAGTTCTGTACCTGTTAAAAGACATCATTTTATGCATCAAGGTTCTGTAATTCTGTTTTAACTTAAAAAACTACAGCACTTGGTTCTTTGTATAACAAAACAAAATGAAATAATACCTTTGGGAACAGGTGCTCTTGAAGGACAAGCTGAACTGTAAACTAGCGCTCCAAGTGGATCTGGCTCTGTAAAGGCAATGGGGTCTGGTACCAACTTCTTCTCAGTCAAACCGAGTGGTCTGAGCAGGAGCCCAAAATCTTCCAGTCCTGTCAGTTTCTCTGTGTCATACTCATCTTGGTGGCTCATCTCCCAGTCATCTACACAAGCAGAAGGGCCATTCATATTGTATATTCATTATAAAGTCAAAGATAATTGTTCTGTTGTACCTCACGCTAGATAAAAAATACCTTCCATACCATCAGATGTGCTGTCCATCTGGCCAATTAAATCTGATGTCAGGCCTTTAACCCTAAAGCAAAAAGTAGGACACAACAATGATGAAAAGTGAGAAAAAGAGTAAATCCAAAATACATGTGGAGCATGTTCCATGAGTCTACCATTTCCCATCTGTACATTATCTCCTGTACCTTTCATATTTGGAGTTTGGATTGCTTGGATTTGCAGCCAGGTACTTTTCCCTGCAGGTGCTGCAGAGGAGGTAGAAGGGGAAGTTGGAGCCACATTCCCCTTTGAACCAAACATCCACGTAGGCCCCAGTGCTGTCATAGCCCTTACGTGCAGCACTCTGCCCACAGCCTGGGTGTCGTCGCTTTATGTGATTGTTAAACTGCAAGGTGAGGGTGTTGCACAGCTCACATTTAACCATCTGACTGTGTTCCTCTCCAGCCTAAAAGGGGCATAGTAAAATGCATGTAAGGACAGTAAGAGAAGAGCCTAAAAAGTTATGCATGTGGACTTGGACTGTCAAAAAGCATTAAAGTCAAATCTTTGTTTAACTGGACTAACTGCATATCAATTCAGTCACTTATATTTATTAAAGTCTTTAAAGAGACTGAGATAGATTAAAATGATATTTTTTCATGCACATTAAGTGCTTATGTGTCACCTCCACTATCTGCAGTGTGTCTCTCTCCAAGCTGAAGAATGAAGGGGTGAGGAGGTCCTCGTAACTTTCTTCATGGTATGGATCATCCATGTAGCCAAGCTCTGACTCTTCCTCAGCAGAGTAAGGGTGAAACTCTACCTGCTCCGGCCAATCACTGACAGCTGTGTGCTGTTGATACAACTGGGGGAGGGGGCTGGGTGATGGCAAGTCTGAAAATAAAAAGTTTTGTTAGAATTGAAAATACAATATATTAAAAGGAACTGTTGTCCGCAGCTGATCTTTGAACATAGTTTAAATGTTTTGCATTTCATTTTGATTTTCCTCTGTGTCTGACCTGCCCTTCGGAACGAGGTCCTCTGAGTGGGGCCTGAGCGTCGCCGCCGGGCCGGAGGAGGTCTGTTCCTAGTGAGGTGGACATCCAAGAAGTTCTCCCTTTCAATCCAGTCGAGCCCGGGCAACAGGCTGTAAATGAAATAACTGAGGCTGTCAGTGTACTCATTAAATGTACTGAATGTACTGAGTGTATGTTCATTGGATCCCTCACCTTTCAGTGGTGTGACTGGTGGGGCGCTCGGGGCACTGAACTGTCTCTGGCCCATCTGGGGACGGAGTCTCAGGAGCCCCCTCTGGTCTTGGTGACTCAGCTACTTGCTGCTCCTCAGTCAGAGGGTGCTCTAGCATCCAGCTGGCCAACACCTCAATGGTTTGTGAGTCCAAGTCACCTGCTACATCTGGGGGAACCACAGGGAAGTTGAACTGTCAGTTCAAAAGGAAAAGATGCATCGCAGAGTGCTGCATTGCTAATTCATGTCAGATATCACCATGCGACCACTACTGTTTATAGTCTGAGATCACCAGGCACATCTGACACACGCAAGTGTGACAAGAGAGTGAAATCTGTGATATAAAGGGTGAAGGTCTAAAATTTAGATGAAAAAAAAGGTGGTGCCAAAAATGTGACAATATTCGTATACTTTAAGTTGCTTACATGCTCATAATGTATGTGTACCATATGAGAACAAAATATTGTGAATTGGTCCATTTTTATGAAAGCAAATCTTCTGTGAAGATGAGATTTTTATGAAATACTGCAAATTAAAGAAAGTGAACTGTGCAAAAACTTTTCCACAAGTGGTGAAGAGAATCTTAAACCGATCAGTAAATTGTAATGCTAAGGTGGGGAGCCACTGAGGTGTGGATTTTTCACAAAAACCCAGTTGAAAAACTGGAAAGTCTCAGTTGATGTCCACCAATGAACAGCAACACGAAAATCCCAAAACTAGAAAACTGAACTTCTTATCAAAGAAAAAAGAATTTTCTCAATCAAAACGACACTTATCCTATTTTAGATACTACAGGAAGGTTGAAACATGCAGTAAAAGGACAGCTATTAAGAAGATAAAGCACATGAAGCAAAAATGTTGTGGCATCAGACACACTACACAAAGCAGTACCTGCTGCCTCCATGGCCCAGTAGATATGTCTCATAGAGAATCCCATTTCTAGCAACCGACTGGTGACAAACATTTGTGTCCGTTCTGGTGATTGAGGAGATAAGAAAAAGTGCACAAAAGAACAGAAAACAAAAACAAGCCCACAGCTCCATTTCGGGAAGTATATGTGTAATTTAGCAATTGTTTTTATTTGTTTATGCTGCCTCTTACAAGTTTAGATTATGAAAGGCCTCCTCATCTTATGTAAAGAACTCCACTTTCTTGCAGGCTTGTAAAAATAAATGATTAAAGTTGCAAGTCAACTAGCCCTTTAATCCAACTCTATCCCATGATATGAAACACAGAGGAGACCTTTAGTCTAAAGGACCTAGCTCAGAATGCCACCAACATAAATGACAATGAAAAACAAAGGTGCCATTCAAGCATGTGAGTGCATGCATTTGATAGTATTAATATCTGACTAACAGCAGAGCAAAACACATGCTGTTTTGAGCAGCAAGTCTGCTGTGACCAAAGGCTAAACATTTATAACCATGCATAAGACAGACGATTCCAACTCAGTTACTACTGATCTACTGTGTTCCTTTGAATAAACCTCTGAGACACTAAGACATTTTCTTTTACACACTCCATTATTGATCAGAATCCTTAAAATGTGATCTTTTTCTTAAATTAGATGACTTTTTTTCTCGTGGGTTTTTGTCTCTGTGCTCATTCTTACCCAGGCTGCTTCTGGCCTGTGTGCTGCAGGGACCGGGTTCCATGAAGCTAGTCTGCTGTTCTGTGAAGGCATCACAAGAAGCAGAGCTGGCAAGGCTGAAGCAAGGGTGCAACACAGGGGGAGTGCTAACCAGTCCCGTAAGCGTAGGGAACCGAGTTAGCACCATGTGCCTAGAGGAAGTGAGGATACAGCATGTAGAGTAATGACAAAGCAGAAGCAGCGCTGCACCAGTAGGGTTACATTTTCAATAGACATTTAACATATTAAGTAAATGAAAGGATCAGTTGAGCTTTATTCATTCTGATTCACTGCTATATATATGAAAGTCACAGTAAAACTAATTATGTATTCATCTATATTAACCTATATCATTCTGAAGTCTTTGGTCAAAATCTTCTCCTTCTTCTTGTTAAAACAAGCAGAAGTGAGGGCTTTAAATGTTATCTGCAGTTTTAACACATGTGACTAGAGCTGTGTTTCTGTTTGCTTCTTGAAAGCAGACGTAACACTGACACTACGGTCAGCTGGTTGAGTTAGAAGAAGAACAAGCAGGCAGAGCTGCAGCCTTGGTTAAAGAGAGTGCAGGCAAAATCTCTCACTCAGTTTTCCATACACATCCTAACTCACCCATTCCCTGGACTTCAGAATAGCTGTTGCTGCCAAAAGACACAGGTCTGCAGCAATCAGCAACAACATGAGGACTGACAATAAGACTAATTATTGTGATATTTGTCAGAGAAGTTACCAGACCTGGTGTTTCATGTGGATTACACAATCACTTTAAATCAAGTTAAAATTAGGGATGGGTACCGGTATCCGGTGCCATTATGGCACCAGTTCTGACATAAACGATAGTAACCAGACCGAAAAGCAGTGCACATTTCGGTGCTTTATTTCAGTGCTTTTTTTCCTGAGATGTCACACACTTTGGATTCTAGCCAATCATTTTACCTTTGCAAGCATAGTAGGCGGGCCCAGGTACGCATGTTCTTTTAGAGCAGAGCTACAGATTAAAAATGCCCAAGGCGAAGCGGTCAAAAGTCTGGCTGTACTTCACAGCAAAAGATGCAAACTCAGCAGCCTGCAACAAGTGCTTTAAGGTGATACTGTGCAAAGGAGGTAACACCTCGAATCTGATGAAACACCTGGCGACGTATAGCATTTTGTTAAAAGCCGAGAAATGCACCGTATTTGATAGCTTGCTGCGAGACCTCACACCGTGCACATCTACTGCGGGTGTGGTGCCTGTTATCGGACCCGGAGCAACATCCCCCAAAAACCCGAAGAGGAGAGTCCTGGCCCCTAGCCCTGCCAGTGTAGCAGAAATGATGACAGATGATGATGGCAGCAGCAGCCATTCTTCTCTGCGTGAGTAGCTTAATGTTGTTCGTGTGTAATTTACGTTGAGTAGGCTAACCACGTTATTACATTAATGCATGTAAGGTGAACTAGCAAACGCCTTCGTAGTTACACGCGGCTGTCTTCTTGTTTGATGGCAGATACTCCCTTCACCCTGGCCAAAAAGGCTAAAATGACCAAAGAAAAAGTGGAAAACAGCTAAACATGAGAAGTTTTTGGATAAAGTTTGTGTTTTTTCCATTGTTTAAGCACTGCTTCCAGCCAAGAGTGATGCCATATATGCCCTATAGCTGCAGAAAAGGCTAACATTGTTATCTTTTTACAAAAATACAGCTGAACATGGTAGGTTTTTGGACAAAGTTTGTGTTCTCCATTCTTTAAGCACCGGCACCGTTTCAAAAGTACCGGTTTGGTACTGGTATCGGATAAAACCTAAACGATACCCATCCCTAGTTAAAATAACATATTTGTCACAATTTATACTCACTGGAGGAGGCTGATGGGAAGGAAAGGGTTAAAATTATCAAGGCTGTCAGCCTGAAGATTTATTGGAAGAGAGGATGCCAAATCTGTGTTAGAGGATGAGGCAGAGGCTCTGTTTGACTGGCCAAAGACAGCAGTGCCTTCGGAGCCCACGCTGTACAAGGACACAGAGCTCGAGGACTTAGAGATGGGCTGAGAAGACAAGTGGTGGCCTGATTCTGCAGGAAAAGAAACCGTGAAGGTTTTTATGACTCCAAGTTTCTTACTATACAAATGTTTCTATTTATTTATTTTTTCAAATTAGTGGTGACAAGCACGGGTAAACTTCAAGTCTAACAGTAGAACCGGGTCAAGTTCATCATAAGAAAAATTCAAAGTTAAGATACAAATATATATTAGGTCTGAACAGTGATCATTAACATACTACAATAGTTTTTTACCTTGTAGCTATAGTCTGTTTAACATAGTAACTATGGTCTTTTATTAAGGCTTAATGATTAAATATTTATAGCATGTAGGTTTTGCATTATATATTTTCTATGAAGTGTTTTCTGTCTGGTGAATATAAACATTGACATACCCTTGTTGTCTTTGTCCTCCTGCAGTCCTTTAACAGCTCCCTTGTATATCATGACTTGAACTCTCTCCAAATCAGCAAGAGACACAGTCTGTTTGATGGGGCAGTGTCTGACTGCCCACTTCACCATGCTCTGCACCACATACTGCAGCACCGATCTCAGCTCAGCACTTTCATCCCACTGTTTACTGCCGGCTTTAGCTTGGTCACAGTTTGGACTGGACAGGGAACTCCCCGAGGAGTTGGGGGGCTCATGTTTTGGCACTAGAAGCAGATCTGACAGTTTCTCACAGCTAAAAATGACAGTCAGGGATTTCAAACCTCCAGTGAGAAGGTATGACACTCTGAGTGCCCTAAGTTCAAGTGCAAAGGCATCCATTCTGGAAGTCTGGAATGTCTGCAGAGGCTGAGCTTGAGAGGTCAACTCCTGCAGGTCAGTGATCTTTGCTGCATCTTTGGTTGAGGATGGTGACGAGACACTCTCATCTTTTTGCTCCTTTTTCCTTTCATTTTCTGTCAGCCACGTGACATCATCTTGTATGTCTTTATCCAGGTATTCTTTGATGTTCTCCCCAGAGTACTTCCTTCTCGGGGGCACGTGAGCACCTAGCCAACCCTGTTCCTCCAGCAGCCCCATCAAATAAATCAGATCTAACAACACTGTTGGTTTGAGGCCTCCCAGGCGGGTGACATCACAGCAGGATATGTCACAGGGATCCAGTGAGATGATCGGCGTGTCGCTGGGTGACCAAGAATTCATGGAGCTTAGTTATTGGGAAGGATGGGAAGAACCCACAGATACAGCATGGAGTGATACCAGGACGGATTCAACAGGGATTAATGGATTTAAGAATGAAGAGGAAGAAGCAAGAAAAAAAAAAAAGTAAGATCAGCAGGATAAATGATGAAAATAAAGTAAAAATGTTAGACAGACTGTAGAGAGAGTGAAAAACAAACTAACAGAAAGGGAAAGAGTAGAATCATACACATGCTGAAAGGACCAAGACAAGAAAATATAAGAATCATTTCATGGAGGTTAATGAGAATCGTCATTTACGAAAAAGAGAAATAAATTCATCAGAAGTAAGTGGGAATATGATCTCATTTTGTAATACCTGACAGAGAGGTCTGCTTCTTCCCACTGTAGCTTGGCGAGAGAGCTTCCTTCCTTTAGAATGCCGAGAAGAATAGCTCGACGCCCGCTGGGTTTGTGCAGGCAGAGGCCTCCAGCACGGAGACCGCCATCGACTCCTCCAATCAGAGCAAATACCGGCCACACTTCAGTGCAAAGAGCAGCCAGCTTGGCCTCAGACAGACACCGACAGTGTGACAGCACGTCCTTTGTGTGATCACCAGTCAGGTCCTTGTCGTTCTCTTCCTTCTCATTGTGTGACGCACTGAGGCCTGCAGAGGAACATAAGACACTGACAGTAAAACAAAGCGTAACATCCATTTGGCAAACAAGTGCCACACACTCCTGGTATCCCACTGCAAGTTGATCATGAATCCTTAAACCTAAATAAAATCCTAAACAAGTGACATGGACTTCAAGTGAATATTGATAATAAGGACAAAAAAGTTACAAATAAAGCATAAATATAAGGGGTTAGTATTATTTTGAAATAAATAAATAGACCAGTGTGGGGAAAGCAGCTTGTTTAAAGATTAATTAATACTGCAGTTGGTGTACATCACTACATTTGTATACAGATTCAGTGGTCCCTTGCTATAATGCGGTTCACCTTTTGCGGCCTCGCTGTTTCTCGGATTTTTTTGTATGGACTTTTCCATGGTTATTTTTTATTTTTTGGGGTTTTTCCAGCGCACTGTGTTCTGCGTCTTGATTGATTGACAATGGTCTACAGCCAATCTCGTGCTGTGTCTCTTGTACAGTACAGAATGCGTTCAACTTGTCAAATTTACAATCTTCGATTGCTAGCAGTGTGACTCTGAAGTGCTGTACTGTATGTTTGTAAGTTTTCTACCCAACAAACACAACAATGTCCACGAAATGTTTTGTCCCTGCGGGTTCCTTTGGTTTCATTCTATAATACTGGACTTATTTTTCTACGGTTTGAACTTTGAGACTGTTTAAACAAGAGAGAAAAGTGTGAACATATTCATGCCTGTCTGAGAAAAGTGTATAAAGTGTGTAGTGAGGGGTTTTACAGCCTTAAAACATCTATAATAATTGTAAAAAAATAAAGTTGGCTACTTCGTGGATTTCACCTATCGCGCATTATTTTTGGAACGTTACTCCCGCGATAAGGGACCACTGTAATATCTGAATTAATGCCCATCAGTCTTTCTCCTTACAGATAAATACAGACAGATGAATAGAGTTTTCTATAATAGCAAAGTGTTACTTAACTTTTTAAAGAAAACCTAAGTTAGGTGTGTTTAAAAGCGAGCAAGTTAAACATGTGACCGCTGGGCACGCTGTCTTCTCCCCACTGTCCTATCATAATAAAAGATTAAAAACCTAAAAGAAAACAGAGGCAGAATCACTATTTAAGGGGGTAAATGACCTGTACTGAAGTTTCCTGAGTTATCCTCTCTCAGCAGGGGACCAATGAGCTCCAGGTGGGTATGAATATACTGGTTTATGTGCGGGGACCACTGGTCACACTGGTGGAGCCGACGCAGCAGATGCACTGTTGACTCGAGTAGCACAGTAGCCCGGGGGCTGCAGAGAGGGTCTCCAGGAAGCAGACTGCTGGGCATGCCTCTCATCTGGAGATCACTCAGAGCCACCTGTGACGAGTACAGAATTTCACGTGTTTGGGGGGTTTTGCAGTACAAAATATTTTTGAAACATATTGTGCAGTATGTGAAACAACACAAGATTTTTCCATGTATAGCCCAGTGCAGCAATTATCCAGTAATATGATGTTAGGGCAAAGCCTGTATGCGTAGCTGCTTGTGTTTCCAGATATTTAACGTTGCCCATGCTTATTATAAATCTGATTCAAATAAATAATAAATCTAATAAATCTGTGCAGTACACCGAGTACCTTCTCTCCAGGGTTACTGCTGTAGAATAACACACAAGGATATAGTTCATTAGCGACCACACTTTCAAATGCCAACTTTGGCTCCTAAAAGAAAAAGAAAACAGGCAGACAAAGATTAAACAAGAGCACAGGACTCAATCTGAGGAATACTGACAGTAAATATTTGACCAAACCTTGTCATTCTTAGCAAATGATACAGTATGAGCCTCCATGTCCAGGATGCAGGTGATGGTGTCACCCTGTGTAAAGGAGGGAAGTGTGCGCACCAGTTCCCCTCCATGGTAAAGGTTGCCACTATAAGCACGATACAGCCACATATCTGTAGTTGTATGGTGGTTGTGATCTCTAACTGGCCAGCGAGAAACACCAACACACGTTCCCTCGTTGCCTCTATTCTCTTTGGTAATGTAGAACTGTGGAGAGAAGCGGCATAGTGTGGTAAATTCTAATTTATAAACTACAATTAATATAACAAACTTTGAACTGTGTAATTGTGGTCCATGTACAGAGTAAACTCACCTTCCATATAAAACAGCCAGAGTTAATGGCAGTGGTTGCCAAACCGTAGCCTTTCCCTCCAGAACCATGTGAGAGGATGTTCCCGCTCTCCAGAGAACAGCACATTAGTTTGTGTGGGTCAAAGGAAAAATCTCCAATGGGAATACATTCATCATTGCTGCCAGGATTCTACGAAACAATGGATTTGATACATAATTAAACATTTGATAAAATATTAAACATGTATGTTATGTATTAAACACTTAATTTATATATTAATGTTGTTTTCTTTGTTCTTCTTAATTGCACTTACAGAAGTTTGTTGTGGAGTAAAAAAAAATCATTTTGGGATCAACTTGAAATACAGGCAGATGTGAAATGTAAAAGTAAGATCAGAGGTCAAATCTTTTTGTTGTGGTGCAAACTACAATGTGGTATTTGGAAACCACATACTCCAGTATCATTTCCTAAACATTGCCAGTACAAAGAGAGGCAGTAAAATCTGACGGATAGTCTTAAAGATCCACAGACTTTAAAGACAGACCTTGAAGAAGAGGTCAGAGGTCCAAATTAATGTTTATATATAACGTTACATAGCATTATTATAACTTTGACCTTCGGATTAAGCCACTGACCTCAACAAGGAGAGCGCAGAAGTCAAATGCGACATGATATTTTAAATCTTTAAACAGTACTTTCTGTATGTTGACAATACACATCACACTTGGAAGAATGGAAGTTTTAAGGCTTTTTAAAAAACGTTTCTACCAAGAGGTGAAGTTTCAATGGACTGTTAACATGACCCCTCTACACCCCTGCAGCTTTATCAGAATGAATTCCAAAGTTTTCGAGCTATTGTGTTCATAGAGTGACACGCACAGGCGCAAACTCTACTAAAAACATAACCTCCTCTGCAAAAGTAATCTTAAGCAAATATTGCAAAATAATGTGTGTCAATGAAAAGATGTTAACGATGAAGTGTTTCTGCATACAGAGGGTGGTAACTGCTGTGGACAACACACTAAGACAAATCAGAAATCTCACATTAATTCTAAAAAAATAAAATAAAATAGAATTTTGAAAAAAAAAATAGAAGTACATGACTGAAAGTTAAACTGAAAATAAACAAAGACAGGAAAATCCCATTTTCATGAAATAATAAATACAATAATAAAACATTATAGAGTTTAGTTTTATTTGAATTATTAAAATTCATTTCACAATCCTGATGTAATAATTTTGATAATTAATCCTACTTGTACATTTCTATCCTCTGACACTTTTGATCTCAGCCTACCACAGAGAACAGGCCCATCTGTTCCATCGAGTGGCCCCACTGTTTTCAGTTTCATTGCTGCCAGGAAAGCATTTCATTTTGCCGTAAACGGCATTTCCTCGTGGATTACTGCTATCCTTGGCTATTTTCAACAGAGAAAAAGTGAAGGCACTTTTTGACATTTTTATGTGGCTTTTGTTTGGCTGGATGAAAAATTTAATAGACTGCAAAAATACTCAAATGTGATCTAATGTTTTAAATACAAAGATGAGGATTGTTTATGCAACAGACATGATTTCTTTTCTGCAAATCAAGACAGTATAAAACACGAGCAAATAAAAACACACAAGTTTAAGGGTGTGTAGTATTATTTTGTGTAACCGTTTCTCTCAAAAGGTTATCAGTCTACAGTGCAGGGAAAGGACAGTTAAAAAAAACAAAAAATGACTCCTATCACTTCAGATCACAGTAAAAACACAAATAATAAAACATAAGTGAGACATACAGAGAAGTGCACATGCTTAAGATGAGCCGATAAGAAGCTGCTGCTTTATTAATATGTAATGCAGTACATGGTGTTCATAATGTCTTACCCCTTTGTCTTTTTCAGGCATTTCTTCATGGTTGCTCTGACTTAGAGGCTCCTCCCACATATAAACAGACAAGAGCTGAAAGAGTTGTTTAACAATCTACAAGAAAACAGGGAAAAATACAAGTGGGTAATCCTGCATTCATCACCTTTAACATGTCATGCCAACTTGGTACTGTTCAGAACACTCAAGTATTCTTGACCTATTTTGTTCAATTGTTGCATTTACTATATTTACATGTTTACATCAGACCTGTTCAATGTGAACGGGCTCAGAACAAGCAGGTAACAGTCGTTCTAAAACGTGGAAGGTCAGAAGCTTAGTGCGGAGGTTCTGGAAGCGTGGAGATCCTGAAGAGTAGAGTTTTGTGATATTAATTTTAAAAGCAAAGTGCAGTCTTAACAGTATTAACACAGATTTTTTTGTTTGTTTTTTTAAATATGCCTTACCTAAAGAGCACTTGTGTGAAATAATGGCCATGAGTGGATCGATCCATCTTATAAATGTAGAAAGTCTTTTCATTACTCTTAATGACAGTACACGCCTCAGAAACACCAAGAAATCTGCAAGCTGGGATTCAACTACTTTGCTGTTTTCTGCTCCTAAAACAACATAAAGAGAAGGAAGAACATGCTCAGAGGGGTGACTTGATTTAATGGTTTTACAAATGCCATATCCACCCTTTATTATTTCTAAATTTGCCCCACCGACTAGATTTGTGTAGGACTCCACATCGGTTTTCTCGGCTGTTCCCATCTCTGCTATCTGTTGCTGGTGGAAATTGTACAAGATGTTCTGGAGCTGCTCACACATCACCTCCATAAGGGCCTGGGATACATCGATAGGCAGCAAATCCTCACACGAGCTATAAGCACAGGTTAAATTTTTATGAAAATTTTAGACAAGGGTAAAGAAAAGAAAATAATTAGTAATTTATATATACTTTGTTTATTTATTTATTTATGTTTTTATAACCTCTTCATTCTCACCTTGCAGCTACAGTCAATATCTGAAGCAGGCGGGCACAAGCGAGCCTCACGGCTCCACCCAATAGCATAGATCCAGACGCTGTAGCTGCAAACCAGCCCTGGTTGATCAGCACACAGCTGTTGTTGGTCAGCGTGGAAAGAATTTCCAGGATGCCACATTTGATGACTAGCACCAGATCCACAGGCTGGTAACGGAAATTCAGTGCAAACATTGTGGCAAGAAGAAGGTGCTGGCAAGAACCTGAGTGTGACAGAGACAATATGTTAAATATAAATATCAAATATATATTAAAACCTAAACACTGCAACACTGTGTAAGAAAAAACCTACCTGGATGTTTTCTTTCAAACAGGACTCTCTGTTTAAGAACACGCACCACCTGCTGGTAGAAGGTGTGGGCTGCAGACTGTAAGTCTCTCTGTGTATCCAAAGAAGCTGAATGTGTGCCACACTGCATTGAGAAAAGAGGGGGGAAAAAGACAGCCAAATGAAGCATGGTTACAATTTTCAGTGTCTTTCTCTTCTCCATCCAGATTAGAAAGCATATTCATTACTTCTAAACGTCTTTCCATATAGCTATAAGATGTACCATGTAGTGCTGAGTCTCATAATTAGCAGAGTGGGAGCCAATGATTTGTGTTCCTAAGGCAAAGCATCCAGACAGGAACTGCAGCTGCACAGACTGCAGCAAAGCAGGAAACTGGTTGGATGCTGTGGATTCACAGCTCTTTTCTTCCATCTTAGACAGAAAGGCTGACATCTGACACAAGGCCTCCAGCCGCATCTGATCAAAACAGACAGAGTTTGTAGATCATAAGAGACTTTCAAGTTCCTTACAGAACACCATTTCGGGCCCACAACAAACAGCATCAATTAATAATTTGTCATATAAAAGAAAGATTTGAATTACCTCAGCCCGCTGTTGCTGCTGCATAATGGCAAAAGTAATAGACTTTGGATCTGCCTGACTACAACTCTGACCAGGGGAAAACACCGTTGAGGAGGGCGATAAATGGGGCAGGCTTCCATAGACAAAATGAAACATCTGGTTAAGAATAGGCAAAGTGTTGTTGCTGTAGTGGGACATGGTGCTGGATGGGCTGATGCACTGTCGCAGGCGATCCCAAGCATCTTTCATTATCCCCAAAGAACACAGAGGTAAACCTAGAGCAAAGAGAGGCTCTTGTATGAAGGACTATAAAACATCTCATTCATTCTCTTAACATCTTTTTCTGGATATTATCTTGACTTGACAGGCAACAAGCTATTAAATTATTCAATATTATTAGATTATGCAGAACAGTTAAAACAGTCAGGCTGTCATATTGATCAAAATGTTTTGCCTAATGTGATCAGTCTTTATTTATTCTGCCTGCTACAAATTCTTATGTTATTTTTAAAGAAAATGATAAAATACAAATCTCCAAGTCCCATTTTGTGCAAAAGAGCACTTGGGTCTTGTTTCCCAAGGGTTACCTGACAATAATTTACCTGAAAACCCAGACTTGAGCTGTCTGGGTTTGTGTTTTTAGTAGAACAATCAGTGTCTATACAATCTCTTAACGACAGCGTACAAAAGAACTGCCTGAAAATGTAGGTTATAACATAATCAGTAGATGATCTGAACTTTCCACCTACCCATTTTATTCCTTGCAGATCCAGAGGTGTTTTTGGACTGATCAGACTAAATGAGACATAAGAGCAGTACATTAATACTGATGAAGAGCTGTAAAGCCAAATTCTGTTAGAAGATTTTGATAGTACAATATTGACCTGTTTTCTTCCACTGACAGTGACTGTAAGGGATTCTGCCGACAATTTCCTGAAAGATGTTGTGGACAGTTAGTGCAAAAACTGCTAACACAGAACACAAATACACTAAAACAAACACACACAGCATACCACAGTCTTTACCTCCCTCCAGTGTTCACAGCCTGAACGTTCTCCCTTTCGCTGGGTTCCACCCAAGCAGGCCTGACCCCCAGCAGAAGGAAGAGGCATCGGGACACCACCAGATGGCAGACAGCAGGGAAAGACAAGCTTTCCTCAGATTCCCCATTCTTCTCCCACTGCTGCTTGGAATCAGGCTCTCCCTCAGGGCTGACTGGGCTCTCCACGCTGCTCTGAAGGGTGGAAGTGCCGAATGACTCGTAGACTGTCACATTCTGCTGCACTTGCATGGCTTCCCGAGTGGCCATGAATGATTCTAGGACTTCTGCAGGGACATCGAAAGATGTGTGAAAATAAGATGTGTCATATTTCTTTCTGTGTGTGTGGCTGTGCTGTTTATTAGAATAAGAACAAATACAGTTTGCATTTCTAACCTGACAGGTAAACACGACTGCCAAATCTGTCATCGTCTGCAACCTCTTCCTGGTTGTGGTTTGCTGCGGGTGACGGGGGCACCTGCACCTCCCGGCTACAGTGTCCTACTGATTGCTGCTCATTATCCTTCCCCACCTGCTCCACTGAGGTACATGGCTCTTGCCTTTCCACATCAGGACTTTGAGGAGACTGAGAGATCTGCAGTTTAAGTAAATGCTTTAAATACATATCTGTAATTTTACCTGATAAAAATGATCAGATTACTATAAGTTAAAAATCAATTAATGGACAGAAATGAAGCTAATCACAATCATGCAGCAGTATTTACAAAAACATACATTTTAGATAAAGTGTTTACAAATTTGTTAAATGAAATCAGGATTACATATATTTAATTATACTGTAATGGTACCTGTTTAGTAGATGCTTCTACTTGTGTCATCCTTGAACTGCTTTTGAGGGTCATCAGAGCACTTCTGATTTTATAAACTGTTTCATAGATATACAACAGCATCTCACAGGGCTCATGGCTGTCTCAGCAGAGTAGATAAACACAGTGGAACAGGTTATACAATAATATACACTGAGGCAGGAAGAAAAAGTTTGACATACTAGAAACCCCTTCAGTGTTGTCCAATAGATCTTTGACTGCTTCAGTAAACTGACCTGTCCTGCCAACAGGCCTCACTCTGCAGGCCCGTGTGTTTCAGGAGAGCAGCCAGACAGCAGCGGCACACAATTTGCAGCAAACAATCACCTGAAGAGCCTCCATTCTCCCATTCTGCTATCAAAGCAATCAATACAGATCAATTTTAAAAAGACACAAAGAAAAACTTTCCACATTTAACCAAAATTTAAATACATCTTAAAAACAAGATTCTCAAAATAGGAAGTTAGTTCAATATAAGCTGTATTATTAACAATATACACTTTCAAAATTATAGACATAAACAAGCACCAGTACCTTTGCCGTGAGCATAATCCTCCATCTTCTGCCATATGCCACCTGCAAGTCCTCTGGATGAGCCCAGTGCCAGTTCCAGTAAAGTCCGGGTTTCTTCAGTCAAGCTCAGCTCAGTGAGTCTGGCATCAGTACTGCCCAGCAGCACTACCTCGGTCAGCCATGTCATGCTTGAGTCTACAGATTAAAGCAACATGTAGAATGTTAATGAAAACTGCTCAGGATTAACTCAGACTATTTTCTTTGTTCTTTAAGAATAACGATAATGATACCTTTCATTTAAAAAGGTCAGGCTTCTGTGTGGCACAGTATCTTAAATGTATATATTTTTATCGTGAATAAGGCTACGTTCACACTGCAGGCGGAAGCGCATCAAATCCGATTTTTTTGACCCTATGCGACCCATATCCGATCATGGTATGACAGTTTGAACGGCACAAATCCGATATTTTCAAATCCGATCTGGGTCACTTTCGTATGTGGTACTGAATCCGATACATATCCAATGTTTTAGAAAGCGACTGCTGTTTGAACGGTCATGTCGCATTAAATCCGTCTTTTACGTCACCGACACAAGACAGACGCCAATTATCAGCGCCCGAGAAGACATCACGAACGCTTCCTGGCCATCCAGTGTAGATGTTAGTGAAACTGTTGGGAAGACAACGTGAACATTTTATTTGTACTGTATAATCTGCAGATTCTGACAGAAATCTGCAGCTATCCTTTGAAGCACCGCTCCTCTAAAACAGCAATAAGGATCATTATTAGGTTATTTACATTATTATGTAAATAACAAAATAACTTAAAGCAAAAATTGGGAAACGTAAAATCCGAAGTCTTTATATTAAGGGCCGTCAGTCAAACAATATTGTTTGCTCTGGGTCTAAACAGAGCGCGTTGTGTGTGACGTCTTCTTTTGCGCATGCGGGCTGCTTTGAGCGTTCACACTAGAGCGCGTTCTGCTGTCGCATTTTAATTGTAGTGTGAACGAGCAGACAAAAAAATCGGATTTGATCAAAAAATCGGAATTGAGCATTAAGACCTGCAGTGTGAACGTAGACTAAAACTAAAACAATTGCCGTGACTGTAATATCCTCTTGGCCTGGAGCTATTAAAAATAACTAATGCCATTTGGCACAGCTAAATGAAGGCTTTTATTATTACCAAACCAATCATGGTAATATGGTGCAAAATAAATCTTGCATTAAGGATTTACAAAGCATTTGCACATGTGAAAACCTGAAGAGCCAGCAGCATGTTTTCCTACCCAGCTGTTCAAAGTCCATCTCCAGGCCATTCCTGAAGAGGACATTTGATAGCCAGACCTCTGACACTTTCTCCTGGAGGGACAGCGGCGAGCCTTGCAGCATACCACCGAGGCAGCGGCCAACTGCCAGCGCTACAGACCTTTCCAGGTCCAACAGCCAGGCCCATCTGCACTCCTCCTCCTCCTGCGGCCCAATGCTTGTGTTTTCTTCACTTTTATCTATAAGAAATATCACTTGAGATTGTTAGATTGGTCTAGTGTAACAATGCAGCAAACAATGCTAAAGAAATAAATGTCCAGCATAAATCTAAGGGGCATTGAGCTTACCTGAGCAGGTTTTCTGATCTTTCACTCCTAGTTCTTGTTCCTCCAGCAAGACAGTCTCTGGCAGCAACCTGTTGAAGTCATTGAGCTGCTCCAGCAAGCCCAGTAGATGGCTCAGCAAAGGTTGAACTGTGCCCAGGGGCAGCAGGAGCAAGGAGTACATTACTTGGCACAGCAGGCTGCCAGACACTGAATTGTATAACACCACTGGGACAAGAGGTGAGAGGAGTAAAGGGATTAAACTAACTGAAGTGATGATAAATATAAACAATAAATATAGCAGCCAAGTAGAGATTAAAAATTACTTTTCAGATATATAAATGATTAGAAGGGAAGTGATTTTGTGTTTTTTGTAAATAAAAGAGTAGCAGAAAATCCCTTTTTAAGTGGTGTAGCTAGGTGAAAATAGCGCACACTTGCCAAACACTAAAGCCATTTTTCTTACCTTGCAGCTTTTTGATGATTTGTTTGTCTGGGGCAATCTCCTTTAACAATTTGGTTGATCTCCTGAGGGTCTCAGTAGCGCAGGGAAGCAGCAGGTAAAGATGCTCACGAAGCAGTGCTACACTGCTGTCATCCTACAGAGCCAAAAATGCAAACTTAAATGCAACTGCAATACTAAGGTTTGGTATGCCAGCACATTGTACCCTGAAACATTTAGAAATGTGTCATTCGCTTTCTATTGAAGTGCTCATTTCTGATGAGGTACCACTCATTTTCCTTCACATTTGGCAGAGTTCCTTGTTTACCTCGGGGCTGGAACTGATGTAGCAATGAGCAAGCAGGTGTTTGTGAAGTCCAGAAAGCAGCTGGTGAAAGTGAGAAGGAGGATCCATTTGTCCCTGACTATCGCCAACAAGCTGCTTGTCGCTGTTTTTTTCCAGTTCCCCAAATTGCTGCTCCTGTATGAAGATAAAGACCAACAGAAAGCATTAGGAAGAACGGGAACAAAGGATCAGTGTGTGAGATAGCTAAATACAAAAATAGATGATTTGAAATGAAATGTAAACATAGAAAAATATATATATGAGTCGGGCGGCGGCCAGGAGCGGAGGTCCTGGCGGACCGATTCCTGGCTACAAAGACTGGCAATTGGGACATGGAATGTCACCTCTCTGGTGGGGAAGGAGCCTGAGCTAGTGTGTGAGGTTGAGAGGTACCGGCTAGATATAGTCGGGCTCACCTCAACGCATGGCCTGGGCTCTGGAACCAGTCTCCTGGAGAGGGGCTGGACTCTGTCTCAGTCTGGAGTTGCCCCCGTGAGATCTTCAACGCACACCTCTGGCAGAGCTTCAATAGCATTCCAAGAGAGACTGGGGACATTGAGTCCGAATGGACCATGTTCAGCACCTCCATTGCCGAAGCCGCTGCACTGAGCTGCGGCCGCAAGGTAGTTGGTGCCTGTCGTGGTGGTAATCCCCGAACCAAATTGTGGACACCAGAGGTGAGGGGAGCCACCAAGCTGAAGAAAGAGTCCTACCGGGCTTGGTTAGCCTGTGGGACTCCGGAGGCAGCTGATAGGTACCGACAGGCCAAGCGGTCCGCCCCGAGTTCCTGAAGGCTCTGGATGTTGTAGGGCTATCTGGGTTGACATGTCTCTGCAATGGTGCGTGGAGATCAGAGTATGGGAGTATGAGGTGACTGGCCCATTGCTACGGGCCATTCAGTCCTTATACAACCGTTGCAAGAGTTTGGTCTGCATAGCCGGCAATAAGTCGGACTTGTTCCTGGTGGGTGATGGGCTCCGCCAGGGCTGCCCTTTGTCACCGATTCTGTTCATAATTTTTATGGACAGAATTTCTAGGTGTGAAGTCGACTAGTCACGATTACGTCGACTATCAAAATTGTCGACGACTGATTTAATAGTCGGCGCGTCGTTTGAAGCTTTGTTAGATCCCAAAAGACGCAGGAATAAGTAGTAGGATTTAAGAGTGTAATAACGGACTGAAACAGAAGATGGCAGCACTGCATGTACAAGGATGCCAGCTGCCGTTAAACCCCGAAGAAGAAGAAGCTGTGTCCCAGAATTCATAGCGCAGCCCTGCTCAGTTTCCAACGGCAGCTACTTCGTTTTAATATTACTCTTATTATTCTTTCTGGGTCACAAAATAAACGTTTGACATATTTTCAGGTGAGAATGTAGCTGTGTAAACCTCAAATATCTGCTCAGTTTATCAAGACACCACATATTTTCAAAATCGCTCAGATGATTTCGGAGACGTCTGTTACCCACTAGCTCGATAGCTAGCCGGGGGCAAGGCTCACTGGAGCCCGTGAGAACACCGGACTCCCGGCAAATCGTTTTCAAACCCACCACCGTCTTTCGCTACTCAGGTTAAACATACATAAGTCACTTAGATAACTTAAAAATGATATTATTTGGCTTTTTTTTTGTATTTTATTTGTTCCTGAGTAAATCGGTTTGGCTGAGATTAAAGTTATAGTTTTTACACAGCTGAATAAACGTCAAGCAGACAGCTGATTATCAGAAGTGTGAAATGCTCACAATATACTCCGGTGTCCTGTTATATTTTAGATAGCAAGGAGTTTATTAAACTTCATCGAAACAATCTGCAAATTTCATTAAAATTTAATAAACTATCATCTTGTCTTTATTTTTAGTTACCACATACCTTAAACACTTAAAGCTGTAAGCTAATGATAGTTATATAAGAGCAGATGTTGCTGGTGCAATAAGCTGTATGCTGTAAGTCCAATGGATGCATGATCTGATTAGTCGACTAATTGCAAAAATAATCAGTGACTAGTCGGCTATCAAAATAATCATTTGTGGCAGCCCTAGTGTGAAGCGGTGGGAATGAGAATCAGCACCTCCAAATCTGAGGCGATGGTCCTCAGCCAGAAAAGGGTGGAGTGCCTACTCCGAGTCAGGGATGAGACCCTGCCCCAAGTGGAGGAGTTTAAGTATCTCGGGGTCTTGTTCACAAGTGATGGGAGAAGGGAGCAGGAGATCGACAGACGGATTGGTGAAGAGAGAGCTGAGTATAAAAGCGAAGCTCTCAATCTACCGGTCGATCTACACCCCTACCCTCACCTATGGTCACGAGCTGTGGGTAGTGACCTAAAGAACGAGATCACGAATACAAGCGCCAGAAAATGGGGTTCCTCAGAAGGGTGGCTGGCGTCTCTTTTACAGATAGGGTGAGAAGTTTGGCCATTCGGAAGGGGCTTAGAGTAGAGCCGCTGCTCCTCCACATCGAAAGGAGCCAGTTGAGGTGGTTCGGGCATCTGACAAGGATGCCCCTGGGCGCCTCCTGGGCGAGGTTTTCCGGGCATGTCCCACCAGGAGGAGGCCCCGGGGCAGATCCAGGACACGCTGGAGAGATTATATCTGTCGGCTGGCCTGGGAACGTCTTGGTGTTCCCCCGGATAAGCTGGAGGAGGTGGCTGGGGAGAGGGAGGTCTGGGCTTCTCTGCTTGGGCTGCTGCCCCCTAAACCCAGCCCCGGAAAAGCGGAAGAAAATGGATGGATGGAACAGTCTGACTGAACAGTAAAAATGTGCACAATATTCAGAAAACCTGCTAAAACTTTAAACAAAACTACTTATCAAACCCCACTGACACACTATTGATTAAAGTCTTTATTTATTAAAACATCCATCCATAATCTGGGTCTACCCAGGGGTCTCTTCCTGATTGAGTGTGCCTGGAACACCTCCAAAGGGAGGCACCCAGGACTAATCCTAAACCTAAGATTCTTAAACCATCTGTGTCCTTTTGACATACGGGAGCAGGGGCAGTACTCCAAGATCTCTGTGGATGCTTCTTACAGTACCTTCCTCTCTATGGCTGAGCCCAGCCACCTTACAGAGGGCACTCATTTCAAACGCTTGTATTTGTGATCCTACTCTTTTGATCTTTACCCAGATTTCATGACCATAGGTGAGGGTTGGGATATAGGTGGCCTAGTAAATTCAAAGCTTTCAGCTATGCTCCCTTTACCTCAACAGTTCAGTACAAACATCCGTAACAGAGTTAAAAAACATAAATACAAAATTTAGGAAAACAAAATTTGACATGGGAAAGAAAAGTTCTAAATTAACCCTGAAAGCACTAATTCAACCTAAAGTGAAATCTTTCCCCATTTAACTCACAGACAAGTCACACACACACACAAATGCCTCTATTTCCTACCGTGTAAAATCCTATGCTAAGCAGCAGGGTTCTCAGCAGCACCTCTGCTAAGTGCAGAGGGTCACAGGCGTCAACAGAGCTGGATGAAGAGGGTTGTCGGACTGACAAAGGAGTCACTGGAGGCCCCAGGGCTGTCACTTCTCCAAAATTGCTGTAACCTAGAAGAGAGGCTACGTGGCTCTGGTCCTGAAGGCTGCTGAGGACCATGTCTAACTGAAGACGCTTTAAAAGACACAGAGTGAAGAAGAACAGATGGTCTAGCTCTTCATAATTTAAATGTGAATTTATCAGAAACATTGCTGCAGAGAAGTCTTAACAATTTCACTATCACTTGTTTTCACAGCGTTCCAGCAGTCTTCAACACATTGCCAAGCAACACTCCAACTAAGCACATCAATTTAGCAGACACTGTTATCTGGCTCCAAATATCCATCCATTTGTTAGCTATCCAGTTCACTCTCATTACTAAAACCAGGAAAAACTAGCAGTGATGGATGAATTCTTATTTAAAACAGTTTAAATACACAAAATAAACAGTGGTTAAAAATTCAAAGCAGACTATTTCTAATGAGCTAAGACACAAATGTGGAAAATACACATCCTGTCACTGCAGCGCTGCTAAAACAGAACCTTCATACCTGTCCTTTGGAAAGAACATTCAAACTCTGAGGGCCCTGAGGAAGGAGTGAGAGGAGCAGCTCCGTTCTCTCCCGAAGTGGAGGCAACAGCAGGGCCGCACCAATAGACAGTGTGTTCAAAACTGCCTGAGGATTGATAGGAAGGGTAACAATCATCATCATCATCAAAATACATGAGATCAACAGTTAGTGCTTCTTTCAATAAATAAACAGGTTGGCCACATGTCTGATTACACAGAATGGAAGCTTGTAAAACTTTTTCTCCAATGAAGTTTATATACATGTATACTGGAATTTATATAGTGCCCTAACCACTGATGTCAATTTAACAGCCATATACAATCATCTGCAAACCTGCAATAACACATATAACACAGACACACAGAACAAGACAAAATATATAATAAGGTCCTTAATACCCCTTGAAGAGTTAGAAATAATGGTAACAGAGTTTTCTCTCTATGTTTTAGGTCTTTACCTTACAATATAAAGCACTATGAATGGACTGTTGCTGTGATTTGGTGCTAGAGAAATAAAACTGAAATGAATTGTTTAGTAAAAGTACTTGACTGAATGGAAATATGTACCGGTGTGTTTCTTTTTTTAATGCAGGTTAACAAAAATAAAGTAAAATATATATAAGAACTGAATTACTTGAAAAAGGAACTGGTAAGAATATAAGCCTGGTCTTGGAGTGCAGCCCCTGCTCCTGGCACGGAATAAATATCCATGCCAAAATATTTCATGAAACTGACTTGTGGTTAAATTCAACCAGGAAGCTTGAAAATCTCAGATTAATAGGGTTCTTGGTGAGCTCCATAATGTTTTGGTTTATAAGCCAGCACCAGCACAACCCTACTGCTGTATTAAACCTGCTGTCACTGTAGGAATACTTCAAAAAATAGTCCGCTTACTTGTTGTATGGAGTCTGGCATGTCAGTGTCTATTAGCCTGAAGAGTAGGTTTCTCAGGGGCCTGCCCTGAGCACCCAGAACCATAGCACCAGTGCCTCCAGCGTGGGCCAGGGACAAGTGGATGGACAGCAGCTTCATGCACAGCAAAATAAAATGATGGTGGTCCCTGAGGCACAGAGAAATTCATATAATTTTAGTTTGAATGAAATTTCCTTGAGGTAGATGAGTATGTTTTTGCCAACTGAATGTAAATATCACACCTTTTACAAACGAAGGGAGCTGGTGGGGTGTCGTTACTAATTCCATCACAATAGCTTTCCAGGAAGTTGCGTAAATAAGTGAACGTACTCTCCTCCAAGTCCACACAGAAGGGCCTGTGCCACGCCACAAGCTGCCTGAAAGCAGAAGCACAAATATTTAATAACTAATATGAAACACGGTTCTGTTTAAAAGTGTTGGTTCTCCACCAATTTCTTTACATTCTGCTTCAAACTGTATTAAAATCATACGGGTGGACAGCACAGAGCAACAGAGGTACACTGTACTTTGGTTTAATGATTAGCTAAGGGATTACCTGTCAGTTGGAACTGCGGTCCAAGCCAGACTGTGAGAAGTGCCAGCTGTAATTTGCTGTATCGAAATGCCCTCTAAACCAAGCACTTTCTTGGGTTTGGAAATAGGTGTAGAAGTGTGACCCTGCCCACACTGGCCCATGGTGTTATTTCCCCATGCATACACTTCGTTCTCTGATGAAAAGAAAACCAGGTACGTTGCAGCTGGAGCACATTTCTTTTATTGTAAGTGTAATAATCATCTGTTAAGGGAATGTGAGCTGCTGACGATGTCTTACCGTGGGACAGGGCCAAACAGTGGCTGTCTCCACATGAGATATCAATAATCTTGGTGATGCTCAGGTCTTCTATCAACCGGGGCCTCAGAGCTGTTGTTTCAGAGGACCCGCATCCTAAACATGAGCCACAGCCCCACGCAAACACCTAAAGAAAGAAAATGTTTTGTTTTTAAATCTATGAATTACTGACGGATTCATCTACAGAATATTTGTCTGTAGTAATTATGTGGTAAACACTAATGAATTAATGGTCAGAACTACAACTTTATACTAAAGAAGTGCTAATAGAGAATGAAAGCAACATTTGTTAATAAGACTTTGGTGTATCCCTTTAAAATAAAAGCCTTCACCAAATAGTTTTTTTCTTTTTTGTCTACAAATTAGTTTTAGATCATGTGTTTTTTCAAAGACTTCACACACAATAGGTGGTTTAATTAATTAAAATCTAACCAAAAACACTTCATCTCACCTGTCCTGCAGAGGTTAGGGCCAGAGATGACTGGCTACCAGCACACACTTTCCTGATGATGAATCCATGCAGGGATTCTACGACCTTGGGCCGATACACACGATTGGTGTCTCCGTGACCCAGTTTACCTGCAAGGATGAGTCATATCTGAGCATGATAGGGCACAACATATACTGCTGTGGCACTGTCACACACATGAAATCTTGCTTTGAAAGTACTTAAATTACACTAACTGTGTTAAAATCGAACAGTATACCATCCACTCACCGTTATCCCCTCCTCCAAAGGACCACACAGTACGCCCATCCTGAGCCACAGCGATGGTGTGGGAGCTGCCACAGGCCACCTGCCCGACACCACTGATATCCTTCACTAGTGTGGGCATGTTCCGACTTTGGCTGTCACTTTGACCTGGACACAGGACATCAGAGGTTGTTGCTATGCTACCAGAGGAATGACATCACTTTGAAGTGGCTGAGACAAGATCGAGCAATTTGAAAAATAAGCTGTGTACCAAGTCTGCCAAAGTCCCCTTCGCCCCATGTATAAAGCTCTCCATCATTAGTCACAGCAGCACTGTGTCTGTAGCCAGCAGACACACAAACAACAACCTGTGTAAAAAATAAAATAAAATAAAAACAACAACAACAACAAAAAACACCACTATTTATTTATAATTATGCTAAAATCAATTGGCTTATAACATTTTACCAACATTTTTTTTCCCTACAAGCTGCCATTTCCTGCTTACTTTGCCCAGCAGCGGTCCTTGTATGATTTTGGGATACTTTTGTGTAGCACTGTTGCCATGGCCCAGTTTCCCATATTCTCCATCACCCCAGCTGAAGACCTGAAAGAAATATTTGACAATTTACACCTTATTAATCGGTTTAATTAAAATGCAGTGGTAGTGGAAGACAGTGAATTACAACAAGTATAAATCATCACCCACACATGCGGATGTTTGAGTGGGTGTGAAATGTGTGAAGTTTAAAATATTACCAAACTGGCCTTTGAAAAGCGGGAAAGCTCCATCACTTTTTCACAGTGTTATCAGGTATACCTGTTCAACTGCTCATTAATGCATGTGTGATGCTATGGTGGTAATATGGACAATATTTCTGATAAATATTTCCAGCACCTTGCTGAATCTGTGCCATGAAGAGTTAAAGCAAGTTTCTAGACAAAAGTCCAACCTGGTACCAGAAAGATGTACCTAATAAAATCTCCAGTGAGTGTATACATATTATATGGCAGTTGTAGTGTCACAAATCCCGCATGCAAACCTTTAAAATATTTACTAATAGTCATTCTAACTTCTTACCTCTCCCTCGACAGTGATGGCCAAAGTGTGACCATCGGAGCCCTTGGAGGAGGACACTTTCTTAATGTTCCTGTGTGGTTCAAGTACAAGCTTCTTGGGCATAGACTGGTTGTTGGAGTCCCCCAAGCCCAGACGGCCATAGCTGCCCTTCCCACATGCTTTCACTGAGCCATCCGCAGACACAGAGAAGGTGCAGTACTGGCCTGCTTCAATCTAACAGAAGATTAAAGTGGACAGCATAGGAAATGTAAACTGGCACGCTAAGATAATTCTAATGATTTATTAATGTAGTTCTGGTGTGCTTTCAATTTTATAAACTCACAACAACACATTCAATACAGCACTCAAATCAAAGACCGCATTTTCACCTGTTTTATTTGGAATTTTTGGTTTGTTAGCACAGTTGGGATTTTTAACATCTGTAACCATTTTTTAAAAAGACAAAACCCACCTCAAGTGTGAGGCATGTGGAAAATCTATTAATACCACCACAAAATTAGAGATTATCAAGTGTAAAAACTTCAATAAATAATAGGAACATTAATCATTTCATTGAATTAGTTTAAGCCCTACCCTTGTGGCTTGTCATACCATTTGGGCATCACTGAAGCCCTGTGTCAGTTTTGGCAGCAGGATTTTCTCCAGTGTCCCCTCTGCCAGCTGATGGCTGCTGTTGCTGCCCCACACATACACCATGACTGTATTGCTCTCAGTGCCGGGAGCAGCTGCATCCGTGCTACACGAGCACAGGCAGTAGGACGCTAGGTTACAAATCTGTCGGCGTAGAGAGAAGCCTTTCAGGTCAGTTACTGTAAACGGCCATGAATTCTTAATAGTGTCGATATGCATGTCAATAAGACTTCACTCACCTCTTCAAATAAGCAGAGAGCTGCCTGGGAGAGTCGACAATGTCCATCTGCATCCTTCTTAAGCACCTGAGTATTGACGGGATCGCCACGAAAACCCTAGAAATAAATAGTTGTTGTTGATCCTTCAGCATAGTACGTTTTCACTTTGACCTGACATTCAGTGTATGTAAATGTTGCATGCAGATTTGGATTTATAACAAAATGAACTTGTATTTGCAGTCTGTTGTTTTCGGTACCAAATATTTCAAAACCTGATGTATCAGAAGGAAAAACATTTCTCTCCTTAAGAACAGCGACATGCCACAGCATGATCAAACAGAGACAGAAGACAAGCAGGCAACAACATAGCTCTTTGTAGGCACACTAGTGAGTGGAGAAAGCAGCAGGCTGTATTCAACTTGTATTTGTCTCACTAGAAACAAATGAGCAATCTTCATCTTTTACACTCACCAGCCACTTTGTTAGATAAGGCCAATTAAATGTAATTCAGCCTAGCTGCACCAGCTATGACTCCAATACTTAGACTGAATTTGACCACCTCTACGTGATAAATAATGTGCAATATAATGAAGTCATTGGCAACGGCCATCTCTGGTTGCCATTTGTACAGAAATATTACAAAGCTGATTAACCTGCTAAAGGATGACTCAATGTGCATATCTATAGAGGACAGCAAGGCTGACTCAATCCTAATCCTTATCTGCACATTAACCCATCTACAAGCTTCAATGACACACTTCATTTCTGAAAAGGACAGCCTACAGAAGCATGAACGTGAAAAGCCATTTTCCTACTTTAGAGACAATGGGGCTTTTATCAGTATGTTCATGAAAGGCTGTGAAAGTTACCAAAAATAAACGCATGAAGCAACCGTGGCTCTAATTCAAATCACTCTGAAAGTGGAACAGAGCCACAGCATGTGAACTGATTGTACTTAAACTTCTGTAAACTAATATGTCCAATATATCACATGATTGCAGGACAAATCTATCTCAGGCAATTAAAGAAATACCATCAGTGACCGAGTGTAACATTAAAAAAGTACGATTACTCCAAAGACTGATATGAAAACAAGTCGCATACCGAATATTGCCTCATTTGGAGAAGAGTTTGATGGATGACATCAAAGCCCACACCAGCTGACTGCTGGGAGCTCAGTGAGGAGGAGGAGGAGGAAGCGGAAGACAGTGTAGGGGTGGAAGAGGACATGGAAGCAGCCAAGGCTACCTCCACCCACTCTAGCAGAAACTTCAGGGAGCCTCTCTGCATGGCCAGGCCGAGCAGCAGCTCCAGCGCCAGCCTCCGACCAATTGGGTCTGCGCCACCGTTCCCGCTGCTGACCGATGTCTTCTTCAGGAAGTCAGCCACCTGTGCCAGACAGTCCAGACCCACTGACGGGATCTTATTCTCATTAGCCAGAGAGAGTGGTGGCAGCGAAGTCAGGACAGAGGACGCTGTGTTGAGCACATCGTTGCAAAGCACAGACTCTGGATGAATAGAAGCTGCGTATCTCCAGTTCTGCTGCAGTAGCGAGAAGAGCAGACTCAAGCCAGTCCTGACACCCATTTCTATTAGAACATCTGTACCCGACTTGATTTTGGATGCTCCCCCTGGTAGGAAAGGCTCTGAGGCCGGCTCAATTTGCCCACATTCAGTTCCGCTGTCTTTGGAGTGGGAGGGCAGCTGCACACGGAATTTGTCATGGTATTTGCTGTGAAGTGCATAGTAGATCCTCTGTAGAACTACCAGCCTGTGGTGGAGATCCACGGTGTAGGAGGTTTGCGTCAGCACGCGGTGAGCCAGCCATCGCTGGCTACGAAGCAGGGAGGACAGGTACTCTTCCTTCTCCGCAGATGCACTGGACTCACATTCGAAGTCCGGAAGGCGTGGGCCTGCGAGTTCTTGAACAGGTTGGGCGAGGGTCACCACTTCCTTGTTGTGAAGGAGCTTATCGTAGAGCGCGGCAGCACCATGCCTCCTGGCTGTCTGCAGGCTGTCCTCTGCCGCCCAGGAGCTATTGAAGTGCTCCTGCCACTTCAGCAACACATGGGTCTGACAAGGCACCATGTCTGAGCATTATCTATACTCTGATGTATACCTAAAAAAAAAAAACATATCAAAAGAGAGGATGAGGCTTAAAGAAAGTCTAATATAGAAAATTCACACATATCCACTCCAGTACAGATTAACACAAAGAATTGCACATCTCTCTTCATCACAAATTTACAGGCAACATTTGCTGCAGAAAGCCAGTGTTCTGATGCGTTTTCCTGCCAAGTGCATTCAGTGTGAAGGTGTCGGGTTTCTCCTTAGCGTCGGCACTTGTCCAACATACACTACATCCAGGATATTGCCATAGGCCCGGTGGGTATCACTGAAATAGGTCAGCGCACCCTATGATGGCAGCTAACTAGCACACCCACACTAATGAGGAGGGTGTGTTTGTCTTACAAGTTATTACGCCACAAAGCACAAAGGGATGCAATACAAAATAGCACATGTCAAATTTAAATTCATAATTCATTCATTTAAAGTTGGTTCCCTAACCCCACATCCTCACCTAGTGATCTGCTGCATTTTTGTTGGCTTTCCAACCAAAATAAGAGCGTGTCTGTTTCTGTCGCCTGGAAATGATGCATCTCCAGCCAAGCAGCTTTCCAGCTAGTGGGGAAAATAATGATTTTACTCATAATATTTTGCAGATAATCAGACACCAGCTGGTTAACTGCATCCACCCCCTTGAAAGTCATTACATTCATAACAGAAGCTAAGCCACAACAGTCCTTGTAACGGTCACAATACGAAGGTCATATTCATAGCACTAGTAGGCATGACATTCCCCTGAAACACTGCTTATGCACACTCATCTTAAATATTCTAAAGCAGGTTAACCAGTAGACCTGATACCCACTCGTACATTTACTGTATTATTTTTTAATCATTTTAAACATACATGAACTAATATTTCTAGTTAATGGTGAACAAAACAGTGATATTAGCCATCTTGATTACCATTATGTTGATTATCGGATGACCCTACAGGTTCTAACTGTACCAAACTAACGGTTGCTCAACATGTGAGCCCACAAATTTATCCATAGTCCTGTCACAGACTCTCATTTCTCTTGCTGTCCCTGAGGCCCATGGGGCTATATAGTTTCCACTTTGGCCAAAAATAACAGCAGGCATTGATATAGTAGTGAGCTCCATGGTCAGACGACAACAAGAAACTGCCAGCAGTGTAAGACGCAACCATCACACACTGCAGACCGTCTGGTATTTAAGGATATCAACATTCAGGACACGTTGTGAATTTAGTTCTCTGTTCTCATTTCAAGCAGCTCATTTCAGACTTCAGTCAGCAAATGTCAATCTACATTATCTAGAGTATCTAGAGTATACACACAAAACACTTCTTCCATTCCTGATTGTTTAGAACAGATACTAGTTTGGGCCAAAGGTCCCAACTGGTTAAAATGAAAACAAAGGCTCAATAAACCTACATAGTTTGTTGGTTTTGTTTTTTCTGATTTTTTCTGCATTAAATGCAATGAATTTAAGTATATAGAAATGTGCTATACAAATAAAATTGCCACTGCCATAGGTGGGATCAAGCAATGGGGGGGGGGGGGGGGGGGGGGGGGGGGGGGGGGGCAGCAGTATATCAGTAACTCCCATGCATGGCAGTGATATTTTCCAAAAAAAACCAAAATCTTTGGACCAGGATGATAAAAATCTGACAATTTCAATTTCACTAAATGTGTTTTCTATGGAACAAACAAATGCTTTTCACATAAAACAATACAACTTTCCCGACATAAAAATCTTTTTTAATGTAATCTGTACATTTTTCTTAATTATTATTATTATTATTATTTTATTCTTTAATTTTTACTTTAAGACTACATTTTTGTGCACGGTAGCTGAGCATAAATCCACAAGAAAATAATCAAGACTTTAAACGCAACCTCCTTCATACTGACTGCTGGATGAGGTGAGCTGACACTAGGACGCCCTTTCGGCACGATGGGGTTTGGAAGTTTTCGAGAATGAGCTGGAGGAAGTTGCCGACCCAATTAAGGGACGTTTGGGCTGCTGTTGCCAGGACAACCCCATCACTAAAAGCATAATGAATACTTGAATGACAGTTAACCAAAACCAGGACTGGATAACAAAGAGAATTTGTTCACCATAATACAAGCTACCGGTTAAAAATACATTAAATTTATTAACAATAATAATAATAATAATAATAATAATAATAATGATGATGATGATGATGATGATGATGATGATGAAGAATACAATTTAATAATAATAATTCTAGCATAAATGACTTGGGCACCCACGCTTATGACAACCCGGTAGGACATTTAGTATTTAAATTAACAGCATGACACAGTCCTGGCTTCTCACTTTAAAGCTTATATCAACATTTAGTACCGTTACTGCTACGTGGCTCTCTGGTTTATTGTTACATAGTAGCTACCGACCTGCACCAATAAAAACACCGACAAACGTGAAGCGCAGATTCCGCCGTGTCATTCACAAACACCGGTAACATTATTCTGCGTCTGCGGTGACAGCTGAGCTAACGCTGGCTGCAGTGCAGTTGCTAGTCTGCTCCATGGCTGTCAAAACCCGACCAAGCCCCTCCACTTGGTGCCTGTCAGCTCCCGGTAAAATAAACCCCCGCGTGGGTCGCTAACGTCGTAAAGGTAATTTTAAAATGAAAAGACATATAAGACACATTGACAGTAAAAACACCGCCAGTGAATGTTTTGCGTTACCTGCTGTGTCCCAGTGAGGTCTCCCTTGGACGCAAATATCATCATCACCCTTCTCCTCGCTCCCCCTCTTCTTCTTCGGACGACTTTTAATCCCCGATGGCAGTCGGTGTTTGGTCGACGCGTTACCGCCACCGTGTGTCTCGGAGCGAAGCTCGTTAACGTCACTAACACCTTTGAGTTTTTGTTAAAAAAAAATAAAAATAAAAAATCTGCATGGCCAGAGAAAAAGTTAAAGTGGATAAACAAGAGACAGGCTGTAGCCACATTGAATTCCCCAAACCACAGTTGTAGAAAAAATGATTATACCCCATTAAACCGCTCTTAAAAAAAATCTTATTATAAATTATAGAAGTTTTATAAAGATACAATACTGACGGGAAATATGCACTTAATAGTATTAATTAGGCAAAATGAAAATTAACAAGAAACACAGACGAATGATCCTCTGAAACTTTGTTGCATTATGGGAAATGTAGGATCTGTATAGACCCTGGGGCTAGGAACCAGGTTAATTCCTTCTCACGTTTCATTTCTGTTCTCCTGAGTCGCTTATGTCTAGTATCTTGTAATGATTGCTACTCTTGATGTCCAATAATAGTATTTTTCCAGCCTTACTTTTTAGGTTAAACGAAAATAGAAACGTAAGGAGCTCTTTTTAACTTAAAAAAATAACAAGGGAGCAAAGATTTGTCATCAGAATCGTTTCAATTTCCCCTTTTCTTACTATAAAACTCAACAATATTAATGCAGTAAATTTAACAAGGAGCTAAACATTATAGTAAATTTATATGAATTTATTTTTGAAAGCATTTCCTCTGTGATTTCAGGTGCACATAAAATTCATTGCAATCTGAATTCAAGGAACTAATTTGCGTGTGTTGTGGGGGCTAAAAAGACGTATCTCCAATTGTGTAACATGTTAACGAATGAGAGTTCTCACACAGCTACAGGCCCAGTAACTAGCACAAAACTAAAGTTGAATCAGTGGCGACAAACCTAATGCAATTGGACCTCTGGGGGTTCCCACTCAGACAAAAACAAACCAAACTAAACTTGTGACATCAGTTCACACGAATTTCAATTCCTGGATGGCGGTCCAGAGTTAATCCCACTTCCAAGCCGGATTTCTAAAAAAAGGGACTGACAAAACTGACTGACAAAAAAGGGGGGGACAACAACACCGGAATGAGGAAATTGACGAGAGCAAGCCATGTGCAAAACAAAGTTGTTCATTGCAGATAACCATGCAACCTGATGAACCACAGGTCACTCCGCTTAAGTCTCGCAGGGGTGCTCAGCTTCTCTAGTCTCACCAGGACACTCATCCAAAAGACAGCATCACCCCTTTCAAGCTTTCTGCTCATTCCGCTTCTTCCCGTGCAGTGATGTTTTTTCTGCTTATCACAGTGTCGTGTTCACTCGTGGTGCATGATGCTGAGGCATGGAGCGCCAGTGTGAAGTACGCGGTGAACTGCCCCGACAGATGCACGGCGGAGCGGTGTGGCGGGACGCAGCGGTGCTCTCGGACGGTCCTGGATGACTGCGGCTGTTGCCAGGTCTGTGCAGCCGGCAGAGGGGAGCACTGCTACCGCACAGTGTCGGGGATGCACGGAGTGAAGTGCGGACCGGGATTATTCTGCGAGTTCTACAAGGATGAAGACGACTATGGAGACGAATATGGAATTTGCAAAGGTATTTTCTCATTAAATAACCTTACAAAATCTGGGAGCTGTTTGTGCATGCTGCAGTTTGGTAACACTGATGTTACTGCACCAAACCCAGTATCCATTTATGTTATTACAGCCTTTACCCAAGGTTTTAGAAATTCTCCCAAATAACGGCACACATCTGTGAGCATGTGCAGATGCGGACATCCTTGCTGAATATTTAACTTGATGATCATACCTTGTATAATCTGAGACTTGCAGTTTATGATGTAGCAATATCCACTAAATAATAAATGTTTTCTTTCTTTACAGACTGTCTCTATGGAACCTATGGGGTTGAGTGCCGTAAGACCTGCAACTGCAAGGGAGGCATATGTGACAGAGAAACCGGAGCTTGTCTCACCCTCACCTTCTTTGCCAAAATCGCCCGCAAGCTTAAGAATGAACCACAAGCAGGTAAAGGAGAAATATTATTTTCATTTAAAGTTGAAGGTTTGAAGCCTTTGTGTAATTAGTAATAACTTCTCTATGGGCTAGTAGAAGCTGAATGTCTTGCCAAGTGGACTAAATTAAAATTCTGAATATGATGTATCATTTGCATGAACTGAAAGGCTAATGGTCTCCTTTACTTGTATTCTCAGGGACTGAGGTGGGCTCGGGAGAAGTGAACGCTGTGCAGAACACAGATCAGAACACAAACAGATCCACTGCTCCAAAGCGGCTCAACCCTCGCTGACAAGTGCTGACAAGACTGAATCTATTCAGTGTAAATGTAGCATTAACTTATAAATTAACTGAAAGATATATTTTATTAGAATACGCCAGATAACAAATTTAAAAAAAAAAGAAAGAAAGAAAGAAAAAAACACTTTGTTACAGCTTTTGGAGTTTTTAGTTGGTTTGCTTGGTTTTTGTTTGACACCATTATCTTTTCTAATGAAATATGCAGACTATGTTATTCTTTCCAGATCTTTCTTTGTTCCTCAATAAATTAATGAAAATGACCCTGCAGTCTCTTCCCATTAGCTTCAGTGTCACTTAGAGTGCCTTTGTTTGTCAAAGTTGACCTGTACAATGATCCAAAATGGGCATTATCATATACAACACTGGGTGTGGTAGAGAATGCATTTGCAATTAAACCAAAGTTGTCACTTAAGGTTATCATTTAATTGCCTAATTTAGCAATACATATTTTGCCTTGGTTGTTAAATCGAGCCAGACATGAAACACTGAGTGGGTATGTTGTAAAAGCATTAATTATTGCATGGTAATTAACATATTGTGCAGTTGTAGATTAAACTAATTAAATATAAAGGACAAATAAGCCCATAAATAAGTGGAATCCATTCATGTTGTTAACTGTAAGTACATTGTGCAAGGCGACAGAGTTGTTTGGACACAGCAGATTAATCACTGTAAGCCAGGAGCCTCTCCAGGCTTTGCTTGGCTGTGTGCTTTATCGCCACATTACTGCAGCAGGGAGCTCTGCCATTTCTTCATATACCTCTGGGTTTTTCTCTTTTTGCAGTAGGCTGGGTTCCACCAGAAAAAAAAAACTCCACAAACCAAGACATCATTTTTTTTAATCTCAGATGAGCATTCTCCTTATTCCCAGAGTATGTTTGTGTGTAGAAAATTTACTGTCCAGATATAGTTGTAAATTTGGACCAAAGTGTCACGCATATAGAAACCTTGGCATTTATTTAAGGGAGGGAAAGGGGTCTTGCAAAACTATCAAGAAGTCTGATGAGAAGTGCATATTTTGAGCAGAAGTAATTCCTGCCAGTGTGGTTTCCCATGATGATGTGACATGATGTATCCAAACACAGGAGCAAAAATGGATTTTATTGCTGAGACTTTTTACAGACATCTTTGACTTCACATTTTTTGGGTGCCCTAGTTTCTTAGCTCTCAAAAATGGGAAAATATGCTTTTTTCCCATGCAGAACACAACTCTCAATCAGTGAAAAACGTTTTAATCCAAAAACGCAAAAGAAAAACTGGAGGAGGAAAGAGAGAGGATTCAAAGAAGGAAGGTTTCTCAGTCTATGTAATGAAGGACACAGACTTTTAGTTTTGTAACAAAAACAAGAAAAGCAAACATTATAATATTGTTTATTTACTGGATTTTCTTCTCCACTTCACCCATCGGTTTCTTTAAACACCAGAGAAGATAGACACAAATTTTAAGTCAGCGAGCGTCATTAAGAATACACCCTTTTCAGAAAATGGTATCTAACTTTAGATTTAACAATTTTATTTAAATCCTAAAATTATACAGAAAAACAGTGGAACAAATTCTGTGCAGATTATACAAAGCACTTCAAACAGTGTTGTGTAAAAGTACTAGCCACCCCTCATTTCTTTATTTTTTGCTCCCAAGTGGAGACAGGCTGCTTTTATTAGCAGCCTATCACAAAACATTTCATTTGTTTCCATTTTTTAGCTGAATCCATAATGAATGTTAAAAATAACCCAATTTGACAGGCATAAAATAGTGATGTTTGCATAAATAATATGATTCCCACTGAGGTATTAGCAACAAACTTAGCATATGTCTCCAGTGTGGGCAGTCTGTCCTTAAAAAAAGAAAAGAAAAAAAGAAGAAAGAACCTGAGAGATGCATTTAGCCCTTTATTTGATCATCTACTGTTCATTAGAAATAGTCTCAGTGGAAGGGTGGATGTCAAGAAAACAAAGGAAAAAAGCTGTGGTATGCCAAATTATACTGACAAATCACTGGCAACAAGTCTGAAATTTTGAATTCAAATCATTATCATTATGTACAGAGGGGATCAGGACAGAGGGACAAAATTTGTGAAACCAACACGGTGGAGGCCTTGTCACGGTTTGGGGCTGTATTTCAGCCAGAGGTTTAGCGATCTCATCAGAATTCATGGAACTGAGAACAGAAAAATGGATTTTGATCCATCATACAATACCATCTGGAAAGCATCAGATTGGCAACATCTTCTTTCCACCACAATAATGTTTCCAAACACGCTGCCAGTGCAGTACAAACTTACCTGGATAGAAAAACATACAACTGAACACTATGAGGTGTGGATTGTCCTCCCCAGAGCCCCGACCTCAACATTACTGAAGCGGTGGTCATACCAAATATTGATTTTCAAGACTTGTTCAAACCCTGTTTTAGCCTTATATACTGTCTTCCTGTGCATGTTTACATGTGTTCTATTATATTGCTGCACCTTTGTCTATAGCAAAATATTTAGAAATGAGGGGTGGCTCAACATTTGTGTACATTTTTTAACTATATGAGTTCACGATAGCATTTGAAAACAATAATGTAATACTCGGAGATAAATGTCAAAGTAGTCATATACATATATATTTTATGTGTATATATATATATATATAATTTATATAATTTATATAATTTATATATATATACATGTTTTTAATAACACTTATGACAGTTCAATGAAAATTTAAATTAATTCTCTTTAAAATCGTAAGGAATCCTCATGGCATTAATGATCATTCATTATATGTGGCACTTGATTAGATACTTATCATATGTAATCCTCCATAAAGCAGCATTAACTCTGCTGGAGATTTAAAAAAAATAACTACACGACATCCAGGACAATAAAAAGATTTCAAGAAAATACTGGCCGAGCTAAAAATAACTCTTATTAGCCTCACCTCTGACTCTTACTGGTACAAAAATGTTTTCCAGTATTCAGCTTGTTTATTTCCTGTGCTTCCTGACACCTGTGAAAATGGTCCTTCTTCCTGTTGTTGTTGTGTCTGCCCAAGACAGGAATTTAAAAGCATGGGGTTTTTCAAGTGACACTCCGAAAGCTCTGGAATTTATACGTGACACACAACTGCACATGCCCTGTCCTTGTTTTGGGAGCTAGTTAGAGAATGCTTCGTATCGTTTCAATCAACACTTCACCTCTAAACACTACGACAGAATTAAAATGTGGCCAGTCTGAATTTGTTTCTAAATCATAAATATGATGAACAGGGGTGTATCAGCATATCTGTATTATTATTATTTACAGGAACATTCATGATTTCCCAATCCTCACATTTCCTTGACCAATAGCCATATAAAGCAGAAAGGATGAAGTTTCCTGAAAAAGACACAAATTACACTGCATGTGTGTTGGTTGTCAGTCCAAGGACAAGGTGACACACACAAACACACACATACATATAGGTATGGGACAGTCTGTGTGTGAAGGCAGTGAGCATTCACACATTCAAGTGCTTAGGCTCAAATGTTCCTGTCATTCCCCTGAGAACCGACCGGCCGAGGTCCCGCAACCAAACAAAGGACCCTGGAAAATAACAGGAAAGAGTTGGTGAGAAATACCCTTTATCTGACTCCCTGAACACGTCACTGCCGCCTCTGCAGAAACAAAGGTGCGTGAATGGAATAGTAAATAACACTGATTTACTGCAAATAGATGTTCTGGTATTTATACTTTGGCTCTGCCTCAACAGGTTGTTTATTGTAGCAGTGGACTGACAAACACTGCAAACAAGGAAATTAAGTGATGAGTTTGATTACACTGATTGCAGGTAATCAAAACTAAGCAACAACAAGCGCGTCGTGACCATCCTGGTCTGTTCAAATGACGTAAATTCGGTCGGATTAATCAACTCTTTTGGTTCTTTTAATCAATGGTTTCACTCGCTTTTTCTTTTTTTAACGGTTCTCAGAAACCTCACGTAGTAAACTGATAGCAGCAAAACAACAGGTCAGATCCTTGACCTTAGCGACCTGACAGATTTCTGACCCCTGGAGGGATTGTCTTTTCCATCATGACGTGACGTGAGGAGGAACATTCCCAAGCAGCGTTATCATCACACCTCCAGAATATGGAGACTTACTTTTAGTAGCCAACAAACAACACAAAGAAATAAATGACCTTTTTTTCATAATTGCTTGATATATTTATTCATGTAACTCTTTGCTTTAAGGACCTATTCTGTTACCTAAAGAATGGGGATACATTTTTTTTATTATTATTAATTTGGAAACAGTAAGGAATTTTCTGGCATTAGAAAAATGTTCTCCTGGCGAACGTCCTTTTTTTTTGCAGAAGTCAGAAATATTTACCATCAGTACATTTTGGTTCTTTTAATCAAAGTTTAATTCTATTGTATTCTATTGTATTCTATTCTATTTCCTTTACTCTCAGTTATGTGCACTAAACACTATCAGAACAAATGAGTCACAAATGTATCTTTCACAAGAAATGTTGACCACTAAAGTTGACAAGATACATTTTCCGTTAACTGGTTTTTAACAGCATGGCTGTAGATCGGGACCTCCCTCCTTGCATGTGCTTTTGTAAAGGATGTAGTGAGAGCAGCAGCAAGACACTGAGCAGAACACATATCAGGGACACTGATTAGGGTTAGGGGTTTGTAAACGTAAAAGGAAGTGGGTTGCTAAGCGGCTCGCAGATATTTAATGGTTGCAGGCAGAATAGAAGTTGAATTTGACTTAATCGCCTTTCTAATCTACTGCTAAGGTATTTACTCTATATCAAGGATTTTAAACTCATTTTACATTGTGGGCCACATGCAGTCCAGTTTGAGCTTAAGTGGACTGGACAAGTGAAACTCCCCTTTTTTCAGTGAAAATAAGTTGAATGACACATTTAATCCTTGACATACTGTAGCTTGATATAAGACAAAGAAGTGAAATTTCAACAGTACGCCTCAGTTGTTTTCTTCATAATGAAGAAATGTTGCTGTAGTAAATGAAAGAAATTTGTGAGCACCACTCTTTGGGCCGAAATTGTAAGGCTTAAATATGTTAAATCACAGACACAAGTTCTTGTAACTCATTGCCAAGACTGTCTTTTAATTATAAAACATAAGGTTTTTCTTAATTCAAAGCAAATATCCTATGTATTTATTTTTTACAGTGGATCCAAAAACAGACAAAGTTCACTTTGAGAGTTCACTTGTTCTCCCTGTTTTTATGTGGGTTCTCACCAGGTACTCCCACTTCCTCCCACAGTCCCCATTATGATAAAAAAAAATGTAATTAAATTTTTTAAAAAGCTACAAATGAGAATTTTTTTAAATGCCCATTAAAAAGCTTTTAATTTTAGTGAACGTGAACAGAGTTTTGAAATACATAGATTCGTGATTATCCATTTTTGGAGAGACACATGGACCTCTGGTGGCTTCTTTTTGCACTGTCGGACCAAAATAAAAAGAGAAACATAAACACGCTTGCTGAAGTTCCTATTTCAAATGTTTCAGAGACCGCCAGCAGAGAGCACTATTGTATACAAAGAGAATGGTAACCTTACACCACTGATTTCGGATACATAATCATTACTTTTACCCAGGTGCTATTAGATATTTCAGGTACCTTAGCATATGTAGACATGTGCACTTCATGGAACTTAAGGTCAACTGGATTTTTGTAGTTCAAGAGAAAGAAGGAAAAGAAATGTTTCCTGTAGTTAGATAAATACGCTGCAAAAAGCGTGTGAGCAAACTCTTGCAGTGGAATGAACATGTCTTTTTGTGAGTGGGTGTGTTTGTGTGTCCATTTTTTTTTAAAACTTCCTTTCAAAACACCAGCACTCAGTATATTACAGAATGTGCCAAATGACTTTATAAGGAATGAATGCACCTCGAATTAAGGCTTCTGAATGGCACCACTTGTTTACTGTGCATGTTTAACTGGGGGTTGGAGGAAGATGAATTTTATCTTAACTGAAGGTGGTATCCGTATGAAGGTGATGTAAATTTAAAACACAAGTGTGTGGGGGGAAAAAATGAGTGAAAATGTCAAAATTCAGATCAAAATTTTCATACACATTTTAACATCTTATCTGTCCACCCATCTGCTTGTTAAGTTCAACGGACACATTTCTGACATCTCAATGACATCACTGAATAGTAGCATCACAATCTCACATATTCACAGTAAAATACACAAAATATGGACCAAAAACTGCTGAGTGAAGGAGATGAAGTGAAAGGAAGCAGCAGCAATCCCAAGCTTATGTCATAAATAACCAACAACACCCAAATAATCACTGGCACAAACATAAAAAATGCAGTTACCTAAATATTAGAATATTATTTCCAATACTTGAATTTAAACACTTTCACTTTATTTTTGTCCAAAGCTCAACCCTGCCAGCACAAGCATGTGTGCATTCTTTTGTAGCCAGTCATACCTGCGGGCTAAAATGTGTTTTTTGTTTTTGCAAAATTCATTGGTAAGTTTGTTGCACTCAGATCTTCACATCGTGTTCCATTTTCATTTTCTTCTATAAATATGTCTCCTTCTCAAATGTTTTTGTCCTTGATAGAGCTTTGTGCATTCAGCTCCCTGTCATCAGAGACAGTGCTCAGGCACAGCTGTGCAGATACAGCACGTAAACTAAGCTATTTTTTCTCATACATTTAAGTTAACTAGGCAAAAAACAAGGTAGTAAACTGAAAAAACAGTTAATTTGGCTTGTTTGAACATAACCTCAGCAATGGCATCAGTCAGATATGTAGCCATTAACCTGGTTTCACAAGGATGAATGAGTGACACAGATCAAACAGACTAACAGATGAGCAGATATAATTTATCATGTCATACTTTGGTTTCTATATGCCATACAAATACAAACAGGGAGGTAACTTTGCTATGGTTTAATACTATGCTGTACAGCTGTTCTGACAAAGACATCTCATTATAGTATTTTTCCCTTCTTGTTCTAATCGACACTGTCATTGATTGTGTGATTTTTGGATAGAAATCAAGCAATAACTGATCTTTACCATTGGGGGGCAGTGTGAACAAGCTGTAAACACAGACATCCTTCAAAAGTGGCTCAAAGAGTTTCACTCAGAGTCAAAAAAGCACCAACATTATTCAACACTTGCCATTTATTTAAGTCATTTTTGCATTTGCCTTGTGTATTTTTGTTTTTTCCTCTCTGTCAGGACCGTTTGCCAACCAGTTACAACCTCTGTGTGTCTGCTTTGTGGCTTTGTGGGGTACTGATTATAGCCACTGAAGCTATATGGAGCATCTTGCATCCTTAGTTAGTGAGCTGGCATTTATTTCTGTAAAATGAGACCGTTTACTGGCTGCTTATCTGCTTTTGAGTCTAACACGTAAGCCTTTCTACCTTTCTGTAGAGGCTCTCTAGATTTTGCCAAACTAAACCTCATTATGATGCTAAAAGGGAAGTGCTCCCAGACACCTGCCCACTGTGGTCATCTACCCACTTACTGTCGCGACACACTGACTGGCAGAAGTTGAAGATCACTCAGCTACTGCTTTCATTCTTTGGGAATTTACACAAGGGGACATAAGTGAATAAGAAACTTACAAATGGAGAAATGAAGCTGAAAAGCTGAAAAACAAATAACAAAAGCATTATTCCCATTCACAGCGAGTAGGTTCTTCTCAACAGAGATTCCTGCTGTCTGTCCAGAAGCCACCAGTCCAAAACCTCTGACTGCAAGGCCATGAGAACACACTGAGAAAAACTCATTCCCAGAGGCTTCCTCTGTGAAGATTCATCCATACTAATCTCATAAGTTGTCTATCAGATGAGGTCTCCCAGAATATCTCATGGGAGTAGATGCAGCTCCAGCTTGTTTACAGATGGCCACTTCCTACGTCACAAGGTCACACTGTTTCATGTTCAGCATTCCTCGTCCTGCAAATATAATTAAACACGCCGAGGGATGGCCGAGGACAGATGGCTCCGAGCCTGCTGTTGTTTGTTCCATTTTATTTAGTGAGATTTCTCATAAGGATGCTTAATTTTTGGAAAGTGATTAGATTTTATTACAAAGCAGGAATTCTGTTTATTTTTGATTGCCAGATATTAAAAAGCTTTGTTTTTTTATTATTACTGAATTAGATGGACAAGAGCTTTAAAAATAAAGCTAAATGATTGCTGTGCCAACAGTCTTTAGTCATCTGATTAGCAATTTGTGAGAAAATGCTTCTTAAAAATGGTGCTCTAGTGTCAACACTGATGTCAGCATTTTAACACGCTGCTGTTTATCAGTAAGAGTGGGTGCCCCCAACCTTGGTGTGTGCAGAAGCCCCACCCACCTGCTGTTCACACCTTGTGTTTTGTGAGGGATGGCCACTTCGAAGAAAGAGAGGGTGAGGGTAGTTAAAAGGGCTTCTTTCAGATAGCAACTGATAAATAAGACTTATTTTCACAACCGTGAGCCATGCAAAGCTACTCTAGCAGAATACAAAACTATAGATGTGAAGTTTAAAATGAGCAAAGTCGCCTTGACTTAGAAGTTTGACTAAAACCATCAGTAACAGTGATGATCACAACATGAACATCTGTAGAAAAAAATCACAGCGATGCAATTTACTTGACTTTAACTGGCTCTAAAAGTGTCAACTTCATTACAACCCAGAAAGGAAATATAAGTGAATTTCAACCTCTGGGGACTGAAATTTTATTACAAAGCATTTGCAGTTCTGTTGAGATATTTCACTCCAAAGTGAAGCAGAGGACAAGCTAATGTTCCCATAAGTGGAGCCTTGCGGCCCGGATGGCTAATGACCAGAGAATTATGATCACAATTTAATGATTGGTGCTAAACAGGTCGTGGATCTCTCTCTCTCTCTCTCTTGCCCACAGCCAGCTAATAGATAATAAAGAAAGGCCTGAGCCTTCACTTGACCCTCTACTATGTCAGGAACCCAGCTGGGACCTTGCTTGTTGATATTATCTCCTCCACAGTTGTCAGCACTTCATTTAAAGTTCTCCGTCACCTCACTCAACCAGCTCCTCCGCAGGACTGCACCACCACAACAGGTCAAATTTGCCCGCATCTTATTACCTGTGAGTTTGCAAACAAACTCATCATCATGCAGATGATTTGATTTTGAGGAAGTAATTATTGTGGGCACACCAGCTACCTCCTACACAGACTGGAATTCGCGTCTCTCCGTTGGTAATGAGCACCTTTTGCAGGCTCAGGGGATAAATTGGGAATTCATAAATGCTGGTCCTGTGGTGATAACAAATAATGTAGTTTGCATGACCAGTTCTGTAAATTATGCATTTGAGCTTGAAATTTTTTTTTTCTTTCAAATGCAAAAAATTAATCTATTCCTTTACTGACATTGTGCTATTATGCTATGGGGTATGAAATAGCCAGTGCATATTTTTTTTTATCACCAATTTTAAATTAAATGTTTGATATTTATTGATTCATTCAGTCATCACATATTGCACAGACCATGCAAACAAATCATTTAAGTACGGAAGCTATTTTACAAATAGTGATACAAATGGTAAGCTCATTGAAGATAGCCTTCCCTCCAAGTAGAAAAAAGTAAATAACATAAACAAACAGATGAGCAGCAATATTTGTTCATGTAACCTAAAAAAGTGGCTTAGTGTGATCATAACCAGCCTTGTTAGCAAGCCGTGTTGCTCTTTATTGTAAAATATGCTGAATAAGAAGCATAATGATGGGAAATTACCACACAACTCAGACGTTCTGCCTGCAGGAGCACAGATACAGTGATTCAGACTGTGACAGCTCATGCGATCTCATCCCAGGCACTACTTTATTTGTAAATTACAGAATGAAAAACGCCTCCTCACCAGAATTAGCTAATGCAGCACCATGAATTTAGGAAAAAAAAAACATCAACAACTTTTTGACCACCCCCCAAAAAAGCAACACTTTCCAGGGGCTATGTATACAGCTGGGCTGGGACCAAAGTGAGGACAGAGTGACTGAATAAATGTTTGCTGAGCTGCCTGCACGCAGTCGTTTGTACATGTCATGTTGAAGACCCCGTAAAACTCTGGGTGTGTATGCACGCTGGATTAGTCACAGATGGTGTGTGGAAAAGTCGAGATTTTTTCTGTTTATTCTGCATTATAAGCCTGCTGTGGGAAATTTCCTGGCTGTTGAAATTTTAAGATGAGCAGCACAAGTTTCAAAACTGCTGGTTACTTTGCTCTGTATGCTGAAATAAAAGAGAAAGTCAACTGAGGCACAGCTCAGTCGGAGCTCTCCCTCGTTCTTTGAGACTTCCTCAAACATGATTTCTCTCTCTGTATCACACACACACACACACACACACACACACACACACACACACACACACACACACACACACACACACACACACACACACACACACACTCCTCCCCTCCCTGCCTCCTCCTCCTCCACCTCTCTGTACCAACACACACTGCTGTCTTACACCGAGCGTGAGCGCCTCAGCAGCCGGGATGACTGGTGGAGCTGGGACTGCAGATACTGCGGTGCTGAGAAAGACGGCGTGAGCGCGTTTGTGTGCGTGTGCACGTGCCTGGGCGGACTCCAGCTGTAATGGTGCCCCGTGTGTGTGTGACTGTGCTGACCGCAACAGTCATCCTGTCCAACAGCGGAGACTTTCTCAGCGTGCAGATGGTGTGAGCAGTCAGGGGAAAAGTTTCTAACAGCTCGACTGAGTCTCGGCTAACTCAATCCACACTGCACACACACTCATACATTGTGCCAGTCCAGGAGGGGAGCAACAACAACAGCAGCAGCAGCTGAGCATGAGGACAACTTGAGCTTGTGTGTGAGCGGGATTTGTCTTGTAGTTGATTGATTGACCTGTCGCTGAAGAGGATACGGTGTCTGGGCATCACCACACATCCGAGCTGTGAGATTCAACAGGGCTGCTCGTTTGAAAGGTGAGTCCGTTCAGTAAATCTGTTGACTCTTTGTTATGATTATGAAAATGCTGTAAGCAAAACGGACACTTTGTTACTATTTATTTATATTTCAGTCATAACAGGCATTCTTCACCTTAGACTACAGCACAGTAAATATGGCATGTGGTTTTGCTTTGGCACATTTTTAAAGCGGCATCGCTGGGTTAATGGCTCATTAAAGTGATTTATTGTGTGAAGTAGTTACACCTGCGGTGACTGCCATGTTGAGCAACGGAAACGTCAAATGCACGACTTCTGAGCTGCTGTGAATCTGTGCATTAACGCGCAAAACTGTCTTTAAGCTGTAGTCTTTTTCCATTAGCTCCGTTATTGTCTAAAAGCTACACATGTGTGGCTGAAATATGAAATTAGGAGCATGTGTGGCAATTGTTGTTGGAAGGCCGGGAAGCATTAAACTTCAGCATTAAACTTTCGGGAAAAATTAGTAAGTGTCAGGTTTTGTTATGCCGTACAGTTAAACCAATAGAATAATCTTTAAAATGGTAAGACTGTTGCTTATGACCTCAGTTCTGAGTACTTTTGACTGTAGCACGTAGAAGTTTGTCTATCTGTGGATGGATTTGATTTATGGTAAAAACACATCTTACATGTTTGCCTGATTTCAAAGATTGATGTGGTTTTACATTATTGAGTGAAGTGTGCCAGGAGTACAGGGACAAAGGGGAGTAGGGTCTGCATTCCCATACACATTTTAAGCCCTTGTCCCACATTAGTTTTCATTTTTGTATAATTAACTTCTCATATGAAAATAACCAATTGTTATATTTCTTTTTATCCTAAATCCTATATTCTTTTCAAATATTCTGGACCAAGAACACCTTGGCATCTTGGCTGGTACGATTTGATCACAAGATAGTCAGTACTGTTTGGAAACATTTTTGAACTGGTGTGTGTGTGTGTGTGTGTGTGTGTGTGTGTGTGTGTGAGTGAGAGAGAGAGAGAGAGAGAGAGAGAGAGAGAGAGAATGTCACTCATTCCAGCTTACTAAAATGGAAAAAGTAGTCAACAAAGAGAGGAACGTGGTGGAGAAAAGAAAGAGTTAAAGGGATCATGGCAGAACATCGGTAAAACAGAAGTGTGAATGGAAAAGAAATACATGAGAGCAAACCAGTAGAAGGAAGGATGATGACTCCCGTGTGTCAGGAATGTCTACAGCTCACAAGCTGTGCTGCTGGAAAGCTCAGGGATCAGGTTCCCCGTGTCAGCTGCTGTGCGGGACTGTTCCCAGGTCTAGCCATGTAATGTCTGTTTACTGAAGAGGGTGTGGGGACCAGAAGGACTGAACTGCAGCAAATCTAGAGTTCAGATTGGAAGTCCTATAGCTAAAGGTGTTTTTTTGTTTGTTTGTTTTTGTTTAATTTTCTTCATGTTTTGGAAAAAAAGATTAAATCAAGTAGACACGGCTAATCTTTATATTCAAACTGACAATTTGCTATTTTTGTTTTGTTGCCAGGCACAGCATCTTGTGTGACATTTATGGAGGTTATAATGCAGAGTCAGCATAAACTCCTTCCAGCAAACATCACTAGTGAAAATGACTGTGGTCACTGGGCGCTGTTTTCACTTTGCCCCTCTCACCTGGCAGCGTATGATCTTGCATGGCGTCCTTTTTTTCCCCATCAGGAAAATATCCTCTTCATATACTGTAGAGACAGCCAAATTAATAGTATTGTCATTCAGTTGTCACAGTGTCAAAAACGTGTGAGATGAGTCAGGGGTCAATGTGAAGTCTTCACCTTCATCTCTCCACATGGTTGCTGCTCTGTTCCCAGACATACTGTGACACATGGCATGGAGGGAAACGAGTGTGTGTGTATGTATGTGTGTGGGTGGGTGGGGGGTATGCTAATGAAATGAGTGTATCATACCACAAAGCCAGCATAGTGGAGAACGAGGGGCACACATCGTGTCTAAATTGTTGTGTAGACAAAACAGATGCTGACTCGTCACACTGATTCATAAAATAAAGCCAGTTTATTGGGAACTCCAAGAAATTCCTCTTCAAGAACTGACCCTTAGTGTTTGTGATATATTACACTGCTCACCTCGCCTCCTTGCTTCTCGTCTCGCTTCCATCCATCCATCCATCCATCTTTCTGCATGACTCACAATGACTTGTGTGGGTAGTAAGCAATCATTGATGTTTCTTACCCTATAATGAAAGACAGCTCCTCAGATCCTGAACTCCCTGTAACCCCGTCCCACGTTAAATCACCGTAGGCCTAAATTGTGTGAGTGTTGGATGGAGCAATGGATTATTATCCTTATTTATTTTTTTCACATGTGTGCGAGTACTTCCATCTGTGACTGCTCTGAAGCCCTTCCTCTTTCACATCCTTTCCGGTGATTAGCACAGCAACAGCGCAGCAAGCAGCATGCCGTCCTCTCACCTCTGTGACTTTATAACAGAAGTCTAATAGAAACAGACTGCTCTCGAGGTAGCAGCTTTGGCAGCCGAGGGTTATATTTGTCTTTAACACATGCTGGTCACAGAGGCCCTCTGCGTTTCGAGAGAGGGGGTGAGGGTGGTTAGAGATATTTAAAGAGTTGATGGCACTGACTGGTAATGCAAGTTCATGTTTCATCTTGCGTGTTTTGTGGTCTTTTGTGCTGTTAGCACAGTTAGTACATATTCATGTGAACAAAAAAATCTAAATGTAGCTTCATGACACACAGTCTGTCAGTTCAGGGTGGAGTCGCTCACCTGTCAATCATGGTGAAGACAGAGAAAGGGAGATGAGCCATTGCTGCTTTATATTTTTGTTCTTGGACTACTGATTTACATGACCCAAGGAAAGTTGGCTCTGGTTTTACTGGCAAGCACCAGGTTCAAAGTAGGTTACAGCTGCTGAAAATGCAGAACTGAGGACTGGTGACAGACTGATGGTAATGGCAGTGCTTGCTGCAATGTGCAATGACACCAATGAAGAATTTATCTCTTCTGTTTATCAGTGAATCATTAATACTTCAAGCTGGGGAATATTTACTTAGCTGAGACTGTCAGTGACCTTTTATATCATAGGTGTCAAACTCTGGCCCGCGGGCCAAATTTGGCCCGCAGCGTAATTACATTTGGCCATACCAAATTACTATTAGAGCTGGCCTACTGGTATTATACAGCTAATATATATATTGTTTAGTATTAAGCTTTGCTTGTTCCATATTCAGTCCATAAGAAAAGATTCATTCTTATATCTGGAGGAAGGTTTTTTTTTCCAATAAATATCAATGTTAGCCCACGATTTTGTTCCAGTTTTCAATTTTGGCCCACTTTGTATTTGAGTCTGTTTTATATGAACAAATAAGTCACAACAGGTTTTGAAAGGTTTTGAAAAATGTGATTTTCTTAGAAACCTGAGGAGCTTATTATTTCTATTATTATTTGTCTTGTCATTTAATTCATAGAAAAAAATTTTTTGTGAAATGTCTATAGGTGACAGTGAAAAACAGGACCCTTGATATGTTTGTACTAGTTTATCTTTTTCTTAATACTTTGTAGTATCAATGGCAGTGGGGGAAATCTTCATCAATAGTTCAGATCTATGCACATTTTCCAAAACCTTCCGGTGGACCGGTTTGTAGTCTGTGCTGGGCCGCTTCTGGGCCCTGGGCATTATGCTTGAGACGCCTATTTTAAAAACTAAGCACATGACGAGCACAAGTACAGAAGCAGGACGAGTTCTAGATGTAGGGTTAGCTGGGTTTGGATGCTTGACTACACAGGAACTGTCCCTTATGTGTCATGCAACAACTAAAGCTTGACTGCAAAAGTACATGGTTGGTAATTTGCCTGATATCACTGCACAGATTTCAGTGTTAGTAGATGTGCTTAAACATTAACATTTCATCCTCATGCTTTGTGGCAGCCGCAGAGTGGGAAAGTCAGTAGTTCTAACTTTGTTGAATCCAATTACCTCTCAGCAGTGCTCTGGGCTGCTGTTGTGACCAGTCACTTCCTGTGGTGGCCCATGTGGCAGAATTTTCTGCCAAGACCAAAAAGTTCAACCATTTATGCAATTATCTCTATAGTTCCAATAAGCAGAGGGTGGAATATCCTTGTTTTCTACAGCCCAAATATATCTTTTTCTAGCTCTTTTGTAGTCTTTATCTGCAAGAAAAGCAGAACTTTAATTTCCCAAAGGAAGAGCCACACAGTGCAGCAAGGCCTCAATCTTCCTTTCTTCCAAACTAGTTCAGTTCAAATAAAGACATGTCAAACAGCAGCTAAGGCTTTTTTGTGTGCTCTTAGCTTCAGTAGTTTCCCATATGGGGAACAAACAGTGTGTGTAAGCAGTGAAAACTAGCAACCTCCTGATGCTGTGAGACCAGTCCTGTGTAGACAGGAAGGTCTCTGGTGTCACATTTCAGAGACTTTACAGCCTTGGTCACCTTTCTTTCGACCTCTTAGATATCTTTATTTCATAGCGCATGGCTATACTGTTATCCAACATATGGTACATATGACATCACTTAAAACTTGGCCAGCTAATGTGTAAAAGTTGCCATAACTTTATTTATGGCTGTATATGTTGAAGCCTTAGCGGCAAGCTAAACATAGAGCCCCTTTTTGTTTTTATCACATGGTTATGTACTATGAAACAATGCTTTATTGTACCACTTGGTACCTTTCTGCCTGCTTCAGAAAATAGCTGTCATCACTTATGATACATCTGCTGCCTGTATTTTTATTATTTCATTGACAGATGTATATTTTTAAATCAACAAAGTCCATGAAGCTGATGCAATCTGGCTCAGTTTCCCATGGACAAAGACTGCCTATTAATACGTCTGTGCTCAATAAGGGACCAGCACTGATGGTGTTTTGAAAGACTTCTTCTCACTTCAACACAGAGAAATCAGTCTCTGCTTTTTTTTCTGCTTGAGTTGTGTGCTCTCAGTTCATTCATTTTTATCGGACTGCCTGAGAACCACAGATATGTTGCACCCTGCTAAGAAATTATAGTGCATGCTGCACAACCTTAGAAGGACAGCACGAAGATATCTACAACTCAGCACTCTGAGTGTGCGGGTGTGTCTGTGTGTGTGTGCATGCGTGTGAAATATATACAAAGCTGATGTTTACAGTGAAGGTCAGGGTGTTTTTTCTTCATCATGGGCAAAGTTCTCAGGCATGTTATGAGAAAATTCTAGCATCGTGTTAAGTACAAGGCACCTTGAATGTTCCCTGTTGGATGAAACAGAAGTAATGTTATCAATGAAATACAATCTAGTAGGCATGACAGATGGTAGTTTGGATTAAAGCCTCACTGATATATTGTTTGACCATAATTAGCTGTTGAAACTGAAAAATTGACATACATCTAGTAGATACTAGAATGAATATATATATATATATATACAGGGAGTGCAGAATTATTAGGCAAGTTGTATTTTTGAGGAATAATTTTATTATTGAACAACAACCATGTTCTCAATGAACCCAAAAAACTCATTAATATCAAAGCTGAATGTTTTTGGAAGTAGTTTTTAGTTTGTTTTAGTTTTAGCTATTTTAGGGGGGTATCTGTGTGTGCAGGTGACTATTACTGTGCATAATTATTAGGCAACTTAACAAAAAACAAATATATACCCATTTCAATTATTTATTTTTACCAGTGAAACCAATATAACATCTCCACATTCACAAATATACATTTCTGACATTCAAAAACAAAACAAAAACAAATCAGCGACCAATATAGCCACCTTTCTTTGCAAGGACACTCAAAAGCCTGCCATCCATGGATTCTGTCAGTGTTGTGATCTGTTCACCATCAACATTGCGTGCAGCAGCAACCACAGCCTCCCAGACACTGTTCAGAGAGGTGTACTGTTTTCCCTCCTTGTAAATCTCACATTTGATGATGGACCACAGGTTCTCAATGGGGTTCAGATCAGGTGAACAAGGTGGCCATGTCATTAGTTTTTCTTCTTTTATACCCTTTCTTGCCAGCCATGCTGTGGAGTACTTGGACGCGTGTGATGGAGCATTGTCCTGCATGGAAATCATGTTTTTCTTGAAGGATGCAGACTTCTTCCTGTACCACTGCTTGAAGAAGGTGTCTTCCAGAAACTGGCAGTAGGACTGGGAGTTGAGCTTGACTCCATCCTCAACCCAAAAAGGCCCCACAAGCTCATCTTTGATGATACCAGCCCAAACCAGTACTCCACCTCCACCTTGCTGGCGTCTGAGTCAGACTGGAGCTCTCTGCCCTTTACCAATCCAGCCACGGACCCATCCATCTGGCCCATCAAGACTCACTCTCATTTCATCAGTCCATAAAACCTTAGAAAAACCAGTCTTGAGATATTTCTTGGCCCAGTCTTGACGTTTCAGCTTGTGTGTCTTGTTCAGTGGTGGTCGTCTTTCAGCCTTTCTTACCTTGGCCATGTCTCTGAGTATTGCACACCTTGTGCTTTTGGGCTCTCCAGTGATGTTGCAGCTCTGAAATATGGCCAAACTGGTGGCAAGTGGCATCTTGGCAGCTGCACGCTTGACTTTTCTCAGTTCATGGGCAGTTATTTTGCGCCTTGGTTTTTCCACACGCTTCTTGTGACCCTGTTGACTATTTTGAATGAAACGCTTGATTGTTCGATGATCACGCTTCAGAAGCTTTGCAATTTTGAGACTGCTGCATCCCTCTGCAAGATATCTCACTATTTTTGACTTTTCTGAGCCTGTCAAGTCCTTCTTTTGACCCATTTTGCCAAAGGAAAGGACGTTGCCTAATAATTATGCACACCTGATATAGGGTGTTGATGTCATTAGACCACACCCCTTCTCATTACAGAGATGCACATCACCTATTATGCTTAATTGGTAGTAGGCTTTCGAGCCTATACAGCTTGGAGTAAGACAACATACATGAAGAGGATGATGTGGACAAAATACTCATTTGCCTAATAATTCTGCACTCCCTGTATATATATATATATATATATATATATATATATATATATATATATATATATATATATATACACTCAACAAAAATATAAACGCAACACTTTTGTTTTTGCTCCCATTCCCCATGGGATGGACGTAGAGACCTAAAATTCATTCCAGATACACAATATAACCATCCCTCCCAAACAGTGGTCACAAATCAGTCCAAATGTGTGGTAGTGGGCACATCTGCCATATTGAGATAATCCATCCCACCTCACAGGTGTGCCACATCAGGATGCTGATCTGACATCATGAGTAGTGCACAGGTGTACCTCAGACTGCCCACAACAAAAGGCCACCCTGGAATGTGCAGTTTTGTCTCACAGCAAAATGCCACAGATGCCACAAGCAATGAGGGAGCGTGCAATTGGCATGCTGACAGCAGGAATGTCAACCAGATCTGTCGCCCGTGCATTGAATGTTCATTTCTCAACCATAAGCCGTCTCCACAGGCGTTTCAGAGAACATGGCAGCACATCCAACCGGCCTCACAACCGCAGACCTCGTGTAACCACACCAGCCCAGGACCTCGACATCCAGGTTCACCTCCAAGATCGTCTGAGACCAGCCACCCAGACAGCTGCTGGAACAATTGGTTTGCACAACCAAACAATTTCCACACAAACTGTCAGAAACCATCTCAGGGACGCTCAACTGCATGCCCGTCGTCCTCATCGGGGTCTTGACCTGACTCCAGCTCGTCGCCGTAACAGACTTGTGTGGGCAAATGCTCACATTCGATGGCGTCTGGCACGTTGGAGAGGTGTGCGCTTCACGGATGAATCATGGTTCACATTGTTCAGGGCAGATGGCAGCTGAGAATGTCCCAGTTCTTGCATGGCCAGCATACTCACCGGACATGTCACCCATTGAGCATGTTCGGGATGTGCTTGACCGGCGTATACGACAGCGTGTACCAGTTCCCACGAATATCCAACAACCTCGCACAGCCATTGAAGTGGAGTGGACCAACATTCCACAGGCCACAATTGACAATCTGATAGACTCCATGCAACGATGTGTTGCACTGCATGAGGCAAATGGTGGTCACACCAGATACTGACCGGTTCTGGGTCCCCAGACCCCCAATAGCGCAAAAACTGCACATTCCAGGGTGGCCTTTTGTTGTGGGCAGTCTGAGGTACACCTGTGCACTACTCATGATGTCAGATCAGCATCCTGATGTGGCACACCTGTGAGGTGGGATGGATTATCTCAATATGGCAGATGTGCCCACTACCACACATTTGGACTGATTTGTGACCACTGTTTGGGAGGGATGGTTATATTGTGTATCTGGAATGAATTTTAGGTCTCTATGTCCATCCCATGGGGAATGGGAGCAGTAACAAAAGTGTTGCGTTTATATTTTTGTTGAGTGTATATATATATATATATATAAAAACACCCAGCACGCCCCTGCGGGCGGTTTATCCTTCAAGCTCGGGTCCTCTACCAGAGGCCTGGGAGCTTGAGGGTCCTGCGCAGTATCTTAGCTGTTCCCAGGACTGCGCTCTTCTGGACAGAGATCTCCGATGTTGTTCCCGGGATCTGCTGGAGCCACTCGCCTAGCTTGGGAGTCACCGCACCTAGTGCTCCGATTACCACGGGGACCACCGTTACCTTCACTCTCCACATCCTCTCGAGCTCTTCTCTGAGCCCTTGGTATTTCTCCAGCTTCTCGTGTTCCTTCTTCCTGATATTGCTGTCATTCGGAACCGCTACATCGATCACTACGGCCGTCTTCTTCTGTTTGTCTACCACCATTGGTTAGCCACCACCATTTTGTCCGTCTGTATCTGGAAGTCCCACAGGATCTTAGCTCGGTCATTCTCCACCACCCTTGGGGGCATCTCCCATTTTGACCTCGGGACTTCCAGGTTATACTCGGCACAGATGTTCCTGTACACTATGCCGGCCACTTGGTTATGGCGTTCCATGTATGCCTTGCCTGCTAGCATCTTGCACCCTGCTGTTATGTGCTGGATTGTCTCTGGGGCATCTTTACACAGCCTGCACCTGGGGTCTTGCCTGGTGTGATAGACCCCAGCCTCTATGGATCTTGTGCTCAGAGCTTGTTCTTGTGCTGCCATGATTAGTGCCTCTGTGCTGTCTTTCAGTCCAGCTTTGTCCAGCCACTGGTAGGATTTCTGGATATCAGCCACCTCCTCTATCTGCCGGTGGTACATACCGTGCAGGGGCCTGTCCTTCCATGATGGTTCCTCGTCTCCCTCCTCTTTCTTGGGTTTCTGCTGCCTGAGGTATTCACTGAGCACTCGGTCAGTTGGGGCCATCTTCCCAATGTATTCTTGGATGTTCGTTGTCTCAACCTGGACTGTGGTGCTGACACTCACCAGTCCCCGGCCCCCTTCCTTCCGCTTAGCGTACAGCCTCAGGGTGCTGGACTTGGGGTGAAACCCTCCATGCATGGTAAGGAGCTTTCTTGTCTTTATGTCAGTGGCTTCTATCTCCTCCTTTGGCCAGCCTATTACCCCAGCAGGGTACCTGATCACGGGCAGGGCGTACGTGTTGATGGCCCAGATCTTGTTCTTACCATTCAGCTGACTCCTCAGGACTTGCCTGACCCTCTGCAGGTACTTGGTGGTTGCAGCTTTTCTAGCGGCCTCTTCATGGTTCCCATTCGCCTGCGGGATCCCCAAGTACTTGTAACTGTCCTCTATGTCTGCAATGTTGCTTTCTGGTAGTTCAATCCCCTCAGTTCTGACTACCTTCCCTCTCTTTGTTACCATCCGACTACACTTCTCCAGTCCGAACGACATTCCAATGTCATTGCTGTATAGCCTGGTAGTGTGGATCAGTGAATCGATGTCTCGTTCACTCTTGGCATACAGCTTGATGTCATCCATGTACAGGAGGTGGCTGACAACTGCTCCGTTCCGTAGTCGGTATCCGTAGCCAGTCTTGTTAATGATCTCACTGAGGGGGTTCAGGCCTATGCAGAACAGCAGTGGGGACAGAGCATCTCCTTGGTAGATCCCGCACTTGATGGTGACTTGTGCTATGGGCTTGGAGTTGGCCTCTAGTGTTGTACGCCACATCCCCATTGAGTTCCTGATGAAGGCTCTTAGGGTCCCATTGATCTTGTACAATTCTAGGCATTCCAGTATCCAGCTGTGGGGCATTGAGTCATAGGCCTTCTTGTAATCAATCCAGGCAGTGCACAGGTTGGTCAGTATGGTCTTGCAGTCTCGGCTGACTGTTCTGTCTACCAGTAGCTGGTGTTTTGCGCCTCTGGTATTCTTGCCAATTCCTTTCTGTGTCCCGCTCATGTATTGACCCATGTGCCTGTTCATCTTAGCCGATATGATGCCTGACAGGAGCTTCCATGTAGTACTGAGGCAGGTTATTGGTCGGTAGTTGGAGGGGACCGGTCCCTTCTTGGGGTCCTTGGGGATCAGGACCATCCGGCCTTCAGTTAGCCATTCCGGGTGTCTCTCGTTAACTAGCAGCTGGTTCATTTGTGCTGCCAGACGCTCGTGGAGTGCAGTCAGCTTCTTCAGCCAGTAGGCGTGAACCATGTCGGGCCCTGGTGCTGTCCAACTCTTCATACTGGAGACCCTTTCTTGGATATCTGCCACTGTGATGGTTACTGGACCCTGTTCAGGGAGGTCGCTGTGGTCTGCCCTCAGATCCTCTAGCCACTGAGCATTGCCGTTATGGGTTGCATCCTTCTCCCATATGCTCTTCCAGTATTGCTCCGTCTCCAGCCTTGGTGGTGCTGTTCTCTTATTGTTCCCTTGCCACTGAGAGTACACCTTTGCTGGTTCTGTGGAGAACAGCTGGTTTATTCTCCTGCCTTCTATCTCTCTGGTGTACCTCCTCAAGCGGCTGGCCAAGGCTGTGAGTCTTTGCTTGGCAGTTTCCAAGGCCTCAGGTATGGACAGCTTGCTGTATTTCTTAGGCACCTTATTTGTCGCACCTTTCTGCAACTCCGTTAGTTGGCTAACCTCCCTCCGTGCTACTTTGATCTTGCCCTCTAGCCTCCTTCTCCATGGAGGGTACTGCCCCTTGTCGCTGTTCAACTTGTAGCCAAGCATCTCACTGATCACTGCTGCCGTATTGTAGATCAGCTTGTTAGTGTCGGTAATCGTGGTTGTAGGTATTGCCCGTAGTGCTGCATTAACATCATCTAGCAGACCTTCTGAGGGTACTTCACGTAATCTTGGTAACCGGCTACGGGGGATCCAGGTTTCAAGCTTGGCCATGATCCTATTTTTCAGGTCAGTTCCTCTCGCACTCAACGATCCTTCTCCTATCGCACTTGGGGCTATGTACCCAATCTCGGGTGGGGGTGATGATATCGCCCCCCTGACCTGGCGTCCTGACTCCTCCTTGCCGTAGCATTTGTGTTGTACCTCGTCAATCTCTAGCTGTGAGAGCAGTCCCTTCTTTCGAATGTTGGAACACTGAGCTACTAGTTGTTTCGCCGTCATTGTGGATGTTGGGTATCGAAGAATCCATAGGTCCCTCATCCTATTCATGTAGCCCCTTCCGCCGGGGTTACTTGCGTAGTAGCATTCCAACAACGCCCTGTTTTCGTCCCTTGCCCACGATGCCTTCTTGTTCCAGTAGCCCACTTTTCGTCAGGGTGCCCTGGTTCCTCAACACCTGACGCGGACCTTGTTGATCCGGGCGACGTCCGAGCCGGCATGCCTTCATATTTATCTGTCTCGCTCATGTCTGCGGTAGGCTTGCTTAGCATAGGGGTCTAGCCTTAGGACCCTTACTGGACACAGACGCCCCAGGCAGGAATCGATCTTGCGATCCTCTGTTCCAAAGATATATATATATATATATATATATATATATATATATATATACAACACCCAGCACGCCCCTGCGGGCGGTTTATCCTTCAAGCTCGGGTCCTCTACCAGAGGCCTGGGAGCTTGAGGGTCCTGCGCAGTATCTTAGCTGTTCCCAGGACTGCGCTCTTCTGGACAGAGATCTCCGATGTTGTTCCCGGGATCACTCGCCTAGCTTGGGAGTCACCGCACCTAGTGCTCCGATTACCACGGGGACCACCATTACCTTCACCCTCCACATCCTCTCGAGCTCTTCTCTGAGCCCTTGGTATTTCTCCAGCTTCTCGTGTTCCTTCTTCCTGATATTGCTGTCATTCGGAACCGCTACATCGATCACTACGGCCGTCTTCTTCTGTTTGTCTACCACCACTATGTCCGGTTGGTTAGCCACCACCATTTTGTCTGTCTGTATCTGGAAGTCCCACAGGATCTTAGCTCGGTCATTCTCCACCACCCTTGGGGGCATCTCCCATTTTGACCTCGGGACTTCCAGGTTATACTCGGCACAGATGTTCCTGTACACTATGCCGGCCACTTGGTTATGGCGTTCCATGTATGCCTTGCCTGCTATATATATATATATATATATATATATATATATATATATATATATATATATATATATATATATATATATATATATATATATAACAACTACCTTCATTCTTCATGCCGTAGCTCCAACTAGGTGCTGCAGCTGTTCCAGGTTTGTCAGCTGCACAGCCATGATGATCCACCACATCCCAAAGGTGCTCTGTTGGATTGAGATCTGGTGATTTGGAGGTCATTTGACTGCAGTAGACTTATTTTCATGTTCAAGAAACCTGTTTGTGATGTTTTGAGCTTTGTGGTGTGCTATCGTGCTGGAAGCAACCATCACTGTGGTCATAAAAGGGACCGATATAGTCAGCAACAATACCCAGCTAGACTGTGGCGGCTGGATATCGTCTCTTTTTCAGAACGTTCTCTGTAAACCTTAAAGATGGTTGTGTGGGAAAATCCCAGTAGATCAGCAGTTTCAGAAATACTCCCAGCCCATCTCACAACAACAACCGTGCAGCATTCATAAAATTGCCTTTCTCTCCCATATGAAAGTTTGAACTTCAGCTATTTTTGACCTTCAGCTGATTTGACCATATGTACATGCCTAAATGCATTGACTTACTGCCACGCGATTGGCTGATGAGATAATTACATTAATAAGCAGCTGAACAGGTGAATCTGAGAAAGCAGCCAGTGAGTGCATGTGGCTTCTTTGTATTGTTTAGAATGATCTCAGCTCAGTCTGCAGCACATGCATAAGAGCAGCATCACAGCCGAGCAGATGGTGGTACACAGTCAAGAACGTGTCTTTGCACAGTGTTGCCAACTAGGTCAGAAATACACATTGCTGAAAAGCTCATAAACAATTGCTTTTTCTGGTTTTAAATGATAAATATTGCTTTGAAAATTAAATGCCAAATTCTATATCATGCTTGATCTGATCACCTTACTAAAAAACAAGGGTTCATGTCAACCTCTAACTTAAACAACATTGATTACATTACTGTCTTCATTTGAAATGTACTCTACCTGTACGGTTGTATGTAAAAGAAAGCACCTTAAAGTTTAAAGCAGACTGAATCTGAAAGCTTTCTTGTCTTCGTGTGTCACTAGTTTCCTCCCTTTCCTAACAGTGGGGTTATGCTGGGAGACCAAAAAGTCATTAATATTACTGTTCCAGTGTGCCGCTGTTTATTTTGAGACTGTGGCTCAAGGGACTGATACGCTGCTGCACACATGCATCTGTACACACAGGTGTTTTACTGGGACACAGTATACAGCTCTTGGAGGTGGTTTTCAAAATGCTGAATCGATATAACAGTGATGTGCTCTGAAGAGACTTTGCTGGTGCTTCATAAATATGCTTACAGCCACAACTATAAGCACGTACTGGGGAGGTGTCTTCCACAACGAATGGCTGGTTTGGAAAACGGGTCATTGAGCTTACCTTAGCACTTGTTTGGGTTGTTGTTGCTTGATGGCCACATAAACCATCCGCTGCTGTTATGATTTCTTATTTGTGATATGTATGCAAGCTTTTGAGGAAATGGTTGTCTGCTTCATTGGGTTTCTATCAATTAAAACTCAGGAATGTGATGTGCATAAGTGATAAAGCATCATGTGTTTCACTGCTTTTGAAAACTGCTAAATGAAGAACCTGATGATCATATACATATACTGTACTTTGTTCATCAGTTTATTGCTGTTCTTTTCTATTGAGTCTATTAGACTTGTTTATGTCACCCACAAATATGAATGTGCTTTTAGTGAGACCACAACAATTAAAATGAGTAACTTTGCAAAGGTCACCATTCATCATGCAGTTCCTGCATGGGCCGACAAAAACACTAACTTTTCTTCTGCTTCTATTCCATTTGTCAGGTAATTTATAGATTTAGTAATGGCTATGCATTTGTACGGCAATTTATTACCCCTGGACTGGGCCACAGTGTAATGTAAATCTAAATGATATTTCTACTGTCAGCCAGATCCAAGATATTCACATTAAGAAAGGGCTGAGTTATTTACAGTTTCAATTCAAAGTTTTACCATTGGTTGGTCCCAGCAGTGCTGTTAGCTGTGCCCCATGCAGGAGGCATAAAAATGTGGGGCTATGGCTTCATACTCCTAATACAGCAGGTGACTCTATGAGCATATCAGTGAATCTGGAGTGACTTTTGATATTACTGGTTTTTCTGTTTATTTGTGTGCTTGCAGACTGGCCAACATGATGACGAATAAATGCATGCAGGGAAACAGAGATTATTCCCACCAATATTAGTGTTAGATGAGCCCACACCATCATTTTTCTCTGAATGAACTGATCTCTTTGTTGACAGAAAAGCCCTACTCATGCTTTCCATGTATTCATCTAGCATGAAAGTGGAACAAAGACGAACTTGAGATGGATAAAAGATAATAAGTAGGTTGTAGTCACCGCACTGCAATGGGAAAACAGCTATTTTCTTCGAGGAGTGCAAAGGCGCGAGTATGCTCGTGCATGAACGTGCACTGGTGACATTCTTACCTGGACCGAACCAGAGAGAGTTTTGAATTCGCCAGCAGCCTGGCTGCACTTGCTCCACTGCTGCCTGGAAAACTGCAGAGCTGCTTCTGGTCCACATCTGGTCCACATCTGGTCCATGTGGGATGGTTGGACATTCACCAAGCCAAGCACAACCAGAGCCACTGATAACATGGCAGTGCTTATAGCTGACAGCAGCAGTCTTAGCATATGTCAATGATGATGCAGGTGTGTATATTTATAGTAGTTATAGGGTACATTAATATGCAGACTGCACTGACCTGTATTACACAGATGTACAAATCAATATATTTTGATAAATAAAATTTGCTTCTGAGGACTTCAGGTGGGCTATTTATCTTTTTGTTTTGCAGACATGTTTGCAGACATGAAATCTGATTTAAGCTTGCACGTAACATTTTTGAGATACACATCATTGATGTTTGACGTGAATGATGTGTATCTCAATATAATGTATCAACACTATGGCTAGAAGTTTCCAAAAATTGTTTTAATGTGTTTATTCTGGACAAAAACAAGAGAAGACGATCTCAGGATCTCTCCAAAGCATATTTCTGTCAATTTAGCTCAAAATAAATCCACAAACATGTTTGAGGCACTTGCTTTTGCGCATGCACTGCACACCCGTCTCTCTTTGCAAGAACAAACAGTAGCGGGTCATCATCCTCTGATTCAATTTTTCCTGGTGTCGGTTTTCCAATACTTTTATACCTTGGTGACATCACTCAGATTTGGTGGGAAAATGTCAAGATGAGAATGTAAAAAGTGCAATTTCAGTGACATTCTGGCACTCATTAGTTGATGTGCTTTCAGCATGTTATCCACAAGCTCAGCAAGATTCTCTGCTCTGATATTGCCAAGACAATTCTGTGCACAAATGTTTCCCATTGCTGCTGATTCAGATGGCTTTAGCATTAGTTCACAGATTTCAGGACCAACAAAAACACCTTCTTTCACTTTGGCTGCATTTTGTGGACAGTAAACTTATTTCTTAAAGGCTAAAATGCATCACTGTTTCTGCCCAGTCATTCTAGCCGTCCAATTCTGGGAAAATCATAACTTTTAAAAAAATGGGATGAAAGAGATGAAAATGGTTTGTTAACGCACAGGTGAAAGTATACCAGCAGCAAAATGCTTGTGACCAGTTTGATCTTTTAGGTACCGCTAACTACATTTTTTCATTTGCCTATCTTTTAACATATTGTAATCTTGTTGACTTGTTGTTGTCTAAATAAATCACAAAAAGGAGAATTGTACACAAACCTTTGACTTTGTACAAAGTGATTTTAATTGCCTAGCTGCACCTTAATAAAAAGTCTAAAGCCATGTCAGCAGGTCTGTAAGCCTTCAGTTTTTGAACACCAACAGCGACATGCTAATGCGGTTATTATGACAAACCATTTACCGTTTTTTTTTTTATCATCTTAGTTTAGCTTGCTACCAATGCTAGTCAATAAGCACTAAATGGCCGAAAGTATTCTCTATTTAAACCTACTTAAAGTGAAGTGCTTCACATTATAAATAAGGTTCAACAACTCAAATTGTACAAATGGATCAAACTAAAATAAAAGCAAGCCTCCACATGTAGGTCTGTGGTCAGGTCAGTTCACTGTTATAGAGAGGCATCTGGCTATGAAGACCTTTAAAAGGCATCAGCAAAATGGCAATGCATCTTGCCAATTGCAACTTCAAGAGATTGAGGCACTAAACGTAGGAGAGATAAAATATAAAACTGGGACAAGATCAGACCTAGCAGGCCAACATGTGTAGGTGGGTGACACACTGAATAAGATAAAAGAGATTTGAGGTTTGGTCTGTGGACACTCAACTCTGTCTGAGTGCCTTAAGCTTCACATCCAGCAATGCAGAGGCCTGTACGATAAGCTTATAGGTTAATATAAATCACAACACCCCCCCCCTCGACAAAATATATTAAAACTTCCATATCCTTCTAATGATGATTGACATCTTGCAAAAATACTGGTGCTGTTTGGTTTGTGTCGAACTTGCAGCTTCTGTGAGTTTAATCAATCTGGAACTCTTTTGCTTGTTTGCAGGTTGGAGTAGCTGTGATGGATGACCAGTGTGTGTCTCATGGCAGTCCTCATCGCAGCGGAGGTCATGTCAGTACTGAGGGTCAAAAGTTGAATGTCATCAGGTGTGGGTGGCTCCGGAAGCAAGGAGGTTTTGTCAAAACGTGGCACAGTCGCTGGTTTGTGCTGAAAGGGGATCAGCTCTACTATTACAAAGATGAGGAGGAGACTAAAGCTCTGGTAAGACTGTGAATGTACTAGAAGATGAACTAACATAAAAATTGTGGCATGCACCCACACATATGCAGATGATAGTTCTCACTGTATGATGATTGAGTTTTTTTTGGATCAGACAGCTCTTTGGCTTATGACCAGACTGTATGTAAAAGATGGGTGTAGCATCTGTGAAGTTTGTTTTATGGGCTCTGAAACCTTAACCTATGCACCTAGGGTCATAAGTCATTAGCTACTGTAAGCATGGTTTGTTAGCAAGGTGCGTTCCTACAGTCATATGAAAAATGTGAGTTTTTCACAAGACTCTATGCAGTCCTGTGAAAAACTAAAAAGTAATACTTTTCTATATGACTATCAGTCTCCCACATCATTGTGGAGGAATTTTCGCCCACTCTTATTTACTCTAATTTACAGCATCGCTTCAGTTCTTTGAAGTTTGCAGACATTTGTTTATACACAACACTCTTATGGTTCCACCACAGCATTTCAATCAGGTTGAGCTCTGGACTTTGACTGTGTCATTGCAGCACTTTAATTCTTTTATTTTTCAGCCATTCTATTGCAGACTTGATGCTGTGCTTGCATGTGCTCGATCCAGTTTTAGCAAAGCTTTAGCTATCAGACAGATGGCCTCACATGTGACTCTGGTACACAGAGGATGGTCAATTCAGTGACTGCAAGGTACCCAGGTCCTGTGGCTGCATGCCCAAATCATCACCAATCTACCGCCACGCTTGATAGTTAGTTGAGGTGTTTGTGCTAATATGCTGTTTGGTTTTCACTAAACGTGGCACTGAGTTATATGACCAGACATCTTTGGTTTGTTCCGTCCACAGAGGTTGTTGCAGAGGTTTTGTGATTTGTTCAGATCCAACTTTGCAAACATAAGCTACAGTATACTCCCATGTTCTTTTTACAGAAGAAAAAGCTTTCTCTTAGCAGCACTTCCAAACAAGGCCTACTTGGTCAGTTTTCTTCTAATTGTACTATTATGGTGTTTAACATTTAACACACTAACTGAGGCCTATAGTCTGAGATGTAGCTATTGGGTTTTCTCTCAGCTTTGCAAGGGTTTGACCTTGGAGTGAATGTTCAGGGACAATCCACATCCAAGATTGGCAGCTGTCTTGAATGTTTTCTACTTGTGATGAGTCTTTGGATGGACTTTAAATTATTTGGAAATGGTCGTATAGTCCTTCCCAGATTGATGGGCAGCAACAGTTGTTTCTCTAAGATTACTGCCGATGCCTTTTCTCCTTGCCACAACTTAAAGCTCCAGACCAGCAAACTGTCAAACATTCTGTTTTATAGCAGTGGTTACATTTCATGATCAAAAGATCAAGTGCATTTGATTAGCAGCACCTGGCTGTTACTTACCTTCTTGACACCAATAGAAGCAGTTTTGTTTTTTGTTTAACAGGACTGCATAAAGTCTTGTGAAAAAGGAAGCGTATGGGTGTTTCACACAGATGGATACATGCTGATAGTTCCTAAGTAAGATACAAATACAATAAAAGCATTTACTCAAAGCAGCTTGCAACTGCCACTAATGATAATTCTAAGCCTCGGTGAAATTGAAGCCAACCCTCTAGAGCCGTCACAAGTGGTGATATTACTTTTCTTACTCAATCTAATGGGCCAGCCTCAATATAAAATGATGGCTGGCATACAGTGCGTCGCTATGAAGTCAGCCATTCAACAGTGGGAAATGTGCTGGAGATGTTTTGCTCACTTTAACATTACGATCAGATATGAATCTAAATATGTACTCTAAGCCCTGCTGTGGTGAAGTGTCTGTTTGTGCTTTCTGTATTTGCTGTATTTACTCACAGCACCACCATATTTCTTGTAGATACATGCTACAGTATAGCCAGGTGAGATGATAACATCGAGCTATGGTTCAAATGAGGTTGTTTTGACTCTCAAACCAAACTGTTTTCAGTTTGTCTTTATGGAAACACACACACACACACACACACACACACACACACACACACACACACACACACACACACACACACACACACACACACACAAATGGCTATCCTGAAATGAGAAGAGACAATGAGTAACACGAGTTTTATGGCTATCTCTAACATTACTGTAACAAGGAACTCCCTCTCACTTAGCATGTGCAGACTGGAAAAAGAAGCTGCCAAAATACAGTGAAAGAGAGCGAACATTGATTCCACAAGTTGAGTTCATTAAGAAACTTGTTTAATTTCTTGAATTTGATGAAAGAGTCAATAGTCTTTTCTTGGTTGTCAAATACAATGATGCTGGATAGCAACTTGTTATTAAATACTAGTTCATAAATACTCTAAGAGTGTGTTTTATGAGTAGCTTGTCACGTCATATTCCTATCATGCCTTTAATCTTTATATCAGTTAGCAGATGTTTCGTGTTTTGTTTTTTTCCTCTTTGCAGTTATTTTACACCAGAGCTTACTCCTATTTGGCAAATACACAAAAGACCACATCCTTTTGTAATATTTATTCCTACCAAACAATATCTCCTTTTTTCCCTGTGGAAACTTGATCACTTGTGCACAATTGAAATCTTTATTCTGCTCATCTACCCACACTTCTTTGCCTGGCCAATTTTCCAGGAAACTGAGCCTCAGCCAAACCCAAGAAACAGCAGCAGCAGAAGTCTCTAAAGGTTAAAGCTCCAGACCTGAAGGTGGGCCACAGGCCAGATACAGGGGGAGGAGAGATTTTCTTTCTTTTTTTCTGGGAAGGCCAGGTTTTGAAGCTGTGTCAAAAAAAAGAGAGAAAACAGTTTTCCTGAAACAACTTGATAATTATATTTATCACCATGTTCTCAGAGAACTTATTTGTAATGTCCCTACAACTCCATCTACCTGTGGAATACTCTTCTTTGGTTAGCAACTTTCCATTCTTGCCCTACTTCTAAAGCTGTAATAAATTTCAGCTACTTTTTTTTTTTTTGCAGAGAATGGGAAATTTCTAGTGAAACTAGGTCAGGTACAGAGGAGTGTGCTCAAAGTCCTCAAATCTCCATGACCTCCAAAGCAGAGAAGCATGTAAGAGCACAAACAGAACACTCCAAAAAGACAGCGTACTGAACAGAATACAAGATAACCAGTGTAGCATTTCCAACATCCCAAAAAGGAGGAATACCAGCGGGACAGAGAGGAGACAGAAAACTGTCAGAAACAGGTTTGGTTTTGCTTTTTGTGCCTCGAACGCTGATGTTTAAGATCAGGGCAAAAACACAAACACACAAGGTGCACTAAGATCCTCCACTTTACTTAGACTATATGTGGTGGAGTAATATCTACCCACGCTAACCTATTAGCCACATCCAACAGAGACGCAACTGATTAATTCTCTGACATGCTGTGATCTCTCCATTACCCATCACATTAGCCTAATTGCTGCTACCTCAGAGGACACATGAACATGTGCTACTTTCTGTTGGCTAACAATTTGTTGAACGATTAGATAGGAAAATATTACATACAAATTACATATTTAACTAGCTTCTGGCACAAACTGAATCTACATTTTATGAAAACAAAAAGCATTCATTATGCTATTCACATATAAATATAAAGTCTCACAATAAATGAATTTAAAGTACGCACAGTTTAAAAAAAAGGCGGGGGGACAAGTTTGGAAAATAGCAGCATTTAGACACAATGGACTGACTGCTTTATCTTTACTTACAGTGGACACAATGCGCTAGCACTGCACTCTTAAGCAGTAAATATTAGTTGCTAATATTATGAAGAATTATGGGGAGGTTTTAACACGGAGACTTACCAGAAAAGTTGGCAAGTGATTGCTTGTAATTATGTAACTAATCACAGTATGACTTTTCTGTCTATCTTAGGCAGAGTGCTAGGTTTCAGTGTCTATTTTTGATACTGAAAGCCTAACAGTATTTATGATTAGTGCCTCTAATCCTGTTGTTACTCTAACCAAACAGCTCGAGTTGTCATATCAGTCCTTAATCCTGCAAGAACATTGGGGGGGTTTGGCTCTTGGGACCACTAGAGTCAAGTTAGAACCATAATGCCACCAGTTAAACTAGCATTACCTGACTGGTTGTAAGTCGTAGCTGGCTGTTGCTGGCAGTAACCATGAAAATGACTGCTAAACTCCTAGTCACACTGTCGAGCGGTCAGTGACGCTGGGGGGAAAAAATGTGTAATACCCAACCGGTTGGCAAGCGGTTGCTGGAGGTTGTTTGCTGTTGCTACGTGAAACTGGTAGCAAAGAGGTAAACTATGCTGCACCAAAAACCTCCTTGAGATGGCTTTGGCGGCTAGCAGATTGCCATGGTAACCCTTACTTTGCTGACTTGTCTCCAAATACTCACTAGCTACTCACTAAGTGGTAGTGAAACTGTGAGAACAATTTGCCTTCAAAGTAAAAATCTGTACTCTTTGAAACAGGTTGGTTTCAGTGGTAAAGCACAACTTTTACTTTGGAAGTGAAGATTCCCCGATTCGGGTTTAAGTCGCTCTCTTCATAGCTTCTCTGCTGCTCTGCAAGCACCTGTCTTTGCAGCCAACTCGGTGTCCGCCATGCAACCTGTTTTTGCAGATCTCGATGGAGTAGTTGGGTCTTTTGAGATTCAATTCTGAAAGTCAAAGCTTAAATAGCTAAACTTGGAATAATCTTTTCAATTATGAAGTCAGAAAGCTGTAGAAAAAACATCAAGTAATAAATAAAAAAAACAAAAAATGGGATTTCCTCAGAATGGCTGTAACATGTCGTCATGTGTGATGCACTAGGACTTTATACCTGACATACCATTGTTTTGTTTTCATGCAGTGAACATTTTATAACATTTGTTTGATTTCCAATACTGCAACTCATAAGAATTCTGATGTTTTTAGATACTGTAACATTATCTGAAAAATTACTGCTGATGTAGGCAAACATGTTGATGCTATACAGTTAGGCCGAACCTCTCTGAGTAACAGGAGGAATCCGAAGAATGGGTGTCAGATGGAGGTGAAGGGTCACGGAAAAGCATGGGTACAGGGTACAGCACGTGTAGGATTAGTGTCGATATGCCATCTGCCTGCACTTACTCGTCTATGAAGGAATACACACGCACAAGCCCGCATGTACACACTCGCATTCTTAGATGCACACATACATTACTCGGATTTCATCTGGCTGAGCCATAAACAAAGACGCTATTCATGCGGTGGGTGAGATTGTATGGTTATTGTAATTCAAACCACTCAGCCTTGTATCTATATGCCAGGGATGTAAGGAAAGTAGCATTGTGAATGAATGAGAGAATTGTGAATTAATACGTTGAAATGATTTAATGTTTTAAGAAATGAAAGACATTAAAATTTCATAAGTTTATTATGATTTTAGCTGCTGCACGTCTTACAAGTTAGTTAATATTCATAGCATGTAGGGGGCACTTCTGGAGGCAGACGAAATGAGAAGTAGCTGGATTTAATAAGAAATTGCATCATATCAATAATGCAGCAGTGCAGTTGTGTACTAAAAGTCCTTTTGTTTTCCCTGCTTAAGCTGAAAACCATTTGACCTTTGCATTTAACTGGAGTAAATAAAACGCCACTGCAGTTCAGTAATTTTTCATTCTGCAACACTGTGTTACTGCTGATTTGATGACAATAGTAACTCTGTAGCCCTCGTTTGACATTGACAAAGATGTTTTTGAGGCATCACAAAGTAATAAAAGCTTTTTATAGCAGGCAGGGTTCCAGCCAGTCACGTCAGAACCAGAGCAGATCTGATTTGCATTATATTTGAATGTATGAGGCATGTGAACCAAGAAGCGGACATTATCAAGACACCCTTGTGTGAACAAATTGAAAAGCATTGCTGACATCATCCTCTGGTAATAGACAAAAAATTTCCATTAAAGTGGTTCAATAAGTTTGCATGCATGGGCGTCTCTTTAAAATTACAGATGGGCAATAATATTAAGGCAAAGACATTTCCTTTAGCCTAAATATATTAAAGCATGAAAAAAGTTTATCATTAATAGAAGGCAGCCCCGTCCATTAGTATTCCTAGGCTGCATATACTGCATAGAAGTTATTTCCTTTAACTCCTGAAGGGTGACTGCATGTCTAATAAGCTCTGCAGTGATGGATGAAGAAGTCAATTAAGTCTCACTGGACTTGCAACAAGTTCCTGTAAGTTTTGTAGCCTAAGGACTTTTTCTATTTCTAATACCTGATGGTGCAAGAGGGTAAAACAGCGAATTTAAGGTGTGTGCAGATGTAGTGGTATTTGTATTGCTGGAGCAAAGCAGCTGTATGGAATATTTACTCACGTCGAATCCCAACTCACTAAAAAACTGAACTGCAGAGCTTCTTGTTCTGTCTGTCTTAGAATGCTTCACTTTTCATTGGTCATAACACAGTACAGTAAGCACTGGCTCACATCTGTTGACTCATTATATTTCATTTATAGCTGTATCTTAACAATGAATTTGTAGATAAAAGGTGTGATTCACATTGATACTCCTAGTGATACATTGTTATTTTGTCCAAAATAAGGAGTCGATGGTTTACATTCAGTTCTAGACTGCAGCAGTATTCTGTAGTTTGCATGATGACTTGTCTGCAAACATTTGCCGTTTTAATGAATGAGGTGCAGTGAAACTTGAGGAAGGTCAATGCAAACCACTAACGGAAAAATTGGTCTTCCAAATAAAAGTTGAGCATTAGCACCACAATCAATCAACATTTCAAAATGAGCAAACTACGAGCAACTGTAGCAACCTGCTAGCAATCAAAGTAACCACAAGGAAAGGGGAACTACTAGCAACCACCTGCCAACCAGCTGGGGAACACAAACTTTCCCTAATGGCTGGTGGTTTAGAAATGGATTTCATAACAACAGAAACTACTACTTGGGAAATAAGATTTGCCTGTGTGACTGAGACATAACTTAATGGGGCGAGATACACAAATATTCCCCCTCAGTAAATTATTAAAATAAATGTGCAAAAACTGATTTTATAAAGTTTTTAACTGTTTTAGCACCTGTTTACATTAATGAATGTTGATTAGCTGATGTTCTGTATAATTTAGAGAACTCTCATTGATCTGGTTTCCCATGAATGAATAATAATGAATGGGTAAGCAAACATGTGGACAAGCTAACACACATTTTACATATGCTAACCACACGTGCTTTGTGTGAAGGTCATTGTTCAGTCAGAGCAAGGACCTGCTGGACAAAAATCCATATCAACAATATCAGGTTATAACATATTCCTCCCACCTGTCTCCTCTAAGACCCCCAAAGGAGATTTGAGGGCAGAATCGGATATCAGATATACTGAAAACTAGTCTTCACCTGTGGATGGTTTAAAGACTTTCTTTCTGCCTTTCACCTTAATAGGTTTAATTGGTATTTGCTCATTTTAACTTTGCTTTGCTGGGAGATTTTAAATCAAAATACTTGTAACCAATATCGAAACTCTTGCTTCTTTCTGCTTCCTCTGCCGTTCTCCTTTATTAAGCAGAAATGCCATCCCATTTTCTCTGCATTCTTTTGCAGTTTATACATCGAGTTCATCATCTTCACATCTGCCTAGTGAAGCTTGCAGTGTCAAATAAATCAAAACCATGCTTTGGTGGCTTTGGCCTAAAAACCGAATCAAGTTTCAGTCAGATAATTAATGCCATCAACTTTAGAGCTTAACAGTCAGCCGCTTGAATTGCTTTAACTTTAAATCTGACCTTGCTGACACAACTTTGAAGTCAAGCCGACTCCTGTCACGCATGTCACTTTTTCAGGGGCTGTTCTCTCTGCCTTCATTCTTACTTTCTTCTGTTTTTGAGAGCTGAAATATATGAAGTCACACTCATGAACATTTTACATACAGCTCAGCTCACAGCACTGCCAATCTGTATTACATTTGCATTGAGAAATAATACTAAAAAGTGCTAACTTCTTCTTTAAAAAAAAAAAATTGAAGCTATCTCAGTGGTGTTTAAAATTATGCACAGCTATGTCTTTTTTAGTCTTGAGCATGTTCGTACTTGTACATATATCATTCACATATCTCTGGAACCGTATGTTACTCTGTTTTCTCAGCATGCCATGTTATGTCTTTCAGTTGTCATAGTTTGACTTTTTTATCTATTGATCTGACAAATATGATCTGTACAGAGGATCAGTATGGGCAACGTGCCGCTGACCTCATTTCCATCTGCCTCATTCATTTCCTGTGGTACTCCAAACCACATATGTTATCAGTTTATCTTCTATGATACACTCTAAAGGCTTTATAGGTCCTTCATAGTATCCACTTATCTTCAAGTCCTGGGAAAGGCCATCTTGTAAGAATTCTGGTAGTCTGCTTTGAGCTGTCTGAAACCTTTACGCATCTGCTTGTCTCATTTGTTTAATAGAACAAAGCTGTGATAGTGAAGCTTGATTTGTGGGCTGTAGACAGCTTTTGATTTTCCTGCTGTCGGGGCATCCAGAGAAGGATATTGGTAACAGATCACACGTAGGAGACATCCAAACTGTAGTACAAGCATAGCTGATGAGCAGGGATATGTCTTCTCTGTGGTTGGTGCAGCTGTATTCTGTTTTTTTCTTTCTCTCTACTTAACAGTGGAATATATAATGCGCTGCAGTACAAGGACTATATTGAGGGCTATAGCTGCAAAGTAATTTCACAGGAAAATGGTTGAACAGGAAAATACCTTCTGCCTTTGTGGTTTGTAGACTTTGCAAGCCAAATATCTCCTGCACCTGTGTTCTAGTGTTAAAGGTATAGATACAGGATGTTAAGGCAGACCTGAATGGACTGAAATAGACTTCAGTGGCAACATGTAAATGAAATATAAGATACAATCTTTGTCCTATTATTCGCTGGTATTATTGTGCATTATCTCATTCTAATGCCTTGGCTTGTTTTAGCAACATGATGCAAAGACAGGTGTATGACTAATTACCTTAAATTAGACCCTGTAACTTAATACAAGGTAGCTGTCATAAATGTTGTTAATGCTTGCTCTTTTTATATATGAACTGCAATTAACGATACAAAGAGGCTCCTTTGATAGAATCTCCTTTGCCAACTTCTTGTGATTTTTCTTCAGCTTATGAAGATGGAGGACAAGTTTGACTTCAGCAGCATGTTCTTGCAATGTGGGCGTATTTTTAGGTCTTTGCAAAAGATAAACGCATAAACTAATGCTGTTGTCTGACTTTAATAGGGTTACATAATGAAATTGCTGCTTTAATGAGGTTAAGTAATGTCACTGACAGACAGCCTACACTGTGGAGGAAAACAGTTGTTAGAGTTGTTTTGTGGATCCTGGAAATGATTTTGTGATGCAAATAGTTATTAGATATGATCTTGTGCAAAGAGAACTGTGTATGTAGCCTATAAAAAGTATTTTTTTACTTTACTTTATTTTACCATAGTTTTACCATAGTTGATGGAGTACACCCGTAAAATGTAACTTGTGTGTACTGTTTGCTTTTCAGTATTTCCTTATGTTCCCTGGAAGTGATGATAATGTAATTTGCAGTTACTGCTTTTCCTAAAAGTATTGTTACTTTAGGCAGAAAATACTTTACTCTATATAACTTTGGTTATGTGTTGTAAGCTCTATGGATATGATAAAAGGTATTCAGCAGCAACAGCAGTGACAGGTATTCTTAAAATTAAATGGCAGGGCGTAGTGTATGCCTTTGTGGGAATTTACTGTTAGTGGCATGACATGTTTTTAAATGGCCCTGAGCTTGTGGTAAGCAGACATGCTACTGTCCCTGCTCGTCCATATTTTCCACCCCTATAGCTCCGTTCTATACTTTATTAAAACCTGTGATTGATATCTCAGTTCTAACAAAAACTACAGTGTTTATACATTTTCAGACTAATTTTATACTATTATTAAAGATAATAGCTTAAAATCCGTAGGTAACTTTTCCAGCAATCGGATGCATTGCATCTAACATACGGTTGTTTTTTAACCATTAAATCGCCCTTGCTTTGTAATTCACCAATTTAGGTTCCTTGTGGTAATTTCAGTCTATCATTTATCCTGTCTAATTTCTCATATTACTCACCCAACGTTAATTTGACAAGTAAATAAAAATTAATGAAGAAGTTTCCCATTTCCCTCTAGTTAACTGGCATATTAATATTTATGAGGGTTATGCAGTCACAGTTGGTGGTTTTTATTATATAGTTGCTTTTGAATGTGGGACAGTGCAAGAAATACCTGTTGTGTAACAGTGGAATAGTGACATTTATTGCATTATTGAACCTTGCAGCAGGAAAAACATTAGTAACTCTTTGCCCCTTAAAAAAACTAGAACCAGAAATGGTGAAGAATAAATACATAAGGTCAAATTAATGGATACATATGGTACTCTAGAAAGGCAGACCCGTTGTAGGTCTCCAGCTAAGCTCCAGCTGAGTTTGATTTGCTGTAAAAGGTTAGCCAGGCTGGAGAACACTAATTATTGTCTACAAAGTCAGTTGAACAACAAGACAAATAATGAATTACCTGTTGCACCAAAAACAGATGGCAGCTTGACTTCACTCTTAAGCTTTTATCTGAAGCAGTTGATTCTTCTCACCAGCTTTGAATGATTCCTTCGTGTTATGCAGTGATTCTGAGAAAGTATTTCAATATTTTATTACCGTAGTAGTGGTATTGATATTATTATCAGTAGTAGTATTTAGATTTTAAATATTTTGTTTATATTAAGTTTGAAATATTATTTTTTTCCTATTTTATTTCATCCTCAAAGCTTTTATATCATACCCTCATCTGACACTTAATTATAACAAATTCAACTATGTCATTGCATTTAGCTATGTAGATGTGGTCAAGACGACCTGGTGAAGTTCAAACTGGGCATTAGGATGGGTAATTTAAGTGACTCTGAACATGGTGGTGTTGTTGGTGATGTGAGCAGGTTATATGTACAGAAGGCTCTGCATATTTCAGAAACTGGTGATCTACTGGGATTTTCCAGCACAACAATCTTTAGGATTTACAGAGAATGGTTCAAAACAGAGAAAATATCCAGTAAGCAGCAGTTCTCTGGGTGAAAATGCCTTGCTGGTGCTAGAGGTTGGAGGAGAATGGCCCGACTACTGAAGAGGTATGCAGGAGAGCATCTCTGAGAAGGCACTGAATCGGGAAGCAGAAGACCACATTGTTGCACCTTGTTGAATCCATGCCATTAAAAATTGAGACAATGTAGCTGTTTTCAGAAAAAGAAATCTCACTGCACCTTACCTAGTACGAATCCTAAAAGACTGGTACTATGATAGCACTTGTGTGGTGATTATTAGGCTGGTAAAGTCACAGATATTTGCTCGCTCCTTTTAATTTACTGAAGAAGCCAGAGGTAATTAATGAGACAGCCAATGGTAAGGGGCACAGAGAGGACATTCACCCTATAACCTCAATAAAAACAAACATGGCACATCAGCAGGAGTAAGCTGTTGGGTTTATGACCAACAAATCAATGTCACATGTGGAAGGTAATAGCTGCAGTTTTTACAGGCTGATCTGACCAGCAGGACCAACTGAAATTTCTGTACTCTCTTCCATTAAATGGAAAAAAGGCCGCAGTCAGTGTTCTTGTATTTGCTTGCAGTCTCAGAAAACACATGAAATTAGATTTCAGTTGGAGGACACTGTTGGACGCAGCCTCAGAAAAAGCCTCCTGGAGGCTGAGCTGCTGCTTACAAGCCTGAGCCTCCTGCTGTTGCTTTGCTCATATGGATTTCTCGGAGTCACTTTTGTCCCATATGTGTGTGCGTGGCTTTTTGTTTGGGAATAAAAGATAATTGGTTTTGTGTCATTGCACCGATTCCAAAAGTGACCTCATTCCACTTAACAACAATGTAAAAATGCACAAAACACCCCGAAATAGGTTGGGTTTTTGTCTCGCGCTGGGTTGGGCCTGGCAAACGTGCTCTTTGCTGGGTAAATATTACTCTGCCTGCGGTTGGGTTTGTCTGCAGCAAACAACAGGCCACCAGGGAGGATGCATGGAAAGTGTGGCTGCGGCTTAAAACGGAGGAGAGGAGTCTCTGTGGTGTTGTGGTTTTACGTTATAGAAAGGCTTAACAGGCCCTTGTCTTTTTTTCTGGGTTTTTTTAAATGTGACACGCATTTTTTTTTTTTTAAATCTCTCCTCAAATGCACACTGTTTATCTAAATCGTCTCTCATTTCCCTCAAACTAAAACAATGTTTACGAAAGGAACCTCTTGAAAAACCTTTTAATCCTGATATATTGAAGCTAGTCATATTGTCTTGCTGACAGCCACATCAGTCGAGTCCATTCCTTTATTTCCCTCTCTTTTGAACATCTTTATAGCCTCCTTCAAAGCGCTTCATCTGGGGCCTCAGGTAGGGTTTCAACTTCCTGATTGTCACAGTTATGGCTCATTAAAAAGTCCCCTTTTCTCTCTGCGAGCAGGAAGGAAACTGACTCTCTCTCTGATCATGTTAATGTGCACAAGTCCTGAGTACTGACGTTGTCACTTCTGCACATCTTGTCTGCGTTAGCATTAACCCACAAAGGGGTCACTTTAATGACTGTCAGATGCTGCACTGTGCCATTGATGTCCAACTTGTTAATGAACACAAGAAGTCACTGAATCAGTTGGAAAGGACGAGGTAATCTGAAAAGAATATTCAACCACATAATAATTACTGGCACTAGTCTGTCATTCTGTAAGAAATACCTTATTTAAGCACCTGGCTGCTAGTTGGTAAGTTTACTAAACTGCATGAATTTATGGTGCAGTATCATTTGTGAAGCCAGTGTCATGGTCCTGGGGCTTGGATCCAGAGTTTTGAGTTTTTGGATTTCTTTACTACTTAGTGTGTTCTGTTGGTTTTCATTGTTCTTAGGTTTTCTGATTGAGTTATATATTTATTTATTTGCCTCTTCTCAAGTCTCTTACTGCTGGTGTTTGTTATTTGTTGAGTTCTGATATAGTACTCTGCAAAGGTCTTGAGCCACGCCTTGTTTCTTTACATTTCGCTGCCAGGAAATCAGACTTTTTTTTCTTTTCTTTCTTTTTTTTAAGCGGTCTTGAGCAATAGTTCACCAAATGTTCTCTTGTTGAAATATTTAACACTGACCTATGAATCATACAAGCATAAAACTGCCACCTAATTCAAGAGATTCACCAGTGTTGTGTCTACACATAACAGTCAACGTGACAAAGAAGCAAAGTAAATTCTGCCTTTAGGCACTTTGTGATAAACAGTCTGTTGCAAAAACACATACTTTGTTTCAATTTCTTTAGGTGAATCTACAAAGAAATGCCAAATATAACACAATTTGACAGGCATGAAACAGTTTATCTGCACCGAGAAAGTGATTTTTAAAACACTATTATCTGAAAACCTGTAATATATCAGCATGGTGTCATTATAAATTTTAGGAAATTGAACAAGTAGAGGAAAAACGAAGTGTTAGGCTTTAAAAACTATCTGCAGCAGATGAACAGTATCTGAAAGTCATGTCCTTAAGAAATAAGAAAGCAAAATCAGCAAAGACCTGACACAGGACCTGAGAGATGCATTATGTGTCTTGTTACACTGATCAGGCATACCATTCTGACAACTGACAGATGAATTGAAGAACACTGATTATCTCTTTGTCATAGGACATGTTAGCAGATGGTATATATTAAGGACCGAGTGAACATTTTGTCCTTAGAATTGATGTGTTAGAAGCAGGGAAAAGGGCAAGGATAAGGATTTGAGTGTCTGACAAGGGCCAAATCATGATAGCTAGAGAACTGGGTCAGAGCATCACCAAATCTGAGCTTTCGCAGGGTGTTCCCAATCTGTAGTGGATCAAAAGTTGTCCAAGGAAGGAACAGTCGCGAACCAGCGATACAGTCATAGGTGGTCAAGGCTCAATGATCCACAGCGGGAGCAGAGGCTAGCATGTGTGGTCTGATCCAGAAGATGAGTTACTGTAGCTCAAATTGCTGAAACAGGTCGTGCTGGTTCTGATGGAAAGGCGTCAGAATACACAAAGCCAAAGACCTGTCAGGGTGCTCATGCTGACTTCTGTTTACTGCCATATGCACTAACAATGGGCACCAAAGAGCAATGGAAGAAGATGGCCTGGTCTGATGACTCAAGTTTGTTTCACATCATGTGGACGGTCAGGTGCCTCTTTTAGCCGGGGAACACCTAGCACCAGGATGTGCTATGGGAAGAAAGCCGATGGAGGCAGTGTGATGCTTTGGGGACTGTTATGCTGGGATCCTGTCATCCATGTGGATGTCACTTTGACACGTACCACCTACCTAATCATGGTTTCACACCATGGGCACCATTTCATTGGAGACTGTATTCTTTGATGGCTGTGGCCTCTTTCAGCAGGATCGCGTGCCCTGCCAAAAAGTTAAAACTTGCAGGACAAAGGATCTGTCTGAAACATCGTGGTGCCAGATACTGGAGTTGATTCCTCGATGGGTCAGGGCTGTTTTGGCAGCAAAAGGGGGACCAACACATATTAGCCAGGTGGTGTAATTTAAGTTAGTTTACCCATGTTAGTATTTTCACATTCAGTTTCCTCTTTGCAGTTCAAGTCATGTTTCTTCCCTGTTTTATATTGATATACTTTTTCCCTTCTAGTCTTAGTTTTAATACTTCTGTCCCAATTTAGCTTCAACTTCCACTTTGTTAAAGCTATCTGTGCTAAGTTGCTTCAGTGTTTCCTTCTCAGTTCCTCCCTCTGGCTTGTTCGGAGTTTATGCCTTGTTCCTTTGTGTTTCCTAATTATGGTAAATGGAACAGTTCTTATAAAGTGTTTTTCTACTCCACTGAAACACTCATAGTGCTTTATACAACATTACTTTATTGCCTCATGTAACCCATATCAACTACTCCCTGTCACATGACCCACGTCAGCTGATTTGAGGTCCCTCTTCTGATTGGCTCCTCCCACGTCGCGGCAACTCTGAAAACCGGCTGTGGAGGGATACTTCCGGGTTCGACTCCTGCTGTGGCTGTGAGCTTATGGCATTTAGAACGGTGTTGGAAAACAAAGCGTTTTCTCCCCTCAATTCATCTTTAAACTTTAAACTCAGCGGTAAGTGTCCTTAATATCTTTCAACCTTTGGTTGTCAGTAACCAGCCGATCGTTTTCGCGATTAAAAAATGACTTTGTGCGGCAGCGCTCCCACCGCAAGCAGAACTCCGGTTCAAAAACCGCTGAGAGACAGAGGGAAGACCAGACCCTGAGGCATGTCATATTGCTGCTAGAGACTGGGGAAAGCCCACCTCCCGTCTTGCGGGATGAACTCCCAGAACTGCCCCTTCTACTCCGAGACCAACATCGCCTGGAGCTCCAAAACGCCATTCTCGTGAGGAGGAGGCAAGTTGGGGACCAGCTCTATCACCAGTTAGTGTTACCTCAGAAATTTCGGGCTGAAGTACTGTCAGAACTGCATGACCAGATGGGTCATTTGGGCATCGAACGTACTCTTGACCTCGTACGTCGAAGATTCTACTGGCCAAAAATGGCCAATGATGTGTGGAATAAAGTGAAGACATGTGAGAGATGCACCAAACGAAAAGCCTTACCTGAAAGAGCGGCACCCCTGGTGAACATTCGAAGTTATCGACCTCTGGAGCTGGTTTGCATGGACTTTTTATCACTGGAACCCGACAGGAGCAGAACCAAAGACATCCTGGTAATAACAGATCACTTTACCAAGTACGCTGTCGCTGTCCCCACTCCAAACCAAAAAGCAAAGACTGTCGCCAAATGTCTCTGGGACAGTTTTCTGGTTCATTATGGTATCCCAGAAAAGCTCCATAGTGATCAAGGACGAGACTTTGAGTCACGCACAATAAAAGAACTCTGCAAAATGGCTGGAATTCACAAAATAAGAACTACACCATACCATCCACGAGGAAATCCAGTCGAGCGCTTTAACAGAACACTCCTGAATATGCTCGGAACACTCACCACAGAAGAGAAAACTCACTGGAAAGATTTTGTTAAGCCCTTGGTCCACGCATACAACTGCACCCGGAGTGATGTTACTGGCTACTCACCCTATGAGCTCATGTTTGGTCGACAACCTCGCCTCCCGATTGACCTGGTCTTTGGACTGCCTGTGGACGGCAATCAACTGACTCATTCGCAATATGTCCAGAACCTGAAGTCAAATCTAGAAAAGAGCTACAAAATTGCCATTGGCAATGCGGAGAAGCTCATGGAAAGAAACAAGAGCCGTTTCGACCAACATATCACCCCCTCTGAACTGGACGTTGGTGACAGGGTGCTGGTACGTAATGTGAAACTCCGAGGCAAACACAAAATCGCAGACAAATGGGAACCAGACATCTATGTGGTGGTAAAAAGAGCAGAAAATCTTCCAGTGTACACTGTCCGACCGGAGAACAAATCCAAACTGATTCGTACTCTACACAGAGATCTCCTATTACCATGTGGATTTTTGCCGCATTCCACTCGAACCAACCGAACAACTGTAAAACCAACCAGGAAGCAGTCATTCAACCCTTCTGATGAGGACTGTGCACAACCTCAGTCAGACGATGAGGATGAAATGATACCGCATCAATGGTATGATCCTGTATCAGAGCCTCTGCAATTCACCACTGTCCACAATCTGCCAGAACCGTCATCCGCCGTTCCAGCCACTGAACCTTTACCATCTGATACACCAGTCTGTGAACCTGCTACGCTCCCTTTGCCTCCTCTTGAGCCAGCAGAGAGCGAAACCCCTGACTCAAAAACCCCCGTCAAGGAGGAAGCTCCTGATACTGTGGAATCAGAGGACAGTCTGTCCTCTGCTGAACCTACCAATGTTGAATTGCGGACTGAGTCCAGTATCTCCTCTGCTGCTGATCTACCATCTAACTCTGACACCTCCAGCTCTGAACTAGAACCTCTGAGAACATCAACTCGGACCAGGAAACCTCCGGACCGGTTACAATACTCTACGCTTGGTCAGCCCATCTTGAAGAGTATTCAGGCACTAGTCCATGGCTTAACCACTGCCTTTACTCATGCACTGGAGGATGAAGAGGACCATCTGCTTACTGCCACTGAACAACCTGTCATCCGGACCCAACCACCATGTACAGGGACGTACATGAGATTGAGGGGGGAACCTGTAACCCATATCAACTACTCCCTGTCACATGACCCACGTCAGCTGATTTGAGGTCCCTCTTCTGATTGGCTCCTCCCACGTCGCGGCAACTCTGAAAACCGGCTGTGGAGGGATACTTCCGGGTTCGACTCCTGCTGTGGCTGTGAGCTTATGGCATTTAGAACGGTGTTGGAAAACAAAGCGTTTTCTCCCCTCAATTCATCTTTAAACTTTAAACTCAGCGGTAAGTGTCCTTAATATCTTTCAACCTTTGGTTGTCAGTAACCAGCCGATCGTTTTCGCGATTAAAAAATGACTTTGTGCGGCAGCGCTCCCACCGCAAGCAGAACTCCGGTTCAAAAACCGCTGTTTTTGAACACTTTCTTTACTTAAGCATTTTTATGGGCTTACTTTGAAACAAAGTGCGATTGAATGATTATTGTTATGTGTTGCCTTGAATTCGGCTATGCTGTCTGTTAGACAGTTGTTTTCCTTTATTGTTGTTTTTGTATTGTTTGTAGCGAACGCTACTGGACTGTATAGATTAAGCTACGTAGCTAAGATGATTAATGATTTAACTGTTGTACATGGATTGATGATGATTTATGGTTTGCATTGTTACCTAGACATGCAGAAGAATATACTTGTTTACCGGTAAACTGAATCGAACTTGATGTGCTAATGGACATTTTTCTGACCTACAGGTCAGGTTTTTTTTCCCTCTTTGAATTGATCTTCTTCATATTGAAGTGGCGAGCCGGTAGGACCATTCTTTCTTTTCCCCCACTTAGCCGTCTTTGGATTACGGACATATTTCCCCCTTGTATGAAGCTGGACCCTAAGGAGGAATACCTTAAAAGTGAACTTTAAAAAGAAAAGGACCAAAAAAAGGACTCTTAGCAAAAGGACTCTTGCACAGAAAAATCACAGCACTGATTTATTATTTAATTGTGGACATTTACGTTGTGTGTTGTGTTAATTATTTTGTTCCATTTCCCCTTTCCCCTATTTATTCAATATATTTTTGGTACAAGACATTGCAGTTTTTGGTCTCATCATTCACACCATCTGGGCTCCATAAAGAACTATTTCTTCTGCGCGTCAGTCAGTAAATTCATCCATTGACATAAACTAGTCCTTAAATAACTTAGCGTTACACGCACACATTCACACAAGTACTTTTTTTTTCTATGCTTAACATTCACACACAGAGCAACTTAGGGTTAGTATCTTCCCCAAGGATATTTGGCATGCAGAGTGTCAGGGATCAAACCATCAACCTTCCAATTAGCAGATGACCTGCTCTACCACTCCAAAGTTCTGTGTTGTCAGATGCAGATGATTGGGTTAGGATTAGTCTCCTTTTGTTACTTCCTGTTAGACTTTGAAGTCTGGTTTTCCATTATGGTTTGCGTTAGTTCTACCTTGTGATAGTCCTTGTTTTGTTTTTTTTTAAGTGTGCTCACCTGTGTTCCTCTCTCCTGTTTCCCATCTGTAATCAGTCTATGATTAAACAGCTCAGTCTTCAGCTGTGCTCTGCCATGGTGTTTATGGTAAGCACTTTGTGTCTGCTTTCATGTCTCCGAGTAACCTTTTCTTATGGGAGCTTGCTTCCTGCCTCCGTCCATTTGGGCCGTCTCACAACATAACCTATGACACTAAAAATGAGAAGAAATGATATATAAATGGTAAAACTACAAGAGTCTAATAACCAAAGCCCTTTATAGTTTACAGTGGAAATCTGTTTTTTGCTGGTATTTTAATTGAATAATAAATGTATTATTAGTCATTTCTGCTAGTTCAGAAAAAAGTCAAGGAGCCCTTAAATGCCCAGCAGAGCTGAAGAGAACATTAAAACCTATCTGAAATGTGCTGTAGACATGAAATTGAATATTGTCAGATTGTTTACACTGAAGTTTAGATGATATTATATGCAATTTTCATCTGCAAACTAAAATCTGTAACTCTGGAATAATTACTGTAAATGTGTTGGATTTTCACCTTTTCAATAAGTGAATGGGTATATTAAAGTACCACACAGGTACTTATATACTATAAAACATTACATTTGTAATCTGGTCAAATGAAATTTAATTGATTGGTATACATTTAGTTTACACCAAGCATATTTTATGATTAATTATTTGAGTGAATAAACTTGAAATTTTTCAGCGGCATTTTACTCAAAATGATTGTTTCATGTTTAGGAGGGCAAATAACCCTTTGTTGTTGTTGTTTTGGGGTTTTTTAGTGGGATAATTCAACTCATTCTCAAAGGAAGAAAGACACATACAGATCCTCTAATGGCCAGCCTGTGTGTCATAGTGACTACATCCATCCTTTATATACAGTCTATGACTAGAACAGCTGACTAATTTGTGTAGTCTGGGCAGGGAAGTGAACTGATATCATCATTAAGCACTAATACTGATCAACAGATTTCACAAAAAAAGCTTTGAGCATTCATCTGGACTGTGTCAAAAAACATTACCTGCTAAAAAATAACTAACATTTATAAACCAAAAGCAGTAAATGTTGTTTTGTGTGGTCTAAAAATTGCTTCTGTTCTTTATTTTCCACAGGGAGCCATTTTTTTAAGTGGAAACAAAGTTACAGAGCATCCAAGCAGCGGCGACGAAGGGGGAAAATTTCTTTTCGAGGTCATTCCAGGTAGGATGAGATTACAGCAATTTAATCACTGCTGTTTTTACTGAGGACAGAATGGTGAAAGCAATCTTTACTTGGCAGCAGAAGGAACAAAACCATGAGGTTAACTGTTTGCTTGCCTTCTACTGGGGATTTGTTAAGGGATCACAGTGAGGTCTGTACCTTGTCTGTCTGTTTTTACATAACATTATGGGCTTCACTTCATGATCCGTTTTTACTGTTAAGCTTTTTTAATATACAGATTTCCATTTTATTTTTTTTCTTTATTTTGGCTTGAATGCAACAAAAGAGAGCATTTAAAAAAAGGCAACAACCATGGATTATTAGACTGTTAATGCTGTATGTGCCGAGGATGCCCAGTAGAACAATAACAGGAATAAATGTGACGTTTTGTATGTTTTCCTATATAACTATTTTTTTTTTCTTATCTAGATGACAGTCATTTACACATATCGTTACAATTCAAACTCGTACAACATGTGAAAACGTGGTTAAGCACAGCATGAAGGAAATGTGGGATATTTTCCCAGGCTGGAATGTGAGCTTATGGAATAGATATTTAAAAGGCACGTTCACAGGGGGAAAACAGACGCAGCTGTTAAAAGATACAGTAGCAGAGTGCATCAACAGCCCCAGTTGATCTTAAAAACCCAGTAGAAAACACCGGATGTATGCTATAAGCACTCATACTTTATTTGTGTTAGTCTTTTCCCTGGTGTGTATCCAGTTGAGTGTCCCTCAGAGGAAACCAAAGTATAATTGCCAAGACTTTTTTTCTCACTGAACACACACGCAAACCAAGCAGATAGTGGTACAAGTATTGGGGTAATAGGGGTCAATATGTGTGTGTTACAGGGTGTTTGAAAAAATCTCGATGGTGTTCTTGTCGTTTCATTGCTGGCTGTCTAACACTTTCAACGTCAGACGAGGATTAAGCGCTCCCTGCAGAGATCAGCTCATTTGCTACTCTTTCATTCAGTATTCACATTTCAGTTGGAGAAGTGAACTTTTGAATAATACTACTGTTTTGCAACCGTGCAACAATTTCATTTGATTCTGCGTTTCACGTTGTATTTGCTGTTTCTTGAATAGTATGATGCAACAGGAGTGAAACAAAAAGGATTTCTCAATATAAAGCCACAGTGAGCATCTAAAAGTTTGCTCACAATGTAATTTGATGCTATTTGCATTCAGCGAGCACGCAGATATAAGCTGGGAGACTTGTTGAGGCACACTGAGAGTGGACTTAAGCTGGTAATTCACACAGCAGCTAGCGTGAGACTTTTCAAACTTCTGCAAAAGGCTAACTGAAACTGGGCTTGGAGGAGGGCACAGTGACTCAGTGAGACATGTAAGGGAAGTCTTACATCTTACCTCAGCACAAATTTCCTATCTGATCATCAGGCATGAGAATATGGGGCTTACACTCCCTGCATGGGAAGGGTTTTGATTGTAGAAGCCAGGCGAGAGGCAAACAAGCAGAGGTCGTCTTAAGTGTGGGTGACTTCAGCAGCATGGTGTCAAACAGATGAAGAACTGAAAGTGTGCATAAAGGGCTGGTGCAAGATTCATTTTCTTTTTTTCTTTTTTTTTGATAATGCTACAATTATCAAAAAAATTATTATCTATCTTTTCTTCTGGACACACAAGTTCAAGTCTCTTAAAAACAGCTTTAGCATCGGCTTCAGTTAAAAACATAAACCTGTCTTTCTAAATCCGGGGTGCATTTCAGCTGTGAAAAAATGTGAAATGAAAGTTTTGTGTATCACACTTCACTATTGCTGGTTCGACACCGGTTTTCAGCATTAGACAAATTAGCTTATTGTCACTTCTAGCCGAGAACTGCTAAAAATCAGAAACCAATTCGATTGCTTCGACAACTTTTAAGTCCACGCGGGCCAAAGCTGCCGTATTTTATTGTTTTCATTTTAGGCACCGTTAAGAAGAAGAACAGTTACTGGTTATGCGTTTAAACATATAATTTTCTTTTTAGAAAATATGTGGTCCATTTCTTCCAGTCTTTACCTCTACGGTTATTTTTTCCAATGGGAGTACACCTTAATACAATCTTTACAACTTCTGGAAGAAGGAAAAGGATTTTTTTTAATTCCAGTGTGTATTCTCTCTACTTGTACAGCTGCCATGTAATACTAAATCATCATAAGCTACATATCGTTTACTTCTGTTGGGAAGTGAGGCTTTTATAAAGCTGTTTGTTTCATTTGTGGTGCTAAGTGATGAGAAATGCGTTTCGATATCTTTCAGGGCTCGCCGAGTTTCAGTCTTGATACGATGTTGATTGTTTCAGTACTGCTGGAATGACTTAAAGACTGCAGGGAAAAGGTTCCAGTGTTTACAGTACGTATTAAAGGTTTTACAGCCAACTACATCAGTGAAAAGGTAGCAGTGAGCTCAAGTGTATTTTCATTATGTATCTGGCAGTGATTGTACAGTACTGTACAAAAGAACGTGCTGATCGTCATTGTTGTGATAGATTAAAGTGTGAGAGGCATGATAAACTTAAATTGTGTTCAACTGTAAATTCAGGGGTTGTTAATTTAAGTACTAACTTCATTGTGCTGTATCTCTAAAGTGTGCTGCCAGCACAAATACAAAAGTGGGAAGTGAAAAGACTAAGTAATGTCACCTAGTGGTGTGCAATACTGCAAATTTTGCTATTGATCTGATACCTAGTAAATACAGGGACAGTGTTGCTGAAATCTCTGACTATGACTTTCAACTTCTGTTTTTTAAATGTGCTCACCTCTCACTCACCTCTGTTACTCATACAGCAGTATCTCCTGTTGTAGCTAACATTTCCATCAGTAGCTAAAAAGCCTGCTAGGTTTTCTGGACAGCTGTGAAATTGAGATATTTATAGCAATGTATGTAGGAATTCAACCTTTTACAAAACAATGAACAACCCTTTTTCCAGGATAAGCTAAAGTAGCCACCATATAGATAAATAAGAGTCGCATAAATCTTTTTACCTAAAGCTCCTCAACAAACAAGCATATTTCTCAAAATGTCAGACTCTTATTGTGAATTCTGTTCTTAATGTAATCTGTATAATTAGGCTTAAGCCTCCATCGCACAGGCCTGAGACCCACACTAGGAACCTTTGGTAGCTCGGGAAAAATGTGCATTTCCCAACCTGCTGGTTAGTCGCTGGATTTTACTGGCTGTTGTTGGGTCAAATAGTTGCAAGAGGTGAACGCTTTCAAAGACGCAACTTTTACTTTGATTGACCACAGAAATTTCCTAGCGATCAAAGCAATCACAGTTTTTCTGTTTGTTTGTTTTTTATTTGTTCTTTGACACCAATTTTACCCAGTGACTCCTGAAACCTACTGAAACCACTCGCCAACCTGTTGGTCAAACACATTCTTCCCCAGTGATTGGTGGTTAGCGCTGACCAGTCGCTTGGCCTGCATGACTGGGGCTTTAGCAGTCAATTTCATAGTGACTAATACAAATTTTGTCCCTAGCTGCTGTATTTGTCAGGTAGTTGCCAACTGGTCTCCAGGTCAGTGTGACTGGGGCCTCTGATTTATACATGGAGCCTTACTTCACTGCTGTGACATCAGTGTCCCTGTCGTCTTTAAACTATTAAAGTCAGATTTGCTGTGGACCAGCACCAGACCAGAACATGCGGATTAAATTGTGACTTTACTTGCTCACAATAAGGGTCTTTCAATTTGGATGCAACCGCCTGGCAGAGGGTTTTCGGCATTCTACTACAAAACAGTTTTTCCCATCCGGCGTCATCCACTGCAGCCTCGTACTGATGGAAAACAAGAACATGGCTTGTTATGAGGAAGCCAATAAAGAAGTCTCAGAGAAGCAGAAAGAGCAAATGAAAGGGGAAAAACAACACATTTATTCCACTGGTCTAAATGCGGCCCTGCAGTTTGAACACAGCATACAGACAGAATTTGGCAGACAGACAGGAAGTGATGAGAGGGGTGTATTCAAAATGAGGTGAAAGTCAGAGCTCTACAGAGATGCTTGTTGTCTGTAAGCGTGGTGATGAGGTTTAAATTTGAGCAGTGTGACAACAAGGGGCTTGAACAGAAGCATCCCGCATCAATACAGGGAGGGGAGGCTCTCTGTATTTTTAGCTTTTCTGGAAAGTTTTACTTAGTTACTCTGTCTCAGAGGAACTGGGGAAAAAGTTGCAAAACAGTTCAGGAAAAAAAAATCTCAGACTTTTATTCACCTGTGCTGAGCACTCTGTGATGTTTTTCAGCTCTTAGCTTTCCCTCCACATCTGGCTGATGTGTGTGTGTGTGTGCTAAACTTGAAGAGGTGAGAAAGAAAGGAGAAGGGGAGGGGGCTTACGAGGTGAGTGCACCAAATTGAAAACAATATTTAGACTGTCTTCATTTTCAGCTGTTTGACAGGGAAACGCAGGTACAGACACAGCGGACCTTTTGTTTTCCAAACTTTAAACACCAGCCACGGCGCTGACACGTCACAACATGTGCAAACTCTCACGGGCCCAAGCTAGGGAGAAGAAGAGTAACAACAAAGTGAATGTGCTGGACACTTTTAAACTGTATGAATAATGTTGTGACAGATGTGTGCCTGTGGATCCTCCTCCCAACTGGAGCATCTCGGAGGTGCTATAGCTCTCATAGACAGAAAGTGTTGTCTAGATATGTAGGCCATACATCGGAAACGCATATCAGAACGTCCCGGTGACAAGGATCGCTCTGCAGTTCTATTTCCCGCAGTGCTCTTAAATCCTCTCAAGAATGTCAGATATCATCATCATAATATTTCTGCATGGCATGACAGAGCTCAGAACAATGCAGTGAGCAAGCAGAGCAGCAAATTACGACTATCTTAACAAAAAAGGCATCCGCTGCTCGTTCATTCTACACATCTAAGCTGCTGCTAAATGTCACTTCCCTGTCACCCAACTGTGATTAATTATCTGAGCAGGAAAGACTGCCTGCTGTGGTTTTGATGGAGAAAACGCATGCAGCTTCCAAAACGCACAAAGCTCCAGCAAGAGTTCAGAGTGTGTCACTTTGTCTGCGTTTGCCCCCAGGCTCAGTCTTCGGCTCTGTCACCGAGCAAACCGCTGCTTTTTAATTAAGGGAACAGTGCCCTGCTCGTTTACAGAGACTGCCACTCCTTCATTCATGAGAGAAACTCCTCACGTTGTTGTGGACAGCCTCGAGCTTAAATGCTACTGACTGAGTCAACTGAAAAGCTGACAAACTGTTGCATAAGTTAATAAGCAATTAATCTCTCAGCATTTTCTCACAGTGAATGTGTTTTAATGTTTTTCTGGGTTTAAATCTACAGCTTTGGGGCCTTTTTGTTTTTAAAGAAAGGGTATAGCGCCCTCGTGTGGTTTTCTTAGACATTGCAATGCCAGTAAAATGTCAAATGAACTTTTAAAATCTGTGAAACTATAAAAATTAGACTTTTTGGTTTCATTATAACACAGAAAATTTGCAAATATAAAAAAAAAAAAAAATCAGCTCCAGACGTTTTTAGCCTTTGTGCTGCGAGTTAAGATGACCTCTTGTCCTTTTCAAATATTGTTTGAAATAATGTGCAAGTTTAGTGCAAATATGACTTTTATTTAACCTTTGCCTTAGTTTTACATATCTTCTTTTAGTGGGAAGCATATTTTAATGTACTTTTTTCGTATAGTATTTGCCAACACTCTGCAACTAAAAGTAACTTGGTAGAGAAGAGCTTCTAAAAAAAAGTCCAGATGCTTGTGTTAAATTATCCTCAGTGATAATTATTTAATATATTTCATGTAAATAATTAATTTTCATTTTAGAGCTAGTGGGGATTATAATTGAATCCTGCTCTTGTGATTGCTTCCCATCTGTGTCTGATCAACAGCTCTGGGGAGGGCACCTTGAAGACCCGTGGGTATCATCTGTCACTGAGGTGGACGCTTGCTCCGATAATCATGCTGATGTAATTGTATTCACATGCGTTAGGAAGCTAAGAGTCCCAGAGAGCTCGAAACTTGAAACTGAGACTATTCGTATCATTGTTTTTGTTTGAGTGAATGACGTGCAAACTGGCCATGCTGCATAATACTAAAGGAATCCCTAATACTTTGCGTCGGCCTTCTTATTAAATAACTTGAACTAGTAATGACTGAATGTCGGGCTAATAGTACTGATAACTATTGGAGGCTGAAGACAGACATGCAATTTCAAGACCATGGACCACTGTGCCGTCTTTCATGAGAAAGTGTGGGCTAAATTAAAAGCACTCAAAGCTGATGAGTGAGTGATGGATGGAAGTTTTCAAATAAAAAAACGTGGCTAAGAAATATGACAGAGTGATAATATAAGCCCACAGGCAGCAGTGTTTAAGGTTGAAGAAGCCCCTGTAGAGTCATTAAGAACACTTATGAATCTGCTGTGCTGACATTTCAGTGTCAGGACACACGGAGGTGGTTTTCATAAAGGCTCTCATGTCCTATTAGTCACAGATAGCTTCTTCTATACTGGCACAGACTGAAGGTAGTCGATGCAGCTTTAAACTTTAGCCCACTGTCTTTTTACTGTAGTTGTGATTATTTCACAGGGCTGACAGACCCAATCAGTTCCTCATGATATCATGTGCGTATGCATCCATCTGTAGTGCTACCGTGGCCTCGTGTTTATGAAGTCTCTAAATACCAGGTGCTATTTTAACCCCATAATATGCTCACGACTTCCATCCGCACTTCTATTTCAAGCCGCTATCCAAAGAGAAGCAAATGTTCCGAGCGCACATTTCCTCCTTATTCCTTTGCATTAATTTGCAATGCAAAAGGGAAAAAAACACACAATTTTATACCTTGTTGGTAATATTTTAAGCTTGTATGTATTTTTATTTTTGTTATTTAATCCCATGCCAAGCCTTAAACCTCTGCTACTCCAACATGCAATTTATTTCTATTTTTTTAGCTTTTGAAAGGGGGCAAATCAATAAATATCATAACTTACACACATCAAAAACTATTTGATTTTCCTAACCGTTACCTGAAGGTTCAGATTGAGAAAACTTTTGTTCATTTAAGTAAAATGCAACTATGTGGGACTCCTGGTCATAGCTTATTTACACACATTATCTCTTTTTAGGCTGTAAAAGGTAAAACAGAGGTGCTTGTCTGCATCTCCATTAATGTGCAGCAAACCCAGCTACCAAACAGCATACACAGTGAGGGAGCTCCCTGCTACATAAATGGAAAAAGCTTGTGAAAATCAAATAATTTCCCCACCTGACACCACCTCCTACACCCACTTCACTGAATATGAGTCAATCCGCACATACATTAGGTCAAATTAAACAGACAGAGATGAGCATGCTTTCTGTGTTTCAGACTCCATGTTCTGATATGATGATTTAATCGTCATTCGGACGCGTAGTGCCCACACAGCATCTAATGCTCCAGAAATCTAGGAGCAATGTGAGCAACTTTATCGGTACGTGCATTATAAGTGTAATGGATTTTATTGATATTTTTGTGGCAAAATGATGTTGCCTGTAGAACTAAGGGTTTGATTTTTGCATATGAAGCTGTCAACTATCCCTCACTGTACATCTCCCATTAGCTTGTCTTGTCAGAGCCTGTGGGATGTTTTTCAGTGCACTTTTTTTCCTCTTAAGAATTTGTTTCTATGACATTTTGAAAAAGGTCACAAACTGAACTCATTCCTCTTGCTCTTGTGCTTGTCTATCAGCGTGTTGGTGTGCATGTATCTACTGTATCTTCCCAGTGTGCACATGAATTCAATAACCTGGTGTCTGTTCCACACCAGCATATGGCCTTGGAGCTTCTGTGGGTCACATCTCTCGTTGTTGTTGCTCTCTTTACATCTTGAATTTATGCTCGCGATCACACCGAGACAGAAGGCCACCTTCAGACACACATCGTGGATCAATGCTCAGCTTTAAGTGGGTGTGTCTGATGATGATTTAATATTATTAAAAAAGTAATAGCCACTAGATTGGTTGGTGTGTGTGTGTGTGTGTGTGTGTGTGTGTGTGTAAAAAACAAACGTGGCAATAGTCACGATGGCAGTTTCTTCCCATAACCTTTTTGTATTGACCTATTCATGGCATCTGTAAACTAAATGCTCCTTAATGTTCTAGATCCACAATTCAATTACGGAGTAGTTCCCTCTAATGTAACATCCAACATCAAGAATGGTGTTTTCCAAAACCCCACAGTGCCTCATTAGTGACATTTTTCCCCAGGAAGGACTTCGGGGGAGGATGTTTGTTTTTCAGACGGTGTTTAGAACTGAGCGCTGAGGCACAAAGTCTGAAAAGATGAAGCATCTGATATGAGGGTTATTGAAATAACAGACCAAATACATCGTATTAACACTGGGATGCTTTGTTTTTTCTTTTTATACAGTTATCCCAGTAGTTATCTGTTAGATCAGTCCGTCGTTTTGGCCTAATCTAAAATATCCAACACAAGCTGAAATGATTGCTATGAAATGCTATACAAAGTAAACTATAAAAAGCTACTGAAATTGGTGCTTGTTGTATTTTCTGCTCTGAACAATTTAAGTAAGTTTGATGGTGTTTTTAACTTTTCATTTTCAAGGAAACAGCTTTCTATACAGTTATGAGTAAGCATTTCTGTATGCAACACTTTTACATTTTTCTTCACAGTCACTTTATCACTTAGCCAAAATGTGTAAATAGACGACTAACCTGTCCAGATTGTGCCCTGCCTCTTTTTGACCACTTGAGGGCAGCAGAAATAAGTTGTGACAATGTTGACATTGGTCAGTAGGCCTAATCACCTCATAAATTATAGTTTATGCTTGCCTATTTAAATATCAAGAAGTAATAGTAATACAGCCACATTACCATTAATTTTGGGATCTGTCTGCCCAAAATATAAATATAAATCTGATATTATCTGGCCTTTGTTTTGTTTTGTTTTTACGATTTATTTAGCAGCTAAATGCTACCCTGTGTTCACCAGCTGTTTGAGTGCTTTAACCTGAAACAGCTGTCTGCTTTGGCAGAAACCAATGTTATGAGAGCACTGAGTGTGCCAAAGCAATAAGACTGCAGGCTGGACAACCATATAGTGCTAACTGGAAGTCATTAACTGAACGGCATTCCTAAACACAGGTCATTGCTCTGGTTTTGTCACTTCATCACTGCAATATTCAAATTCTTATTAAAATTTGATAATATATCATTAAAATATAGATAAATTAAATCAAATATACATTTAAAATATTGATAATAAAAGAATTAAGTGTATGAATTATTAACAAAATAACAGCATTGATATTTTTTGACATGCGTTTGTTAGCATACTGACGTTAGCATTTAGCTCAAGGTTCACTAGCACCATGACAAAGTCAAGCATTATCTTAAATTTTGCGTTAGAAGAGAACAAAGTTGTTATGGCAGTGGCCAGTAGAATAAATGCACATTTGTCCAAATCATTCATCTTTAACCAGAAGTGGGCGTCCAACTAAAATCTGTCTTCACTATCCTTCTTCTAGCTGTGGAAATGGCTAACTGAAGGCTGGCAATAGTAGGTAAAGTCTTGCTGCCAGTGAGAAAGTGTGTTTAGAGGAGGGGATCTAATTTATCCTATGTTTTTGGCTACTACTATATTATGTATGTATGTGGCACCATCGCATTAGCTCAAATCACGTTTTTAGTTCAAAAGATTTTCAACACAGTCTGTAAACTTCCTCTGCAGTTTGCTGAAATAGCTAGAAAACGCATTACTACCAGTGAAAAAAATGTTTGGATAACGTTGGCTTGCTGTGATTTAAAAGACTCTTCGGTGTCAGCCATGTTTAGGATCACTTCCCCTGTATGGGTGAATGGTGGTAGTATAGCATTATGAAGTCTGAAGGGTTTGTTCAAACCGATTACAGCTCCCTTTCCCTGAAAGCATCTGACAGGGTGCTGGAAAAGAAACTCTGACTGACTGGCAAATTGATTTGAAGAGTAGAAATTTTTGCTGGCTCTCAAAGCACAAGGATAATCTTTTTTTCCTCCTCAAAGGTAGCTGTAAGGGTAGCAGGAATCGCTCTTGATTTCATGTGGCTTTGTAGAAAAATGTCACTAAGTTCCCCAAGGTGTCCCACACTCACAGGAGTTTGGGCTGTCGGAGCTGGAGCCCAAGCTGCTTAATCATCCATAGAATGAAAAAAGTGCTTGCCTGCTATTATTTGGTTTATTAAAGAGAAAAACTGAGCTACATGTCTCTTTGACAAGGATTAAGGAGGTATCTGAAATTTGTGAAATATATTCCTGTGCTAACAATGCAGATCCACTTTGCAGTGACATCTTTCTTAAGTGTGCCGTGGATGGATTTATTCAGAGCAGAGACAGAAGACTGCTATGTGACCTGTCTTCTTGTGCTAGCAAACAATGCTAAAAAAAAAAAAATAGCCAGAGCCAAAACTGCATCTGGCAACTGTAAAACCAGAGCATGTGCACTATTCTGGTTTTTTACCCCAAATGAAGGATACAGGAGTCATACGCCTGCCAAAAAAAGTAAATGATTGAGTTTTTTGTTGTTGTTGTCATTTTGTGCTGCAGTTTCACATAAATGACAGAGAGCTGCTTCTGTGACTCTTAGTGGACTGTGAAACACAAGAAGCTGCACATTTTGAAAGGAACTCAAACTACCAGCTGAAATGTGCGACTCATCCTCCTCCACATGACAGCGCACATCTGTCTGTCAACTATAATTCAGAGAGCAGAGAATCTCACACGCACACACGCACACACACATTGCACTCTTAGAGACTTGTTACTTTCACTAATGTTTTTCATTGTAATTGGAAAAAAAAGGGTATAAATTGTGTTGCAACCATTAAATTGGGAACTGTTCACAGCCTACAGACTGTCATTTTAACAATTATTGCAAACCAAACTGTGCAGATAAAACAAATCTGGGTATGACATAAAGTGTGATGTACCTAGACAGAGCGATGATGCCCATTCCTGATTGGTAGGCTTTTCTGTTTATTTCTATGCGCTTCTTCTTTGGCGTAATCTTGATTATAGCTCAAGGAAATTTTATACAAACGAGGCTTTGCAGACACAACTTTATTTTTTTTTTTCGGTGTGGAATCCAAAACATTACATTTTGAATATTTTATCTCCAGCTATTGTGTGGGTTTATTCTGTTTTTTTGTTGTTGTTTTTTTCTTATCAGTCTACATTGATTTTCTCTCTGTTTTACCCTCCCGTCCACACTGAGACGGCGCTTTCCCCAAGGAAAAACGCAGCCTTTTGGAAACGCTCTCGAAAACGCATACATTTCAAAACAGAGCTGTCCCATCGCAGTGTGGACACTCGAAAACGCAGACTTTCTAAAACGATGACGCATTTTAGTCATGTGATGCAGTCATGTGCCCAATTAAACAAAGATAGCGGAGGGCATTATACAGCAGTTGTTTTGACTGCTCTCAATTTTGACAGCCCTAAAAAAGATTAATATTAGTTTGTACACGCTCCAGATAGCTTTTCTTCAAATTCTTTAATTCTCACTCGCTTTTGCGTATGCGCGGAACTGCAGCGTCAGCGTTTTCTGCCGTTTTAGTGTGGACACGCAACTCTTTGAAAACAACTGAAAGCGCCGTTTTCAAATCTATCCGGGCTAGTGTGGACGTAGTCTAACTAACTTCATTAGCTACCGGTAGTTGCAGGGGTTTAGGAGCTAATCTCTAGGCCTGTGTGACTGAGGCTTAACAAAATCCAACCAAAAACAGCCATTTGAGCCTCTCACTGTAGAAATAAGAGCCTGATGTTTTGCCACACTTACTTCATTTTGGTCATCTTTGGTTTGGAAGAGTCTGTCATACACATTGTTTCCTTTGTTACGCTAGAGTATGCTAACTGACTGAGGATTGAAACTAATATCTAAGGAGCATAAAAATGATTTGATTCAACAAATTTAAGTTAAATGATTGTTAGGAGGGATTGTAATATCAACAGCAAACCACTGCACATTGAATTTGATGGTTTGACAGTTAACAAAATACTTTTTTTTTCCCGCGCAGGAAGGCAACTTCCTACGCAAAACGCAACATAAATATAGTTTTTGGTTTTATATGTTAGCAGCAGTTTGATTAGTGGCTTCAGCCCACTTGCATTTCTCTATAACAACACAATGTGTAGTTTGTGTGTTTTAGTGGTGGAACTAAAACCCATGAGAATCCACATAATAGCTCAGACTGTACCCTGTGTTGACTAGGGCCATTTTTCATGAAGTCATGATTGATCAGCTGGTAAATGGGAAAAGGCATTTGCAAAAACAGCCCTAGAGGATAAAATACTGGATGAATGGATATGAAATGTCGCCTGCTACATTTTCATACTTTTCAAAAGAGGCGTTTCACTTAATGATGTCCTCCATTAGCTGTCATTCAGTCAAAAGATGATAAATCACAAGCTTATGCAAGCAAACTACTTTGCATTCGATCTGTGAAGGACAATAAGTGGTACATGCGTTGTTTAGCATAAAGCTAAACACGCCATAATTGTAATGTTACATCTGGATCGAACAGACTTGACAAAAAGCAGGAAAAGGGAGGCCGGCATTTCCAGACAATATGCTGCATGCCTTTTGTATGTAGTAGGTGTTTGAGATGTCCTCCTCACTCTCATTTAGGCTCCAGGATTCCAGACTTCCTCCTTTCTTGTATCCATGCATCACAACATCCCCGTTTGTGAGAATCCATGCCTCTCGATCCTCTCGAGAAAATGCAAAAAACAGTTTAAGCCAGAGAGAGAAGCAGGACAGGAAGCACAGATGCTTACATAACAGCCTTATTCCGGGAGGGGGGCTTGGTATTTGAAACTTGCATACCAATGTCCATTATCAGACTCCCACTCCAATGTCTTTCCACAACCCCTGCCCCCCACCGTGTATCTGATAGGCCAGGTTTCAGTGAGTACACATTTGGGCCTCCACTGAAGTAAGTTTCAGCTGGACTGTTATACTGTGTTTGTCTGTCGGGGCCAGTTCATATGAATGTCCAGACCAATGGTATGTAAACTGATTTTTCCTCTGGGTAAATATTTAGATCTCTTCCCACGTCTTTTTTTTTTTCATGTTTTCCTGTGTTTGACTCCCAACAGGTAGTGTTGGTGTTAAATGTTAAATACCTTTTCTGCCAGCTTCTCTCCCACTTAAAGGAAGCAAGTAATGTGTAGTTCACCTACAAGTCTGGCTTGGACTGAAAAAGATAAGAGGGTTATTAAAGACCTTCTGTTCAGAGGGAGAAACCCCAGTGTCTCTGGGTTTCTTGGCCACCAGTAGCAACAGCCTTGCCGACCCTGTACAGCAGTATTTATAGAGCACTGTGGATGAATCATTCGGCTGAGTGCCCATTCTTCGTTCACCAGATTTACAGGTCCCACTCCAGGGAGGGACGCCTGATTTATGATGCAACCCACCTCCCTCCACCACTAGCTCCCACCCCACCCCACTCACTTCCTTCAGGGGCTCTTCAGAGAAGAGCAGACACACCATCTTGCCTCCGGTTTGCCGTTTCACTCATCGCTTTCTGTCCTGCAGTCGTTTCGCGTGTGTCTCAAAAATGTGCTTCCTCTGCTCTTTCAGCTCCTTTGACAGAAGTATACTGTATATTGAGAAAAAGGCTTCCTGAGAGGTATGCAGACACGCTAGCCTTGGCCTGACCTCGCCTAACTGCCGCTGATCGATGTGTCACATTGACCTGCGTTTGACTTAGCAAAATGAAGTTGTAGAAGACTTATATGACGTGGAGGATAAGCAAAGAAAGGTGGGGGAGAATATGAAGTGCAGCGGACTGTGTTTCAGCAGAAAAATAGGGTGATAGAGCTGCTAGTGGTGCACAACAAGACCAGATGAAGAAGTGGCACGTGGGGGTCAGCAGTAAGCAGCAAGAGCGTGGCTTTCGCTACCTCAGCCTTCACCTGAGAGGGGGCACGTCTTCATCTGCATCCCATGGATCTAAACTATAACCCAGGTGTGTCTTTTTGCATACCAATAATGAAAACCAATATGTCTGTATTTGATTTAGACAGTGTCATTATGAGATGCTTTTTGGACTTAATTCAAAGTGAAGGATCTGACGTCAGGCACAAAGCTGCTTGTAGTTCAGTTGCAAATTTATATATATATATATATATATATATATATATATATATATATATATATATATATATATATATATATATATATATATATATATATATATATATATATATATATATATATAAATAAAAAAAAGCAGAATGTGAGCAGATGGGTGTTTTATAAGTTCCACTTTATGGTTTACAGTTTTTGCAGCTGTGATTGATTTTGAGAAGAAAGAAGTTATTAATTTTCCTTCCATTGGTATCATTTTTGTAAATATGCTTTGTGATCATTGAACTATTTCTGACAAAATAATTAATAACATATATAGTAAACTAGGCATTAATATTTCATACAGAATGTGTTTGACCAGATGGAAACCTGTAAATATTCATGGCTAATGGTACACTAACTGTTAGGGATGTCATACAAACAATACTTCCAACACCATTTGATACCAGAATTCTTAAAACACATCAGTACTGGGGGGGCACTTAGGTACCATTGGCGGTATATGTACCAAGGCTGCAATTCTTTCAAAACTGATGGGGGCAGCATACGCCTACAGATGCTGTTTGTGTAATATATGTGCAGCGTTAGCTGCAACCTGACTTGTCAGGCAGTAAGACTTGAGGTTATCCCAAATTACCTTTTTCTTTGAGACAGTTGGTATAGCCTGTGGTGTTTCATAGGCTAAAATGTTTGCAGTAGCTAACATTATATGAACGCTGAAGCTAACATAAAGTAATATACGTTAGCTTTAGCTAACTAAAACATTATACCTTGTGTCCTTTTGACAAAATATTATGTTTTAAATAATTTAAAAGAAGCTTTTAATAATGGAGGTTGTGACTAAGTACATGAAATAACCTTTTTTTTTTCTTTTTTTGAGAATTATGTGCTTCTACTGGTGGTTTTACCAGCTACTCATTGTATTGTGTCGTCCCTGCTATAGGAGGACTACAACTGATAGCTCAAAACAAGTAACTGTGGCATATTTTTACAAAGTACAGCTAATTTCCGTGATTTTACTTAGTTTTCTCTAAGCCCTAGCCTTGTTTCCCTGTCTTTCTCTAGTTGAACCAAACAGCTCAACCTGTCCTCACACGATTTCAGTTAACTTGCCACCCATTTCTGATTGCTGCTCACATCAGGTGAGAATCTACAGTCTGATGCTCGTGGTTTTTGATGTCAGGGTTTGATGCCATTTTTCTTTTTCATTGAATTAGAAATATTTTAGGAGTCAAAACTAGCTTGTTTGGTCTTATTACATAGACTTTGAGCCACAAAAAAAAAAAACCTTGTTTGGGTTGATTTCACAATTAGAAATAACTTTGATCATCCAGAATATTTGAGTTCAGTTAATTTTTAAACTATTATTTCATCTTTGTCTATGCTAGATCTTTGTAAGGCATTATTAGTGTGGGGGTTTCTTTCTTTGTTTTGTTTTTTATTTTTTACACCTACAGGAGCTGCTCAATCATGGATAACAGGCTGTGAAGCTTTAGTGCAGTTTATACTGATGTTAATGCCAGAGTAGGTTCGGAGGTCTGCAGTTATTAAGTCAGCATTTGGCAACCCTACTAGTGATGTGTCGGTCGTGAACGAATTGGCTCTTAGAGCCGGGTCTTTGACATGAAAGACGCGATCCGGCTCCTTATCGAAAGCTGTGGGGTTTTTTTTCCCCCCTTTCTCTCACCCTCTCTCTCACACTTTTTTTCCGCTTCACTCTGCATGCGAGCTTTGTGCTTTGCACTGGGAAGAGGGAGGAGGGGTGGTAGTTACACTTGCAGTTGCACAGGAGGAGAGAGAGAAAGAGAGCCAGGGACAACAACATCACATTAGAAAGGTATAGTACTCATCCACAACTATTTTTAGTTGCGGATGATAAAGGATTCAGAAAGTTTATTCATGCAGGCCCATATGACAGAGAATGTGCATGTTCTTTTTGTTTTCATATTTTAATTTATATTTAATTGTGTTGTGGTTTGCAGAGTTTTGTGTTGTTTCACTTAAAATTTGTTTAAAAGGAAAAAGCTGAAAATTTAAATAGTTAAAAGTTGAACTGTGACCAGTTGGTTTTTGTATTATGATTTATTTATTACATTTTATGTGGAGTGAATAAATAAAAGTATATTTACGGTGGCCCCTACAGACAAAGCACGTGCAAACTCCAAAACACGTGCAAACTCCAAAACACGTAAAAACTCCAAAACATGTACAAAACACAACAGAAGTGCTCCAGGATGCTAGGGCACAGTGTTGAGCTTTTGTTACCTAGTGGCTACACAAGTTAGCAAGTACCAACGACCGGATTTGGTGTGTGGTAGTAACAGGTAAATGAACTTTTTTTTTTTATTTATTTGAATATATATGAGTGCTTGTGTATTAATACACACATGCTTTCAATTGTGTTATTTAAGTGATCTAGGTAGCTCTGTTTTGGAAGTTCAGTTAACTCTAGGAATATGTTTTGGAGTTTGTACGTGCTTTGTCTCTAGAGGCCACCACATATATTTATATATAAACATATATAAATACAACCACCTTTTTTTTTTTTTTACATTAGTAGTTCATTTTGTGCATAATTTTATATTCTAGGTAATAATAAATTAATTAAAGCAACAAAACAACCTGAAGAGCTGGTTCGGAGCTGAAAGAGCCGGCTCTTTTTAGTGAGCCGAGCCGAAAGAGCCGGTTCTCTAAAAAGAGCCGGAAATCCCATCACTAAACCCTACTCTCTATCTTTACCATGTCATTTCAAAATTACAATTTAAAGTCTTTCAAAGGAATAACATCCATAAACCATACGCAATATATGTAAGTGTGACTCAGTTTGGTTGCACTATGCATATATGTAGCTTTAAAATAAATCTTGCCAGAGGAAGAAAAATCATGCTTGGTGGAGAACATTCTCCTAGCCGGTTCAAATTTCACTTTGCTTGGCTGCTTGGGGGAGATAACAGAACAGAGTCCTGAACTCACAGCTCCCCGCCTGCTTGTAAATCCATCCTAGTTAAGACATTCTCATGTGAAAATCCAAGGCAACAAATGAGGAGAGAAACTAGACAAAAGAAATACTGTATTGTACATAATGTTTGGCTACACATGAGAAAAAGCTGAATGATGGCAGTGAGGAGAGCAAAGGTGGGAACAGTGAATTAAAGCAGTCTGGGAAGTTGTAATGAGTATTTCAATAAAAGTGATGTGTTAGAAGCCAAGAGTGCAAACTGACTCTCCTGACTTTAGCTGAGACATCCTGAAACCTGTCACATTTAAACCAAAAAGGTGAAAAGTGTTGAATGAAACCAACATGTCTCTTTGATTACTTAACTGGTGGGGAGGTGGCAAGTAATGATGCTAGACCAACTAATAATATCAGCTTTGTAGAGTCTGCATATTCTCCACAGGCGTGTGTGGGTTCTCTCCAGCTACGCTGGCTTCCTTCCACAGTACAAAGACGTCCGTGTTTTTAAATTAACTGGGGATTCTAAATTGGCGCGGAGTGTGGATAGCTGTCCATCTGCAACATTGCAACATATTGGCAACCTATCACTGCAGTCATAGCCTCTCACCTTATGATAAGTCTTTGCTGTACTAGTGGAAAAACCTCAGCAGAAGGTCAACACTGAGAGTCTTCATCATCATCTGCATTTCTTTGTCTCTCCAATGCATCACTTTCTAGCAGACAGTGCAGTGTTTTAGCCAACTTTGTCAGGGGGGAAAAAAATAGTGCTAGCAATGCTGCAGTGATCAATATGTAGACTCACTTGTTCGTCCATCTTACTGAAGCTCACACTAAGCACTGAATGTCCAGATTGCAGATATTTTCATACCTGAGTGTTTTATGGTGCACAAAGGGGTTTTCGAGAAAGATGACAATCAGTGTATTTGAGGAGGTCTTTGTGCAGCATGGGTAAGGGTTGCAGAGATCTCCACAAGCAATTTCAGCAACATCTTAAAAAATGAATACAAAGCCATCCTTCAGATGTGTGAATATAGAACTAAAACTCAATAAACTGGTAAAAAATCTCCTCAAAATTGTGAAACTTTGACCTTAGAGCCAGTATATTCACCCAGTCACCTGACCCTATTAAGCAGATTATTATAGAAGTGCACAGTGTAACTTGGAAACACATTTCCTAATAGTTATCCATATTCATGTTTCTTGTTTTATAGCCATAGCCACCAAGTAGAAAATGCATTGGTGGGAATCTCACGTCCAGCATGATAAATGATGACTGCCAGTGAGATTTATCTCTATCAAAATAACGTTGCCCCGACAAGCTCCTCAATCTCTCTACATCGCTACAGCAATCTAGGAAATGAAAATACTGATTTATACTTCTCATGGAAGTGTCCAAAACGACTTCATTTTACAAGGTGAATGAAATTAAAGGAAAAGATAATTTGTGTTTTCAGAATTTCTATTCTTCACAAGAGCTGAGCTAGGGAAAAGCTTGCATGCATATATATTTTTAAGTCTATGGGTTCTCGTGGGGAAAATAGATTCAACCGTCTATTCTGCCTCCATTATTCAAAATATACCAGAAGTCACGTCTCCACAGCCCTGTGTGAAAGGTTCAAAGGGCTTCCCAAAGGCCAGGCTGACTCAGACTACTTATTTTGACTGCAGGGACTGCAGGTGTGCATCTACCCTGAGGCCCTCATCAGTGCTGAAAGCTGATATTAGAAGGTATTACTGAGTGGGGCAACAGGTACTTTGTCAAGTCCACTCCTTGTTCTTTTCTCTGGTGAGGATAAAGGAAAAGCTCACTGCAATCTTCAAGCGCCAGGAAGTTTGTCTCCCAGTGGCTCCATCAACAATATTGTAATTGATTTTAGTAATCAAGTAGCAAACTGCATCATCTAAAAATATCCTTGTTAACAATGAGGATATTTGAGGCTGATGACATGTCTTTATTTTTCTTTTTCCTCTTTTTTTGTTTTTGCTTTTTTACCACAAAAGTCCTTTGATGGGTGGAATCCGATATTACACTGTTTGTGTGGGAATTACCCCTGACAGCTTCCTGTATGTAAATGGAAAAACGTTTTAGATGTCGGACAAACATTTTGGTAGTGCAGAGTTCACATCACTGAATTCTTTGGCAATGACTCCCACACAGATTTACAGTCTCCCAAGCCAGGGGTGCACGACACGTTTGTCAAATCGGTTATAGTGTGATCCAGTGTGTTTACATAACCGTGACAACGTATTCCTTCCACACAGACCGAATGCATTCACTTAAAAAATACAGTATACCACTCATCCTGTCAGATACAATCCAGCCCCACAGAGAGCTTAGCTGTTCAAAGTGTCTCTGGCTATACACAAAACAAATTCTCAGACAGTGTGGTGATGACGATACCAGACTAAAAGCACGCTGTATCTGTGGGAGGGTTGACTTCTGTGAGGCCATTTGAGGTTTTTCTCTTGGATCTGCGTGTTCTGCACCTTTCCAGAAGTTTCCCTCCAGCATCATTATGCCTGTATCGCTAATGTAATGTTTTAACCTCACAGCGTTGTGTGCAAGTGTTCAAGTGACAACAGCTGCTAGCCCTCACCAAAACTCAGTGCTCCCTAACATTTAAATGAGATATCAATCCAGCAGCTAGTAGCCACTAAAGCTGTCAGTGCTCCAAAAGGTTCACTCGTAACGATTTTGGTATTTTAACAAACTTAAATTGTTATCATGAACAACTTAAATGTGTTCGAAGTCTGCTTTATGCTGCCACGGCAATAAATAGGTTGAACAGAATGATTGTGGTTTCTTAACGACACCGGAGAACCTACATGAATATCATTTGGGAATGTTTACAGTTTTCTTTTGTGGCTTTGGACCCTTCTTTTAAAAAAACAAGTCGCATATTAAAGGATTCTTCTGGTCTTTTCCCATCCATTAGCACGTTCACTGCGTATCGCCTATGCTTTACACCCCTGCAGCAGCTTTTCAAAGCAAAACATAGCTTATTTTAGACTGTTTGATTCAAATTTCCCCACCCCGAGGGCAGCCAACAGTTTCCATTGGAGGAAGGCGTGGATATACCAGTGTTATCCTTTTGTTCTTTTTCTAGAAGAAGAATATTAATACATTCTTTGAAAAAAGCTTATATTACATTAAATCACACACTAATAATAAAACCTAAAAAAATAAAATGCTGGTATGCTTAAATCTGACTGTGTGACACCCCCCCCCTTACTGCACCTCTGCTTTAGTGTCTAGCCTTTATGATTATCATGCCAGCTTACGTTACAAGCTCTGGGCTTCAAGGCCTGCTTGAGCCGCACTTCCTTCCTTCAGAAGTTGAAATTGATTCCCCTTACATAATGGTATATTTACAGCAGCCTTGGCAGAACACACAGACATAGCTCTTTATTTAGTTGGCATGAAATCAGAACAGAGACACTTGGCTCTTTGACAGTCCTGTGACCTCCCTGAACGGACTGACCCATTGCTTCCCTGCTTGTGCTCATGACAGCTCATTGAAACTCAACTCACTTTTTCTACCCAACAGCTGCAATTTCACTTGATTTCTTTTCATATCCTGTGACGACAGAGGTGAATGTGTATTCGCAGAATAACTTGATAATAACTTGTTTGATTTTTTTTTTTTTTTTTTTTTTTTTTTTTAATGCAACTACACCTTAAAACATGACAACCTTGACTTCGACTATGCATATTCTTGTGGGTTCAACTAGACACGGTATCATGTTAGCCTTTGAAAAGTAAATAATACAGCGATTTTTGAGATGTGGCTGTTAGTCTCCTTTCTTTTTTCCTTCTTTTTGATGCCAGGGTTATCCACTTTCCTACAGGCGCCTGTAAAAGAGACAGTAGAGCCAAACAATCCTTGTCCCCTTTGACCTCCCCACTCCTATTCACTATGTTACTCATTCGGCATCAGATGGTAATGGATAGCCATAGAAACATCTATGGAGTCTGTGTTCTCTGCTAGACAAGGTCTTTAGGGATTCAGGCTAATGTTGTGATGTCTGTCTTCAGACTACATCTATTGACAGGCAAGGACCACCATGTCACCAGGGTGAGAATTAGCCGTCGATACCTTGCTGTGGTGGTGATGGGGGTGGGGGGTGGTGAAACGGGACACCCATTAGAAATACGTGGGAAGATATAACTGCAGAGAGGGGAGCTGTATCACCAGCAGCGTGGCAGACTTGTAATGAGAGTATAGCTGTTTTGAAAATACTTTGAAGGACGATTTAACGTTTTAAAAACACAGACAGAAAATATATAACCTTATTATAATGTAAGTTTAGGAATTATTTTTGATTGTATAAAATGTCACAAGAAATGAAAAAGGTTAGCCTAAGCTCCTCAGGTGACCTTTTTGAGTCGATGATCTATATGTTCAGAAAAAAGTAGCAAATCCTCACATTTGAGAAGATTTAAGCATGCGCTGACCTTTGCCATTTTTGCTGATGATGACTCATTTTGCAAATACATTTATGTTGTTATCTTAAAAGAGGATGACTCTTAGTTTAAGCATAAAACCAAGATAGTGTCACGGTCCGCTGTGACAGACCGTGTGGAGAGTGCGTGGAGGACTCAGGTGCAGACACGAGTGACACGGGAGTAAACTTTAAACAAAAGCGAGCCTTTTATTGTGGCTGGTAACGCAAGAGAAACAAACAAGAATAAGGGCAGCACAAAAGCAATAACTAAACAGAAACCTAAACTGGGAATGAACTAAGGTAAGGCTATGACTTAGAATACAACAGACCGGGCATGGAAACATGGAGGGTGGGAACACAGACGACGCGACACAGACTGTAAGAAACACAGAGACTAAATACACATGAGGGATGATCAGGGGAAGTGGCCACACATGGGAACGCAGCTGATATACATGAACTTAACGACAGGACAGGAGGAGTGAAACTGAATACACTGACAGTGAATGCAGGCCTTCAAAGTAAAACAGGAAACATGGGACATGAACCGGGGAGACGTAGTACAGGGGGAGGTGACAGACGCGACAGCATGAACTTGACAATACAAGACACACAGACATAAACACACGAAGGGCAAGGGAGGCTTGATACAAGGGTAACATAACTACAAAAGGACTGGACTACCTTAAAGAACCTAAACAATCAATAAACATCAAAATAGACTAAACACAAAACACTGGGTCGCACGACCCAGGACCATGACAGATAGAGAAACAGCCAAAAGCTAGTGTATATTTTTTTCTTATTTAGTAAATCAGCCATGCAAACTAAGGCAAATTAAACAGCTTAATCTCCAGCATACTTTGTAGCTGAGTGTTCATTCAACCTTCTGCTGATGTTTTTCCACTAGTACACCAAAGATTTAAGGTTTTTAGTTTTGATAAATCAATTGCATCGACTGATATAAAGTGGAGTAAAAAAGCTGAAGTTTTAGTCTCGTACACAAACTCTAAATGTTGTTTATGTTGTCATTAATGCCTGATTGCACATTTGAAAGGTCAATATGATTACATCATTATAGTCTTAATGTTAAAAAAGCATTGTGGTGGGAATGGGAGATTCCATGTTTGCACATGGGGGTCATGCCCTCTGGAGAACCCTGGCCTCTGTTAAGCCTAAGCCTTCAGAGAGCTCTACCTATTGTTCCCATTACAGTGCTCTGCAGAAGTTTGTGGATGTGTGTGTGTGTGTGTGTGTGTGTGTGTGTGCTCACCAACCTCCCCCTGCTTTTCCAAATCCCCCCTTCCCACCCCCTCCCTCCCATTTCTCTTTCACACCCTCTCAGCTGTGCTCACTCACTCATTCTGAGCCGGGCCAAAAACTGGCAGAGCAGCTCCTCCAGTCAGAAACTCCCGTCCTCACATTGACTCAGACAGCCAGGACTTTGTAACTCATTCAGGACGCCTCTTTATTCCCCCCCTCCTCCAACCCTGGGTTTGCCGGAGATAACGAACGAGGGATGGAGGTGGTTCATCAGTCGATTCATAGCTTACCCCTGTATGGATTAACTAATTTATTGTCATCCCATCAAGGTAACAGTAATGAGTTTATTATTTGAGCCTTTTGAAAGCTTTTCTATGCACAGCCTCTGTCCTGCTACTGCTTAAGTATTTCCTTAACTTGTTTACTACAGGCTTCTTTGTTACAGCTGCATGTTTAGACCATCTGGAGATGATATTACTCATGAGTGAAATGGACCCTGTAGATAAGGGTACCAACAGTCATAAACAAAAGATGAAAAAGAAAATGGGAGCAGTGGTTTTTTTTTCTTTTTGTTTCCGCTCTTAATACTCATCATTCCGTATGAATGGACAATTCGCTTTGCCGTGTAGCGTAGCTCGCCAGCCAGTGACCGACTTCCTGTGATGTTAGTCATTTATGATGCGCGGACCTCGGAGAAGACTATCATTAGACCTATTATTGAATCTCAACTTGCCCCTGCTTGCACACAAACAAGACGACTGCAGAAGACAAAAGAGAGGAGACGCTGATGTGCTCCTTTTAATCTCAACATGGACACACACAGGCTGGGAGAACTATGACACATATTTTTGTCATTTATCACTAAACAAGGTAGTTACAGTGTCTGCATTGTTTTCTCTGCCAGCAGCAGCTGCTTCCTCCACTTGGCAAGATGTGCAGTCAGGGTCTGGAAGAGCTTAACATTTCACAACAAGTCTGCAGACAAAAATCTATCCCATGTTTGTGTGTACGGAATATTTAGCTCATTTTGGCCCCTTTTTTAACACCTACTGTGCTCCCTTTGCCTTAATTTTTTTTTCTATGTGGTTATACCGCAGGACTGAGGTTTGCAATTATCAATTCAATGGACTAAAACTGCTTTGAAGATATGGAAATGTCATACTGTTAAGGTTTGCGTTCTATACTTTAGAACCACATTACATTAATATTTTAGCATTTTTAATAATAAGTATCTTATTTTTTGACATATGTGCAAGAAAACCGATATGCTGTTTTCAGATCTTTTCTCCACATGTGAGGCTACAACTGCTAGGTAGCTTTTTAGCTTTGCACAAAGCCTGGAGGCGGGGAAACAGATGGGCTGTCTGAAGGTATTTAGGGGGGAAAAAACTCATTTTGACAAATCTGCCTGCCAACAACTCAAAAGCATATAAACTTTAAATCAAGTTGTGTTTTTACATGAGTTTATGTGCCAGACAAAATCATTCTGCTAAGCTAGCGGTCATCATATTTGATGTAAAATATATTTATATGAGAAAGACGTCAATCTTATAGTAACTGGAACTTTCCGAAATATATAACTGAAGCCAAAAGACAGGCTCTTCACATCCACTTATATTATATGTTTACTATTCATGTAACCTATCATAATACTTGATGTAACTACAGGGTGTGAGTATCCTGGGCCATTCATGCCTGGTAACATATTACTGTTTATCGGCACAAAACATAACCATATATTGTATGGTCTTTATCCACACTGTGGCGCTCTACACAGATGCACTCCACTGTGGCTCCTAGAGGGCTCAGTGAAGACATGCAAGTCAAAGTGAAGTGCACGGGGGATCCAGGTATTTGTGAGCAATTACAGCACAGTGGGATCCTTTGTTGTCTCCCACCTGTTTTGAGCCATTAGTTAAAGACTATGTGCAGCTGGTTTGGCCACTTATTAAAGCCAGTGGTTACAGCTGGAATGAACAGTTGTTAGCCGTTTGCACTGAGCCCATCTAAGATGGCCTGCCATTCACATGTAAAGGTAACTGAACCTGATCCCAGGTTGTCAGTGAGAGGCTATAGTTTTGTTTGCAGATGTGCTCTCAAGTTGTTAATGTAGTTTATGCACAGCTGCAAGAAAAGTTTGTGATCCGTTTGGATTTTTTTTGTCCAACTCATATGGACGAACAGTCTGACTGAACTGAAAATCCACTGAAAGTTGTCTATGTTATTGCAGAACAGTGTGTGAAGTTTAAAGGAGCTGCAGCGCTCCCTACCAGAGTTGTGTGCTGGAGCTGACTGTGTTATTATCCCATCTCTGTGACATTATACAGATCCTAGAGGAGGAAAAAAAGCATCTGAAACTGAATGTTTAAAGTAGTCTGAAGCTTTACCATTGTCCTCACAAAGGGCACATGTATACAGTCTGCATATATTCTCACCAGTATTATAGGTCAAGATGTTGAACATGAAGACAAAACTTGCTCCACCAGGCTTTATATTTGAGGTTTTGGTGTGTGTGCAATACCATACTTATTTAAACACAGTGTTTCACATTCTGTCAGAAAGTTGAACATTTGCCTCATCTGTTCACAGAACGCTGTTCTCAAAAGAAAAGGAGTTTATTGCAAAGCTGTCTGGTTGCCAATTCTCCTTGCAGCTGCATGCAGTTCAGTTTAGCTGTGTCTTTCCTGTGTTTGTTGCTGTATCAGGTTTTGGGGTTGATTGTATTAATCCTCTGTCTGGTAATGCTGATCTTGAAGTAGCAGATGAAAGCCTAAACTAACTTTTGGTACGTGCTCCACTGCAGAGAATATCACCAGTAGAGTTACTGCTAAAACATGAAAAATATGGTGTTTTCCCTTCTCCTTAACGTTTCTTCTATGAAGTCTCAGTGTGAACAGGGAATCTTAATGTCTATGTCTCACTGAATGGAAGCTGCTTCTGAAGTAAAGGTCTGAAAGCTGAGGTTTTCTTTCTTTTTTCTTTTTTTTTGTAAAACTTTGGAGCAGTTTGCCAAAGCATGGCAAATCAGGCAAATTGTGAAAGCTGCCACGGTTGTCTCTTCAGGTAAAGTCGTGTTATACATGAAGACCGTCTCTGCATATGAACACCTACTGAGGTTGATCTCATTTATAAAGTCATAAAAGTGTTTCTGTTTTTTTAACATAGTATCAGCCCAAGAATTGTATGAGAGAAATACTTTGTCCGTAAAAGAATCAGTCAAAAATTATCTTAATTTATTATAGTCAGAATTTAACCGGTGGCTCATGATTTGTGAGCTAAATGTTAATTTCTTTCTGAAGTTAATATTATTAATTATTTACCACCATTTCCATGCCACTGAAAGTAGATAAGAATAGTTTTAGGGCATAAATCAGTGATTGACCTTTGCATGCTGGGAGACGATGGGATTATCTGAATGCTCTGTGCTTCTAAATAGTAAGATTCTCCAAACACTTACCACTTGAGCCCTAAATAGTTTATATTCTCCATGTGCTAAGTGAGTGTGACATCTCACCCAACCTTATAAACTGAGGCCAACTTAGGCCGCTATGGAAGAAAGCGGATCATCAACAGGAAATGACAGGAGGAAGAGCAGTGTGCTGTAATGCCCATGGTATGCTGTTTAATCCTGTTGCACGCTTGTTTAACGGCTTCACAACTGTTGTTTCCGAGAGGAAATGCTCTGTCTGTCCATGCAAGTAATGGAAGGCTGATTGATTTTAAATGTGGACAGAGGAACTCAAAGGGACACCAGGGAATTGCAGTTACTTTGCATGACAATTAACGCAAACAATGCTGGCAGGGTGGAGATGCCTCTGAGTCAGAAACCTTTCTGGCCAGTGGGAGTGATTGGTGTAACTGTGGGTAATGACTCAAAGCAGTGGTTAAGAATAATCACATGCTCAGGTTGAGAAATATGTCAGGTTGACCTTGTTGAGGCAGTTTGTATAAAGCGTTACGCATGCGTCATTTCCTTGATGCTACAGCCTAATTAATTATTGCTGTTACACTGGACCTGCTGCTGCATAGTAAACCGATTCATCATTTGTGCTTTAATGTGCATATATGGATTCATTTTAGTTTCTTAAGATTGGGTTCTCTTTTTGAAATATGCAGTGTAAAGTTATACGAATCAAATCAGCTTGTAATACAAGGCAAAAAAACCCAACTTTTTTTTTCTTTGCCTTGTTCAAAGGTCGTGTACCACATGAAAAGACCAAAATTAAGAAGATTTAATTGTTAACTAGTATGCATTATAGGCAGCTTATAAAAGAAATACATCAGTGAACTACACTCATAGACTGGATGTCTAGTCATCTTAGGTATCACAAGCAAGGGGTTGAAGTGCCTGCTCATACAGTAGTCACTTCTTTAGTATTGATTTTACTCCATAGTGAACTAAATTTACAAAATGTACCTGATGCTAAACGCTAAAACTAGCGATTCAGATCAAAACTTCATCAGCTCATTACCAGTTGGGTGATTTTCTTATTCGCCTTTATATAATCCTACTTGTTTTTGGATCCATTGCCCCCTGCAGGCCATTAGAAAGAATGCATCTGTAGGCACTGTGGCTTAGTGTTTCACAAATAACTCTGCACAGTAAGTCGTCTTGATGCATGCTCAATCATACAGGTCTTCTGTTCATCTGGATGTAGCGTTTTCACTGGGAGAAATGTTTCGTCACTCATCCAAGTGACTTGTTCAGTCTCAGCTGACTGCAGGTTTCCCCAAACAGTACATTTGCACAGTGACTGAAACTAGCCCGCTGAATGAACACTGGGCTTTGAGGTGAGTTCCTTGATCATTAATATGCAAATTGTCATAACTATTGATCACCAACCACTGATCAAAGCCCATTGATCAATGGCCATGAGAACCATTCACAGAGAGTTGGGGAATGGCTGCAGTATTCGCATCTGTATTGTCTGCTTTAAGTTTAAAATGATATCATTCAAATCAATTCAATTCAATTTTATTTATACACTACCAATTCACAACAGTCGTCTCAAGGTGTTTGAGGTGACTGTGATACAAGAGTAAAAACGAATGTAAGGCTGTTACACAGTTACAAAATATCCCATTTGTTTCTTTAGTGTTATATTTGAGGGTATAATATATTAACAATGCTTTGACCTTGATATGTCACCACATAATTACACAAATAAAATGCATTCCATTTACAATGTTCTTCAATTTGCTGCTTAGGTCTGCTTTACATTTTAAATTATATCATATTAATGTCAAAATGTAACACTGATAGTCAACTGCAACAAAAATTTGAATAATGTGCATTTATTTCTAAAAATGTTTGATTTTATAGCATAATTTATTAACAATCCTTCAACTTTGATATGTTACCTCATAGTTGCAAAAATAAAATACATTGTATTTGTGTTGTTGTTTAATTGGTTGCTTATGTCTGCTTTACATCTAATATTATACAAACTAGCCTCTGCCACTTTTTCAAATTCTTCATTTCATATTTACACGGTGACAAGATTCCACGGCATATACAGAAAACATTTGGTGAGCGTTAAGTTACTATGTTGAATGTGACACGTGAAATAAATGTAAATGGAGAATGTAACATTGGATATATGACGTTAAAAATGAATTGAAATTGTAGTGAGCCATTTGGAATGACCTATGCCTTCAGCAGGAACAAGTGAGTTCAGTACTGACAACAGGGGAAGTTGGACCATAAGGAGTAAATCATTCGCCCTGGAACCCGAAACGGCTTTGCACGGCCCTGGTCGCCACAGTCTCACACGGTGTGTCGGAAACAGTAGGCACACTCAAACCCATCGATGTGGCGCTCTCACCCGCTCTTTGAATTAAAGCTAATATTTATCCCCCGCTTTCTCGAGTTTGCTACACGGAGGACTCCGTGCTGGATTAAAAGCGGAGGCGCGGTCTCGCAAGCGAGAAGTGTTTTGGAGCGACGGAGCTTTTACGCCGGTGGCCAAAGAAACACTCCCATGTGCGAGCACGAGTGAGCGCCTCGGTTACCGGTTAGTCACCGTTTTGGTTCTGTTTTCGTTGACAAACAGCCTCACTGAATGACTGACCGACTGCGTGTCGCAGGTCGAGGGAAGGTAAAATGACGCTGCGGTTGTGATTTGTGCGGTTGGGAGGTGAGCTAAAGCTGCCGCTTTGTTTTTGTTTTCCTCGTGAATGGCCACGTTCAAACATTTACTGGAACGACCGAATAAGTTTTCTGCACGCATAAACACAAACGTCAAGTGTCTTCAAAGGTAAATATGTGGGCGTGGCAAGGTTAATGAATCGTATCCGCTTCGCGCAAAGTGTAATTAATTAATGGGAACTCTGCGAACGATCAATAGCGGGTCGTGACTAATCACTGGATTAGGAAAGCGAGAGAGCGCATTAGACTACTGTGAGAATGACTCTTAGTTTCTGGATACCGATCGAAAAATGGATCAAAACTTAAACGACTTTAATGTGAGAGCCGAATTGCAAACCTTTGCAAGCATTGATCAGGAACTTTTACTCTAACGGTGATTAACGGATGCTTAGATTGATTATCAATAGGTTAAACAGCTACACGTACTGCTGTAATGATATTTAGGAACCATATGAACATTAGCAACCCGCCAGATCTTTTATTTTATTAATAAAATGGTTTAAAGAGTGGCTTCAAACATAACTACTTTTATGATTTTTATATAGAATCTAATAGTTGCTAACTAAAGGTAGCCCCCTATTGGATTAGTTTGTGTTTTATGGAACATGTAACCTTAATTGTCATCCTTGACTGTTAATGATGAGGTAAATTTAATTTAACTTAATGATTGAGGTGTCTTCAAAGTCTGAATACTGTCAAATTTGGCAAAATGTATTTGCTGTATTGTATTTTTTGCTTGTAAAACATTGCTGGGTATTTTAGTTAGATTTTTGTGTAATCTTTACTGTATAAAAAGGTCAAAATTGTAGCAACTTGGTGAAGTCTACCAGCCAAAACACATACGTTTCAAGTGTTCCTGGAGTTTGGGCCTCTTCCAATTTTTTTCCTCTTCTCCATGCAAATTGGAAGTGATGAAGTTGTGCCAGGAACCTCTACTCTGCTTATTTCAACTGTATCAAACTGATTAGCACAGTTGGGGAGTGCTGGTAATGTACCCGTAACCTTGAGGTCATGCAAAAGTACAGCAAATGTATTGTCCTTAGCTAGGAAGACAAATGTCCTTTTTTTACCTATTCTTCAGGACACAGAGAACCCCACCCCACTAAATTGATACATGCTGACACATGCTGTGATGTCTGTGCTGTTAGTCATGGGATTTTGAGAAGCCTACAGGTAACAGAAGGCGCTTTTAAATTTACACACTTCGTAACGCGATACTAGCCTTGCATTTTTAACTATTGCACCAAACTGACAGCTCAGGTGTTGAAAGCACTATTTATGCAACATTCACATTAAACACATGCATGACTCTCTGTGTGAGCCCCCCCCCCCCCCCTGCTGACCTGTCATGTTGTGTTCTAGTCTATTAATAGTTTTCATATGCAACATGCAGATTTCATCCATCTGATGCGATCACTGTGGCAGGATCCCTGGTGGTCAGAGTCATAAATAATTAAACTGCTAGTCTGACGCCTCATTTGTCTTCTTAAGAGCTCGTCTCTTCTGCAGCAGGCCCGCTGCATCCCTGTGAAATGCAGCAAGTTGTTTTGTTTATCTCGATGAAGCTGATGTAAAGGCTCTGTTGTCATAGTGATCACTGCAGCCAGATTGGTTATGTGAAACAGGTACAGTCTCCACTTCAGTCTGTCTGGTATGACATGACAGGAGAGTGCTTGTGGCCATTATCCACAGGTTAAATCAAGATACAGAGCCTGCCTCTAATGGAACATGCTGAGAGACAAGCATTTGCCTTTGACTGTGTGGTGCGCGTGTTTCAGAAGACGTATAGTTGTGAAATGGAGTTCAAGTAATTTATGTCAAACAAAGACATTTAATGGCAACCTTGGTTACCAGAAGGTCTTATCTTGTCATTAGTCTCTGTCCGTTCAGAAATGTGTTTTGCAGCCAGCTGGTGATTTCTTGTCGTGCTGAAAAACGTTATTCTCGATTCATGTTATTTTAGTTCTTGCTGGAGAGCGTGCAGTTTTGGATCTTGCATCATTTAAATTTTTCCTCCCATTTATTTATACAGGTGGAGAAAGAGAGCGGATGACAGCCAACCATGAGACCTACCTTCTTATGGCCAGCACCCAGAATGACATGGAAGACTGGGTGAAGACAATCCGAAGAGTCATCTGGGCGCCTTTTGGTGGAGGTTAGTACATACTATTTTGGTTTCCAACAGTTGTGAAACGAAGACGTTGAAGATGTTTTGTCTCCAGTAAATCCAGCCCACATCTTCTCTTCACAGCATTGTGCTCTAGCCCCTACCTGAACGTATAAACTCACTCTGTGTTTGGTCAGCAAAACCCATTTTGGACAAGTAAAAGTCTTAATATATGAATATATTTATACAATGTGCATACCTGTGGAACGTGCATTCAAAGTTTACCTGCTTTATTGTCATTTGAATTATATCAGAAGTAACAAACGATTGTGATGCAAAAACACAGATGAATATATTTATACAATGTAGATATAGTTGAGATGACCTGCTGAATCTCGCACTGAAGATCAGAATGGAGGAGAAAAGAGATTTAAGTGACTTTGAAAGTGGAATGGTTATTAATGCCAGACAGACTGGTCTCAGTATTTCAGAAACCATTGATTTACTGGGATTTTCCCACATAGTTGTCTCTAGGGTTTACAGAGAATGGTCTGAAAAACTGAAACTACCCCAGATTCTCTGGGTAAAAATGAATTGTTGATACCGCAGAAGACAATACCAGACTACTTCAAGTTCATAGGAAAGCAAAGTAATTAAAATAACTACTAGTTGCATATTTTGGATATGCTCTTCTGCATGTCCAAGATATGTACATCTGAACACACAGCGTATTAGTGGTAACATTTATTTGAATTATTCTGTTTTTAACTGTTTGAATGTGTAGACATCAGCAAGACAACCTGCAGAAGTTCAAACACAGCTGTAGAAGGGGGACGAAAGGTGATTTAAGCGACGTTGAATGTGCCATGGTCAGTGTTGGTCAAGTTACTTGAAAAAAGTAATCAGTAACTATTACTGATTACTTCCCCCCAAAAAGTAATCCCGTTACTTTACTGATTACTTATTTTCAAAAGTAATTAATTAGTTACTTTTTAAAAACACGATTTACAACCTGAAGAGGCGATAAAGTGATAGATCTTTCAGCCCAATTCTACTTTTTCTGCATAATCCATCATACAAAATGTAATCAAATGGAAAAGTCTCTTTTTTTTTAACTTGTTTTATCAGTTTTAATCTTTTAACTTTATGCATCAAGCAAAAAAATGTAATTATATGCAACATTCTCTGACTTAAATAAATTAGTTTAAGATTTAAACCTATTTTCTGCACATTCCAGCACATAAAATAAAATATTTTTAGTGTTTACACTCACTCTGTTTTACTTGCATTAAATAGATGCAAGTAAAACACAGCAGAAAATAAATAAAGTCAAAGACTCAGCGGTCCTGTTGCTCTATTTTCACCGTAAAGCAGGACTGGGGGTAGGCGGAAGTTTACCCTGGTGCAGGTGTGCCGCGGTCAGTTGAAGAATCCACGAGTTTCTCTGTGAGTTTCCCATTATGTCGTTGCGCTCTCGGTGCTTGCTTGGAAGTTTAGGGATTTTTTTCGCTGTAAAAAGAAGTTTTCTTCCCACGCACGACGGACACTAATGTTTTTGTCACTTTTTACGGAATCAAACTCAAAGTAAGGTCAGTACTTCCACGCTTTAAACGCTGCACGCTCATACTCTCTCCCACAATCGATATGTGGTCCATTGTTGATCTGCACACAGCTGTTGTCACTAACGGCGCACTCGCTTACGTCACTGTCATGAGACATTCTCGCAAAAAATCACGGTTTTAGTAACGCAGTAACGCAGCGTTCCTACGGGAAAGTAACGGTAATCTAATTACCGTTTTTGCAATAGTAATCCCTTACTTTACTCGTTACTTGAAAAAAGTAATCAGATTGCAGTAACGCGCCCATCTCTGGCCATGGTTGTTGTCCAACACAACCGTCCTTATGGTTTACAGAGAAAAAGAGTAAACCTCAAGTGAGCGACAGTTCTCTGGCAGGAAGTGTCATGTTTGTTCTAGAGGTCAGAGGAGAACGACCAGTCTGCTGAACAGTGATGCAAAAGAGCATTTCTAAATGGACAACACATTGAACTTGAAGCACATGAACTGTAGCAGCAAAAGACCACACTGACTGCCACTCCTTCCAGCTGAGAACAGGAAACTGAGGCTGCAATTCACACCTACTCTTTAAAATAGGAAAACAGAAGATTTAAAAAAACAATAAAGCATTTCCTCATCAGATGAGTCTTGATTTCTGCAACATGCAGAATTTGGTGTAAACAGCATGAAAGCATAGATTACTTGTATCAAATGATCAGGCTGCTGGTGGTGATGCAATGGTGTCGGGTATTTTCTGGGACACTTGGACACCATGTCCATCTAGAGCTGGGCGATATGAGATTTTTTCATATCACGATATGTTTTTTTCATTTCAGGCGATAACGATATCTATCACGATATAAGCCAAATAACTATATTTGTAAGATTTAAATGTGCCGTTGCTCACAAGTAAAATGTGAAATAATCAGCAGCTTGTTTTTATTTAAATATTTATTTCCCATAATAAGTTCAACAGGGTAGATGTACTTAAGGAACATGAGACTTTTTCAGATAAATAAAGGCAAATATTGCAAACTACACAAAAGGCAGCCGCTAAAGCGTTTAAGTTTCAAAATAGGACAAACGAAACAGACTAAATTGTCAATTCCACTTAGAAACAAAATATTAATTCTAAAAATAAATCTTAGTTTGTTTTACAGAAGAACAGACAAAACTGACTAACTTTTGTCAATATCAAATAAACTGAGAACTAAAAGGAAATTCTCAATCTCTCCTTGTTGTATAGCTGAGCTTTTCAAACAGTTTTAACAGTTACTTTAGTCTGACAAAAGCCGAATGACGAATTAGCGCTTCCAGTCAGAGACTGAGGCTACGTCCACACGTACACGGGTATTTTTGAAAACGGAGATTTTCCGTTTTCGTTTTAAAAAATAATCCCGTCCACACATAAAGGCAGAAATGAAGGAAAACGCTGCTATGAACATGCCAAAGCAGCAGGTGGCGCTAGATTCCTAACCGTGCAGAAATGTTGGCCAATCAGAAGTCTAGAAGCCTCTGTGGGAAAAAGTAAACAAAGCTGGGGCATAGAAGCAGAACCGAGTCGTATGTGTGGAGGGACAGTAACTGTGTGTATATGTAAGCATTTAAACACTGCAGAGAGTAGAATTAACAGTAACAGTATTGTAGAAATTCATTTCACCGAAACAATAACGTGACGCATGCACCAGTTTATTGTATTTCCAGACTTGCTTTCGGCACAATTTACAGTGCACGCTACTCTGTTTTTTGTCAGACTTGAAATAGCCGAAATACCTTCACACTACGGAACTTCTATGGCTCTTCCGTTTGACAATCTCTCCGGCATTGGAACCATCATCTGTTTTCTCTTCGGTCACGCTCGGTTGATTTTTCTAGTCGGCACACTCATTTCCTCCATTACGCGCTGGCTGCTTCCCAAACAAACACACGTGCGGCTTGGCACTTGTGCTGTACGTAACAAGTCACGCGACGTGACGCTGCGGCTGTGATTGGTTTGGCTCTGCGCTACTTAATTTGGATTGGCTGACCTTTTTTTTTTTTTTTTTTTTTTGAGGACAAGAGCTGCGAGGTCTATCGCGATAGCTTAATTTCTCTATCGAGTAAAAGTTATATCGCGATACATATCGTTATCGTTCTATCGCCCAGCTCTATGTCCATCCCTTCATCATCACTGTGTACCCTACTGATGGAAGCTTCCATTAGAAAGACATGCTATTTTACAAAGCTCAAATAATCTCAAAGTGGCTTCTTGAAGTCGGAGTGAGTTCACTGTAACGAAATAGCCTCCACAGTCAGCAGATGTTAAATCCATCACCTCTGGCATGTGGTGGAACGGGACAAATCTGCAGCAACTGTGTAATGTGGATGTTTCAAGCAGCAGTCTATGGCACAAAGAGCTGGTAAAGTCCACTGAGTATAAAATAAGAGTGTGCTGGCATTTAAAACCTTTTTTTCCCCTTGTGGCATCATGGCATGTGTTCCGGGTGGCATTATCACAGTACTTGGCCATTACTTGACATAATAATGTTTTCAGTGTCTTTTGAAGTATCAAATCCAAGTCTGTGCTTCTTGAATCTCCACATAGCATTTTTGTTTTTCATTTCTACCCAGCCTGGTCATGTCATGTAATAAAGGAACACAAATGCATTCTATAGCGGTTACATGTGTCAAGTGAGCTGAAATCTAATCATAAAATAAGCTGTGAGTCATCGCTCAAGTGCATGATGCTGTAATTGTTCTCATGAAGTTGTTCCTGACTTTGGAATTAGCGTGCTGATTACCGAGCCTCCCGCTGCGCCGCCGTGGTTTCGTTATCCACCGCCTTGGCAGACACCGGCCTACTTTGTGTAAGAACAGGGCACAAGTGCAGCATTTTGTAACTGGACAGCCAGTTCAGGCAGCTCTCAGTAACAAAATGAATAGAGGAGGCAGAGCTGGCCCCTCTGTTTTCAGTGCAGGCAGCTTGATGTCTATTGCAGCTGACTGCTCTTCAAAAGGATGAGCCATTCGTCAAAGATACCACACGAAAGGTGGCTCCATGCTGGACCAGAGCCAGGCTGTCTTTGTCTCTGTCATGCACACATATACAGAGCCCAGACACATGCGCGCACACACCACACACACATATTCCAGCTTTTCACATTTTGCAGTAGCAGCAGAAGCTAGCTGAGCACGGATTGGCTGACGAGTGATCCTGAAGTGTGGTGAAACTCTGTTCAGTAAGTGACAGGAAGGCGGCTGCCAGAATGAATGAGCCCCCCTTGAAACCTTTACCGTCATGCTGTGATGCCACTCGCTGCGATGTGGCATTAACCGCAACAAACACTTAAGCAGGAAAGAGTGTGAGATGTGCAGCTGCGGCTTTTCCGTCTGGATCTTTGGAGATCTGTGTCATGGTAAATGTCAGTTGTCTTTTCGTAGTTTGGGGAAGTGTTTGAATTTGAAAAGAGCTTCTTTTAATATTTTCAAAATGCCTCATTTCCAAGCCATGTTCCCTGTGGTAAATGTCAGCTATTCCAGACTGCTGTGCCATTTCTGTCCAGTTTTGTCTGATCCCTGTGCCGCACTGACTTTCAGTAATAGTGGTGGTCATAACAATTTTCATCTATTAATTCAGCTCCTCACCTCCTGCGCACTTGTGCACTTTCAGCTTCAATGTGGCTTCCAAAACTGTCATAACTTACAGTAAAAAAAATTGCTTTTAAATGTGACCCCACAGATAAGCAGCACACAGTTAAGTACATTTATCTGTCTTCTGGCTTTGGATTGCAGTGTCCTCTTCTAAACTTCCTTTGATCTCAACTCCATAAAAGCTGGAGAAAGTTTGTTTTTAAATGTCAGTCGGGATGTGAGATCAGCCATCATTTGCCTTTATATTATGCTTCTGAGCTTTAAGTAGTATTTATAGACTATCAGTAGGAGGGAACAAATGTTTTTAACCATATTGTGTCTAATTAAGTGGCAAATTTTAAATTATGTTCATTCTTCTAATCATAAATACAGATCACACTCCGAGAGTAGTTGTCCTAACTGTTAATTTCATCCATACCAAATCTCTGAATCATCGTTACGTTTTAAACCATCTTAATAACGAAAGCATTACCTAAGTCCTGCCACGGCACACCGAGCGATGGTAAAACAAACAGAGCTGCATCAGCATGTTTCTGTCTGGAGGCGTATTGTTGAATCTAAACTTTATTTCCTTAACGACAATCCAGACCGGCCTCGTCAGTTTTGTAAATTGGCAGTTCATTAAATGCAAATGTTTTACACGTTTGCATGTTTTACCTTTACACTAAAGGTCAGAGAAGCAATTCGAGGTTTTTTTTATGTGGATTATCATGAAATGTCTTATTGGTTTGTATTTGATAAAACAGGTTGTATGTTGTCCATGAATTAAAATCACTTTTATACTTGTGTGTGTGAGTGAGAGAGAGAGAGAGAGAGAGAGAGAGAGATTCTGTGCAACTGGCAGATACTAAGATTTTTTTGCAGAGATGTCACTCATGTGCACGCTTTGGTCTTGTGGTTTGTCCCGTATCCAGCACTATTGGGAGCGCCAAATATTCATATAACACTTGCTCACACTCTGCATAAGCTGGTGCACACACACACACACACACACACACACACACACACACACACACACATTTACATGTGACCCAGGAAAACATTCCTAGACTCATGACCAGAACGTCTGGAGGAATGACCTCATTTTCACTCGTTTTTTTTCCCTTTCTTCTCTTTTCGATACACGCGGATATTAATCATTCTTTACTAAAGTGAAGCTGAGCTCTTCTGTATTTTACTCTGGTCTGTCTAATATTTGGAAAAGTGGACCCACAGCTTCAGATATTTCACTGTTTTGTCATATTGGGGTTGCTGTGAAGATCGAAGTGGCAAAATCCCAGAGCGACTCCAGACTTCTGAGGAGCTTCTTCTCATCAAGCAAAGACAGCTTTCTGAGAGATGGAAATGAGAACAGTTTGGCCGACCCGCTGTCAAACTGATGCATCCAGTCTATTCCACTGCTTTTGTTTTGTTCTCTGTCATTTCTGCAAAGATTAGGGCTGGTTTTGGGAAAATGCTTGTGTGCACGCACTTGAAAATTTGCACCTCTGGTATGTTTTCTTATCACAAATTTATTAATAGGCCTTTTTTCTGGAAACTTAAAAGTTGCGTCATTTTTAAGAGGGGTGAGTAATCACATTCGCTTCTAATGAGAAATGTTTTGAAGCCTTTGCAGCAGTTTGTGGGAAAAGTCTCAATACACCTGTTGAAAATCTTAAGCTTCTAGTTTTTTAGTGTCTATTTCAGACCCTGGCTATTTGAAGCCGTTTCTTGCTGTGTTAAGGAGGATGCTGGTAGGCTGAATCTGTTTCCGGCGTCTGATTGTACCATGTTGTACCACGTGTGTGTATGTGTGTGAGTAGCCTCTCTCTGTATCTGGAGACTGGAAAAGTATGCAGATCCAAATCTCTCAGGAAGGCAGCTTTAATCCCCTCTTGTGTTGCATCCACATGAGACGGCTGTAAATCAGGCTGGTTTTTTTTTCTACAGCGTCTGCCTCGGACAAAAGGCGAGAGGTGCTCAGGAAGTTAGAGATTTGATCATCAGACTAAGTGTGTGTGTGTGTGTGTGTGTGTGTGTGTGTGTGTGTGTGTGTGTGTGTGTGTGTGTGTGTGTGCAAGAGAGAATATTTTACATTTTATTTGCTTGGATTGTCAGGAAAACCTTATCATAAATTCCTTTCAATTGATTTAACTGCTCTCTTTGATGTTACTTGAGCTGTAGATGGTATGCTAATGGCCTCTGCAATTCTTTGAGAAATGTCAGGGAGTTCAACATATTAAACAGCATTGATTTCTCTAGATAAAAATATATATATATATATATATATATATATATATATATATATATATATATATATATATATATATATATATATATATATATATATATATATATATATATATATATATATATATATATATATATATATATATATCTCTTGTACACACTGTTAGGGCTGCTCGATTATGGCAAAAATGATAATCACGATTATTTTCACTGAAATTGAGATCACGATTATTTGACGATATTTATTTAACCCTTTAAGACCTACCATAGAACCAAGTCCACCAGAGCTTATATTATTTTTTTACATGCTGTAGTGCCATTTGTGGGAGCATTTCAAGTTGCTATACATCAATACAACTGTTATAGCCCATATTTTAATAATATGTATGCATTAAGTCCATAGTAATTACATAAATTGCAAAAAAGTGCAATAAACTACAAAAAATTGAAAATCGCTTTTGTTTTGTTTATATATATTTCTACTTGGAGAAATTTAAGAGGTTTATCCCTCAAAACTTTAAATACAATAAAGTTGCAAAAAATAGTTTCCCACCACAGGAAATTTATTTTGAGTGTCTTCATAGTTTTATTTTGGAGATACAGCAATTTTTATATACTGCAGGAAAAACAAAAAACAATCCTATGATGCAAATTTGCAAAGAAAACAGCATGTGCATCATTTCACTGTGGGAAGTGTTACGAACAGCTGATAGGAACGGCAAAGCGTGTTTCTGGAATATTATGTTTTTGTTCCTGCAAGCGCTTTTTATGCAATTTTTGCAAAGCTATATGTGGAACGAAACCGTGACCGAGGACAAGCTGATGGCATAAGATGTAAGTACAACTCCTCCGGTTTCATATGCAAAACAAATTATTGCGCTAGCTTACACGGTTCAGGTTCTACAGGGATTTAAAAATAGTTACGCAAAACGGAGCTTACTGCTCTGACCGGCTTTAAAGGGTTAACAACGACTTTAAAAAAATAATATAAAATAGTGTGCAACACCACTGAAGTTTTGTTTTTTTTTTTTTTTTTAACTCTCTTTTCAACCAACGGCAGTCACTCTCCAAATAACTTCTGCTTAGCTTTCCGAGCTTCCCTCGGGTCCTCTTAATCAGCGGTCTCCAACCTTTTTTGCGCCACGGACCGGTTTATGCCCGACAATATTTTCACGGACCGGCCTTTAAGGTGTCGCGGATAAATGAGGGAGGGGCTAATAATCGGCTCAGTCATTTTTAATGATCGTTGAAAGCCCAGATCGTAATCGTGATTAAAATTCGATTAATTGAGCAGCCCTACACACTGTATTAAATTATAAGCTTGGCTGCATAACAAAATGTAAACAGCATAAATAGAGTATAAGTGTATACTTCTGCCTACTCCTTTTCAAACAAAAAAATGGAATGATATTTTGTAATGATTGTGAATGTACATGTTTAAAATAAAAAGGAACTGAACTGAAGAGTTGACATTTATCACCTTTATAGCATTAGCAAACTTTTTGTGTGTGTCTGTTTCAGGGATCTTTGGTCAGAAGCTGGAAGAGACCGTGCGGTATGAACGCCGGTTTGGGAACAAGCTCGCCCCTATGCTGGTAGAGCAGTGCGTGGATTTCATTCGGCAGAGGGGTCTTCAGGAAGAGGGCCTTTTCAGGCTGCCAGGACAGGCCAACCTGGTCAAAGAGCTGCAGGATGCCTTTGACTGTGGAGAGAAGCCCTCTTTTGATTGGTAAGCAGAAATGTGCCCGTACAGGCTGGTTTAGATTTCCTCAGTGCGTTTTAATGTCGACTTGATACGTTCGGCTCGGGGAGTTGAAATGCAAAAAAAGTGGGCGGGTTAGTACAGGGTTCAGTTGTATCTGCTTAGAGAAACTTGAGTGATACAGCTGCTCGAAACCTGTATCAATTATGAAAGACATAATTATTTAATTTAGGAATATTTAATATGTATCTTAAGTCTAAGCAATGTGATAATTGAAGCTTGGCAAAAACATTATTGTTATGATTTATTAAACTGAGGATAAGTACCTGAATAAGTATCAAGCTGCTTGAACAGCGCTATCACAAAGACCGATGTGGTAAATCCATGATAGTTAAAATGTATGATAACTCCCCTCCATGCAGGGAGAGGTCATCCTCATATTTGCACACTATCTGTCCACTATCTGTTGCAGGCACCATATTCATACCTGACCTGGTGAGATGTCTCTTGCACACGATGATGTATCAGAACAAATTTCCTCAGCTCTTTTCATGTCTTATATTTAAAACACAGCCTCATTGTTCAACCATCTTTACTGTGGGAGTTCTGCAGGTCTCCCAAATTCTGTCATAATTCATATTAGCACTTGGCCTCCTTTGGCTGTCTTCTTCTGCATGGCTAATGTCCAATTTGTCAGTTTTATGGTTACCACTTGGAGGTCAGTCTCAGGTCATTCTGGTGGAATGTTAGCTTGTGAGATGAAGCTGTCATCGTTATCAAACATGGGTGTTTAACTTGCCAGTTTTCATTTTGTCCCTCTGAACACAACAGCTTGAATATCGCCTCATTACATTAGAGAAAACACAACTCTGTTGTTGGTTATTTGTGTGTTGCATTTTGCCACACATTATTCGGATTTCAAATAATCAAAACTGAACCGGTTTTGCATTTTTGAGCACAACCACACAGATAATAAACAAATGCAGGCAGTTACCTTATTATATAATAAGTTTTAAGGACCCATATGCCCCTTGACCTCCTTAACAGGTATTTTCTGTTGCTGAATTAGACCTCTGGACTGAGTGGGTGTGTGGAGAGCACAGAAAGCGGCACAGCTCAGTTCATTGACGTGTCTGCTCAGAGGAACATTTTGTGCACAAATGAGTTTTTCTGTGTCCCATCAGACCAAAGTCATCATCTTGATTGGAGCTTACTGAATTCCACCAAATTTCTGCTAAATCTAAATCAAAGACAAATTATTCTGTCCAGTATGATGAAAACAAGAATGCAACAGTTTGCTCCTAACCATCATTACGGAGCAATAATAGACAAAAATAAGAGTCTGAGCAGTACAGTGGTGATGACATTAGCACTGCCGCCTCACAGAAAAAAAGATTTCGACTCAACCCTGCCTCTCACCCAGTGACAGCTGGTACAGGTGCCAACCTCCCATTATCCTGCATTGGATAAGCACTTAACAGGACATATAGGTGGATGGAAACTTTCATGATATGTTAGTTTGTGAGATAGCACCACTTTGTCAGGGAAAAAAGGGGTGTGCCCTGGACAAGATTGACAGTCCAGCACAGTGTTAACACAGAAAGGCAGACAACCAGTCGCAATATTCATTCCCAGTTTACAATCACCAGTTAAAGGTTTGAGCCCCTTGAAAAATCCCAAGTAGGGCAGGAAAACTTAACATAGAAGTAGGGATGTCACAATATCAGAAATGTGTTTGCTAAAGAAGTGTTTGCAGAGTAGCCAAGTGACAGTACGAGGTATAATATGAGCTTATTTTAAAGCATTTCATGTTAACCGATGGAGTCATGAACGGATGGATGGAAGTTAGCCAATGCCGTCCATTTAGCGTATTGAAAATAGTTGATTGTACAACAGCAAAACTGTCTCCAACTTAATGGCAATCTGTATCTTAAACTTGTGTAAATGTAAACTGCCCCCATCTGGTTCCAGAGTAACAGCAGCCTCAGTACGTATGCTGCACAGGGTATCTAAAACAAAACAAGAACCGCCACTTTGTCCAAATTTTTGTATTTAAATGTAGATCGGTTCTACAGATCTCGGAAGGGCTCTAACCAGAAAAAAAAAGTGCTGTAGACACCAGTTTCACAACACAAGGTACAAATATCCAAGATAATCAACTTATTTCCTATTTGTACAACTGAAAGTATGTGTGGACTTGAACTCAGATTTTGGGAAGTTAAAACAATGTTGCAAAATGGACAAATGCGTGCTCTAACATTTGAGGATATATAAAAACAACAGAAATATGGAAGTTGGAATTGCAGGTTGTGTTTGTTATTGTAAAATGTTAAATATCAGTCTAAAAGTAATTAATTACTTGAAAAGTAACTATTGCGTTACTTTTTTTAAAAATGTAACCCTCTGGGGTCCAGGGTATAATTGGCCATTTTTCACTACTTTTGATTAAACCTCTACATTTCACCTTTAAAAACTATTTACTTTGCCTTGTTTGGTATCATTCTTTTCAGCACAACCTCACGTGTCTGAATTTACAGTTATGTTTTCATTTTGACATACTGCATTAACACAATTGATCATAAATCAGACAAAAAACATAAATTCCAAGTAAAGTTTTTTTACTGTAACATCCACAAACATGTTTAATGAATCATATTTCATAACTTTAAATGCAACTATAAATTGTCAATTTAAAATCCTATGCACAGGTTTTGCAAACAAAGTTGTTTGCAGTCATTTACCTTTTACCCTTTTTTAAATAACCATTTCAAACTATTTACAGAACAATCAGCTGTTCTGCATCAATAAGATGCCGCACAAACTATTTGTGCCACTCCAAAAAAATAATTTCTGTCCATTATAAAGGAGAACATCACAGCCTGATACCTGCAGGTCTGACAGCAGCAGGTGTATCACTCCTCCTGTTTTTTAACTGGAGACAGCAGTCGCCTCATTGTTCTGACACACAACACAAAACTATCCACAACACTACACACTAACTACACAAGACAACACATTAACTACACACTCCAAACACGCTAAACGTCACAAATCTCTCACATCTCAAAACTCGCTCTCTCTCTCGCCATCACTCCTAAAACTTCCCCCTCTTTCTAAACAACCAAATGTCTTGGTGCCATATCATTATTGATTGGTCGACATGGTGCATTTTTCCACCAACACGAAAGGGGTGGGGGGGGTTTTGTCCTTTTTTTTTTTTTTTTTTCTTTTTTTTTGCTCATAAGCAGAGGGTGCTTGCTAGCGCTGTCCTTAGACAACGTGACGAAAGTATTCAGGAAAAAACACGCATATATTGTTTATCATGACTCTGGTTTTACGTGGCCTATTAACACAATTTAAAAACTGGTATATATCACCTTGTTGCTGCTTGTTGCTTGTTGTTGTTGTTGTCATGTGATTGGCTTACCACGACCACGGTACTTTATTCTTCCTCAGTCAAACAGCAGCACTCATGTGATTGTTTTACCCCCTTAGCAGCTTCAGGTGTTGTGCCAAAAAGTGTTCGTCTGCCAGAAAGCGATTGCCGTCCGCGGGAGTGCACAGTTGCTTAAAGCTGTAGCGACCAGATTACTTACAGCTACTTCCGTGCAACTGATATAAACTGGACACAGCTTCAACCATCTGTTTTTTGAAAAATAGTAACGGACCACATTTTCTTGTTAGTAACGGTAACGGCGTTGTAACGATAGAAATAGTAATTAGTTAGATTACTCGTTACTGAAAAAAGTAACGCCGTAAGTAACGCCGTTAGTCCCATCACTGGTTTGCTCTGGTCTTTTTCAAAAGCACTTGAAGCCCGTCCATCCATTTTCTTAACTACTTATCCACTTGATAAGCCTTGTAAGGCAGCCAAGCTCTCATTTATATCCGTTATCTCCACAGGTAATATTTTAGACCAATAAAGATCAGTAAACTGTGAGAATCACCCTCTTCACGGTAAATTCAGCTCAGTGATGTCCAGGATTAATGGACTGGGAGAAAAAACCCCTTATTTCGTGCTTTTCTTTCCTTTGGCAGGGACGTGGTAGCCAGCCACACAAACTTTCCGAGGCATCTCTTTGTTCAGTATTTTGCCAACAGTAAAAAGGAACAATCATACTTCCCAATTATACACCTGCTGTTATATTATGCTGTGTGTAGGTGGCTGTAGGAGACTAAGCACTGATTGTTTAATGCAGCAGCCTTCATCTAGAGCATACTTGAGTAATGAAACATACTGAGCCAAGCTATGGATCGCTTTTTTCACAGCATTGTGCCACTCCAACCAATAACATAAATAAAACCTGGATGAAACTGTCAGGATCGACTCTATAAATCAACATCTCACCACTTCCCGAAATTCAAATTCACACTGACGAGTGCGTCCATCACGTCCTCTGCACAGTAACACATTTCTGCCCTCCTGTTTGTGCTTTGCTGTGGTAGAAACTACAGCCTCCCGTGTACCTGCCTGTGTCTGATTTTGATGTCCCTCATCTTGCGAATTCCCTCATTAGTGACCTCCTGCCTTGCGACCTCCTGCCTGCCTCGCCAGCTGCTCCAGAGGCTGCAGTGGCCTCTTGGCAGACGTTTAGGCTGGTGCTGGCGTATTAAATAAATCAGAAAGTGCCGATTGGAAACAGAGAAAATAAAAACTGGAAAATGATGGTACCACCTGCATTAGCAGTCAGTAGTTGGTCAGTAATGTCAGTTGTATGCATACACTACAGCTACACTATTACAGCTTGACATTTTTCTCCAACAGTGTGAAACCTAAAGTTGGAGTTGGCCTCATGGTGATTGCTGTTTGTCTCCATGCGGTTCAGGATAAATGATGGCCCTAACTTTTTACCGGTGTCTTGTCTCTCAACAGTAACACAGATGTGCACACAGTAGCTTCTCTGCTGAAACTGTATCTCAGAGAGCTGCCCGAGCCCGTCATCCCCTTCCAGAAGTACGATGAGTTCCTGTCCTGCGCCAAGCTCCTGGGCAAAGATGATGAAATGGTAAGAAACATGCGATGATTGCTTTCTTTGTAACCACATCTACTGGCAAATTAGCTTTCGCACACATACGGATTTTTTTTTTTTTTAAAGTTTCAACCTTTATAACAATAAACGTTGGTACTGAAAAGCCCTCACAGAAGTCTTATTCTTTGGCTTTTAATCTGCTCTTTTGCCGCCCAGTCATCCACGCTCAGCCCTGTGTTTCACACACAATGACTTTGTTGAGTCCGTTTTGACTTTTAACATCTAAATAGGATTTCGCTCACACCATGAGGCACGGTCGGCAGCATGGCTGGGTAACCCCAGCCATGCCTTTTGCTCCCTCAGTGTCTTTCCCCTCTTCAGCATTCCTGAACCTAAGTTTGTGGTGTGTGTGTGTGTGTGTGTGTGTGTGTGTGTGTGTGTGTGTGTGTGTGTGCGCGCGTGCGCTACAGATGGGTATGAGAAGACATATGGTAAAGTGTGGATGAGTTTCCTCACTTTTTAACCCTCCTGGGACTTTTTGAAGTTGAAAGGAGATGGATGGAAAAGAGTTCATTATTATTATTTTTTTTTTTTATGTGAAAAGGCCTCAGAGCGTTTCCACATATCCTTTATTCTCAGTAACCTAACTGAGACTACTTCTGATTCAGTGGCACATCCATATAGATAGTTTATAAATGGGTATAATGATAAATCCTCTTATATCTGGTTTGCTTTTTCTAGTCACAGTTTTGTATCGAGAGCAAAAAGGATTTTCATTAAATATAAAGCTGGAATACTTGGGTTTTTCTAAGGGTGATACAAAATGTGTCAAGAAAATATTCCCTATGCCATTAAACTACCAGCAGCAACATGAACAGCTGATACAAGGCAGCATGGATCCATGCTTTCATCCTGCCAAATTCAGACCTTTTCATGTGAGAGTTGCTGCAGAAAACAAGATTAAGCAGACTAGGCAAGATTTTTCCAATATCTTATTGTCTAATTTTGGCGAGTTCATGCAAATTGTAGCCCCAGTTTCCTTTTCTCAGTTAAGGAGGGGCACACAGTGACTTCTGCTGCTGTTGCCCATCTGCTTCAGCGTTCACTGTACTGTGCATTCAGAGATGCTCGTCTGCATTCCTCGTTTGTAAAAAGTTGTCATTTGAGTTACCGTTGCTTTCCCGTCAGCTCAAAACAGTCTTGACAGTATCTAAACACCTGAATGCTTCGAGTTTCTTCCCACAGAATTGATTGTTCAGATGTTTGTTAAATAAGTGTACCTAATGAAGTGACCAGTGAGCATATATTTACATAAACCCCCCTCTTTTCCACTGATTCATTTCCCACTGGATCCTGGGTGTGATTGTTTCATTATACACACTGTGATCAATCACGGGCTTTACAGACAATCTGTTGCAAAAGTTTCTATGAATGATTATTTTGCTGAGTTACTGTTACTTTAAAACTGTTTATTATCTGCAGGGTATGAAGGAATTGAGAAGGCTCGTGGAAAGTCTACCTCCAGTGAACTACAACCTCCTAAAATACATCTGCAGGTACTGATAATTAACTTTGGATACAGTTTTACATTGTTGAACCATGAGAAGCTGATATTTTCCATTTCCCTAGGTTTCTTGATGAAGTCCAGTCATATTCAGGGGTGAATAAAATGAGTGTCCAAAACTTGGCCACAGTCTTTGGGCCAAATATCTTGAGGCCAAAAATTGAGGATCCAGTAGCAATTATGGAAGGTGAGTGTTGAAGAATGTCAGGTATACGTGTCTTACTTTCTTAATATTTAGTTTTAAATCTTAAATAAGATGAATGTTGGTTTTAAAAGAAAGATGATGATGATGTTCGGTTTCTTTTTAGGTACTGTTCTGGTCCAGCAGCTCATGGCTGTTTTGATTGGTCACCACGACGTGCTTTTCCCCCGAGATGAAGACAGCCCTACTGCCCTCGAGCTCGTCAACAACAATATTGAACAGCCACGGCGACAAACCACTACATCTACCTCAGCCATCACTACAGTGTCTCAGAATGCTGAGAACAACAACACACATGTTGTGCGGCAGTGTGTTTGGGAAGCCAACGAGTCTCCTTCACACCGTCAGCACGCAGACAACAGTGGCTCCCCACGATCGGTAAGTCCCCGCAATGGAGTCATGGGACGCTTCGACGTCACCCGCAGTCCACCGCTGACCGTTAAAAAGAATCCAGCTTTTAGTAAAGGCAGTGGCATTGTTACCAATGGGTCCTTCAGCTCCTCACCCTCTTCAGATCCCACTGTGGAAAAGAGCCAGAGTGGAGGTGGCAGCTTACCGGTGCGTCGCAGTGGCACACTCAAAGGCTCGGGGACAAAAATGGGCACCAGCGGCGTCACGAGTGGAAACAGCGCTACAGGGAATGGGACTGGAGTTGTACGCATGGGCGTTCATGGGACTGACGCTGTCACAGGGAGTCCGAACAGCCGCAACAGCCTCTGGCAGCCGAATGGCTGTGTAATGTTACGGGAGAACAGCAAAGCTCGTGACTGCCACGGCGGAGATCAGACAACCAATCAGAATCGTCTGTCCACATACGATAACGTGCAGCTAAACCATCACAACCTGCAGCAGCAGAACCAGATCGCCAACACGTGTCTGAATACCAGCTGCGAGGACAAGCAGAGTGTGGACAGTGCCACCTGGTCCACTTCTTCCTGTGAAATCTCCCTCCCTGACAACTCCACTTCCTGTCGCTCCTCCACAACCACCTGCCCAGAGCAGGACTTCTATGGAGGGCACTACGAAGACTTGGATGGACCAGCACAAGACTGCGTGCATCCCCAGTCTGGCGAAGGAGGAGAGGGCAGAAATGGCGACAGAGAAGGAAGTGGAGAGGTTGGGAGGAGCAGTCGGGGCACGAGCAGCAGTGATAACAGCGACGGTTTTCCTGTTGGTAACGGACCCGGCAACCACAGCGCTCTGCACAGTCTAGTGGCCAGTCTTAAGCAGGAAATGCACAAGCAGAAGGCCGAGTATGAGGCCAGGATAAAAAGGTACGGCTCCATGTGTGAAGGGCTTGAATCAATACAAGCGCTTAATCTTTACTTTGGCCTTTTTTGCAAACTATCCATCTTTTTTCTCAGGTGATCAGGCATGTAAACCAGTGAGGTTTTCTTGTGTACCTTACTGTCATCTTCAAAGGTTTAGACCAGTAGAGATCAGTCACATCAAAAGAGAAAAAAGGAAATTTCAAATCTTAAAATGAGGTTAGGTGCAGGCTACCTCTCTTAATCTAGCACTTAAAAAAAACCAAGTCCCTATTTTGAATTTTTCCTTCCTGTGGATATGAAAAGCTGGCACACGTTAGTCAGATGCTACAGCTCTTCAAAGCCTTACTTTGTTCTGTATTATGCCAGCAGTGAACAGGAAAAAAATGTGTCCCAACTATAAACCTGCTGTAAAATGTTGTTTTGCATGGGTGGCTCTAAGAGACCACTGTTTTCTTTTAGTGCAGCAGGCTTCATGCGTTAGTCAGGTTGACAGAAACATACCGGTACATGAGTGATAAAACACAACATCCTCCACCCAGCTCTGTGTCTTCTTTCCTTTTTTACTACGTCCACCATTCCCTCCATTTCACAAGAAGCCAGTGAATAAACTTTTCTAGAGCATCAGGATCCACTCTATAAATCAACATCTCACCACTTCATTAAAACGCAGAGTTCAAGTTCACTGGCAGTGACTGCACCCTCCTCTGTGTCTGTCCACATCTTTTCTTTTTTTATGCCCCTCACCTGATTCCATCATTATCTCATTAGCCCTTGTAACCTCCTGCCAGCTTCACCAGCTGCCCTTTGTTGGCTCATTACTATCCAAAGGTCACCGTGGCCTTTTGGCAGATCATCTAAGTTGATGGCTGCAGATGAAATAAAACTGAAACCACCAATCAAAATCTTATTAATGGGCATTCCCATTAATGAGCAGGAGTGTACACAAGTCTGAACAGCTGCCTTAGTCTTTGGCAACCACATGGCTTTGTCGTATAATGGGAAAGCAACAAAACGGGCAAACTCTCCAGTGAGGATCAAATAGCCAATCAGAAGCTGTCTTTTTCACTCTGTTCCTTTAGCTACAAGCTTGTAAAGTTGTCAAGCATGAGGCTCGGGTTCCAGTGGGGGACAAGTGACTCCAATTCAGCCCACTGCATGGCTTTGGAAAATGTCAAAGTGGGCATAAATTGTGTTTTGTTAAGTTTTACAGCTTTTGCTACATTCATCCTGTACCAAAGTAATAAAAGAAAAAAGTAGTAAGTAGTTTTATACAATTATTTCTTTCTACTTACGAGTCAAGCTGACAGATGTTTTTCATTTGCTGCTGCAAATGCAAAACAAAACTGAGACATATGGTTGAAACTACACCTCTTTTTTATGTAACAATGTAGCAGGCATTAAATGTGTAGTTGTTTATACTGACAAAAAGAAGAGTTTCACTGGTGGCACTTCACATAGGCGAAAGTTTGATATCTCCAATCTAACCTGAACACTGAACAGGACGAAAAGGTACCTAGAAGTCACTCAAAATAGCCCTTTCCTGAATAATCCGTAACTTATTTAAGCTTTCAGACTGTTTGAACATCAAGTTTGAGAAAAATGCCCCCATACAGCCGTCAAGGAAGAGGAAATTTGCCAAAGAATTATTTTGGGGTTTTTTTCTTTGAGCTATAGTTCATCTTAAAGTTGGCTATATTAACATGGAAAACTATGGAGCTGTATCAGTTTGCCATTTGCCTTTTTTATTTTATTTTTGGGCCTCTAAGACTTCCACAGCCCCAGAGATTGTGGTTGCATGTAATTCATTAGGTCATTAAGAAAATTAAAAAGATCTGCAGCTGCCCTTGTGCTCTGAGATGAGCAAATCCTCTGTTCACTACGGCACTGCTAATCTTTTCCTAATCCCGTGTATGCCTCATTTGCAGTTTGGAGCAGCGTAATTTGGAGCTGGAGACTGAAATGGTGAACCTACACGAGGAGCTGGACCAGGAGAGGAAGAAGTACACCATGGCGGAGATCAAGCTGCGCAACGCTGAGCGCGCCAAGGATGACGCCGAGCGGCGAAACCAGATGCTACAGAAAGAGATGGAACAGTTTTTCTCCACATTTAGTGACCTCACCGCAACTGGCAACGCCGCAGCCACCGATCCCCGCCGACCAGAGCGAAACAACACCATCTGGATACAGTGAAGGAAGGCTGAAAAAAGATGGCAGCCAAGACAGGAACTGGGTTATTATAATGACGTGAACTTTAGAGAGACTCTAAACAAGATTTGGCTGCTGATCGAAGGAGGGAAAACACACTGCAAAGGGTAACGGCACGTTTTAATTTAAGAAATAGGAGATATAGGGCTGATGTAAGCCGCCTTTATAAATGTAAACATCACCTGGAGTGATGCCAGAGTGACATTATCTGTATATAGCCTTATTTAAACAGACGCTCATGGACACACTCCAGTCTCCCAGAAGTGGTTGGGGTTTGTTCAGTTGTCTGGCTGGGAAATGGAGCAAAGGGACAGTACACAACAGCCTATGAGGACATATGGTACTACCATTTTATGTTAGCTCCGAGATAGAAGGGAAGACAAAATGTTAAAAAAAAATTAAAAAAAAAAAGAACAATACCAACACCAACCTTGGACCTGAAAATGCAGAAAAGACCACACCGAACTCCTCCTTTTTATTCATTTTTACCATCTAACCAAAACACACCTTAGTGTTCAATATATTTCTGCATCTGCTCATGTCAAAGATGTCATATGTTGTAAAGAGAAGTAAAACTGACACTTCATTGTTTTTGTGATATTTAAGCAAAGCTATAAACGTGTGCTATTTTCTATCAGTTTTTTTTTCTTTTTCTTTTGCACTTAAATGTTTGTTTAGTCTCTGCAAGTTGGTACTGGATGTTCTGTCGGTCTATGTGTCGATGCGTGTGCCTGTGCTTCTGTGCTGTTATATTTACCCATGACCAAAAGAAAAAGAGCCTGTACTGTAAATATTGTATAGATAAATGCAGACGTGACTAGATTAGATAGTTTGCATTGTGGTTTACTGATATTCAGATGGATATGGCATGAATTGAGTTGATACTGAAGAATGATTTGTAGTTTGTTAGAGTACAGTTCAAGGTGTTGCACAGTGGGTTATTGGCATAAATCTTTTAAGTCTTGAATTCAGAATTTCAGATAAGAAACTGTATGGCATGCCGCTTTTAAAGATACAATTTACTGATTTTTCGAGGCCAGCACACGTTTGTGGGTCATAACTGTGAAATAGTTGGGATTTTAAAGCCTCTAATTTGATGACATTATCAGCCTGGCAGCAAAATTCAGTAATAAGTGGTATGTGCATGATGGTTGCATGAGTCTACGAGGGTCGGCATACACTAACTGAATGTTTGTAAAGTGACTGTATATGGATGAAGTGTATTTATGTAGCCCGAAACCAAATGTCTGCACATGATGTGGATTTGCGAATGATTACAAAACGGGACACCTCTGATAGATCAGACCAGGAATGGACCTGCGTCAGAGAGGAGTTGGTGCGTACACGTGTGCGCGGACCTGGTGCTCGGCTTCTTTTTAAACCTGCTGCTGGTCATTGCAGGACATCTGGAATGTGCATATGGAGTCAAAAAGAAGAAGAAAAAAGTGCCTGAACAAGTGAAGGAGGGAGAGGGGAGCCTGCGCTTCTCATTTCACAGCCTTCACCGGGAAATAATGGGCTTAAGCCAAGCTGACAGTGTCACCTCGTTCTGTGAATTCCACACAAAAGGGCGGATTATGGATGGAGGGCCAGACGGAGTGGACGGGGATAGTGGAATGTTTTCATGACAATACTTGATACACAAAGGAACTTTAAAAATGACTTAATATGAATAAAGATGGATTTTAATGCAAGTCTCTGTTGTCATTTTTCCTTTTCAAATGTCCAACTAATGTTTGAAGACGAGGCAGAACATCTGATTGGCCTCACGTTAACACAATTAGTGGGCGGACAGTCAGGGCTGTTTTTATTTGTTGTTATTTTTGTTTAGAGGGAAAAACATTTTTGAGTCATTTAACTTGGAGAAAAGTGGAAAATATTCACTTTTAAAAAACTAGAATTGTAAAGATTTATAAGACTTATTACTAAAATAAAAAAACCACATCCTCGAGGCCTCCTGTGCTGCTAATTTCAAGTGTCTCTCTTCTGCTGCTAACAAAGTACATGAGAAATCAGTATTAGTATTAGCTGATGCAAAAAATTAAATTGCCAAAAGTAGTCATGCCCAGCGATGCTGCCTACTGTCTTACCACAAAAGGCACGGCTAGGTTAGAAATTATATCTGCACTCACTACACACCTTTTACTTTTTTTGATTTCAGAACTGCTTTAATTCTTTGTGGCATCGAATAATTTCTAGAAACATTTCTGAGATTTTGGTCCATGTTGACATGATAACATCACACAGTTGTTGCATATTTGTTGGCTCCTCGTTCTGATTGAGATCTGGCCATTTGTACAGTGCACTCTTTTTCAAGAAACACGCACTTTGGTCCAAGGAATGGACAGGGTCAGCAACAATAGTCAGGTGGTGTTTAAACAACGCTCAGGTCCTTTACACCACCAGCAGCAGCCTGAACCGTCAACACAAGGCAGGATGCATCTATGCTTTCATGCTGCTTATCCTAAATTGTGACCCTATAATCTGCATATCGCAGCAAAAAGCAAGATTCATTAGAGGAGGCAACATTTTCCAGTGTCCCCTTGTTCAATTTTGGCCTCTGTTTCCCGTTTAAGGTTTAAAGGTGTGTCAACAGGTGTAGCTCATCTGCTTCAAGGTTTAATATGTTGTACATTCAGAGATGTTCTTCTGCATCCCTTAGTTGTAATGAATGTTTTTCTTTAGTTGCGCTTGCCTGCATGTTAAGGAGTCTGACTATATTCCTCTGACCTCTGGTATCAAAAAGGCATTTTTGCTCAGGGAACTGCCACTCGCTCGATATTTTCTCTTTTTTGCACCATTCTCTGTAAACTCTAAAAATGGTTTTGCAACGTGGTTTGGCACCAACAACAAAGCCACATTTTCAATCACTTTAAATGAACCTTCACCCCCATTCTGATGCATAGTTTAAATTTAAGGTAGTAATGTAAAACATATCTACATGCCTAAATGCACTGACATCCTGCCCCACTGACTGGCTGATCAGTGATTTGCGTTATTAAACAGGTAGACCTAATAAAGTGGCCATCGAGTGCGTTTCATTTCATTGGTATACTCTGAGAAAGGTCAGTGCGCTTGTTCTCATGCTGCACTCTCATGCTACATTATTTTTCTCTGTCAGAGAACTAGTTAATGGCTCTGCTTTAAGATTGTGTATCCACCTGAAAGTGCCTGAAAGCACATTAGATTCTGTGCAGGAGTCACAGTGACAGATTGGATAAATGGTTCCTATCGACAGCAAGGCCTGAAACAAATCTGCAGTGCATTTAAATTAGTCTCCAGGTAAAAAGAAAAGGTCCACGAACGCCCAAGGTCAAAGGTTTTGTTTATTTTCAACCACATACATAATACATAATATTTTTTACATACACAGTTCCTTTAAAATGTGTTTACAGTAACAGCTTTCAGTAAGTTTTTTCTTTTTCTTTTGCATTTGTTTTTGACTTTACTTGAAACGCTATAGCCTGAAGCTTCGAGATCAGCCTGAAACAATACCATTTCTTTTTTTTTTTTGTTTGTTTCTTTTTGAATTTTTTTTGTTTTAAACCTGACAATGTCAAAGGAATGATTCATTAAAACAGCACGGAGTAAAAGAAACAAGAGAGAAGGAATCAGAAAAGAACTGAATAACAACATCACCTGACTCAGATGAGCTATACAGGGTTTCGTCATTGTAGAGTTCCACATTTAAGACTCTAAACATTTTAGCATCCGACCCCTTGCAGTAGCTTGCCTCCCTGTCTGAGTGCAATAAAGTGTTTATTGCATTGTTGAACTGTTATTATTTACAATAGAAGTTAAAAGAAAAAGGTGAAAATTGCCAAGCTGGAGATCCAAAGATTGTTTTTTTTAAGTTGGCACAGCTGTGTGACAACGTGTGACATGTAATCATTTTTCATAGTGTATGAATCCATAAGAGGTCATTTTATGACCCCCTCCCAAAAATTAGAAGCTGGAATGACAGTGGTTTTCTAATTCAATTCAAAGTGACAGAACATGAATACACACATGAACTACTACTAAACACACAACTGTGCTTACTCGCCATTGACATTCTTCAAAATAATTGCACAAAAGTCATGATCTCGTATTAAAATTCTAAAAAAAAATGAAGACATGTGTTGCAAAATCATTTCTCCAGACGTCACATCACACCTTTCAACTCAGACTCGCAGCTTGTGTTGAATGCTGGTTGATTTAATCTCTCTCTCTCACACACACACACACTGATGAGCAGAGCATCAATGATGTGCGTGATTGTTAAACCGTTCATTTTTACATTCACTGCTGACAATCCAGCTCAATCTCCTTCTTTATTTACCCGAACTAAAGCTCCTTTTATCACAACAGAATTGTCTGGAGGGATGTCTTATAAAAAGATCAAACAGTTCACATTCAGAAAAACTGGGGGGGAAAAAACACATTAGCAATGTTAGTGTTTGTTCTCCGTGACCAGAACGTATAAAGATACAGAAAGAAGAGTGTGTTCGGATGGTTAGAAATGCCCTGTAGAAAAAACTGCAACAGTACCTTGTGTGTTTGTGGTGTAGAGGTCGACTCTGCGCCCCTTTTGTGAGAAATTCATCAAAACATTTTTTTTAAACACAAAAGATTTCATCAAAGTTGCACCCTGTTTTAAAAGATTGCCCTGGCCAGACCCTGAACAAAAAGCCAAGCTAGCCATAGCTTATTCTGGAGACGCCAACCTCAGTTACCCTCTGAGCTCTGCGAAGGTTAGTCTGTTAGTCTGTGTGTGGTTCACTATACACAAGCCACAGGGAGTAAGAGTGTTAACAAAGTAGCTTTTTGAAGTTATCTCCATAACGTGGAGGACTGTGAGCGATTGTACACAAAACAACTCCAAAAAAGAGTCATTGTACAGCAGCAGCTGAACTGAAAGTTACAGACTTGTACTGTCACTGAAATAAATATGTGGCAACGATGTCTCCACATCTCCTTAAAGTCATGGCAGCGACTGAATCTATTTCATACATGCGGAGGCTCCAATAAGTCAGTGTGAGCATTCGTGTTCTTCATCTGACCTAATTGCTGTCATTTACCGGATCATCGCAAAACACCTTTTGAAACAAAATATGCCTAAAGTAGGGAATTATGTATGTTTTGTCCATATAAATCCAGCTCCAAGGTCTTACTACGCCAAATTACCCTAACTTGCCCATGCAGGTTCACAGTGGGTGAAATAAACTCTGCCATAGTGGAGCTCAGTTTATTTCAGTCTGCCAAAAACTGTTTTATATTCTTGTTTCATTTAAGAACACTGAGTTTGCACAGATAAATGTGAGATGTGACTTGAGATTAGAGCAGTACAGCTGCCAAGCCTTTGCAAAGTGCAAATGCATTTTGCATGTGAATATTTGAGCGTTGCACCCCAGCTAGAGAAGATATAGCTAATTTGTAGGAGAAATTTAAAAAAACAAAACAAAGAGGTCAAATTAAAATGTAAAAAGAAAAATTTGTGGGATGTTTTTTTTTTTAATGGAAACACCGAGGAAAACAGTTAAGCTTTGGGGCTCAGACAGTTTTAAGGCAGAACCAGAAAAAACAGAGGGAAACAAAAATATATCATTTCTGCACCTGCAATGCTTCATTCCAAAAGGCACTTGCCATGTTCAGATTCCATCTATCAAAAATATATAAATCAATAAATTAAAGAATCTTTCGCCTATGAAATCGTTTAATGGGTGCTTTCTCGTGTCGCGACATTTTTGTGTGGTGTGCGGTGATATAAAGCAGATGAGAAGACGAGCCATAGCTACAAGGTTAACACTCATCACCTGTCTTAAAAACTCAGCACTGTATCACTTCTGCTATGTTTTAAAGAGTCAAACAAAAAGGGGAAAAGGTTCTTTGTGGTTATTCCACAGTGAAACCGATCCAACTCCTGTGCCTGTGAGGGGTTAATGATAAACAATGACATGCAGGGCTGTGGTTAAAGGACCGATCATACACTGCCAGGGGAAATAAAAAGGGACATTACACACAAATTAGACTTCTTGAAGGCTGTCTCGTGAAGTCTGAGCACAATCAGAATAACTTATTTCTGTGTGTACTGGCCCTTTACGTCCTAAACAGCCCCCACTTTTATCAGTGTCTTATTGGCTTGCCTGTGGTCCACCAACACACACACACTCACACGTCCTACTGTGCCCAGTTAGTTTACATTGTATATAAACAAAAGTCTCTATATAGACTCGTTAGCATACAGTGAGATTAGCATTGTTTAAATCTAATCATGCAGGACTACAGCAATAGGCAGGGGCAACTGAGGTGGAAAGCGGTGATGTGGCAAGGTGTGCTAGTCGGAAAAATAGAAGGAAAAAAATCCCAGTTTACTGGCCGTCAGTCCCACTCTGTGTGTCCTTCAGCTGTACAGAATTACAATATTTACAAATTACCACGGTAGGGGGGAGGGGGGGGGGTCACTCCTAGTAACAGCAGGAACGTGTCCCTGCAGAGTTACCACATGAAAACACATCAGGAAGCCTTTTTTTTGGGGGGGGGTCAGGTGGCGGTGTCTCACACAATGTTAAAATACAGCAGTGTAATTAAATAAGAGCTGAATAGGGGAGAGGGGCTGGGGAAGGAAAGAGAGGAAAGTCCCCATTTAACAGTAGTGATGAGCAAAAATGGCAGCCCACCTTGCCACAATGATCGGAGCATAAATGCTTTTCTTTTGGTTGCTTTTTTTTTGTCTGTAAGGAATTGGGAGACCAGCTGCCAGCCAATATGCACTTTACAGGAGATGCAAGTCTAAGCGCTTGGTCATTTTGATCTGATGCCATATACAAGAATATGAGGGGTAATATAAGCAAAGCAACTAGAGGATCATTAACATATATCTGAGCTCATTTACTTGAATACCGCTGCTGTTTTTCAGTGACAATGCACAGGCTTTAGATTTCATAAATTCAGATTCCTATATCTCATATTTTTGTTCTTAATATATTAATTTTGATCTTTACTCTTTTTTTTTTTGTCTTTTTCTTTTGCCTTTGTATTTTCCGGCGGTCGTTTTTGTTGGGTTCTTCACCTTCGGAAGAACATGGGGTTGCGTAGGCAGGCGGCTAGTCACCTGCAACACCCCAAGGGTCCTGCAGAGGTCTCCAGGCTGCTGTCAGTGTCTGAGGCCAGGGTCTGGTCGGTGGACATGGAGGAGATGTCGTTGATTGAGGAGGAGGGAGGGAGGCTCTCGCTGCTGTTCACGGCTGCACCTGTGCTAAGGGAATCAACAGCAGCGGGGGGTTACAACGTAAAAGAGTCCTGGCCAAGACGCGAGCAGAGAAACAGTCGCAGGAGATATACAAGTGCACACACAGGTTAGAGTGAGATAAATGCTGATTCATGATTAGCTGTTCCATGAGATAGAGATGTCAACAACATTTACAACATCTGTGGGGCATCACAATCACAGTGCATCTGTAATGAGACAAAGATAATTAAGCTTTGGGTCCGGGAGGCTCCACGGGAAATATCATTAAAGGCTTTCAGTGTTTCAGCAGTTCATAAGCGTGGCTTGTTGTTGTCATTTATATGCCAACAAGCTGCTATTTAATGATTTCCTTTTAATTATATACCTTAAAATGATTTATGTCTTCATACAGGTCTGTGTGTCTGTGTGTGTAACAAATGGCAACCTCTGGAGCTGAAAATAAAGCCAACACAAAAGTGCCAATTCCTTTAACCTGGCTCCCAAAGTGAGTTAGTCCCCATAGATGCCCAATGTTATAAAGCATATTTACAGCCCATTACAAAAGAGATTTTTCCCTCTATGGATAGATTCTAGGGGTATGAGGTGGGGTATCCATCCATAACTAGAGTATTCATCTGGACACAGTAATGCTGAAACTTCAAGACCCATGGTCCAAAACCTGGTGGGTGAAGAGATGGTGGCCAGGTCCTTGTTTTATATAGCTGGTTACAGGGTAGACTAATAATCTAATATTAATAATCTTATAATCACCTTGTTTTAAAGTCAGAGGTATGCATATTAGGGAACTTGGGGTACTTCCCCAAAAGCAATCTGCTGCTTTTGAACATTAATGATCTAATAAATAATATACATAATGATATTATGCATAAAAAAATTACATTGTTTCCAACATCCTCAGAAGCCTAATTGGAACTGTGTGTGTGACTACATGCTCTGTCTATTAGCACGCAGTGACCAATTTATACCTCTGTGAAGTTGGTTCCTGCTTTGTCAGCCTTTAAAAAAAGACTTTAAAGCAGATGCAGGAAACAGACCAAATGCAGTAATTTGTGCAGAGGACTTGCACGCTGTGAGTCTGCTGTTTTTGTCTGTTTCCTGTTGGGAGTAACTGTTTAAATAAAGCAAGATTAATAGCGCGCATCGGTTTTATAGGGTAACTAATCAGAAGTGACAGTTAAAGCTTCATGTGTGAGAGGAGCACAGCATAAAGTACTGTACCGTGCAATAATCCACACTAGTTACACGGCGATATATAAGATGGGAGTTTAAGTCATTACCTCATATTATTAACCTTTACAGAAACTGTGGCAAAAGCAGTAATATGTGATTAAAGTCTGAATCACATCACAGCGTCACGCCCACACGCATATCTTCCACACTCACTAAACTGTTGCTCATTTCTTCATATTCTTGGAGATAATGAGATAATGCACGGTGTCGTGCAAATAAATACTGCAGCACTGGGCTGAAAAATCTTCTGTTAACATCATTAAAAATATCATAATCTAAACACACAAAGTGGGTCTGACTGTGTGTTATTGCAGGTCTTCTCTTCATGCTGCAATGAGACACTGTCGTCTGCAGCTCCTGCACTGCGTCAGATGCTATACAGCGGCCCATCTGCTTAATTACAAGTAGATAGAAAGAAGAAGAAAGATGAAGCTCGTGGATTTTCTAGAGACGGGCCGAGAGAGACAGAGCAAAAACGAGCACCATGTTATTTAACTATATTTGGCACTAAGGATATTTGTTGCCCGGCTTATGGTGAGAGATGATTTATAAGTTTTCTAAGAGGGAAAATCCCACTCGCTTTTGTACAATAAACTGAAAGAGGACACCCAGAAAGGTGTTCTCTGATCTGAGCCGTCTGTTTCCGTTTAATTTCTTCTCCTTGTGTTTTCAGTCTTCTTACTGTTTTCATGCAGTGTGGTTGTGGTTTCAAACAAGCAGTGCAGCTTTCTTTCTTTTTTTTCAGATGGATCTCGGCAAATGCTGACTGGGCTGGTTAGTATGCTCAAAGTAACTCTATACTGCCATCCTGTGGCACATCATAAGAATAGCAGTTTTTGTCCTCTGAGGGCATTTATAGCCAAGTCTAAGACTGACATTTCCTGAGACAGACCCCTCAAAACCCAAAGCTTAAGACACAGCAATGTAATACATATAAACATACAATCATAAAGGCATTTGAATTAACCTGTACTACGAAGCAATTTTAGCAATCACAGAATAGCAATCTTTACAAATCATCAGGCACAAAGTGACATCACTGAACTGAACAACATTTAACTTGAGATGTAAGGGACAGAGACATGTGGTCAACAGCACAATGGGTTTTTCTAATTACAAGGGATAACTCCAGTAAGGTTATATTAAATTCACTTACAGAGCGGTTAGGCTTATGCACTGAGAGTACCTGAAGGTGAAGGTTGTCCCTTCACAACGCCATTCTTCGTTCTCTCCTCAAAGTTCATCACCTCTTTGTAGATAAGTTCTGCAAGGGGTGCGAAAAAAGGTAGTAGAACACACTAAGTGACAAAAATATGTGCAATCTGCACCCATCTATGCAGACAGTGTTCATATTACCATTAACTACTAAAAAACAAGATCATTCGAATGCATGGTAACACTAAAAAATTACATCAATCGAGTGCATTACTGCACATATAATATACAGCTTTTTATCGTTCTACCATATGTGTGCTTTGTTGAGTTTTTATTTTTAGCCCGGATGAGCAGCACTCACCTTTCCATTCATCAATGGAGTGTTCTCTTTCATCCAGCTGCTTGTCGTAGATCTGAGGTGGAGGCTAAAGAAGAGAGAGAGAGAGAGAGAGAGAGAACACAATTCCAGTTTAGTAACATTTCAGCTAACGGCCTAGCATTACTCCCAAGTGCAATACCTACAGAAAGCAGCTCAAGATTTTACAAGATCACGTTATAAATATGCATCTTTCAAATGTGCAAATGGAAGGAAAAAAACAAACAGCATGCCGGGTCTAAAAGTTCGGCACATGTTGATTATGAATTAAATTTAAATAAAAATTAAGCAGTAGTGTATTACTTCCATAAAATGCATTATAAGTTCATTGTCTGCCATTTATAAACAAAAAATGTCTCAAAATAGGTCATTCTTTATAATCAGGACTAAATACCTGACAGGATAGTGAGATAAGAAAACATCTGGCAGCAGTGCTCTCCCCCCACACCCTCCCTCACGGGACTTGTCATCTCGTCTACTAGGTCAAGAATACGCTGACTGGCATCGAGTCAGCCCATCTAACTACCCATTCACTCATTCCCCAGACTCCGACATCGTAATCCTGCCCATCTTTGTCAGTGTGGGTGACACGACCACCAAGGAACCTCTCTGGTGTAACCCTGAGGGGACTGTTATGGGTCAGCACTGAGCGGCCACAGCAGGACAAACCAACTGTTTGTAGATGTTAACGCTGTGGAGCTGTGGAAGTAGCTAAGGAGCTCTCTTCAAAACAAATTCTTACAGTAAATATTAAAACCTTGTATTCTATTACGATTTTTTTTTTTAATGAATAGATTAGGTTTCCTGTGACATACGAGTTTTGGTCTATGTGCAGAGTGAAGCATGTGCAGTTTGACAATGACTGCTTATATGTGACAGTTACTTTGAGCTCCACTGAAAACAGCACACGGTCTGTATACAAAAGATGGACATAACCACCCTGATGTGACCCATTAGTTGGTGGATATCTGTTTTGAAGTCTGCTGCATTTTGATTTACAAAATGAAAAGCATGGAGTGAAAATGACTAATAAACCAGGACACTGTGTACTCTTATAGTACCAACAAGTTAGTCACTAGGTAATTGCACAATAAAGCACTCACTTTATCATCTATTTTACTTTAATTTCAACCATCATTTACAAAAATAACATGTTGATGTACTAAAAAGACTTTAAACTCCTGACAGTTACCATAAAGTCAGTACAGTATTTACTGAATAGCACTGTGCTACTTTTAGTTAAGAATAATATTAGTTTTATATTATATATTAGATTGGTGTTTTATTTTACATGTTTTTGTGTCTGTTTAATTATGCTCACAATCATTGTTTTGTAGATTCATTCAACCTGGCACGAGCCACACATAAAAATTAGCCCATGTGGCTAAATCTGGCATATTAACATGATGAATTTAATGTGGTAATTTATATGCATTATCTCTTTTAAATAAACATATACATCATAGATCAAGAGAACAGTAGGGTCATTTCTGCACTGGCTTCACTTCTCAGACCCAGAAGTTACTTCCATCTTTTATATACAGTCTGTGATTACTGCAATATCCACATATTCTGGATGTTTCATTTGATTGGCATTTTCTGCTCCTCTCTTTGCATTACACAGTCTCTTTTCTCTTGATTTTAAATATCTTCAAATATGGCAGAAGCACTGAACCACATGTGTCCAAAAAATCTTCTTTCATTTACACTCTTTAGTCGAAGAAGTCCAATTGCAGTGCATTCTTTGATGTAGGGAGTTTGTTATTTACCATGGATATTTGGATGTTATCTCTGGCCTTCATCAGGATGAGGTGACATTAGAGAAGGGGGGGAAAACAGCAGAAAACGTGTTGAAATGCCATTCACAGCCATGTTATACATCAACAGAAGCAACAAAGTCATCTTTAAAAACCATCAGACACCAGATGACAAGACAAGGCCATAGTCATGAAATCTTCTATAAAGGAGGAAAAACTACTATACAGTGAGTGTGTTAGGCAACAGGATATTTCACGTAGTAGAACAGCAGCACTGACATTCATCAGCTGGTCATGCTCTCATTACTTGTACTGCTGTAAAAAATTTTCGGGTTGCAGATGGCTTTTTACCCAATCTCACTGTCACCTCATACTAATGAGGCGCTGATGAAGACGCCAGATTTCACCAAATCAACCAGCAACACCACCCCTCTCATGTTACAAGACCCAACAACCCACTATATAAATCTTTCAGTGTAGCATGAAAATTTACCAGCAAAGACTTTGGGTTATTTTACAGAAATCTACAAAAACGTTTGGTTCTGCACTAAAGACTAAAAATATAAGTGAGGGAGAAAAAAAATGCAAATTAGATGTGAACAAAAGTTGTCAAAATAGCAAGCGGTTAAAACAATGCAGTTTAGTCATGCTATAAATCACTATCAGTGCGTACAAATTAAAACATGGGAGGGGCGGGTGAGGAGGATTTAGCTTGGGATGGTAATCGATACGCAGCTCTGCTGAAGTCCTACTCACCGCCTCCACCTCAGCCGGATCATACCACACGTTGATGTAGGGGTGCTGTAAGGCCTCATCCACTGACATCCGCTTAGCAGGGTCGATAATCAGCATCTTAGACAGCAGGTCTCTAGCCTGGCTTGCTGTAGTTTGAAAAATTTTTTTAAAAAGAAACCCCCCCCCCCCGATATTTAGATGTTTTGATGAAACAAGAAAATATTACATGTCAAACAGCACAGGTAATGGAAGAGGGAGGAGAGAGAGAGAGACCGGGAAATGTCAGGGATTAAAGAGAATAATTAACAGGAGCTTGTGATATGTGTAACATCTAAAATATATACAAGCATGCAGTGTGGTTATTAGAGGTAATCAATGGTCAAAAAATTAAATAAAGATCCAAGATTCAATGAATTAGCATTGTAATAACAATAATAATAATAATAATAATAATAATAATAATAATAATAATAATAATACTACTACTACTAATAATAATAGTCTTTAATAGTCAAAGATGCATTAATGGTGACCTCTGGAGGATGAGTACAGTAATCTCACAACCTGAGAATAGAAAGGTCTGTTTATTTCTTATTTTTGTTTATTTTCCAGTTTATTTCTTTTGTTTTCCTTAACCAAATTTCCTCCAGCTCAATAGTGACAAAACTGAGGTTCTCATGTTTGGCCCTGACAGCTTCTCTAAGGAGGACATATGTCAAACTAGTCCTCTAAAACAGCAGTATCAGACCATCTGCTATACAGTCGGCCAATAATCTCAAACTTTTATTGCACGCTATAGTTTTTCTTGTATCTTGATTATTGTAATTCACTCTGAATGTGCATAGGGCTTATTGGGTTTTAAGTATTTAATCTACAGACTAGTTGAAATCTGAATTATTGCTAGATAATTCTTTAATAATCAACCATCCAGATATCTCCTCAGTTTGTCCCATATGTATTTTTTAATGAAGCATTAGGCCTGTTTGTTGCAGATGTTGCCAGTCAACTTGTTCGTTTGCAGTAAATTGGACATCTATCAGCAAAAATTTCAATAAGCATTACCAGTACACAGACTCTCTACCCTCTGGCCATTTTGAACTGATCTGAAATTGAAACCCTAAAACCACACGACACTTCCTCTCCTACACACTTGACCTTCACTATAAATAAATCTCCAGGAGCAGAGGAACGAAGAAGCTGAAGCAAGTACGGACAGATGAGCTGGGCGTACCCTTTGAGCATCACCACAGCATCAAAAAGATGATAAACGTGAAAAAATAGCTCCTCTATCTCTCTCCTTTCACCTTTCCTTATTCCTTACCTACCTCTCTTTCATTCCCTCTGTCCTACAGTACTGTGACTTGTCTTCCCCCTAAGGTTTAAAATAAATAAAACCCAAAGGATGTTTCTCTCATGTCTGACTCACTTCCTACCTGTCACAAAACAAAACACACAAAACACTTCATCTTGGTCTCACACCCTCTCACTCTGTCTGTCTCTTTCGGTGTATTCCTTTAACAGTGTCACTCCAGCGGGGAGCAGCTTGAATACAAAAGCGATTCATTAGAATTTCAACATTCGAGAGCTTTGATGTGGGAGCGGGAGAGCAAAATGTTTTTTTAAAAGCATATTTTTTTTATAGCTCACTGGAAATGTTTTTGATGCCTTCAATTCTCAGCTGAGACAGAAGAAACAACATCTCAGTTAACACTCTGCATAAGAAGTCGATTGAAATCGGCTCACACGGTACAGGATTAACATACTGCAGTTTACTGATGCTCGGAGGATGACCAAAGATAAAATGTAAAAGTACAGTCCTGTTAAAAAACTAAATACACCTGACGATTCAGTAGCTTGTGCATCCACCTTTAGCAGCAATAACTTAATTGAATTGAATTTGAGACTTTTGGGGCGTAGAGTGTAGATTTGCTGCTGTGCTTGGGATTGTTGTCTGTTGCATCACCCAAAGCTTTAGCTGTCAGACAGATGGCCTTGCATGTGATTCTAAAATACTTTGGTACACAGTTCATGGTCACTGTTTAACATTGGGGTTAATTTGCTGAGATGCCCAGTCCCAGCAAGATCAACAAACTGTTAAAATCTTCGGTTTCTATAGGGGTTCTCACACTTGCTGATGACAAATTAATCAAGTACATTTAATTTGCAGCACCTGGCTACTACTTACCCTCTCATATTCTATAGAAGCAGGCTATACTTAGTTTTTGACATACTACAGCATACATGAAATGAACAAAATGTATAGCCATCTTAGCTGCTAGGTGATATGTACTCACAGAGCAGCTAAGATGCTGAGAATAAGAATAGCATATTTACAGAGTTAACATGCAAATAACATTTAAATGTCATAAATTGTGGAAGTTATAAACAAAGATATAAACCTAATGAACTAAATGGAAAGTCAGAAGCAAAGTCACCTGTAATGTCAGATTTAGATTCAGAAATACTTTATTAATCCCTGAGAAAATTATATAGTCGCAGTTGCTCCAAAACAGCTATATTAAATAAGACAATATACTACAAAGATACAAAATAAAGCAAAATGCATACAAATAGCTCTAATTATTAATATCCTAGTATATTGCACAAATTAAAAACACATGCAGAATGACTGCCTGTCAGAGTGATAAGTGCTATGATGTCCTAAAGAAGACTCTCTGTTTAATCGACACACATCATACACCTTAAGGTTCAATAAAAGACCTTCAAAGACTCATACTGGAAGCTAATGAAATGGCTAAAGTGCAATAGCCTAAGTTCACAGGTTCCCTGTGTATAATTACAGGTTCTCACCTTTGAGTTTGTTGTGCTCAGAGTCAGCAGGGAAAAGGCAGTCGGGGAAGAGTTTGGGGAAGGTGAGGCCTGCGTACTTTGGCCGGTTCTCGACATAGTTCCTCACTGTGGGTTGAAGTTTCTTCATGAATTCTGGCGAGGGCGTGCCCAGCTGCTCGATCACTTTGTTCCACTGATCAATATCTGGTGTGGAAGGCCAAGATTAAGGGAAACACACATGGAATACAGAGCATCCTGTCACCCTGCAAAGCTCAGTGTACCCTCAGGTATCACACTACAATACAATTCTGGCTTCATTTTCCATTTAAAAGCACAAAAAGGAGTGCTACAAAGTGCTGTGACCAAGATAAATTAATAATTTTTAATCTCAAATCAGCTGTTTCCCACTTAACCACCAAAAGAAGTATTCATTAGGATTAGGGAAAAAACCCCAGCTGACTTCTAAATGGTGAAAAACACAAGATTTCTATTTTTAAAAAATCCTTTTATTCTTTTTGTTTTTCTTTGTCTCCAGCCATTGTTAAGTGTTTCTAAAAATAAAAAAATAATAATAAACCTTTTGATGAAAACATGACTGATTGGATTAAAAGACACGTGTACAGTATAAATGTAGCCGTGTGTCCAGTTGTATCAGCTTCTCTTTCACTTCCTTCCTTACAACAAATATTTCCTCTCTTAGCCTTCGACACACTCCAAACCTTCTCCTCCTAATGTTCTCACACCGAGTGCCAGTTAGGGCAGAGAGCTGCCAGAGGCCACTATAGATCCCTATTACTTCATTTTGCTGGAACGTCTCACGCTTCCATCTCCGTTTTGTCTCTATTGCACACTGGCCATGATCCACCCAGTGCCTAGTAAAGCGGGGTTTTTTAATCCACTAAGACTCTTATCCACGGCTCTTCAGCAAGCAGTTGGATTCGCTCTGACACCTCGAGGTGATTTTTTTTGTTTTTTCTCAGCATGTCAGTGCCAAAACGCATGACACTCGATAGACTCAGAGTCATTCGCAACTGCCCTCGAAAAAACGCTGCAGGGTTCCTGCTGCCTTCAGGTTTACATTTCTAACAGAGGGAGGAAGGATACGGTCCGTCCCAGGGAACAGCACTGTCCCTCTTATCAACTCTCCAAAGATGCAGCCGACTGACCACATGTCCACTAAGGTCGCACGCACCCACATAAACACACAAACACAAACATTTGCTGAGAGGAATATGTGACTCTTTAGCGACCAGATGTTCACCAGCTATCTGCTAACTGCATCTGTCCTTAGGGCAGGTTGCTTACAGTGAGTCATCACAGCTGTTTTTTGTTCTTTTTTTGTAGAAAACAGGCCCCCGGCTAACAGCTAAAGCAATGCACTGGGGCTAGACAGCTCAACCGTGTTTTAAAAAACACTATGAAGCTCTGTAAAGCTGCAGAGAGGGTGTACACCCCAACAACAATTTTCTAGGAGCCAACCCAGTCACTTTGTAATTTGATCCATTTAATACAATTAAATACAGAACACACTGGTAATTGTTAAACTGTGTCTCCTTACTTGGCACAAATGTGTTGCGTGTTTCTTTAAATGAAAATTTCTCCTTCTCCGTTTTTTCAAATAGCAAAGTGTTTACATTTTTTAAAAATGGTCAGGGAGGGTTTTTTTGTCAGGGTGAAGATACTCTAAGGCACATTATAAGCAGACCAGTGACACAAACACATTGGCCTCCAATTTAAAGTCCCCATTTAGAAATACTGAGAATTTCAACCAGAAATAGAGTACCTGCAAACGTACCATTATTACTTCAGAAGAAAATCAAATAACACACTAATGCTGTGTAATATATTTAACTTATTTTTTAGGAAAATAGAAAAGGAAAAGAAACAAATGCTGTTTATTAGGTGTGACAAAAGAGTTAGCACATAATGCTTAAACACCCTGGAACAGTTTGAGCTATACTACAACCTTAAGCCCTGTTTGGACAACAAGCTATTTTGGGTTGTTCGAGCCTAATTTGCTATAGTATATCATAACATATACATTAATGAAATACCAATATGTGCTGTATACACAAAGGTTTTAGGCTACCTATTTGACTACACCCACGGGAGATTTTCTGACATCCCATTCTAAAGCCATGGAGTTGGTCCCTCCTTTGCAGCTGTAACAGGTTCCACTCTTCTGGGAAGTCTTTTTACAAGATTTTTAAGTGTGCCTGTGGGAATTTTGCCCATTCATCCAGAAGACCTTTTGTGAAGGTCACAGAGTGCTGTTGGACAAAAGGGCCTGGCTCACAGACTCTGTTGTAGTTCATCCCTCCTCCATCAAACTCTACAGTTGGCATAATGCAATGCACTCATGCTTCAGATTGCCAGATAGAAAACCATGATTCGCCCATCCACAGAACAAGTTTCTTCCAGAACCCAGTGATTTACTCACTTCATCCGATACTTGGATTTGCACTTAGTGATATAGTGCTTGCATGCAGCTGCTTGGCCTTGGAAACCAATGCCTCCCCAACCTCCAAACACACAGTTTTTGTGCTGATGTTAATGCCAAAGGAGGTCTGGAGTGCCAAACTATGTGCCTCAGCACTTGGCAACCATGGTCTGCCACTTCATGGGGGAGTGGAAGATTGTGGAAGCTGATTGTGGAATATCTGGGAGGGAACAAATTGACTTATTGCAACGCTGGCATCCTATTACAGTGCCACACTCAAATTCAGTGAGCTCTTCAGAACCACCCATTCTTTCTTGGTTTTATACCCCTGTGGCAACAAAGTTGGCAACAAAACAAAAACAAAATTCCACCCAAGTTCAAAGATTAAGCAGCGTGACCCAATACTTGTGTCCATACAGTGCATCTGTAATAGGCCAACACCAGTCAGCAATGCTATCCGAACTATCAGTGCTTAATCATTTCTGCAGAGAGGTACTTTAAAACAAAAGTCAGCCACATTTTAAAACTTGAAGAGCAAAGGAGGTAATGGTGGCTGTATGATTACTAAGTAGAAAAAAGACCTCTGTACAGAAGGAAATGTTAAAATCATTTCACCTTCTCTAGAGAGAATATATTTTCAAGCTTATTGACCACAGTAAAATCCACCTTTGGTTCCTCCAAGACCTCCAATATAACTTATTAATAAACACACTGCTCCACTCATCCATCACAGAACAACCAGTAACCCTGTAGCCCACTGGGCTTTTACCGGTAGTCTCTTACCTACTCTGTATCATTTGACAGACACTCTGGGACGTGTAGAAGTTGAAAAATCAATGAAATACATTAAGATTTGCGACAACAGGGTACCAGTCCAGAACTGATCTATAAGCAGAAGATTAACAAAAGTGTGCATGACTCTACTTTATTGATCTAAAGCAAAAGGTATGGAGTGATGAAATGATACGAATTTTTAGGTCATTTTGGGAGCAGAGACAGCGGAGAAAGATATTGCTTGACTCATTGCTGGGTTTCTCTAGCTTTCCAGAACATTAATCTTTCAGGGACCCAGTGCTCAGGGCTGCAGACAGCAGAGTATTACCTTTACCATTGCCATGTGTGGCTGTGATCAATCTCAGTTCACTGTCAAAAACGCTAGCAGCTACATGAAAAGAGAGCACAGTTAGTGGTACTACCACTGTATGATATATGTGCTACTTTTTGTTTGTTTTCTGGTCCTAATAAATGTGTTAATTATCTGAATATTGACCCTCAAACAGAATTTGCTCGAATCTGCAAACAGTCCTGTGAGCTTCATGTTTCATATTTGAACAGGTAGGCACTGGATCTGCATGCAAAGTGCAAAGAAATCCCTTCAAGCGCCTAAGTGCTGTCAGACATTAAATGGTCTTTACCTCACGGGGAATAGCACAGATAACTGTTTAATGGATTCACAACAAACAATAGGGCATTGCGTCTCCTGCACCCAGTACTCTGTATTCAGGCAGCACCCCCGCCTAAATCAATTGAGTATTTATACTGGTGAGAACAACTTTGACGCAATCTTTTGTTGTGTGCGACACGTGAAAACACAACAGGAGATGGTTTGCTTCAGACTTGTGACAACGACAAAACGTATGAAAATGGCTTCGCTTTCACTGCCATTTGTTCCCCCTGAATTCAGGCAAAGGGTTGGAATCTTTTACCTCTAATTCCAAATTAAATTGTGTATTTGTTAGAAACTGTTTTCAGCTGGGGATGAGACACAAGCCTTACAGCAGTAGGTTGTAGCCAATCTGCGTGTCTGAATTTATGGTGCTCTTTGGGTTCAGTCTTTAAAAGGCATGTGTGATTTGATACTGGTAAAATATAGGTTATCCCACCTATAGCACTTTATTCTTCATCTTAATTACTTGCTAAGGTAACAGATTATAATATGGCTCTTTACTAATTCCCCTGTAAATAAATGGCATTTCATTGTATTTCTTTGAAATTACAGTGTCATTATATTTACTTAAAAATACGTAAAGGTAGGTACACTAAAATAAGGAATGACAAGTCAGGATTTTACACAAAACATAGAAAAGAATATACTGTAAGTGAATTCAAGTAGTCTGTAAGTAATTTTAATTACAGCATGAGTTACTTTACGTAGTGCCAGAATTCTGAGGATTTTTTTAGACATGAAACACAAATTGTACTGCAAGCACTAACTACTAACTTCTACATAATTTTGTAGAAAAGTAAACAAAATGTGCCAATCTTACATTGTAAGCATGTTGTGCTTTTGTATTTTGGAGTAGCCTTAACTTTAAAATTTAAAATTGAAAGTTATTTTTGAATAGTGACTGTGAAAGAAAATGAATCAAGTTCGACTTGGCTCCATCAATATAAGGTCACACACCTACAAGTTTTGATGGTATTTATGTTTTCTCATAAGTTGGTGAGTGGGAACAGTCCTTATCACATATATATTGGTAGAATAAAAGGACAGTTGAATAATAGAACATCCATCATGCACATCAACTTTATAAATATTAAATAAAGATATCAAAAGGCAACATTAATCCAATCCATAATAAGACCTCTGGCCTGAAAAGTACAGTGTGTTTACGATGTAAGATGGGAAAATGTTTGATGTCTGCACTTAAAATTAATTTTTACTTAAGCATTTTAGCATTTGTTTGACACCCCTAATTGCGTATCTGTCTTTAAGTATTTGTGGGTGAATATAATTACATTGTAATTTCAAATAACTTCATTTAATTACAGGGGAATTACTATGTGCTAATCGACTACACTTTCAACCTTTGAACTTTCTACTGCTAATTGAGTTCAACCAGGCTGCTATTTACACATGCTCAAAGGGAATACTCAATATTATTCACTCATTACTGAATATTTAATTAGCATTCCTGACTCATACATGTAGATGTGCTCATCCCATATGTCCTCAACTCCAGCACAGGGACTATTTTTACAAATCCTCCCTACTAAAGGAAGTCTTCTCAGGGATGCAGCACACCCCGATCACTGCAAGAGAAAACACCAGGTAGCACTCTAAGAGCACACATTTAAATATTCAGAAATAAGGTAAGAAAGAATTTCCTCTTCCCATTGAAAAAAAGCATTGAAAAGAGCATTTTATGATGTTACTAGGTTAAGTGAAAAGCGTTAAAGAAGATAAGTTGTTGTTGCTATAAATCTGTGTTACAAGCCAGCCAGATGTGAGTGTGGTTTAGTTCACCTCAGTAACATACAGCAAACATCAGGCTCAGTATCTGCTTGACCAAAACACCATTTAAAAGTTATATTTCTAAGATCTTTACCTGCTTGCATGGCGGCAGCTTCTTTTTCCTTAGCTGGCATAGCACTTCCAGATACTCTCAGGTGCTTTCAGAGAGCATCACAATCAATCAAAACTGAACATGGTTGCTTATACTTTAAACTAAAAAAAACTATTTTCAGTGTGAGTGTCACTTGACTTTTATGAGCAAAACTACAACATGTAAAAAGCCACAGTCAAAGAATTGATCTGTTTTTATTAACAAGGATACAGTCCCGGCCAGGGAAAAGGATTTTGTGGCGCACCATTTCTCCCATAATGCACCCCACCGACCAAATATCCACTGCACGCATAGAGGTGAGGATGAGACACAGAGGGAGCAAAACACAAGGAGGGAAAGCAAAGGTTAGTGTTGTCCACAGACAGCTCATAGACTGGCATTAGTGATCAGATGCTAACTGGTTTTAATTGAGAGAGGAATAATTAGTGAGAGGCATGTTTCAGGATTCAAATCAGAATGGAATACAGAGATAGACAGAGCAGAGTGAAGTACAGTGAAGCAGCGCCTTAGATAGACTAACTAGTGGCAGGAAATTCAAAGCCCTGGAGCTTTCAGGCTTCCCTTCTTCAGAGATATATGGCTAATGAGTCACTGAGGCTGGCACTCAGTCACGTGTTCTGGGGGCTTTTAATCAGTGACTCATAACTCCAGCACTTTAAGTCACTTGACCAGAATTGTTGATAAGGTTTTAAAGTTAATGATATGACACTTTAATTTGGAATCATCATCAAACGATCATCTGCACATGTGAGCAGTTTGATTATTCAGATCGTAGATGGTTTAAAAACACATAGAACCGTAATTAGCTTCTTAAAATGTAAACATTTCAAAGGCTTATTTCCCCCACATCAGTTTTATGTTGGCTCACTGCCACAGCAAGAACATAACCAAGTGCAAAAAAGTGCCAATAAACTACAAAGTGTAATTGATGATATAATCATATTAGAAAATTTTTTATTACCACTTTATTACCATTTTTTGTACCACTTTTCCTGCCATTTGTTTAGCTTGAGCGTTTTTGATTTTTTTTGATAGCACATTTTCACAGTGTAAACATTTGATATGTTTTCTGTGTACTACTGTGAATAAAATATGGATTAATGAGATTTGCAAATCATCACATTCTGTTTTTATTTACAATTTGCAGTGTACAGTTACAGTTGTACTTGGATCTAAAAACAAATACTAATACTAATAAAAATTAAATACCATGACTCTATTTAATCTCACCATTCTCCTTGTATCCCATTCCTAGTATGACCTCTGGGGCTCTGTAGTATCGGGTCACCACATACGGGGTCATCATGAAACTGGTGCCTGCAGTCCTAGCCAGACCGAAATCCAGGATTTTCAGGGTACAGTCTGATTTCACCACTATATTGCTTGGTTTGAGATCCTGGCAAAAGCAATAGGAAATGAGAAAAAATGTATATTAATGATTATTTCCTGCTGTTATTCACAGAAAGTCTATTAACAATTATTGTTTGTTAATGATTCATGTAAGAGACTCTTTAGTATAATACTTCAGTTTTTCATTTAAGGGAATAGAACAAAAACGTGGAAAATAAGGGAAATGAAAGAACGAGGATGAACTAGACTGCCTCGCTCTGATGATAACAAACCTTCCAGCAACTCTAAAATTCTATCAACACATATTTTCTTTGTTTGATCCTCACACAACTCGGGGTGTTAGAACAACAATTTGCTATTTTACAGGAGGTAATTCTGAACTGCAGCAATGTCGGGACTAAATTATTGTTGACATAGGGAAGGCGCTTTCTACAAATGCAAATGCTGTCTGCCTTCATGCATGTGGCACGCAAAACCTGCAGAGTCCAGTGCGCACTTGTTCCCGCTTCTCAGCCCTGGTCTCTGTAGCGTTTTCTCACTAAAGCGATTGAGGTGATGGCACAAAACGTGTGCAATATATTGACATTGCTGAAGATTTAAAAGCACACGACACAAACCAAATCCAGCAGTGGAAGAAGAAGACAGAGCAGGCTTGCTCTCCTACCCTGTGAATAATGCCGGCTGAGTGCAGATGTTTGATACCACACAGCATCTGGTAGAGCAGGTAGGACATTCTCTCATGGTCAAGCTCCATCTGAATCACCTGGCACAAGTTGGCATCCATTAGTTCCATCACTAGATACCTAAAAAACAAAAACAAAAAAAGTTTAATTTATGCATGAATGGTTGACACACGTGTGAGATGTGTGGCCCACGAGTTACTGCTGAGAAACTGAAAGCCTCCACGTGGGCCGATAACTCTCACTCTGGTACTATTTACACAGATATTGTTCTAAAAGTGAATTCACTCTCATTTATCATTCATTATGGAAACAGGACACCTCCGGCTGCCTCACATTACACCTACAGTACGTTCACTGATTCCACTCGAATAGTTGTCAAAAACGAATGAGGTGCAAAGGAGTAATAAGCACCTAATGTAGTGTAAATAGACTCCCTGTATTTTGTCTGGCATTTTAAATGAACACATGTTTCGTTTTCTTGCTAATTTTTTTCCTGAGTATACTTACACATCCTGGAATTCCTCTAATGATTTCTGTGGTGTGAAGACATTTAATAAACTGATAATCTGAAAAAGAGAACAGCATGAACAGGGTCAACAATGAGCAGTAAAAATACAAGAAAAGACATTAAAGCAAGGGACTGTGGGCACAAGTTAGTAATGACCCTCTTGAAGGACACCGCTGAGTGAGAGACAGAGTAAACCAGAGAGGCGAAACGAAACAAAGTGGGGATAAATGTGGAGGATGGAAAAAAGAGGCAGAAGAGCACAAACTGCGGCACTGGTGATTACATCCATGCCTTGAAGCACTCTGTTTCAGTCTCTTGCCAGTTTAGTACATTTCTGGAGGCATGGAATTTAGCACGGTCATAACGTCGCTGCGACTTGTCTGCTTTTGTAGCAAAGGGATTTAGCAGGAGCCAGAAATAGACTCAGACTGGGGTGCAGTTTTAAACTGCATCTCATTCAAGTCGGGATACATTTTCCTTTGGTCCTTTGTTACCTCTCGTTTGAATCGCTTACATTTTTGTGATTGACGCATTTCATGAGCACCAACTCCCGGTATGCCCTCTTGGCATGGGTCTGGTTCTGGAAGGGTCTGCTCAGCTTCTTGATGGCTACATTTCTGTCCAGGACAGCGTCATAGCCCGCACTGCAGAAAACAAACCACAGAGATCAGTATTCCTCTTGCAACAATCCATGGCTTAATGTCAATAGTCACTGACACAAAAGGATAAAATAGATGAAAGGCTCTCTGTAAAAATAATATAAATCAGAACTTATTAATACATGAAGATTATAGGGCTCAATTATAACTTGCTAGCTGTGTGAAAACTGTGTATTACAGTAATAGTAAGTTATATACTTAATAAAACTAAAATCAATAAGTAGCCCATTAAATCCATGACACACTGTGATTAAACATAAATGTATACATTATTTTTTAATTTAATGAGTTTACTCTCATATCGTATTATTATTATTACTATTATTTGAATTTTTTATCTAATCTTATATTCAATTAATTAATTTTTTTATTAAGAATTATTATTGTATTTATTTCTGCATTTTGTATTCACAGTCATGGTAAAAAGAAATTATTTATTTAACATAAATTAAGGCAACATGCAGCTTGTTGTACTACTTTTAACAGCAACAGAGTCAAGTAAGTGTTTTCTCTGTGACTTTTACCAGTCTCTCACATCATCATGGAGCAAATTTGGACCAGTCTCCTTTACAGTGAGGTTTGCTGGCATTCATTTATTCACAGCTCTGTTAGAGTCCCGCTGCAGCATTTCAGTCAGGTTGAAGTCAGGACTTTGATTGGCCCAGTGCAACACCCCGATTCCTTTCTTTCTCAGTTTGAGAAAAGATCATTGATGATGTCTTTCTTTCTTAGTGTTGTGTTAATACGCACCTGAATACCAAACAAAAACAATAAACTGCTAAAACTGCTAAGTGGTTGCAACTTACCCTCTTAATTAGTGTGGGGAAAGTAAGAGTATTTAGTTTCATCTATCTATCTATCTATCTATCTATCTATCTATCTATCTATCTATCTATCTATCTATCTATCTATCTATCTATCTATCTATCTATCTATCTATCTATCTATCTATCTATCTATCTATCTATCTATCTATCTATCTAATTAAAGTGTTACCAATGAAACTAAACCACACAGCAGAATGTGTGTTATATGTAGATGCCCTTTCCTTCCACCAGTTTGATGACCATTACAGCAGAGTGGGTGCTTTGCTGGCTCAACACAATCCCAATTTCTGAAAGCCTCGGGTATTTTAGCTGTTTGTGGCAGTTTATGTTGGCCTTCGCTGAACGGTAATACAGAAAAAGCTGCCATAAAAATGTCATCTCACTGTCTCGGCTCAACTTCAAAATGTGCCTTTTCTGACAAGATGCTATAAAATTGAGTTTCCAAGCATCTGACTGTGTACGGCTGGGTGGGATATGCTGTGGTTTGCCATGACTGTGTGGAGACTGCAGGCCAGAGATGATGTGTGGCCATGGAAACAGTGGAGCCTTCATAAAAGCATTGATCCAGTAGGGATTTGGAGTCAGTCATCACATTTGTAGCTGAGTGAAAGATGATGTCATAACCAGCTAAACTACTTAAAGCCTTCATCCCTCCTAAGATGCTTGGGAAAGCTCATTCTGACCAACTCATAAGGTCAGAGATGTGCACACATTGGGATTTTTGTGGGCGACCACATTAGCAGAGTGACTCTTAACTGTGGCAAAGACAAGCAAGAACAAGTTTTACCTCATTAGCATGTTCTCAGGCTTTACTGGGACAAGACTCTACTGATTGCATAAGAGAAGCAGAATGTGTACTTAGTCACTGCTGATTTTTTCCAGACAAGCTTCTGGATCTCTGTCTGCTCGTATGCATATTATTTGCTTGCAGTGAAAGCCCATGTATGTTATAAAATGTGTAAGCATTTAACCATCTGTGCAAACCATCAGACAGATGTTTATGTAAATATGATTATGTCACCCAGTCAGGGATTATGCTGAAGTTAAGACACAGCAAGTCACCTGTTTTATCTTTATAAAAACACATGCCAAAGTCATTTATTATGTTTTTATGTATTTGTGAACATCTAAACCAGGCCTTATAGTTTAACCAATTTCACCTCTATGATCAGGATATGGTCAAGGATATTTATATCATTCTCTGTGGTTTTATGTGGTTTGGTTGCTTTAATGCTAGCACCATATGACACCAGATGACAGCTGTGGACACAGCCAAGCAGCACACAGCAGAGCAGGTTCAATTAGATTTGCACTCCCTGCCATCCATCTCTACAATATCCTTAAAATGGGCACAATCCCAGCATTAGCAGTTACAGCCTGCCCAAGCTCTTTTGCAAATGCACGAAATTGCTTTGGAGCGGAAGGAGAGTGGGACTGAGGACATGGGAAGCAAAGGAAGGACAATGAGAGAGGTCAAGTGAAGGGCAGGAGAGTTGAGAGCTAGTGAATCTTCAAAATGACACAATATACACTGTAGTAAAACATGTCAGCTCAAGTCATCTCTGGGAGAGTTTGTGGCATGAGAATATCACCCTCAGTGACACAACATTAACATAAATATAACTTATAGTTCTGTCTGGTCATTTCACAAAGACTGTAAGATGCATTCCTTTAAGTGGAGGCTTGGCAGACATTCCTCTGCATTCTGACAGGGCGTGCGTGAGTTGACTTGTAATGAATACAAGCTTCCTCTGCAATCTGGATTAAGGGTCCACTTAATGCCCACCCTGTAAGGCTCTTATGGCTCATACATCCATATTCAAAATAAACGATATGTCACCAGCTCACTGGAGCACACCGGGAAGGATATAAGACTACACCCTTCACATCTGTGGAAAACATTAAGAGAAAAAAAATTCTGATATTTGATGAGTGTAATTTTTTCAGGAAAGTCTATTCAGAAACACCACAACTACAATTCATACTATTATCACAAGGTATTATTACTGTTGCTACTCTTTTAAAGTAGCAACAATTTAACAGTCTTTTTGGCTTTTTTAGGTATTTGCTATCAATTCTAGTCCAAATGTGGCTTAAAACAAGCAATTAAGATTGGAAACTCATCAGGAAAGTGTTTATTGAGGTAACAGATCAACTGAGAAGAAGGGTTGTTTTCCCACAGACTTCTGCACCAGTGCATCTTTCTTACAGGCAGCTAATAAGGAAGCCCCCCTGCTGGTTGCCTGAATTAGGTTTAGGGCACTTTGGCTTTATTTTTCAGCCTCTCAAGCTACACGGATTTTAGTAGGTATGCCTGCTTAACTCCCTGTCAATGCAAACATCTAATTGACCAATCAGTAACTCAGTGTATTTTAGCATGCTGACAGGATCAGGGCTAGCATGGTGGCACAGTGGTTAGCATTGTCACAGCAAAAAAGTCTGCATGTGTTCTCTCTGATTTCCTCGCACACTCCAAAGACATGCGTGGGGTTACATTATCTGATGATTCCAAATTGGCTGTAGGTGTGAATGCAAATGGCTGTTCACCTCTCCAAGTTGTAACATATTTCTTGCCTTTAGAAACAACACCATCATGACCTTGAATTTTATAAGTGGAAAAGGATGGATGGACATGGTCAAGACAACCTGCTGAAGTTCACACCGGACATAAGAATGAAGGTGACTTAAGTATCGTGGCAGCAGTTGTTTGGCTGGTCTGAGTATTTTAGAAATTGCTGATCTACTAGGATTTTCCTGCACAACCATCCCCAAATAACCACTTGTTAAAAACAAAGCACGCAGAAGAGCATTTCTGAACACATGCTGAAACTTAAAACCGATGGGCTACAACAGCATAAGACCACACTGGGTGCCACTCCTGTCAACTAAGAAGAGCAAACTATAGTTCACACAGCCTTACTAAAATTGTATAGAAGATTGGAAAAATGTTGGCTGGTCCAATTAGTCTGGGATTTCTGCTGAAATATTCAGATGCCATTGAGCTGAATTCGCTGCATACAACATGAAACAATGTTGCATTCAAGTCCTGCTTTATATCAACAGCTCAGGCTGTTGGTGGTGTAGCGGTGTGGGAAAATCCTTTAGCACACTTTGGACAACTTGGTACTAACTTAGCATCATTTAGCCACCACAGCCTTACTGATTATTGTTGCTGACCATGTCCATCCCTTTATGATCACAGTGAGCCCATCCTCTGATGGCTGCCTCCAGCAGGATCATTTCAAATGTGACTCAGTCTAGTAGAACACCTTTGGAATGCTCTATTGGATTGGAATGGAAGATTCCCATAATGTATGTGCCGCTGAAAAATCCCTAGCAACTGTGTGGCTATCAGGTCACCATGGACCAAAATGTCTGTTTTCAACACATTACTGAACCTATGCCATGACGAATTAAATCAGTTCTACAAGCAAAAAAGTTAAATTCCGTCTTTTATATACAGCCTATGTTCCCAATGTCAACATAAAACATCATTTAATGATTATTTTTTTCCCTAACATTAAAGATATTAACATTTATCAGCAGACACAGATAATTCAAACAATTAAAATCACTGCACCTGCTTGCCTCGATTAAGTTTAAACCAAACATTTGTGCAAATGAACAAAGAAGAAGAAATCTCTCCAGGCTTTTCAGAAGAATAAAAAATATGACTTTAATATATATTAATTAGCAAAATTATTCAGAAAACCTCACAAATTCACTCCAACATTAAAAACAAACGTTAGAAAATCAGCTAGCAATGAGTTAACTGAGCATTAAAGATTACACCAAAGCCCATCAAACAACTTGATATGATATAAAATAAGACATTAGAGAAATGTACCATTGAGCACTTACCAGACAATTCCCTGAGCTCCAGAACCAATGGGCTTTAAATTCTGGTAGCGTTTTAAAACTGTGAAGGTAGAGTCTCCCACTTCCACACTGTAGAACTGGTTGTCCACTTTGCTTTTGCTCATGTTGTAATGCTTGGCAATATATGACACATCCACTTGTTTTCCAAAACCCTGCAAAGGGATGACATAAAATGCATATGTAACACATCTAGGCTGCACATTTGTTTTTATCAGGCTACTCATTTTAAAATCAATATCGAATCATTGTTATACGTTATATGATATATAGCCATAATAACCATCATTAATATCTAAGAAGAGCATCACATCATAACATGCATTTAACTGCTGTAAAGGCAAAAAAAAGCATACATTAAGGTATATTTGGTAAAAATGGTAAAGTAGAATAAACAAGACAGGACATAAGGTTTAGCCGAGTTTACAGCTGAACGAATTCAATGCAGAAATATAATCTCTGTAAAAGCCCCTCTAACGACATTAGCTTTAGTCCTTACTTGACTACATTTCACCCGGCAATCAGGCTGTAATTACTTGGGCAAAGCAGGCAACCAAATGGTGCCACAACAAAGCATATCAGGTAATTAGAGACTTGGTAATTATAACACAGCTCACAAAACAAGCAAAGTTACTGCATATACACTGCTATGGTTGAACCATCTTCTTTGTGCACAATGGAAGATTGATAAATCTGCTTTAAGGCGCTGAAGGTCGATGTCCTCCAAACTTATGATCAGATTATTCCTATATATCTGGTATCTTTAGCAGCTATTGAACATTCAGCTAGAATCTCGTGTGCAGTGCAAACATCCCAATCTATCTGAGCTCCAACTGAATTGTCTGTGTTTTTTTCCTTATAACAAGCAACACAACGTATGTAAAAAGAGTCAAAATAAAGACTTTTTATCTTATGGAATCACAACCCCAGCTGAGTTCTGTATTTACACTGTGGAGACAACAATTAAGCTTCAGTAATGAGCAGATTATACTGCATTCTTTTTGGTATAGACCTCAGTTAAAGAGGAATAGTGGAGGTGTTGAACAAAAGTAGAAAATCAAGGCTAGCTGAATTGTTTTGATATACATAATGAATTATCAACAAAAGGCTGAAAACACGTCAACTTCTGATAAAGGCTCCTCAAGGACATTTGCGTCAAACCTCTTAATCAAACCATTTTGCACACATTGTGTTGTTTTTCTTAATTAAACATTTCAAATTATTTTTTGAGCACACAACTGCTTAAGAGCTCATTTTGCATACACAGGGGGGGGGGGAAAAAACCCATACAGAGTAAGAATAGAGGGAATGGAAGTGAATGAATACTGTACCTTTTTTACCTGTAAGGAACACACACCTGACAAAAGGCTATCTTTACATCCAGGACTGGTTGGCTGCAGTTATATAAGAAATGTCTGCTCATAAATACCTGAAAGACACAAACAGAGGAGAAGCAGAGAGTGAGCACATGTAGGTGTGGGTGTGGGTAGTGGCAATTTGTCACATATACAATGGCAAAACAAAGATTTATTATTGTATTTCTGCAAAACAACACTCACACCTCTCCCCGTGTGGGGACTGAAACCCACCAGGAAAATTCACTTGTGTCCTCTCTACTCTGTTCCCATCATTCTCAATAAAAATGAGAAAAACAACAATTCGTCACCTCCCAGTCCTCGATAAATATGAACTGACCAGTTATCGATTCTTCATCAGAGCACATTGCAGTGTGGTTGCAGTGATCAATGCGTGTTGAAAATAAGACATGAGGAGGTGGTCCCATTGATGAGTGAAAGACGATGAGAAGATATTTGCTGATGAATTCCAAAACAGCTGAAAGCAAGTTTTCCCTTTTAAAATGGATTAAAACAGGTTTTGTGTGAATGTAAATTTAAAGCTAACAGTATAATCTATATTTTTTTTTAAACGTGCTTTCTTTTGCCCTTTGTGTGAGATCTGGTTCGTTAAATTTTAGATAGCTTAGCTTGAAGACAGGAGAGACAAAGAAATAGCTGCCCAAAGTTTAAAACATAATTACTGATCAGCACCCTTAAAAACTAGTACCCCCATTCATTAGCTTCTAAAACCACTTCAACTTTTTTCTGTGTGACTTTTTCAGTCTTTTATATCATTGTGGAAGAATTTTGGCCCACTCTTGTTTACATATCTTCTCTTCACTGGGGTTTACATACAAACATTTATGCACTGCTGAGGTCTGGACTTGGACCGGACAACTGCAACACCTCAATTCTTTTCTTTTTCACTCATCCAGTTGTAGATTTGCTGCTTGGGATCATTGTTCTGTTGCATTACCCAATTCTTGCCAAGCTTTAGCTGTTGGACAGATGGCCTCACGTTTGAAATTGAAATACTTTGGTATGTAAAAGGAGTTTATGGTCCATCCAATGACTGTAAGCCATCTAAGTCCTGCAGTTGCAAAACAAGCCCAAATCACTTCACTGCCATGCTTGACAGCTGGTATGAGGTATTTGTGCTGATATGCTGTGTTTGTTTTTTGCCAAATGTAAGGTTTTATCCATCCATCCATCCATTTTCTTCTGCTTGTCCGGCCAGGTCGTGGGGGCAGCAGCCCAAGCAGAGAAGCCCAGACCTCCCTCTCCCCAGCCACCTCCTCCAGCTTATCTGGGGGAACACCAAGGCGTTCCCAGGCCAGCCGAGAAATATAATCTCCCCAGCAAGTCCTGGGTCTGCCCCGGGGCCTCCTCCCGGTGGGACATGCCCAGAAAACCTTGCTCAGGAGGCGCACAGGGGGCATCCTTGTCAGATGAATTTCTCCGTGAATCGCTACCTTATCGTGGTGGAGGAGTTTGTGTGTCCCAGGGATCCCAGGGGCTATGTTGTCTGGGGGCTTTTGCCCCCTGGTAGGGTGTGACCAGACAAAGAGCGATTCAGCAGACCCCTATGAAAAGACCATCGAGGCAACAATTCACCCTGCCCGGGATAGGGTTACCGGGGCCACGCCCTGGAGCCAGGCCCGGGGAGGGTGCCTGGGGGCGAGCGTCTGGTGGCCGGGCCTTAGTCCATGGGGCCCGGCTGGGCACAGCCCAAAAAAGGGACATGGGCCCATCTCCCTGCAGGCCCACCACCCGCAGGAGGCACCGTAGGGATCGGGTGCAATGTGAGTTGGGCGGCAGCCGGGAGCGGAGGCCCTGGCGGACCGATCCCCAGCTACCAAGACTGTAAGGTTTTATATTAAGGCTAAACATCTCCGTGTGCTTATGCATTGATAGTTGATCTCAATATACAATGACATGTCACAGAAATCAATCCGTGACATATATGTTGTGCAACTACATGTTTTGCTGATTTTTCAATCTTAGTGCCACAAATGCAAATAAAAAAAGTGATGTCAACCGTTTTCCTGTTGACACTGTATGCATTTATCCAACCTCCTATTTTAACACTAGAACACTAAACTTGTTAACCTTTTCAACCTACAGGAACATATCAGTTTGGAAACTAAGAGGATTACACAAGCGGAATATATTTAACACTACCATCACAGGTGAAAAAGCTTTTTCAAAAGCCAGTACCATCAAAGACTGCATTTGCATAAAAGCAGTGCAGTGAATTTTGGTAAAGCTTCGAGGCTTTCACTGTGAAACAGCAGCTAATGGGTAAATTTGGTTTAACTGGAGATTTGCCAATTTTCTTTAGCTTTTTTTTTTTTTTTCATTGCCAGAGTGAAGCAAAGAGGAAAGAAAGCTCTGAATGACAGTAGCTCCCACATTAAGCTGGAGGGAGAGCTCGCCCACAATCACTCTATCTTTGAGGGGTTTTCAGGTAATGAAAGTCCCAGAGGGCTAAAGACCACGTCTTTCGAATAAGTTCATACATGATGTTAATGATGCTACTAAAAATAGAGAAGGAGGGGGGGTAAAAAGACCTTTTTCGGTAGTTCGGGAGTTCACATGTGGTTGTAAAACTACACAAATGTCACCAAACAGTTTGGAGGACGTCCTCGTCTCTCGCAAAGCATTGAAAGGATCCGACTCTGCAATTTTCTCCGAGGAGCAAATGGACATAAATGTCTCTTTTAACTCTAGCTGTCCTCTAATACTGTCACAGTTCCCACTTTAATATGTGTGCTGAATCCAAAGGGAGCAAAGCAGCTTTTAGAAAAGAGATAAGGGACTCGAAGGTGGGAGATTTCTGGTTCAGCTTATTTCACTTGAAAAAGTGTTCAAGTAAATGGGTGAATTTCACTGTTGGGTGTGTTAGGAATTTGTGCTATTAAATTAGGAGAAATTAATTAATAATCATTCATAAACTGATTTTTTCAAATCTGTTTTGAAACAAAGAAAAGGGAAGGGCAATGAGACGAGAAAGATGTGCGATTTTTGAGCCCACAGTCTCCAACACGTCAAACCACTATAGTAATGTCATTCCACATGTGCGTGTTTGACTAGCATCCCGGTCACCACATTAAGTAGCATAATATTTGCTGTTACTCTAACAGGTCAACACTGAATCAGCCCTGGCGTGGGGCTAGCTGTATCTGTGCTGCTCTAATCTTTACCTGTCTGAGTACATAAGCTATTAATAATAATAATAATAATAATGGATTGCATTTATATAGCGCTTTTCGAGAACCTCAAAGCGCTTTACAATTCCACTATTCATTCACTCTCACATTCACACACTGGTGGAGGCAAGCTACAATTGTAGCCACAGCTGCCCTGGGGCAGACTGACAGAAGCGAGGCTGCCATATCGCGCCATCGGCCCCTCACAGGCCAAACTGTTTGTCTTCCAGCAGTATACGCTGGTAAACAACACCTAGATGGTGGCGGGATCCTGCACACTACAGTCCTGTCAAACCTGGCAGCATATTTACATGCAGATGTTCATTTAAAAATATTGCAGCCTTAGAAAAAAACTAGTAAAACATGTTTTAATTATGCTTTCTTTGCTTTAAAAAAAATATAAATAAACAGTTCACTTTCATTTCTAATGCAACACGTTTCCATAAGACTTTTAACAGCAGATGGTGAATACACTTTCATCAGAACGAATGAAAGATGAAGGAGAGACTGAGTACAGACCATAAACAATTTACCTGGGAGCCAACATTTTTTGGAGATTACAGTTTTAAAATGATGGCTGTCTGGCGCGTCGTTAAAAACAAGAAAGATTGGGTAATTATCAGGAAAAGTTATTCACGAAAAAGCAATGAAAACGACAGACCAAAACAAATCGCACCACAACAGTTTCTTCCCTCCCACGTTAGCCCACAGCTAAAAACACACACACACAAAACAAACACAAAAAACCCACCAGATTTTGTGCTTTGTTTGTTTAACCCTGTGACTACATTCTGTTGATTGTCCTTATGGCCGAAATGCTGCTTGCACCTACAATTATGCTCAGCACCACTCCTTAAACTGCCCATTTATCATCCTGACTGCAATACATCTCCTCAGTACAAGCCGGCATCAGCTGATTGAGAGGTTGAATAAGCAAAAAGTAAGGATAAGGATGATTTTCAGCTCATTCAAAGATTGTGAAGAGTTTTCAGACCTGCCTACATTATTTTGAATGGACCTTAAATTCCAGTGAGGATTTTATAACACTACAGCAGTTACAAGCATGACTTACTCTGCTTTAAAATGCCTTTCACCTTCAGCCTTGCTCTGCAGAAGACTGTGATGTATAGGGCATGTTTAATATGGTTGCAGGGGTTTCTATCAGGAGTGTGGAAAGCGCAGCATCAGACAAAACTGTGTAGAAAACAGCTTAGAGTGAGCAGTGCAGATACCGTTTCCAACAGTACAATGTCTCATGTCAGATTCATTGCCTTTATAAGAAAGCTAACTTTGCTAATGGCAGCATAAATGCCTTGATAAATGGCCTGTATTTGTATAGCGCTTTTCTAGTCCCTAAGGACCCCAAAGTGCTTTACACAACCTGTCATCCACACACACATTCACACACTGGTGATGGCAAGCTACATTGTAGCCACAGCCACCCTGGGGTGCACTGACAGAGGCGAGGCTGCCGGACACTGGCGCCACCGGGCCCTATGACCACCACCAGTAGGCAACGGGTGAAGTGTCTTGCCCAAGGACACAACGACCGAGACTGTCTGAGCCGGTGCTCGAACCGGCAACCTTCCAATTACAAGGTGAACTCCCAACTCTTGAGCCACGATCCCCTTGCATGGTGCTAATATCTTGCTTCAGGAGCTCAGAGAACAAAGTTTTCATTTTCAGGAAGTTCACTTTCCAGCTCTGTGCTTTTTAAAACTGGATTGACTCTATGAAGGTGAGAACTGTCTCCGAAGTATTACTCTACATTGCATCACACTTAAGAAAGCAACAGCCTTATAGGATGTTGAGGAGTCTTTGCATTGTAAACTATAAACCGCAGCAGTCGGTAGGACTTTAGTAGCACTGACACATGCCTGACATTTTTGTTTTGTTTTGTTTTCCTAGTTTGAAAATGACAACTGTGAGCCTGTGTCAAAGTTATTAAATGCAGGACCAGTTAAGCCAAGTGAGCGAACTTCCATCAGTCCCAGTTCCAGACCATGTAATTGCTTTAACATATTTGAATAACTGTTATGGACGTGTGGGTGATGTGCAATTTTACAGCAAACTAGTGAACGACAAAGCGCACAGACAAACAAAGTCACTTTACTGTTCCCAAAAAAGGATCATTACTAATGCAGATTTTTTTTTAACACAAAAGCAGCAACACATTGATTTAGCTCTGATTCTTTCTTTTTTCTTAAACTAAACAAGAGACATAGATAACTGAAACAATAACTTTATATTTTATGCATGTCCAAAGTCCCAAATTATTAGATGGGGAAGCAGGCTGTAGAAATGGAATCATTAACAAATAAAAGAAAGAAAGAAAGAAAACAGATTAAAAATGTTTCTAAATACATTTTAAAAAGTAAAATAAAGAGTTTTACAAGTATTGGCTCTGGTTTTTATGTAAGCGTCACCTTCAGTCATCTTTTTTTTAAATTGCTAACAGTCATCCACAAAAAAATAGGAGACATATAAAAAGAGGAGAAATCACGCAGTGCAAACAAATTCAGGCTATTTCACATAGGCCGTAAATAAACTGTCTCAGATGCAGCATTGCATTTACAGAAATGAATCTATTGTATGATTACAAAAAAGGTGACCAACTGCCATTAAGAGACAACTAGAGAAACTCAAGAACGGCACAATGAAAAAGACAGCATGGAAATCCAGAAAGGTTTTAATTATCTAAAATGGGCTAATGTAGATGATGTATGGTACATCTCAGGATTAATTGGAGTGGCTGTTTACATGCATTTGCCTGCATTTGTAGCTGATCCTTGTTATTTGGATCCTGGGCATTGTGTTACATCCACCCCTGTGGGTACAACTGTACCTCAGGCAACTAGTGATCACTTTAGTTAGGAGGCATGATCCTAAAATACAGCATTAGTTCCTAATTCTTGTCCAATCAACTGTAGGAGGTTTAAGATTTTCTGATGCTTCTTTTTTGCACATACCTGGCAGAAAGGTTTATATTATATAGTGTTCATTCAAATAGTCTTTTACATAGAACTATTCCAAAGAGAGTATTGGTGTATTTATCTGTGTGTGTAACACATAAAACACTAAATGTATGACAGTGATTTTCAGCTATAATATATACAAAGATTTAAATGTAAATGGTGAAGGCTTTTTCTTGATAAACCAAACCAGTCACATTATCACTATAGGTGAGGCAAACTACAGTAGCTCTACAGTAAAATGCAGATCATATTTTACCACGCCAGGTTATCAAAATTGTGCATGATCAGCAGAAACACTAGAGCAACTGATTAAAAGAGAAAACTGACCACCACGCTCTGTAAGTTAGTTTTGAGCGCGGCCTGCAGTAACTTTCGTGGTAAATCCCTTCTACCCTGTATGAACACTTAGTGTATTGATCCAGGCCATTTAAAAAAAAGTATCTGCAGATGCTACAGAAAGGAGAGCTTGGATGCTCTACAGTGTATCTGGTGCTCAGTGCTCATGTTGTGAGGCTGCTAGCTGGGGCAACAGATGCACCTGCTCTGCATGGCTAAGACAGGTGAAGCTGTGACCGAATATGGTTATTATTCCATCTTTGACTCCTCCTACCGTGTCTTTCCTCTCTTTTAAGTTTAACATGCTAGTGTTTAGTTACAAACTCAACAAAGGAGTTCAGTGCAAAGCCCAGCCAGCTGAACAAGTAGACAGTTTTGCACCCATTCATTTTTAAGAAGTGCTAGCAAGGCTGCACTCACCTAATCACAGATACAGTGTATGGATACAGTGAAATAGTTACTCCTTTTAATATGGTCTGAACTGGAGGTGGTCTACTGTAATACACGGTCCTGATACAGTGTTAGTTGTCTCCCAGGTCAAAGGAAAGGCAAACCTTAGTTTGAGGTAACACAAAAGTAATCTTCAAAAACTGATTTTGCTGGTGTTTTTTTTTTGTGGGCTGTGTGTATTAATAAAGTGGTCAACACCAATACTAAAATTAGTTATCCAAACTAATAACCAGTACAAAACCTTTGCAGTAAAGCTAAGAGGCTTTGGGGTACCGTCAAGTTCTTCTGACTCTGACCTTTCAAGTGTGGTAAGTTTAAAAGCCCACAGACTATTATTAAAGGATCTGTTATGAGATATTTTTTGTGTGTCACGGAGGTCCATTTCATTACTAGCTGCAGAATTGCAGCCAAGGGGCGCCATGCCAATATCTACCAAGAGTCTCTCAGGATCGAAAGGTGTGTTTGACTATGTCTGCCATTTCTACTTTTGAAAATATTCATAGACACAAATGATAGACATAGCGGCCTCAGAGACAGAGAAAAAAAGTATTTTAGCCAATGGTACAGTGTAATAATAAGCACCGGAGGGAACAGTGTTAAAGGTGCAGGTGTTGGAAACAGGTAATAATGATGCTCGTCTTTGTGTGGTAGCTATGTCTCACCTGCTTTCAGCAGGCATTTTATGCCTGTTTTTGGGTTGAACTCAGGCACATTGCTACAGGATGGCATTATTGTGCTTCTATGGTTCTCCCCACCGCATCCTTTGTTCAGCACAGGCACTGTCTGTGCTGTCAGGCTGATTGACTACTAAAAAGTAATGATAAAGCACAATAAAGCCAGTCATGTGCCAGTCAAAATGTCCACAGATACCAATGTTTGCTCTCATATCCATCTTTTCTTTCTTCCCACTCCGCTCCTTTTGTTGATGTCACCCAGTTCGCACCACAACATTGCCCATATCCCCCTTGTTTCTTTATTCCTCCCTCCATCGTCTGCACTGATGAGAGCCTGCATTTTTCCCTACCCTTCCTGTCTTTTGTCCCTCCCTCGCTCCCACCATTCCCACTCCCAGGCTCCCAGCCTGCCTGTAATTGTCTCCCCTCCCCCTCCCTCGGAGCTCCATTGTGAGTGCTTGGTTCAGCAGCCTCAGCCTCTCCTGCAGTATGCAGCGAATGCCTCGTCTTTTCCTTGTGCAGCCTGAGCTAAACGCAGCACAGCCTCCCCCTTTTGGGCTCGGGGAAAACAGAGAAGTAACTGCAGGGCCCAGGCAGGAGAACAAGACTTGGACTGACCCATCTAAGGGGTGTCAGAATCCGAACGCTCGCTGACACCCATCGATTTGTTTCTTCGCAGCTGAAAATCTGCTCACCTCCTCTGTCTCTGCTCTCGTACGTAGTCTTGCTCGCATCCTCTGATTTGCTTTAGGTAAACAGCAGGCACGCTGGCCGAAAAACCACGCTGACGCTGCAGTTTTCTGATAGGCTGCATAGTAACGACATGTACACCTTTGGCAAGTGCTGAGTGCGGTCATCTGATTTACAGCTTTTCTTGCAAGACCTGACACACATTCAGTAGAAGGAGAAGAAGAGCCACAGCTGGACCACACCGCGCATCCTGCAAAAATGGCATCCTGAACACTTTTAACTTTTATTTTGCCATAATGACAGAGACGTTTTCAGCACTGTCATGTGAACTGTGAACATTTCTATTGCTCTGTTTCAACTGTGGAATACTTTCTGAACTTTTATACTTGTAAACGCCTCAGTTTGAGCAAAACAACAAAAATCGACCTCCCTGTGTTGATGAATTTATGTAAAACCTCCACCCTCAGGTCCAACAAAGGTTTCCACGGTGACCTTTGTTGTCTCCTAATTATCTTCATATGCAGTGTGAGAAGATTGAGATCAAATCTAAAACAGCTCAAAGTCTTGCACGCAGCTATCTGTAAAGGCAAATAAAAGCTGCATATTTGTCAGATCAAATCCAATTACATAACTGCATTTCCCATGCTGCAGGCATATTGTCACTGTTTGTCTGTAGTTGTAAGCAATACTGCAACTCAGGGGGGGAATAAACTGGCGCACAGCGAGAATTTCATTTTTTAAAACTAAAATAAATAAGAGCATGCTATGAAAGATGTCCATGGAGCACATTTGTCAGCTTTCTAAGCAGTTATATCTAGTACATTACTAATAGTTATGTGATTTTAAGTGTGACCACTTACCAAGCACTTCTTAATCTACTTCAGGCTGGCTAAATAAATCTTCTCTCCCTTACTTGCTTACATTTTTTCACAGCCAGCGTTTTCCATATTTTTTTCCTTTCTTGTTTAATTATCCATCGTGAGACAACTGTTGAATTGAATTCGTCCAAGTTAATAACTGAGCTGGCATTGTAATATGGATTATTAGCACCAATCCACAGCTAGGAACAATGCTCAGCTGGGGTCAATGGGTGATGGCAGACTAAATCAGCGTTCCTTAGTAACCCATCCTCATCTAATGATAAGTTTGACCTTCCATAAAAGAGAGCAATGACAGACAGGCCCTCAGATGACTGATGTGGATATTTAAGTAACTGATTATCAGGAGGAAGATGGGGGTTTTTTTCAGCTTCAGACTAGCTACCTTGAACTGGACAGTAATTTCAATGATTATTTTTTGTTGTTTATTCATTCCTCTCCTCCCTGTGGTTTCATTTGTAATGACTTTGCTGTTATATAGCATTGCTAGCTGAATATATTTAAGACTAGGAGCGCTATTTGGGTAAAACGGGACATTTGAAGACATTACCACAGACTGTGTGAAACTGACTGGAGTGACCAATCAAATAATAGCTAGAAGATAACATTCCCTACTTTGCTGATTAATAAAGCCTGAAATCCCTCCATTATCTCAACTTAATGCATTGCCTTATTTTATTACATAACAAAGGATTATTGCACTGATGCTCCAGACTCAGCAAAACAAAAACAGAATGGTGGAAAAAAATGAGTGCAGTGGTGCAGCATAATATTAGTCTACTGGTGACCATTTCTATTGATGATGCTCCGTTATATAAACAAGCTGCTTCACTGCCAGTCAATATCACATCAAATCAAACAGACTGTTGTTGTTTTTTTAAAATATAAATGTATATAATGCTAGAGCTACTTTTGAAATTCACCTGAGGTGTTTTGGGGAAAAAAAGTTCCTTTTTGGCAGCTAAAGATGACAAGGAGGAGAAAGGGTAGAACCTTTAGCCTATTTATCCAATAAAAAAGAGATAAAAAAGCAACTCTTCAGCTGCTGCAGAGACACCCATAAAAAAAGCTTTGTTTAACTGTTAAGCCTGTTCCCTGCAGCACTTTCACAAACATGGAAGCCTGCTCCTGAATAATTCAGCACCCAAGGTCACGGCACAAAAAAAAGAAAAAAGAAAACTCTATTTTCCTCCTGTCGTGAACATGAAGAGTTTGTTGTGATCCCTTCAAACATCTATTGACTCCACTGCACAGCATAAAGCCAGGAATTAGTCCATGACTATGGGCCTGCACAAAAACAAGAAATAGTAATAGAACAGAGAGCCCTGCTCACGCCTGCATACCTGAGCAATAAGTGCAGTGGGTCAGGTGGGTTTACCATGCCTTCCCAATGATCGAGCACTCAGGACAAAGCTGATTTAGAGAAATTACCTTCCTCTGCAGCTTCATCTCATTTAATCCACTACACAGCATGCAGCCCACATTAGGGCTGAACAGCACCTCTCTCTCTCTCTCTCTCTGTCTGCAGGATTAGGATTATTTGAAGTTCATCTTTCATGACAAACAGCCCAGAAATTACTTCAACTGTTTCTCTTCATATAAACAATCACAGCAGCAAAACCGTGACTCTTAGAAACACCCATATGGGCCAATAAATCACCACTATAGCACAGGCTGTTTGCACGAGGACACAGTTTTGCAGCATTTATGAAAGATATGAGGCAAGCCCCCCCACCCATCATCTCTGTGAAGTACTGATGGTCTGCATAATGCACAAGGTGCGCAGTTGACTTGTGAGGGGGAGGAGGAGGGACAAGCCCTGCATGTAGGCCTCCAATATGTATCCTGTGTAAGGCTATGAAGAGATATGAAGAGCATCACTCAGCCAACATCCAGTTTCAGCCGCCAATCAAACATACATAAAGCGCTCTAACACCGACTAATCAGACTGTATGGATGTATGGAAAGGGAGGTAGCCTGGATACCCCCCCACACACACACACACACACACACACACACACACACACACACGCACCCCTTCTCTCTCTCTCTCACCCGATTTGGATGATGTTATTACCGATGATGTGCGTTCAAGGCAATGCAAGATGCGAGATATTTTGTCAGGCCAGGGCTCGCGTCGTTATGAAATCCCTCACAGCGCTGCTAGTGAGTTATAGAACAACACACGCGGCTGTGAATGACACAAGATGGGGTTGATTATTTATTTATTTATTTATCAATCGCTGTCCCTTTCCCCCCCCTCACTGAGGCATCACTAGTGTACTTCATTAACCTTCCCTTTCGATCAATATTCATCACTCCACCCTCCGGCCAGGCACGAGATCCAAGCATCGCGTCCACACTGAAATAAAACAAATCCGTCCGGCCTTACCATTCCGTGCCAGTTGATGACGATCCCAGTCCAGTGCCTGTCCTTTTCAAAACATCCCGACGGGAAACACTGCGGAGACCATTGCTGAAGGCTTCATGAAAAAAATCATTGATGTGACGAAGGAGTGAGAGGGAAAAAGGGGTCCGAAAAAGAAGACGAGAGAGAAAGGGGAAAAAGAAGCAGAGGTGGACCGAACCGAGGTTTGCTGATGCTGAATCACTCTCCCTCAGCTCACCACCTTGCAACCATTGTGCTGCAAGATGCTGGCTGTACCATTGTGGACCTCACCAGAGCAGAGAGAGAGAGAGGAGAGGGAGGGAAGAGGAGGGGCGATGGGGGGCGATGTTGCCATGGCAATCGAACAGGAGCACGTCTGACGTCAAAGCCAGGACAGAGAGGGGAGAGGGAGAGATCACATGGAAGCTGTCCCCCCGGATGGGAGGGGCGTGTTAGAGCATCTTCTCATCCCATCCTGTACCGTCCCGCTGGTGCGGTCACGCAGAACATTGAGGATATGAGGCTCTGTTATTTCTCAGGTTTCCAGGGGCGTGTCTATGCAAATAATGTTTTTGCATTTATTGTTGTTGTTGTTTTGGGTTTTTTATTTGTTTTTTGTTCTCGACTTTATTTACGTCTTACTTTGAAGATAAAAAATTATTTTGCCGATATTGTGTTGGTCTCATAGATAACCCAGCAGAAGAGACATAATTAAAATCACGTACACATTATTACACGCTTCTACTTCTTCCTTCAGCTGTTCCCTTTCATTATGTTTGGTCGTCTGCATCCATCTCACATCAGCATCCTCCTTGGCCACATCAGCCCTTTGCATCTTTCCCTTCGCATGATTCTCCTCTGAGGCCTTTGTCTTCTCATTTTGCCTGGCAGCTCCATATTCAGCATCTTCTGTAAACCTATCGCTCCTCTTCTGCACATATCCAAACCATCTCAGCCTTGTCTTGCTAACTTTGTCTCCAGATTGCTTAATGTGAGGTGTCTCTCTGAGATACTCATTTTTAATTTTTCCAATCTTGTCTGTTTTCACTCCTTATAAAAACCTTAGCATCTTCAAATCTGCTGCCTCCAGCTTTTTGCTAGTGCCAACCTCTTCAAACCATACTTCATAACAGGTCTCCCTGCCGTCTTGTAAATTATCCCTTTCACTCTTGCTGCTACCCTTCTATCATCCTTGACACTTCACCTTCACCTCCTCCACCCTGTCCGCACTCTCTTTGTCACCTCTCTTGTGCACTGTGTTCATCACCTACTACTTTGTCTTCCGTCTTCACTGTTACACTATTCCTCTTCTCCCCAGTGCATACCTCCACCTCTCCAGGCTCTCATCCACCTGCTCCCTACTCTCACTACAGGTCATAGTCCATGGAGACTCCTGCCTGACCTCATCTGTTAGTTTGTCCATCAGCACTGCAAACAAGAAAGCGCTCAGCGCCAATCCCTGATATAATATCACCCCCACCTTGAATCCATTGTCACTCCTTGCCCTCACCACTATCCTACGGTCCTTATACATGTCCTGCATCACCCTCACAAACTTCTTCACACTTCTGACTTCCTCATACTGTACAACAGTTCTTCTCTTGGCACCTATCCTATCCTTTCTCTAGATCCACAAAAATATGGTGGTGTCCTTCTCTATACTTCTCCATCAGTATTTGAAATAAACATCGTAGCACCCTTTCTTGGCAATCGGTGGCTGCTGCCAGCCCCGACTACTCCACTCATCTGACCACTTCAAACAAACTACAGCCAGTTCTAAGAGTATATGCAAGGTACTACAGATACTACCAGTACAGTGTTATTTTTTTAAAGGGATAGTTTTACACACCCAAACACATCTGGTGTCCTGGTGCAGCCACAACAACCTGGTGCTGAATGCCCAGAAGACAGTGGAGATTATTGTGGACTTCAGGAAGCACACAGCCCCACTCCCCCCCATCATCCTGACTGACACCCCCATCACCTCTGTGGACTCATTCCGCTTCCTGGGTACCACCATCACCCAGGACCTGAAGTGGGAGCCCACCATCACCTCCGTCATCAAGAAAGCCCAGCAGAGGATGTACTTCCTGAGGCAGCTGAAGAAATTCAACCTGCCAACACGGACGATGATGCAGTTCTACACTGCAATCATCGAGTCCATCCTCACCTCCTCCATCACCGTGTGGTACGCTGGAGCCACTATCAGGGACAAACAGAGACTGCAGCGTGTTGTGCGCTCTGCTGAGAAGGTGATTGGCTGCAGACTCCCATCTCTGCAGGACCTGTACACCTCCAGGACATTGCGGCGTGCAGCTCGGATCTCAGCTGACCCTTCTCACCCTGGACACAGTCTGTTTGACCTGCTCCCCTCAGGCAGGAGGCTCCGGTCCATTCGCACCAGAACCTCTTGCCATAAGAACAGTTTCTTCCCCTCTGCTGTTGGACACATAAACAATAACCATATGACTGTTCCCACCACTAACACATGACCCTACGCTGTGTCACTGCATCATTCCATGTTTGGCACTGATCACCACCTGCACTCATGTATATATCTTTCTACGTAGCACTCTTAATTCTTATTCTCATGTATATATCTCATGTATAGCTCATGCACATATCTTTCTACGTAGCACTTTTAATTCTTATCCCTACTTTTATTTTTTCATGTCTATTTAAGTGCTATTTATGACACTATGTTTGCACTGAAGCACCGCAGCAATTTCCTAATGTTGTAAACCTGCTCAACATTTGGCAATAAACCCCTTTCTGATTCTGATTCTGATTCTGATTAAACAAAGCAGCCATTTAAACTGTTTTGAGCGCTTTGTCAGCAGGTTTCCACACAGAGACTTCTGCATGGAAACCTGCATATGTAAATCAAATGGGAGAGGGACCAAAACATTGAATATTTAGCCTAAGTGAGATTTACCAGCCAAGAAGTAAAAAAAAAAAAAGAAGATAAGGAGATAATCACATCAATGTAATAGTCTCAGCCAGACCAACCTTGGAAAAATAGTCTGCCTCTGACACTGGTTTGCTTTCTTAAACGCTTATCTTGCATTGCTCATTTTGATAGTAGCTGATAGAATGTCTTTTCTTGTAAAAACCAACCAAGCAACCAAAAAGAAAAACAAAAAATCTCTTTCTGTCATAATTTGTCACAAATCCCCCCTGAACCAAGCTGATAAATGCACCAGCTTCACGGAAACTCAGAGGCAGTGGTTGCTGTTTTGTTTTGTTCCCAGGCTTGTGAAACCACTGAATTAACTTACTGTAATCACAAACTAGAAAAATATCAGCATAATCTGCTCTGATGCCTCTTAGTGAATTTCAGTGAGTGAGAATTCATCACTGTCAAGTACCGAGGCCAGGTTCCATAAGTTAAAAGGGATTTGACACAATATTGGGGACAATAGGGGGATTTACATGCAGAGCTTCAAAACACCAGTCTGTATACATTGACTTCTGAAGTGTCTGAGACAATTTATTGCCAAGGTTTTATTTTAACTTGACACAGATAGAGGACCCAATTTCAAAGTAAGTGCAAAGGAGGGTCAGATTTTTTAATGCTTTCCAGCTGGAACCAAAGGCTAAACTTACTGGAAAACCACCACCCTAACACACACACACACACACACACACACACACACACACACACACACACACACACACACACACACACACACACACACACACACACACACACACACACACACACAGCCAACAGTTCCAGGTGCCCCACATTCAAGATTGTCATGACAGGCATATCCAGTCTTTCAGGGTTTTACTGCAAATTGCCTCGAGGGCTCAGGCCAGTACCAATAAGGAGGTATTAAGGACAGTACAGATAGAAATAGCAGGAAGAAGAAATCTAAAATTCAGAACTCCTTACTAAGGCTTAGCAAGGACTTGCTAAGACTCTGTCCCCAGATGAGGCCTCTCTGCTCCAGGTAATGTAGAGTGATTAAAGGCTAGTCAGTCAAAGGAGACAACAGGTACACAACAGGACATTCCAACAGCTGTAACGGTTTATCATAACAATGTAACAAAAGTGGAAAATATTACATGTTTTAGAAGGAAAGCTATAACTAACTAGCTAACAAATGATTGAGTATGATTCCTCAGAAATGCTTTGAATTGAAAATAAAGAGGCAATCTTATCTTCTGTCACATATTCTTTGATGGGCCTATCAGATTATTGAGGGCGTCATAATAGTTAGCCATAATGGATAGGCATATCATGTATTAATGATTCTTGCACTGGTTTCGTTGTTCTTGTTCTCCTTTATTTATTTATTTTTTCACAACATATTTGTCTCTGTTACTGAGTTGTTGTGCTTGGTGATCTAGTGCTGATGTTGTAAGATCCCCACCAACAGACTGTTATACGTATAAAAGTATAACAATTCCTACAGATAAGACTAAAAATATAAGGCATGGCAAAAATATTTGTCTTATTGCATTCAGAAATAGACTAAATATGCACCTACAGAGACATGCCCACGCAAAAAATGAAATGGTTTATATGCAATGGCATCATCTGCTGAAATGATAATACTGGTTTCAATCTAAGTGGAAAATCAGTGTCAAGTAATCAAGCCTTATCACTGCAGGCAATGGCTGGTGATAATAATCATGTCTTTTAGCACTAACAGGCACAGGCAGGCAGAGATAACCCTTGGCCACAATCTGGCTACTAAGGGTTGTAATGAGGAATAAATGTCACAAGATGGCGCAAAGTAAACCACAAAAATAGCTCATCAAGACAAGAGCACCTATAGGAAGGAAGTACTCAGCAGTGAATTGCTTCCTGACTGCTTAGTTGACTCATTTTGATGTTATGGGATATACAGAAATCATGGTTAATTTTGGAATTATTTTAAACAGGAAACAGGTCGGGTCCGTCATAATTTCCCATGGTTTAAGAACTCTTTAAAAACAGCCTTTCAGTTATATTAAAATACACAGATTCACACACATACCATACATAACCCTATGGAAGTGGTGTATTTCAGAGAAATTTATCTTAAAGTAATAAAAAAAAAACTTCGTTCTTATACAACTATTAAATGTATCTCAGTGGACAATATTTAATTTTATAAGAGCATTTTTTTAAGAAACGTCGGCGATCTGGATACATACTCTGCTTCCATGACTTGGTACTGTGTTACTATAGGAACGGCTAAATGACAGTCCCCTCGCGGAGAGCCAATAGACAGCCACAGTAAGGTGTCTGGTTACTTCCAGTCAGCCCACGCGCAAAGGGAGGGGCTGTTCCACTCCTCAGCAGTAATGGTAACTTGGCTTCTCTGGTGGTGAGAGCAGTACTGTTTAGTGGCCAACAAGCGCAGCTTCTGAGGAGTTTCAGAAGAACAGTTTTACTTTTTTTTTTTTTCCATTCGCTGTGGCCAGCTTCAGTGGAAGTGGATTTTTATAGGTGACTGCTCCGCGGAAAGGTAAACCTGTTGCCTCTCCGCCTGCCTGCCTGCCTCGCCGACAGTTACGATCCAAGATGTTGCTTTGTGGATGGGATGGCGTCTGGTGCCGTTTGTATGCCCACTCATAACCTCGTCCGAGCACCAACATTTCCCTCACAGCTGATTTTGTAGCTCGTCTCGGCCGGTAAGCTTTTTTATGAACCGCTCAGAAAGTGATGTAAACAAACTTTATAGTGTCCTAGCTAACTTTAGCCAAACCGGGATAACCGAGGGATTGAGTAACTCGTGAGGAGCCTCAAATACCGGAGGTTTTATGTCTTTTCCACCTTTTTTTTTAAACTAATAACAAAACTAACATCGTCAGAACTAATAGCAGGCTGCACTGTTGATGTTTAACTAATACGTCTCGACCTTAAAAGTTATGCGTCATGTCTTGTTAACTTAGTCCAGAACCCATGACAAATGGGGCATCTCTAAGCTAATCACATCGTATTGTAATCTTGCGAGGGTGGAAACACCACCTCAAGAATAGCACAAGACTGGCAGACTGACTCATTTCAAGTGATTCTACCTGGAAATTTTTGGATAATTATGAGAAATCCGAATAACATTTTAGCATATACGCTCCTTCCAAACCCTAACAAAAGGTGAAGCGGTATAGTGTTATCGGGAAAGGCAGCTTGGCCCCCCTCCCCCTTAACTTCACCGCTTTTCTGTGGTAATTAACCTAAGGTCAGAGGTCAATTTGCAGACAATATAACGATCAGGTTAGGCTGTGTGCCTGACCAGGTTTAAAGTGGCTGTAATGGGGCACCGTCAAGAAAAAGAGGAAAAAATAGGAATATAGACAGTGGGTTGGGTTTGTGTGTGTGTGTGCTGGGAAGAGGTGGGGGGGAGCTGGAGTGAGGTTTTTTTGCAAAACCAAGCTCTGCATGTCACTGTACTCACAGCAACCCTGTGATTAACAGAAATGGAACGGATGAGGTAGAGACCAAAATGAGAAGTGAGGGCTGTTGGTCCAGAGCTGGGCTGATATTCAACAAAATAGTCTAAGCTCTCTTTTCTGGTTCCTACCCAAGCTTTGTTCAAAACAAAAACAACCAAAAAACAAGACAAACACCAACGCTAAGAGATGATTAACGGGACGTACTTGGAAGGTACTGGTCCCATTGCTGTAATTATAAGCATCCCTGTTTAGACATTCATAAGTAATGTGGAAAAGCATGTCTACTGATTGTACGTCAGTCAAAAATAATGAAAACTCACCACTGGGTTTTCCCATTTTATTTAGTTGAGTCACTCCTGCTCTGCTCAGTTTCTTTCATAAGCAAGCATGAGCGGGACACAGCTGTGAATACAACAGCAGATTAATTTTCGCAGTAAGGAGCACCACATCAGCTACTTTAACAGGTAGTGAAGGTTGAGGTTTTCAAACCATAATTCTGGCTTAAAGTTGCATTTTATCACCTCAGTAGTGTGCAGCCTAGTTAGCTATGTATGAATTCTCATTGCTTGTGTCATAAGGCGTGTTCGCGAAAGATATCTTGATCAAGCCTTTCTTCAAATTCAAGACACACACACACACGGGTGTGTTTTTTAAATTTGAATCATGTGCTTGCAGGCTGCACTGTACAGTAAGATTCGGGGAATAGAGGTTCACTCAGAGTTTGGTACTGAATTTTCCTGGCACGCAAAACCTTCAGGACGATTTTCACCTCAGTCCTGGTGCAGGGTAACCCCTCTCCCCTCCCTACCACCTCTTACCAGCTTCTGTTCCAGATGTGCTTGCCAGCTGAGACCACAGGTCTGATGTTTGGAGGATATGAACACATTCCTTCTCATATCTTTATTAGTTTGTGCTTTTGGACGCAAGAGTGGAATCTGGTGCTTTTATGCCACATTGCCCCCAAAGTGCGGCTAGGCTTGTTTTCAGATGATTTTGAGCAGGGTTAGATTTTTGTTTATTGCTGAGGGATGAACTTGGAAGACAGCAGGAGAAACTGGAATTATGTGTGCTTCTGTTATTTAGCTGCAGGTGATTGTTTTCAAATCCATTTTGTGGACTGGTAGCCGTGACAGAGGAAGGTGGGAGGAAAGGAAAAGTGCAGAGTAAAGAACATTATCACGTTTCCAGGATTATTTTCTTTAAAATCCTTGTGACTGTAGCCTAGGCTTTTAAACACGAAAAGCAGCAGACTAATCTTTGTTTAGTTTCCCCCTTTTTTTCTAGCTATGGTATGGGAATTCAGAGGAATTTCTGGGAACAAACATTTCTACACTTTGGAAAACAGAGAATGGGGCGCTGAAGTGGTGAAGGCTGTCTGCTCTCGCTGATTTGGCCCGCTGCCTTCTAAGCACCCTCAATAATGAGCAGGACCATAGTCCAATGAGAGAGAGGAGCTGGCCTGCACAGTAGCCTGAGTGAGGATAAAAAACATTCCACTGTAGGTCTCTGTTAAAATAACAAGGGCCACAAAACAATCGGGCTTCACAGCACCCACTCTCCCCATTCTCATGGGTAATGAGCAAGATGGGTAGTATCCCACTTCGCCTCCAACTTCACGCCTCCTGATGGCTAGAATGGTTAACCTGCATTCCTGCATAAGAATTTTGGCCTGCTTACTCATTAACCCTCTTCTCCAGGCTAAGATTCACTGAAAGGAAACTGTTTCACGTATTATTTTCAGAAATAAAATACAGCGCTAGAACAGGCTGGTGACCCAGTTTATAGCATATGAGTTCATAGTGCCAGACATAACAACACTGGTACATGGCTTTTCTTTTGTGATATCTTCTTAGGGGATGGTAATGGGTTCTGTAACACTTCTATCCCCAGAGAGTTTCATAGAACCACAAGCATGTTGGATTTTTCATATTATCCACTTAAATGGGATTTGCTCACAATTTGGTGCGATTTTAGACCGATGGTCTTTGACATTTCTCCAGCTGACCTAAGAGATTAAGTAAAACCCTTTTTACTCTCTCTCATCCTCACACATAGTCACCCAACAACACTCCCTCAGTTGTCATGAAAGTTTTAGTCCAAGGTCTCTCAGTTTCCTGGTGACAAAAAGGTGGGAAAATGGATTTTCAGATGCTTTCTGCTACTGATGATATTATGTAATATGATATATCAGCCAGTGACCCTGGTAAATGCCATGTTTTTGCCAGTCACCAGTACTGATATTTGGATATTTCCTATCATGTTCTTGTGATTTTTTTTTTTCTTTCTTTTTTCTCAGTTGTGAAATTTGCAATTTGCAAAAGAACTGAGTGTCATTAGACCAAATGAGGCCAAAGGTGTGGTCCAAGGGAAAGAGGAAAACACAGGTGCTTGGTGCTGGCAACACTTCAGAGCAGTAATATCATGTAATGCAGTCAAATTTCAAATGAAACATTAGGTGTGGACATGGTTGCTGTTAAGCTCCTTTTTGTGTCTTTGCCACATCTGATTGGCTGCCAACTTACGAGGCAGGGACACTATCTCGGCTGGCGGTTCTGATACAGATACGTTTTGGTTGTATGCTAATACCTGGAACTGGTTGAAAGTCTACATTTGTTTTATATTGGCATTGTTTGGTTAAAAAAATAAATACTTAACAGGGCCAAGATATATAAGATAAACTTTTTGTTCACCTGTTTACGTTGTTTACCTGATTTATTTGCTTCCATTTCATTTTAGTTCATTGTGATTGGCTTAACTGTGCCTGAATTTATGATTGCCTTAAAGACCTCTCCTCTCACACAATCAGTGGTATGCTGAGTTGTCCTTTGAGCAACGAGTGCAAAATAAATTCAGAACAATATGGAACTGAACAGATCGCTACCAGTGCTCAGTGCTTCCACAGATACCCGAGCTACTTCTTTGAGTCCGTGTCAGACCGATATCTGATCCAAATATGAAAGATTTTAAGCTCTTTGGAAAAATGTTTTAAGTACAGTTTTTCAACAGAAGATGAAAATTAATTTAATGTGACATTACACAGTCTAGTACATGTTTTAAGTGGCTGCTGTTTGGTTGATCTTTTATTGCAGTTATGCTTGTTTTCCTGTTTGGATTTCATTTCTTGACTTTTTTGGTGGGACTTTTGTGTTGAGTTCTGATTAATGAAATCTTGTCTCAAAGCTGTGATCAAGCACATCTACATACATTCACTCACTTCCACTTCATTAGGTACACTGATTGGTACTGAGCTGGACACCCTTTGTCTTGAGATCCATGTTGTTTATGCCAAATTCTAACCCGAATTTCTCAGTGTTGCAATAGAGTTCAAGACTCATCAGACCAAGCCTTACTATCTGCTCAAAGCAATCTGTGCATTCGCCTCTGACATCAACAAGGCATTTTCTTCCAGAGAACTGCTGCTCACTGGATTATTTTCTGTTTCTCACACCATTCTCTGTGGGTTGTGGAGATGGTTGTGTGGGAGAATCTGTGCAGTTTCTGAAATGATAAGATTTTATCAGGTTGTCTTTACCACACTGGCTGAACTGGCTGAGTGTATAGTTGTCCTGTTTTTAGTGTGGACTTTTTTCAGTTTTGTGAGAAAGGACATGGGCTACTTTACACAAGGTTTTACATTTGCTGCATATTTAAATGCTAGTTGTACATTGATGCCAGAACAACGTAACAGGCATAGTGTGCATTAAGGCTGATGCTTGATATTGGCAGGTTATTCCTTCTTGCTGTTGTGCCCTCTGTGTGAAAGCCCCCCCCCCCCCTTTTTTTTTTGTTATCTGAATTTTACATCTTTAAATCCTCACTACAAATGCACATTATTATTATATAAATGCAACACAGTAATGCATATTTTTAACCAAGTACACCTGCCACACCTTCTGAATCTGTTGCTTTGCCCTCGATATTTGCATATCAGGAAATATGCTGTAAAGCAACAATGCTTTACAGCTTTACAGTGACATTTTTATATCCTGGAGAAATTGCACTACAAACCAACACAACAGAGCCATTTATATATGACACACATGCGCACGAAGTTGCAAATATGGTTGTTTATGTTTGAACTAAGTGAAATGAGTTCACAGTTTCTGCTCAGGGTAAATTAGTCTGTAAAACTGGAGCTTCCTGTTTTGCTTACATTGGTATCATTCCATCACTCGATTGGGAAGATTAGCTAGAGTTGTCAGTGCAGCACAGTAGCTGGAGAGAAAAATCAAACAAAGGAAAAACTACAGATAAAAGAAGATATTCCTTGTGCCATTTTCTCATTCATTGGTGTGTAGGGTAGATTTAATGTAAATCATGTACGCAGGTTTAAGCAGGGGTAAATACAGTGGTTAAATACATTGTCTTGTATTGTTGTGATATTTCGTGTTTGTAAATATTTGCTTTCTTTCTGTGTCCGGTCAGCAAGGAGAACAAATCTGTGCATTTCTTACATGAATAAATGTAGGACTATAATTCTTAAATAAATTAAAGCATTATTTCACTTTGAAGCAATATGTTTGATTAATGACTCAGTAATTGGGTGGGGAAGCTAAAAGTCTAAGGTAAATATAGCTTTGACTAAAACAGAAAGTGTAATTTTCAGATGCTCTGTTTCATGGGCTGATTTGACCGTATATTATTCCTATTGTATATCATAAGTGGGAAATATGTTCCCCCTTTTTCCACATTTATTGTTAAGCTCTATTAGTATTTATTTATTTAGTCTGTGTGCTATATAGATGTGAAATTCTGGGTTAATACCAATGTTTTATAATACCAACATGGTGAATAGTCAGTGTCAGTGCAAATAATTGTTCTCTTTGTTTATTTAGCATTTCTTAGATTTTCTTTGGCATTTAAATTGTTAAAAAAAAAAATAAGTGCACTGTTTTATTTATTTATTTTTTTAAATTTAGAAAATTGACATGATAACGTCAGCCAGTGACATCACTAACTGTAATCTTTTTGCTGACACGCAGACATCCGCCAACACTGGGCAGATATGGATGCCGCTACAGTTTGATAGCATGTCTGCACATCCTATTATGTTCATGTTATATCTCTTGAAAGCTTTGAGGAAATATATTTAAATGTGACGCAAAACTCACTTGGACACAAGGCTGAACTGATTAGAATTTTGGTGGTCAGTGTTTAAGGTCATCTAACAAGATGGCTAACACATGTTTTTAAGTGCCAAATGGAAAAGGATATACAGCCCTTGGCAGATTTGGGTTTATTTATTTATTTTTTAAAATTCCATAAAAGGCAATTGCAGCCATAGCTAGTAATTTAACATGTTGTGTTGTTGCTGGCTTGTGTAAAAGAAAGCTGTACATGCAAAGTTATTCACAGATGGATCCTTTAAAACAGTATCATAGAATTTGGTGGAATGTCGAAGTTATCCACATATCCAATAATATTTTAGCTTTCTCTGAACATGACGTTTTTGGTTTTTTCCCCAATGTCCTTTTTTATATATTTATTAGCATACTACAAGAGAAAGGAACATTTTGTATTATGGATTGGATTTTTCAATACAAAAAATTTAAATTATGCCTAAATTTAAAAAGCGTGAATTAAAAATTAAAACTCACTTTCATTTGCCTCTTGTAAGGCATCTTAGAAGTGCCAAAAAGTGCAATTACTTCATTCAAGAAGAATCCTGCTAACAACCAGTAATGCTAACTATGCACCTTGTACCAGCCTGTATGTTGTTGTATAGTGTGTGAGATACTGTGGTGTGAAGTCTCAACAGGTGAGTAAAAGTCTAATTATTCTGTATGTTTACATAATCTATCGATTGTTTCAGTCCGTTCTCAGCTTATGATCTTGACAATATGTAGGTTAGTCTTTTGAAATAATTTTCTAAAATCTAGCAAATGATAACAAATTTTAATCTTCAGGTAAAAGAGCTCCAATTAACGTTTTAAGAATTATTATAGCTGGGTAAACAGTCAAAAACCCAAACGTATTTAAGTTACAACAGTTACATCTTAAATTTATTAAAAATGTATTAAAAGGTCCTTGAAGTCTTTAAATTGTTGGAACATGAAGTCGTCCTCTGGGAATGTGAAAAATGACTTTTCTGGAAGCTGCTGACTTGCAAGAAATGCAAGTTGTCTTTTGTCTTGCATTGGCAGAAATATGGAGTAACAAAAACTTATGGCGGATGCTCTTGTAAAACAGATGACTGATTCCTTTTATGATGCAGGAAAAATAAAATGCAACATTAAATACATTTAATTGTCCCACCTAAGTTAATACTGGTTCACAACAAGCCCCTGTTGTACAGCTTAGAACAAAGGTTAGAATCACATTACAGTACATAAAACCAAAACAGTCCAAAAACAGTAAACAGCTGCACAGTGGAGACAGTAAAAAACATAAATAATAATAAGTGGTTAAAATGTGATCTTCCAGCAAATATTTTTTTATTTTCCTATTTAAAATAGTCTTTGTAGGTGATTTTTATATGACAGGGAATCTAGTGAAGTTTTAGTGCATGAATAAAAATGATTTCTGACTTTTAGTAGTATTTGTAATCAAATACAAACAGATTTTTTTTTTTTTTTTTTTTTTTTTACACACACAGAGAAGCCAGGCCAGTGCACTTAGTAGTTGGTGTTTTGAGTAGTGTATACACAAAGTACTTTTCATGGTTTAGTTGTGTTAGCAAGTATTAGCTGGCTCATTATAAAAAGCCAGAGGAACTGCTAAAATGCACATTCCCCCTCTGCATACCGTGCAGAAAAACATCTTAAGGCACACACTTGTTGACACAAAGGAAAAGGAATAAAGGAATAAAACATACACACAGGGACCATAGACCGTCCAGTTGACTGTGAAAGACTTCCTAAAGTAGATTGGTGGCAAACTAAGATGCTCATTTGCAACATTTAGGATTTTTGTTTTGTTAGAAGTTTAGAAAGTGTCCTTGTTTTGTAACCTTTGGTTCTTGCATAACATCAGCTCTCAGAGTAGCATGAGTGAAATGTCTCACTATGGGACTTGCCTTTAAGGTAGATTATTTAGTTACTCATGTATTTAGTCACTGAGTTTTGATAACGTTGAATTTGAGAGCACCAAATCCATTTTAGATGAATTAGATTGAACTATATGTGTCATCTTGTGGATTTGTGCAGGCTCCTTCTTTATTATCCTGTCTTACCTGTTGTGTTGACTTCCTGTGTGGGTTTAACCTAAAAATACTTAGCATTTTTTGTGAAATGACTTCTGTGCCTCTGAAAGCATTTTGAGAGTATTTTGTCAGGCGCTATTGTAGGTGTTTGTGGTTTAATAAAGCAAGTACTGAAATCCCAGCCAATTAAAAGTTTACATTTAAAAAAAATGCATTTTTTTGTGTGTATGGCCCTAGAATTAATTGAAAGTGATTTCCATGCAGGAGGGGAGTTGATTTTAAGTGCTGTCACCAGACAGAAACATATCTGTATAATTTTAAGTCTGATTTAGTCAAATACTTGGCCTAAAACAAAACTCAGCGCAATCATGCATTTGTCATGAAGTAGTCATGCTCCAGGAATGTGTTAAATGGAGATATTAAAATATTCTTGTTGCATTGCAAAGCTTGACAATTGAATTAATGTCTGCACTCATGAGCCTGATTGGGTTTTTTTTTTTTTCTAATCAAGAAATCTCTGTTTGCTGAGTATTCACTCACCCATTCTGAATTCTGCTGTTTAATCACTTCCATAGTCACAGGTGTATAAAATCAAGCACTTGAAGACGTAAAATCATAGTGCACAAAGGTCACCAACTTTCTGCAGTGTCAATAACTACAGACCTCCAAACTTCATGTGGCATTGAGATTAGCTCAAGGACAGTCCGTAGAGAGCTTCATGGGGTGGGTTTCCATGGCTGTGCAGCTAAATCCAAGCCTTACATCACCTAGCGAAATGCAAATTATTGCATGGTGTTGTGTAAAACAGGCCACCACTGGACCCTATGGCAGTGGAGACGTGTTCTCTGGAGCGACAATTTACACCTCTCCACTAGACTAGATGAGTATGGGTTTGGCGGTTGCCAGGAAAACGGTAATTGTCTGATTGCATTGTGCCAAGTAAAGTTTGGGCGGGAATTGTGGTGTAGTATTGTGTTTTACAGGAGCTGGGCTTGACCCTTTACTTCCAGTGAAAGGAACTCTTAATATTCAGCATACCAAAACATTTTGGAGTATTTTATGGGAACATGTTCGGAATGGCCCTGTCCTGTTCCAACATAACTGCGCACCAGGACACAACACAACGCCCATATAGACATGGATGAGCGAGTTTGGTGTGGAAGAACTTGACTGGCCTCCACAGAGTCCTGACCTCTACACCTTTGGGATGAATTAGAGCGGAGACTGCAAGCTAGGCATTCTCGTCCAACATCAGTGGATGGGTAATCAGTAAATTTGATGGAATGGACTGAATTAAAGGTCTGCTATATTTTATACTTCACCATCTGAAAGACTACTAGGAGTAACTCTTGAAGCTCTTTTCTGACCTGAGCAAATCATGTCGTATTTCAGGCCTACTTATAGTGTGCATTAGAAGTTAGTGAGGATGATCTCTGTTTATGCAACTACCCTTGGAAAAACGCAGAAACTATTGTAATTGGTGTTAAAAACATGTTTATTGATATTTACTGAGGTGTCAAAACAATTAAATTAAAGGGTACGGGCAGGCTTCAATGTTGTCTTTATGGGGGAAGTTTGCAGAAAACAATATTTAAAGTTTTTGCAGTCGTTTCAAAAAATAAATAAAACTTGGATGGAAGCATTAAAATTTCAAGACAGCAATCTTAATTCTGGCATAAATACGTATTTCTTTAGATTTCAGAAGGTCTTTTTGTGTAAATTAAATTTTTAATGTTCGTCTTGCTGTATTTCTGCAGGGAACATGCATGTGTCTCTGGCAGAAGCCTTGGAGGTTCGAGGAGGTCCTCTCCAGGAAGAGGAGGTCTGGGCAGTGCTGAGTCAGAGTGCAGAGAGCCTCCAAGAACTTTTTCACAAAGGTAGGTGAACATGGAATCAAAGGTAGAGGACTTATTCTGTCATCATCATGCATTACTATGCAATCATATCAGTTTGTAACTTAAGAAAATTTTAAACAACATATGAGTCAGAGGAAGTGAGTCAGCAGACATTGCAGTCCCTGGGTGTTAAGACAAAATTTCATTGCACCTGATTACATAGTCAAAGTCAAAGTCAACTTTATTTGTCGATTCTGCCACATGTACAGGACATACAGAGAATAGAAATTGCGTTACTCTCAATCCCTAGATAAATAGCAAATGAACATTTGAATATATTTAAATATAAAAGTGATTAAAAATGCAAGTAAAATAATTAAAAAGTAAAAATTTAAATAAATACAATTTTACATATAACAAGAAAGCTATACAATATACAATATAATGGGTAAGTGACATTGAGTGTAAACCAGGCAGAGTAGTGCAAATAGGCAAATAGTGCAAATGGAGATTTAGTAGTGTACGGTAAGAGAAAGTGTAACAACAAAGTCTTATGAGGTAATGGCAGTCCAATGCTCCACAAAGTGACTGGTAACTGGTGCAGGCCAGTGAGTGAGTCAGAGAGTGTGTGTGTTTGTGTGTGTGTGACAGAGTTCAGTGAGACCGTGGAGGAGAGAGGGGAGAGGGGGCAGAATCGGGAGGGAGTTAAGCTTCCTGACAGCCTGATGGATGAAGCTGTCCTTCAGCCTGCTGGTCCTGGCCTGGAGACTCCGCAGTCTCCTCCCCGACGGCAGCAGCTTGAAGAAGCTTTGCATTGGGTGCGTGGGATCAGCCGCTATGCAAAGGGCTTTTTTAGTGAGACGGGTGCTGTAAATGTCCTGGAGGGAGGGGAGAGAGACACCAATGATCCTCTCTGCAGCTCTCACTATGCGTTGGAGGGTTCTATGACAGGACGCATTGCAGGCTCCAAACCACACAGTGATGCAGCTCGACAGGATGCTCTCGATGGTGCCTCTAGGGCAGGACTGTGTCAAATAAACTGTCAACCACTGACTTTGTGCATTTCTACAGTCTGCATGAACCAGCTTGAGTTCAACTTCTAGTTTTTCTGATTGGTTTCATTTCCAGACAGTACTGGTAATGCTGTAATAACCCTCTCTTATCAGCGTAGCCTGCAAATATTTAACATTAATTACAAGCAATCTATGCTCAAATACTCTTATACAGAAATGTATTGTCTTATGAGATAAAGCTCTGAAGATATTAAGGACAGGAATGAAAGACTGATATTTGGAATATTTTCGATAAAAGTAGTCTTGACATGGCATTGATGTACCAGTTATTTATGATATTCTCTTCTAATCAGAGACATTTTAGGAGAGACACAGAGTGAATCCTGGTTTAAAGTCTTTTCTTTCAGAAGTCCTGATGGAAGCATCTCTTCCCGTGGGAAGAACATTTGGGGCATGTCAACATACCTTTTAACCAGTTCTATCAAAGCTGACTTGTGACTCTATACATGTAGTTTCTGTCTCATGACCACTGAAATTGTGGTTAATTTATATAATAGTTCAAAAGGTGAACTAGCTAGGTGGCAAGACTTGTAGGAGAATAATGATATGAATGCACCATAATTTTTGTTTTGCTATTGTGTAGTTGTGTTGCTATGCTGAGTATATTTTTAGTTGGATAGTTTTAGACTGCATAGAGAAGCTACAATTTAACTAGCAAATGTTGAAGCCAGCTGTTATATAGTTAAAAGCTATGTAAGACAGTTTATGACAGTGGATTAATATTAGTAACCATTTAACTTTAATATTTGTGTTGGATGTTCTCTTAGATGAAGTTGGCCATTTATGACTAGAAACACTTTAAACAAAGAGAAAACAATAGGTTTTGGTTTGGTTTTTTTGGTGAAGTGTGTTGGATATGTGCTTTTTGCACCAGATTTGTCATTGTCTTTGTGGTTAAATGTAGGGTGAAGATTTTCCACCACTCTGAGTGTGCTAATGTGGTCAAACACCACTAGCACAGGTTTTTTTTTTCTCTTGTGTAAACAGTAGTGGTTTGTATATTTATATAAGAATGATTTGTTTGAATACGTGCTGGGTGAGTGTTTCTAATTTGTTGTAGGAATTTCTCTTCACGGTCCCATTTATATATTAGAGGAGTGCCTCAGAGATTTGGTCTGATATAACATGATAGCATAACACAGTTGCTGTCGATTTCTCTGCTGCACATCTCTGATGTGAGTCTCTCGTTCCACCACCATGGATTGAGTTCTGGTGACTCAATCAACGGTGATAGATTGAGTCACCAGATCAGCCGTTCAGTAATACTAAAAATAGGCTGTGAGAACCAAATGATGCTCAGCTAATATGTAGGGGAGCATTTTTGTCTGACCTGTACTTCTCACTGGATATTTTCTCTTTCTTGAACCTTTCTCTGTGAAGCATAGAGATGGCTGTGTGGGGAAAATCCCAGTAGATCAGCAGTTTCTGACATCCTCAGACCATCCTGTGTGGCACCAACAACCATGTAACATTCAGAGTCACTCACCTTTCTTACATATTCTGATGATCTCCTATGGGTCTTGACCATATCTGCATGCGTAAATGCACCGAGTTACTGCCACGTGATTGGCTGATTACTACCCAAAATGTAACCAGTAATCTGCCATTTCCTTTTTTTATATAGGGCTAGGTGGTAACAAAATATAAATTATTATTTATTTTATTTTAGTCAAAGTACTACCTCCGACTGCAAAGTTGTGAGCTCAGCTGAGTAAGCAGTGTTTGTAGTACAGCTAAAGTCATGTTGCAAAGTACCCAATGGCCAAGTTTTTCGGATAAGTAATTGCAGATTTACACAGACATATAATGCATATCAGAGAAAGTAGTTTATACTCCAGTTAATTTTCATTAATTTTCTTTTACTACTATGTAAAACACTTCACTTTGAGATTTTATTTGAGTAAGAGTGACTTGAGGACCTGGGGCCTCTTTGGGGGAAAAAGTTAAGTGGTCAGTGTTCTTATTAAGAACACAAATTCAGTTTTCTATTAAAGAAGAAATAAATGAATGAGAGCACATGCTATCAATTTCAGTTCCTAGAAACAAAATTGGATTCAGAAAAAATCAGGATGGACACTCAGATGGCCAAGAAAATTCCAGTCGCTGTATCTTCAAAAGCAGTTCTTCTTCATCTCTGGACTCATTGTAGGAATGGTTAAGGGGAAAAAAGCTTGCACATGTGTGTTCAAAATATCACCTACCATGAGTCTCATTTTGTAATGCTTGCTTGTCAAAAAAACATGCCAGCACTGATAAAAAGGCATTGTTTAGCTTAGAGGCATACGATTCTGATGAATTGGATAATTTGGTACCAGCTCTCAACTGGATAAGTTGCTTAGTTCTCATTCCTAGCTGAATGGGCTATAAATATAGCTGTTTAAAATTATTTCCTGTTCCTTAAGTTTAGTTAGCAGTTCAAAAGGCTAAAAACGTACATTTGAAGATGGTAGGTTATGTGATGTTGCATTGCATGGTGTTCTGTTGGCTTGACAAGCACTATCCTTCTAGCATGATTTCTGCATATATCTGCAATGTATTAAAATTTGTCATGAAATGCATGTGCTCAGGCTGAGTCAGTCTGGTCAGCAAAAGCTTCGCATGGGATAGACTTACTACTAAACCAGTTACTTTTGAGTAAGATCTTGGTCACATGAGTTTTTAAACAGGAAACTTGTATTTACTTAGTAAAAACCAGCTTTGCCTCAAATCAAATTCCTGTGTTCGTCTCCCTGCTCCTCTCAGAGTTAACTATCAGTCAAAGAAAATAATTTTGCAGCGCTGCTTAAACATTCCTTTGTGTATTTTTAAAACCTTCTCCCACCATCGCACTGGCTGTGGTTTTTTAGGAAAAGAGAATTACGCTGTGTGGCCATTCCTTTCTGCAACCATGCCCCAACTGTTATTTTCTTGCCGACTAAGAAAGCAACATGTGTTTTTGTTTACTTCAATAATCTTGAATTTCCATAAACGCCAAAGCCATAGCGAGAAACATCCACTGTGGTTGGATATGTGTAGTCACTGGATCCAGGCTGTAAATGCTTAGACAAAATTTGATGCTAGTATGAAGCTTAAAAACACAGATCTTGACTTTAACGCTGTCCTTGTGTGAATATGTGGGAATGGCTAAGAATTTATGTGAAGAAACTATGATTTATTTTTATTTTTTTCTGCTGTTCAACCGTGATGGCAAACTAATCATTGAAATGTTATTTCCATTTCCAGACCCTTCAGCCATGGGCTTCATTATATCTCCCTGGTCCCTCCTGCTCATGCCATCTGGCAACATCTCATTCACAGACGAGTATGTCACCCAGCAGGACTTAAGGGCCTTCACAGCACCAGAGGTCCTGAAGGGGAACTCCTTGACTTCTGTTTCTGACATAGAAAAGGTATAAACCATGATAATACACCACGTGGCGACAGCATCTGCCAAATTGTTTAGTCTACGTGTGTCTGTGCTCTAATCTTTTGTTGTTGCCCATATTTTTAAGTGAAATCTTGTGTTTAAACTAAACATTCATTTCGAACCATCACTTGGTGTCATCTAACCAGTCAGTGACTGTTGAGTACCCCTTGTTCTAAACATAGCCATGTTTACATTCGCTCTTTCTTACCAAGTCATGTCGGTTGTATCCTAACTAATGACATAGGTGCATTTTCTCCCTTAAATGGAGATTTTTTTTTTTTTTTTTGTCAGACATGCTTAACTTTTCTGCCTTTTGGTGGTTTGTTGGCACAAAACCATTAGTTTAATAGCCTGACAGTGGCTAGAGAAATATGTGTCAACACCTGTGTGCTCATCGGGGGGTTTCCTGCACAAAGGAATTTTTAAATTATCTTTCCCAAAGATGTTTTAGCAGAATCCAAAAGAAAATCACCATGATTGTAAGAAAAATGTTTATAACTTGCTTTGTTTATCGGTTTCACGTACTCAAGCATGATGAATAATTGTTCATTAAATGGTTAGAAATGCTGTGAAAAGGTCACATTACTGTGAAAGGTTTACATATACTTTGCGTCTTTACTGGCAGACAGATCTTCCTTACGTGCATAGCTGTGTGTCGTGCTTTCTTTTTCTGTTTCTTTAAGATCCTGCTTACGTCATTTTGCTGATGCTAGTCATTGTTTTCCTTAGCATCCAAAGTTTCAAAAGACACGCAAATGACATGCTCAATGGAAAACGAACAAATAAGGCGGAGCTATTTTTGTTCTGTCTGTATTGTCGATCACGGTTTTTTGTCTTTGTTTTTTTTAGATGTCTTGCGTTTTTAAAGTTTTGTACATTTTCTGTATTTAGTACATTTAGTCTGTTTTGCAACGTTTCGTGTTAAATGTTGGGTATAGATGATACTATTAGTCAGTGTGTATGGTTAGAGCATTTCTTCACTGAAAAAGCAGAGACAGCATGTAGATGATTCAGATTTGAAGTTGTGAGCGATCACAGCACACCCACACCCCCTCATTTTAACTCTGCCTCTCTGGTGAAGAGCAAAAACCTTGCATGACTGGATTCCCGTCTCTGGCACAGACCCACAGACCTCAACATGGTTTTTTGCTGAGTCAGTTTTCCAACCCTGGGCCTGTCTCCCCAGCTCAGTTATTTCAGTGTAGAGAATATGATCTGTTTCCTTCATAATCATACTGGGGATAAACATACGTCATGTGCAAGTTTTCCTCTTGCTTTTTTGACATATAGAGGTCATATTGTCACTTTTAATCGACGTCTAAGGTTACACGTTTTCTGAAAGTGTTAGTGTTTCTTTAAATTTGTACTCTGTGATGTGTTCCTAAAAGACCTTGAAGGCAACGTTGCATTCTTTGGCAGGCGCTGAATTATTCTTTCCTCTACCAAGCCCAACATTCAGGGGAAGTAATTTCTCTTCCACGCAACGAGCGGAGAGGAGTAAGGAGGGGAAAATGGAAAAATGTTTCTGGATTTAGGTTGAGAGCCCCTGTCCTTTTTTTCCCTCCCCCGCCTCCCCTAAAAACTCTTAGCAGTTGTTGAGCCTTAGTCCATTTATCTTTCACTTGCTTTCAGGTTTTGTGCCTCATCTTTATACATATATTGTTATTATTATTTACTGTTGCATGCATTTTGTCTTGAGTGAATGAAATATAATGTGGTGTTATTTTTCACAGATGCACATGTACTCTCTGGGGATGACCTTATTCTGGGGGGCGGACTATGAGATCCCCCATAGTCAGGTAAATCTTTAACACAGATGCTTCCTTCCAAATGTGCAGAGCAAGGGTGTCAAACATATGGCCTGGGGGTCCAGAATGGCCCACCAAAGGCTCCAATCCGGCCACCTGGACAGCTTTGGATGTGGAATTCTGTGTACACTTTAACAAAGTCTTATAAACTAAAAGTATATATATATTTATATTCAGTGAAGTGAATATACATTAAAAAAAAATCTTAGAGTTTAGATAGCAGCACATTTTAAAGTGTAGAAGTGATACATTGTTGCCTGTGTGAGACTGAACTAAAGATATGACATCAGGTGTTTAAATGGCACACTTGGCAAATACAGCAAGTGTTGAACGGGTTTTACTGGAAGAGACACACCTGTGTTTGTCAAGGTTTAATAGTATCTATCATGTTGAGCATTGTGGAATTACTTAAAATTCAGCTGTCAAACCTGCACAGGCATGCTGCCGAAATGGTGGAGAACAGTGGAGTAGGAGAAAGTAGCGCATGTCCCTCTATTGTTGTACCAAATACTTCCACAGATACCTGTACCAATGAGGTTTCAGGCATATCTGGCTTTTTCCAAACTATGATCTTCACATCTAGATAAGAAATGGAAGAAAAGGTAAAGGCACTCTGGAATTTACAGAGATGGTTTGAAGACATGCTCATATCTCGACCAGAGTCAGTCAGGTATAAAAGATAATCTGCACAGCGTGCTCACTATTGTGAGAAAATACCACCCACAGTTTAGAGGCATCTCACACTCAAGTTTGCCATCAGCTCGGCTTCACTGAAAGGCTGAGGCTCCATCCACTCTCATCCATCCACATCTCATCAGCCTTTCCTGTCACCCTTAAAAGTGCTGCTGCGCGCACTTAAAACACATAACGCTATGTCATTCTACTCAACTCTCCAGTAGAATAGGTAAAGAAATACTTTGTTCATCCCGTATTTTGAAAAATCCCATGATATATGGAGGAAAAAACAAAATCAAAGCATTTTGTCTGTGGAATGGGTGGATTGCAACATTCGCTCTGTTGAAAAACTCCCCTTTATTTCTAAGATAAGGTAAATGTTGGAAATCAGTTGCTAGCTCACTGCCCACAGCCAAATGCTACAGTACCAAAAAATATGAAAAAATAAAAGATGATCGAGTGCATAAAAAATATTTTGTACTGGTGATGGGCACTAAGAAAAGCTTCCAACATGCCAACAGTCTTATCAGTACCTGTTATCGCTGCTGGTATGTTTTTCTGACAGTCATGTATTGCAAAACAAGGCAAAAATCACAATAGTACTGCTTTGGCATACCAGAGTCGTCTTATTTTTCTTTTTCTTAAACTACCCAGAAAATCGATAAAGAATCAGGGATACAAGCACAGTCAGTACTGGAGTTGATATCATTAAAATCTTATCAATTACCCAATTCTTTATCTAAAGTAGGAAAATTTTTCATCCAAGTGACCTAAAACTCAACACAGTACTTCTGTGATACCCCGGCAATACACCTGCATGATGTAAAATGATCCGACTTGTTGAAAAACATGAAGAATGAACAGAAATGCATGTAAAGAAGGCACTTTTGGATAACAGAAACTATTTTCATAATGTAATACCTGTTGGAGGTAGTATACGTGTTTTTACTTCTACAAACCACTGAATTGGGGACCATCACATCTCTCAGAAATCTGTTTTTAGGGTCTTTTTGTTTTAAGCTTCCATCATGGACTGGGTACTTTCTTATCATAAGACAAAGGTTTTAAGATATGTGCAGATGAAAGTGTACCTTGTTTGATTAAACACAGGAATCCACCACCAAAATTTCCCATTTTTAAAAACAGAGAAAATGAAGAAGCTGAAAACAGGATTAACAGAAACTAAAGAATGAAAACATTAGGTGGTGTCCTAGCCTTGCTTCAGTTCCTGTTTGTGAATGTGCATCTACTGTTGATCAAAACAACTGCTTGTAATGTATCTGCTGAGCCCTCCCAACTGCTAAAGTGTTCGGTCCAAAAGCAGCCAAACTTTTCTCCGTTTAACAGAGAGATGAATTCTGATATTATTTAATAAAGTTTAATTTGATGTCATGTAGTGACTGTGACGCTAATTAAAATCTAGACCAACCTTTTGCCAGGATGCTTGAGAACAAGACGCTCTTTTCACTGTTTGTATCTTAACTGTGTTATTTCCCCCCACACCCCCACCCCTATGCAGCCTATGGAGCTGGGAGAACACATAAACAGTTTACTCCTCAACATGTGTGATGACATTACATTGAGTCGAATATCACTGCGCACAGTCCTGGACATCTCCAGCAAACACATCCGAAACTCCAGCTGTGACCCTCCTTTCAGTTATATCAGAAGACTCGTCAGGACAGTGCTGGGCAGCCTTTCTCAGGTATAACATGTGATGATGTATATATAATGAAATTCCAGCATTCCTGTCTAAGAGTCCATATTTGCGAAACTGTCAGGAAGCCTTTATAGGAAGAATGCTTCTTAGCTAAGTGTATGTTAAAGACCTATAACAAGCTCTTCCAAAAGCACGCTAGGTTTGAATTATACAACAGGTGATGTGGTCATGCTGATAGAACATGTTTCAGGACGTCTTCCTTCTTTCACCCTCACTCTTTGTTTTTCATTTTCTGTCTTTTTCACAGCTGGACGGTTTGCTGACTGACAGAGAATCTCTTCCGGAGCGGAGCAAAGAGATTCGGGAGAGGCTGAGGGGCAAAGGGTTGCCCTCAGGTAAGATGAGCTGCACCTAAGTGACACACAGTAACGTTGCAGTGGTGTGCTCAAAATCATTAATTTCCACACTGAGTCGTATCTATTGGCTGCAGGCGGATAAAAGGCTGCCAACGCGATAAGGTTTTTATTTATTTTTAGTGTCGAACTCAGCAAATATTAGTCCGTTGCACTTAAATGTTTTGTTTACCTACATTCTGTGTAATCTTCATATGAGGGTCACAAGTTCAGCCTCTCTCTAAAACAAATCACCAGATCTTAGATAAGCAGGCTTTGTTTAGAACGTTTGGGAACACTTTGAAATTCAATTTGTCAAGCGAGTCCAGAGATGACCCAAAACATGTGTCCACTGATAGATACAGAGAATAACATTGTGACATGGAAGATTAAATAACAATCTGGTATATGTTGGATGAATAGTGAATTGCCATTGTGTTGAAGATTATATTGACAGTAGCCAAGTCTTCATCTCTGAAACAGCCAACTATGCAGGGTGCTTGTTGTTGTCGGTATAAAGTTATTCATGGAAAGAAAAACAATCAAATTGCGAAAGGGTGTTAGGGGTTCTCACAACTTACTGAGCTCCTTCTGTGGTGCCAGAAACCACGGGACACCTTCAGAGGTCCATAAGTCGGTTAAAATGTTTGGCAAAACACGAAAGAACGGCAGCTCATGGGGTCATCGTAATATGCTGGCCTGGTGGTTTTACTCACCCCTAATCTTTAAGCTGTGAGGGCTTAACAGTTTATGCTGGTTGCCCACATGTTTATTAAAAATATATTTTAATGAAGAAAGTATCAAATGTAAATTGCTCACCTTGTTTTCTAACCATTTATCAGTGACATACTCAGTCTGCAGTCTGTGGGAAAGAAGTGAAAGTAGTCAGAGAGAGGAACACCAAGTTACAACCTCGAGTCTGATTTAATTCAGGAAAATATGAACAAATCTTCCCAGTGGTTTCTGAGAGAACTCGGGCATTTTTCCAGGCCATGAAGAGGAGAGCAGAGCACAAACATGGCTTCCATCTCCATTATGTAAGCACGGCATGGCATTGATTACAGATGCATATTTTGGAGTCATCAGTGTAGCTGCTGGTCTCCTGTTTGTATCAGTGCTTTGTTTCCCTGGTTGATCCCCAGCCAGCCCTAGGGAAAGTACATGCAAAGAGTATTACTCAGTTCTTAAGCATCTTTCCTCTGAAAGGACCAGCTCTCTCTCTCTGTGTCACCCTTAACCCAGTGGCTCCAAGTTCTTATTGCTGCTTAGGGAATTTAGATATTGTCTTTGTTCCTTTTACACATGCTGTGCATGTCATCATTGTGATCGACTGGCAGCGTGTCTGGGAGTGTAACTCACCTCTTTGACAAATCAAAGACATGCAGCATAAATTTTTTTTTTATTCCAGTTTTACTCAGTCAAGTTTTTTCAAGTTTCCTCCTGAGTTCCTGGAAGACTGGAATCTGGCTATCTTTAATGCATTTCCAAACATATGCTTTCTAGATTAAAACCAACCCACATGCAGGATTTTTATTTTTTTACAGGCCTCAACATCTGCCCGTTTACCCTCTTGTTTCTGTATTTCTTCCCTTTGTTTTGTTCCTGCATACTTCACTGGTTTATTTCTCACTAAAAAATAGACTTTACTAGTATTGTTTATATGCCTGGAAAGGCAAACTTAAAATTTATGGATGGTGAAAGCAAAAGTTCTTATTCGGGGAAAGGCAGTGCTAGATTGTAAGATGCTTGTGGCAGAAATTGTTAGTTATTGGGCCACAATTTGGTTTCCTTTTAAAACAATGGAAAAATAGTTTCTCAACAAACTGAGGAACTGTAGTAATATTAGCTTTTTATTCCTTGGGCTGCTGTTGTTTGTTTTACATGCAAAAGTGTAACAGTCATATACTATTGGACACAAAGCAGCTATTTTAACACTTGTCAGCCTCTGTATCTGCTTGGTGTTTAAAATTTTGGTTCTCCCCTGCTCTTAGGGAGGAGTGCTGCCCCTCGGGTTCTGGAGCGCTACAGAGCGAAGACTCAGGAACAAACCTCTCTAAACCGAGGCCTTAGTCGTTCCATGGGCTCACTGCCAATCCAGGATCTTTTGAAGGGGGATGACGGGGCAGCTTTACAGTATTCCCTGTCTGATTATCACACCAATTCTGACTTACCCAGTGAACTCTACCCAAAGCCCCCCTCGCTCCATTCCCAGCGTTCTTATCCCTATCTGCACCCCTTTCACCCCCAGCAAAAAGGCCGGCCTGTGGAACTGGACCGTAGATCTCTGCCTTTCTCCAGTGGGGAACTGAAGCTAAGTCAGCCCAGGAAGACCTGGGCTTCCTCTGTGGACTTGGCTTGCATTGACCCAGAGGCTCTTCGCTTTGGGGCTTTGGAGGATGCAAGAAGAGGCAGTAGTGCCTTAAGTACACACTCCAGTGGCAGGCGCAAATCACCTTTGCAAGCTTTAAGAGAAAGGGATTCTCAATACCTTGAGTTTGGTGGGCTGAACAGTCGGAAGCCTCATCACCACTCAGCCTTGTCTGTAGGCTCGGGCATCACCGGTGCCTATGACAAGATCAAGGAAAAACAGAGGAAACTTCAGGCGCTAAGACAAGCAGTGGATGGTGAGTATGCTGAAGCTAGGGGTTTAATTTAATAGAGAATTTGTACAAATGAATGTTTTCAGGGTTAAGTTTGTGTTGTTGTGTGTTTGTTAAATTCCTTGACAAATTTTCAAAACAAAATACGAACCAGAATCATGTAATTCAAAGTGGTATCACGTTGTGGTTGTGACGCCTACTGTGGACAACGTGTTGTGAATGATTTTCACTTTTAGGAAAAAAAACCATCATGGCAGTTTTGGCCTTTTCTTGGAAGCTGGCGCTGATTTAATATAAACAGAATGACTAACAAGCTGTTGTTTTCATTCCATGGGATGTTTTTTCAATGTAAGTCTTTCCTTATTTCAACACATCACAAACAACAAGCACCTGGTTGCTTTTGGTCATGTGTGCTTAGGAGTCCTTTGTCAGAGCATACAACATGTGGCCTATAGTGTGTAAAAATGTAAGATTGCTGTTATGTGTGTGGTTGGCCACAACAAATTTCTTGGGTTTAGTCTGCAACTGTGGCAAGGAAGGAAGTCTTAAGTAAAACAGACCAGTTCAGGGTCACTTGATCTAAGTTAAGTGTCAGACTCTGTAGTGCATGGATTTATCAGGCACAGCATGGAGTCATCAGCTGACCTGATCTGAAAGACAAAAATAAAGTGAAAGCAACGGGATCAAGTGAGCAACCAAGACAGTTGGACTAGTTACAAGTTGCGTATCCATCTGTAGTAACTACCACCTAAGTGTTGTGAAGTATGGGGAACCGGGTGCTGGCTTGGTGGTGGCTGGGCAGCAAGGTTTAGACAGAATGACTCATTGCTACAGTGACCAGTAATTATAGGTTGGCTTAATTCTAGCCTGCTGCTGACTGTCAGAGATGTTATATACAAAATCCCTTTAAAAAAAAAAAAAAAATTATCATGGCTATAAACATGCATATAAAGGATAGATGCGAACTAGTTACATACTTTCAGTGTGTACAGACTGAAAGGAAAATAGTCTTAAAATAATAGCACAATGCTTAAATCAAGGACATCAAGCAGAACTGTTTAACACGTCAGTCATCTGTTATAAGAGCTTTAAGTTTCCTGTTGGAGATTATGAAATTCTTAGTAAAGTAAGTTTATGCAGTGAGTCACATGTCTCTTGGCCAGCTGAGAGCCGTTTAAGGCGCATGAGGCTTGAACGATTTCATACAATAAACCACTGTCTTCTACCTCTTGCTCTCTTGCTGTTCTTGCAACATCCCCACTCTGTGCTCCGTCCAGCCTTCAGCCTCCCTGCTTTTCTCGCAGCTATTTTTGATGCTGACTGAACCACCAACCAAGCATTCTTTTCCTCGACTGTGGCTTTTCATCCCCCAGCAAGTACCTTCTTGCCTTCTTTTCTTTCACTCCCCTTTGCTTTGTATCGATTGTAATTTAGAGGATTTAAGGGTTTGTTTGGTTTTTTTTTTTATTTCTTCATCTCATGAAAGTGCAAGACTTTGTCACTTCACACCTTATGGGTAGTAGAGCAGGGCGATATGGCCAAAAATATTTATCACGATATATATTTGAAAATTTGCGATAACGATATAACAGACGATATAATTGATGCGAGACAAAATACAACTCCAAAACATTACTAGCGCAAAAAGACAACCTTCCATTTATTTTCACTTAAACAAGAAGCTGGTTTTTATGTACATTAAAGCTTTATAAAAATGTAACAGTGCAAATGCAAATTCCTTGCTGAAAGTTTAACCAAAAGGCATTTCCAGTAGAAATGGGCTGACATATCCTGAGCATAACCATGTATAATATCCACTGAAGTTAAAAAGAGGTGCTTTGCAACATTAAACTGCAGTGTGCAGTACGTATTTTTTGGACCATAAGGTGCACGGGATTATATGGCACATTAAGCGAAACAAAGCAGTCAGATAAATCAAACTTTATTAAACTCATTCTTCTTCCTTCCTCCATTTCTGTACCATTGATTCATTAATGTTGAATTCTCTGGCAGCTGCTCTATTCCCATGTTGTTGCAGTATATTAATGACTAACCTCGTATTGTGGATGGATTATCTCAGTTGTTCTCCTGACTGAAGTTTGGTCCGTTTACAGCATCCTGCCATGCGATTGCATTTGTCTCTAACCATGAAGAACCTTCACGTTCACTTTTATAAGTGGAAAAGTGTTAGTGTTCGTCCTCCAGCTTCACTGTTTATGTTATGCTAACATAGCTGTGTCGCTAGCGATCACGTAGCACATCATTATATACCAGCTAGCCCAACTTCAGTAACCCTACAAACGTCACTGCTGTTTAGTTTCCTGTCTTCATTTATGTTGGAAGTGATAGCAGAGCTGTACGTTTGATTTTTTTCAGAAATCTCTCAGTCAGAACATGCAATATCATGCTTAGGTAACTAGCGAAACTAGCGAGCTAACTTCCGCTAGCTTCCTGCTAACTTCTAACTCCGTTAAATGTAATAACTTTTGTTTTCATGGATGCCTGGAAGTTAAACTTTATAGTTACACCTGGTAAAGCAGCAATGCTGATCGTTTTATTAAAGATGAAAGAATTTAGACAGTTTTTAACTCTAAGTGATGCTGCAGTGTTGTTTGACCTGAAACATACGGAGTTTAGGACCCAGATTACTCCCAGATTTAAGAGCATCTTAGTCCGACAAATACGACAATAACAACGGCCGCTTGCATGTTCTGCAAAAAAATGTGCTTTGTTGTGTATCTGACGGACAAACACCAAACCAGTTCCACATCACGGAAGTTGCACCATTTTTACAAACCAATTCTGGTTCATCAGTTTCACTCAACAATCGGCCATGTGCGTATGAAAACAAAGGCACTGCGCATGCGCGTTTTACTCCCATTCTATCGCGATATTTCATTTTCCTATCGTTGCCTAACATTATACCGGTATTACCGTGAACGGTATAATATGGCCCAGCCCTAATGGGTAGCATGAGCAACACCTTCATATAACTGCTAAGATGACACAAAAACAAGGTCCAGATTTAAAGAGTCACTAAAAAAAGTCCAGCAGATATTTCCAATTTAAGATCCACAAACTGAAAGAAACTTAAACTAAAGCTTTGGGATGACTACCACACGCTGCAGGCTTTAACACTGTGGTAAATATTTTTTTAAAAATGAGATTTTTAGCAAGGAATTGTGGGGAAAAATGGCATTACTGTTGTGTTTGTGATTGCTTGTGAATGTGCAACGAAGACTGAGTGGGTTGAACTATTCATTAATATTAAATGATGGATATTACAAAGCATCCTGGAGAGAAGCTTTGTTTACTGCCGTCAGAAGTGACTGAGGGTGTCTGCAAAGGGTGACCCAACTGTTCTTTGGCTACACCATGAATGGGCCTAATTGAGTACAAACCATTTGGAGGGGGCCTTGTTGGATGTGTTTCTTGGCAGAGACCTCTTTTCCTTTTCTTTTTTTTTCTCTCTCTCACTTCTTTCTGTTCTTTTCTGCAGGAAAGTGATGGCACAGCAGTGGTCAGTGGTCTCAGGTTTTACAGGGTTAAACAGCCCTTGACTGCCCTTCTGTGTGTGCGTGCATTTACAAGTCTTGTCTAAATGTATTGCAACGCTCACGTTTGTGTGCTTGTGTGCATGCCTTTGTGTGCATGGGCATGTCTGTACCTGGGCTCTTCTGTCTCAAACAACCCCCACACACCATTTTTGGTGTCAGTCTTAAATAAGTCAAAGCTTTCCTTGTCGAACTGGAGGCTGTAATAGGAGTCATGCGTAGCAGATGAGGGAATTCCTAACATTATTGGACTTTTCCGGCACTTGGCAGCAGATTATGTGGGTTTCTGCCGGGGTGGGTCCATGTTGGACAGCGGTACAGAACGCTGCTGCTCCAGAGGAAGGGGAGGTGTGTCTGTAAATCACAGCCTTTTGAAATTGTCTTAATTATTCTATTTGAGTCAGCAGGAGATGAGATTGCTGAGTGTTTGTTTTTTTTTGTGGAAAGCTGTTGACTGTTTGTTATTTCTAAACCATTTGAGCTACCTAACTTATTTCCTCTTCACATTATGAATAATGTCCAATGTCCAATTATTTAGTGCTCCGAGGGACTAAATAACCTCAGAGCACAGTCAGAGTAGGGTCTTTTTCTCAGTGTAAAATACTTAAAGACTGAAGGACTGTAGACACTTGTAGTACATGCAGAGGTGTCACCTACATAAAGTCAGATCATGGAGATAAACATGTATGTGAGGACAAATGAAAGATGAAGTGCAGCCTGGAGAAAGCTTGGTGGTGAATGCATGCTTTGATAATTCTTTCCTAGAATTGATGCTCTTTGCCTTAAAGTATGTAGAGACTGTTATGTAGAGGCTGCTTTTCCAGCAAGTTTGTGTGGAGTGCTCTCTCTCCTGCAAAGTATTTCCAGAAAACAAAACATACGAACAACAGAAGTACTCATCTTTTTTTCTGTCATTACAATCTTTAAGAAAAAGAAGGATTTTATTGCATTATTTATTTACCTTTACGGTTTCCTTTATATTTTCCTGTGAATGAAGCTGGTATAATTGGTGGCACTGAGAATGAGCTTTGCACTACATCTTTTTTGAACTCTGCATTTTTCTAACCCTTCTGTTCCCTTGCTTACTTATAAACATTTACATTATGAGGGAAATCTCACTCTCCACTCAGCTGTTATCATCTCTGTTACTTTTTGAAATTACCTAAAAGCACCGACTGACACACTGGTCCTAGGGATTATTTGTTTTTTGGGTTTTTTTGGGGTGATTTGTTTTTTCTTGTCTTTGTTACAACTAACTCATTTAGTGCTGTTTCCATGACCAAAAAGAGTGTGTGGCACATGAATCATCTTAAATCTGTATCCAGATTCAGGTTGCCACATTCATAAAAATATATTTATATTTTGCGTGGGTCAGCACAGTGTGGTAATCTCACAGCTGGGCTCAAACTTTTCTGCATGGGTTTTTCCAGGTGCTTCGGTTGCTTCCATAGTCCAAAGACAATCGGGTTAGATGAGGAGGAAACTCGTAAGTGTGGTTGTCGGGATTGACCAACGACCTGTCAAAATGGGTGCCCCGCCCTGGATGAAATTTATCTGGGATAGGCTCCAAGCTTTTTTCTGTTATTTTTAGCACCTCCAGGACCTCACCAGACTTAGGGAGTCAGGGTAGGGGTTGTTTTGTTGTTGTTTTTTTGTTGTTTTTTTTAACAGTGGGGTTACAATTCTTTTTTTATTTTTTTTTCCTTCCTTGACAAGGTTGATAAAACTGAAATAACCTCCAGTATCATTCTGACTTATAGCAAAACATCGTAGTTGAAATAGTAGAAGTAGATTCCTTTAAAATCAAATGCTTTATTGCTTTTTATCATGTTTCCTCCTTTCTGTGAAGCTCAGTAAAGTGTTGTTAAGTAATCCATATTGATAAATATGTTTGTTTTTTTTTATTAGCTGTTGTAAGCTCCTCTTCTTTGAAAAAGCTTTTTCATGATGATAATTTTTCTCTGCATTGTATTCTTCACCTCAGTGTTTCTAAAACTCACCTAAGTATAAAGGCAGGTGACTGCACGTATGTATGTCTCAGTGAGGGCTTTGAAGCAGAAATGCAAGTCATTGTGACTGCATGGGTAACTTACTGTAAATTACACAAGACTGCTCCTCTGTGCACCTTTTTGTGTTAAAGGAAATGAGTCACCGTCCACTGGAAGATGGAAAACTATTTTGGGTGATAGTCCAACCAGTCCTCCTTCCTCTAAGTAACATTATAGTGGCTGTCGGGCCACAATGCTTTTTTGCTTAACATGTTTACGAAAGACAGAGATCAGTACAAGTTGAACTCTGTTGTTTTGTGAAACTGTAAAATAAAATGCCTTAGCAGTGACTTGGGAATCCCATTCATTCAAGCTATGTAGTTGGTACTGAGGAGCAGGATTTTCAAGTTCTGTGTACAATGCAAAGAGCACATGATACATTAGGGTAGGTTTCAGATTGAATCATATTGTTTGTTTGTTTTTTCTCAGTTACCACAGATTTTTAGGTTATTATTAAGTTAATTGGGCTTTGCTTTGAGAAACATTTAAGTGTGGGGAACTGGTCTGTACTTGCTGTGGTGCTGTGGTTCACCCAGTCTAGCAAGACAAAAGTTTACGCCTTAAATTTAAAAAAAAAAAAAAAAAAAAAGCATTCTAACCTGACTGGAGGCATGCCTGCATACACTTGCTAAATCTGCTTTTCCTTGTAGGTACATATGCCTTTCATTAGGAGTGTTTACCCACAGCATGACTAAATCCTGCTTTGTGTGTATTATTTTACAGGCTTAGTGTCACCGTTTGGTTTCAGTAGATTGTGGAGTAAATGAAAACATGCGCCCATCAATTCATATGTTGTCCTAGCCCCATAAAGTCTCATACAACTTATTGTAAACCTCTGTTTTATGTAACATTGACAAATACACGGCTTCACCTTAACACCTTAATTTGTATTAAGTGCATGAAGTTATCCCTTTTGTTGTTATTGATGTTATTATTGTTATTACTATACTACTGTGTGGTTTGTATAATACATAATTTTCAAATGAATTTCTCTGTTGCCAGATCCAGTCCACACCCACCACAGGTACCACAGTGATTACAGTTCATCCAGTGAAAGCCCCTCACTCGCCTCCTCTGATCCAGATTACAGGCAAGGTAAAAGACGCCACTGACAAATCCTTTACTGCTATTACACTTTTAATGGCGATCCCACCCACACATAGCATACTATGAAATGTAACTAACAGGTGATAGGTGCCGCACACATGTAACTCATCTTGGCTATGTGCATGCAAGAGAATAAATCAGTCACTTAATAATAACATGAGAGAGCCATACTGAGCTGTGGCTGTTCTGCTAATACTCAGTTTCCGCAGTGGCTTACGGTGACTTCATAGTGCACTTTTTAGGCTTAAAGCGAAGTGCCGCTGCTTTTGCTTGATTTAGAAGCACAGCAGCAGACCTGGCAGTTTCCCATGTTGAGGTAACTTCCAATCAACTGCTGTTATTTGATTGTCTGATGCCGCTAAACAAATTGCATGTTGCCTTTCACTATGTAAGATTGCATAAGGTAAGAATTCCTTTCCACTGTCAGTGAAAAATGAAATTGTGCAATGCACCTTATTGTTATTGTAGTAGTAGTGTGCATAATGTAAGGGCGATCGTGGCTCAAGAGTTGGGAGTTCGCCTTGTAATCGAAGGTTGCCGGTTCGAGCCCCGGCTTGGACAGTCTCGGTCGTTGTGTCCTTGGGCAAGACACTTCACCCGTTGCCTACTGGTGGTGGTCAGAGGGCCCGGTGGCGCCAGTGTCCAGCAGCCTCGCCTCTGTCAGTGCGCCCCAGGGTGGCTGTGGCTACAATGTAGCTGCCATCACCAGTGTGTGAATGTGTGTGTGAATGGGTGGATGACTGGATATGTAAAGCGCTTTGGGGTCCTTGGGGACTAGTAAAGCGCTATATAAATACAGACCATTTACCATTTCCACACTAGGACTACTCAAGATTAATTCACTTAAAATTGTCAACACAACAGAAGGCTGAGCTAGTCAATGAGGAGTTCAGTTAAGATCAGCCTAAAAGTTAAGACATTAACTGGCTAACTTTTTCCATCCATATCACTAAAAACAAATCCCTGCTGCAAAATTTAGTTAAAGGCCAAAAAGACTTGAAGCCCATTCTAATGTAACCCTGCACCAAAGTTTAACACTGAAAAAGAAACTTGTGGATCTATATTATTCACTAGAATGTAGTGGAATTCTAAAGCATCTCTAACATAGTTTGTGTTACTAAATCCAAACCTGTTTTTAAACATGCATTCAGTAATAACTTATAAGACAGAAAAGCTGTATGTCATTACTTTATTACACCTACCGTTGCTGTAATGCAGCACACTTTATTGCAAGGCAACAGAGATGCCATTTGTTGTGCTGATTTTACTCTTCTATAATTGCACCTTTGACAGGTATATTTGCAGCACCATGTGTGCGTGTCTGTTTTACTATAAAAATGTAAAAACAGCATTTAGCCCTTTGGCTTTTTTGTGCACCTCTATGCTTGGATGCTTTTGCATCTTTTTTGGGGGGGGGGGGTTTCTCTTTATGTTTAAAAAAAAAAAAAAAAAAAAAAAAAAAGCCACTAGCCTACTGGTGACTGCAGAGGAAAATTAGCCTGTATAGCTAATTTTGGCATACTTACATGATGGACCTAAGTATTCATGTTAATTGATGTGTATTTTCCTTTGTTTTTGTTTATTGTACTGACATTCTGCTGTCTTTTCTAGCTAAGAAACCTGGTGAAATTGGCAGGTATGGCTCCCAGCTGGCACTTCTAACCGAACATGACGCGTTGGCGCTGGCAAGCCACAATGCAAACAGACACAGGTAATGCCCAGTCTCTCCCCCCCCCCCCCCCCCCCCCCCCCCCCCTTCACGTGCCCCTCACCCATCCCACCCCCACCTCACAAATATCCTGGTGAATGAGGAAGCTATCCTGTTTGGTACTCTAAGCCACAAACATACAGCTGGTGTGGCTTGGCAGGGTCAGCTCCATGCTTCACTAGTGAGGTCATCTAATGTGACATCCACATTCAACATTCTCTGTCTCTCTCTAATCTCTGGCATTATAGATCAGAACTGCCTGCTGTTGTTCAGCCTGCTCAACAATTTGTCCCACAGCAGAGCCCCTTTTTCTTCCCTTTTTCCCCAGAATGCTAAAGCGAAAACATCAGCTGTACACAAAAAGCCATTTTGCTGCTAGCTTTAAACTTGTCCATTACATAAAAAATGAAACAAAGTGTCCAAATAGAAGACGTATCTTCACATAAACCCCACCACACACTCACACAGAGAGAATAGCTTCCTTTTTGCTTATAGACAGCATCAGACTCTTCTGACACCCATCCTCTTCTCTTCTTTTCCCTGCAGGCACAATGAGGGGGGAGCTGACACTCTGGTTGGAGCAGAGTTGCTGCTGCAGAGGCAAGAGGAGGAAGTGCAGCGGCTTCAGGCCCACATGGCCCACAGGCTGTCCAGGGCCAACCTCTACCCCACAGACGACCCCTTGGCCCTTCAAGAGTCTCTCTATACCTCTTCTGTACCTCCACGCAAACTCAAGGTTTGCACATGCAGCAGTATTACTGATGTTCTGTTAATTATAATCTTTCTTGCAGTTTTGGACTTTTTTTTTTCTTTACAAAAAACATTCTTATTTAAATATAGAAAGGCTCTTTAATCACTATGGAGCACACTAACTCTAGAACGGCATCCAAGTTCTGAGCATTTGTGGCCTTGAAGCGTGTTTGCATTGCAATATTTGATGATGGATGTATAATTTAGACTCACATGAGCTCACTGGCAGCAAACTTGTTGATGCTCTAAAGATGAACTGCTGACTGGAGTACATACCGTACTTTCTGGACAATAGAGCGCACCTGTATATAAGCCGCATCCGCTCTATTTTTAAAAAATTTAAAAAAAAAAGATATACAAGCCGCACCCAGCTATAAGCCGCAGATATCTATGATGAAAAAATAGATATTTACTGCATGTACAGAACAATCTTGTAGTGCAAATGTACAAGTATGTACCTGAACAGATTCTTTCCGAACAATGCCTTTTAACACGGCAGCAACTTTGCTGATTAAAACGTAACAGAACCAAGAGAAAATAACCGCTATTTATTTACCTCCATTTTTCCTGTATTTGAAACCACATGTCACTTTAATCATCTTCGCTGAAACCCATGAAGTCGTCTTCTTCAGTGTCGGAGTTGAACAGGCTCAGAAGCGCTTCATCACATCTGTCTCCATCAGTCTCGCTCTCCGTGTCACTGTCATCCTCCGGTGAAGTTGGCTCTGAAGGTGCGCCGCTCTCTTCGCGCAGCAGTCCAGCCTTTCGGAACCCATTGGTGATGGTGGATTCTTTCACAGCACTCCACGCTGTTAGGATCCACTGACAGACATCAGAAAAGGATGCTTTTCGCATGCGGCCAGTTTTTGTGAATGACTTTTCACCGCTTGTCATCCAAGTCTCCCACTCAACCCGTAGTGCAGCTTTAAATGCCCGATTTACACTGATGTCAAGTGGCTGCAAAAACTTTGTTGTACCTCCAGGAATCACAGCTGGAATGGAGTTTGTTTTCTTGATCGCTGCTTTCACAGAATCTGTGATGTGGGCCCTCATGCTATCCAAAACAAGCAGTGCTTTTTTCCGGTGAAAAAATCCTCCCGGGCGCTTCCCATAGCACTCCGTTAACCATTCCTTCATTAGACCTTCTATCATCCACCCTTTGGTGTTAACTTTGACCACTATGCCTTTCGGGAGTTGTTCTTTCGGCATAGTTATGCGCTTAAAAATCACCATCGGTGGAAGTTTTTGTCCGGATGCCGTGCATGCCAGAACGCAGGTGAAGTGCGTCCTCTCATGGCCTGTTGTTTTCAACAACACGGATGATGCACCTGTCTTGTTAACGGTCCTGGTCAGAGGCAGATCAAATGTTAAAGGTACTTCATCCATATTGATTATGTCGTCTGGTCCGATGGAGTTTTCTTGTATCTTTTTTTCAACGAATTTGTGGAAGTTTTCAACTTTTTCCTGATAGTCAGGGGGGAGTTGCTGACAGAGAGTGGTCCGTGCCCTGACGGACAGGTTTTTACGTTTCATAAATCTGAAACACCATGACGGCCCACCTTTGAAATCTTTAATATTCATTTCGCGGGCGATTGTTTTGGCTTTCAGTCGGATCTGTACAGTGGATACACCTCGGCCACCTGCTCTCAGTGTGTTCACCCATTCCTCCAGGACATTTTCAAGTTCAGGCCACCTGCTTTTATGTCCTCTGAAAGCTTTTCTCGACTTTTGGCATTGCATGAGCTCTTCCCGCTGCCGCCTCCAACGTCTCACCATAGACTCATTGACGCTAAGCTTGCGTGCAGCAGCGCGGTTTCCCTCCTGGATAGCAAGATCGATGGCCTTCAACTTAAAACTTGCATCATACGAACTTCTTCGTGTGGTTTCCATGATGAAGGGGCGAGGATTTGAAAATAATTACTAGTTGGTAATTTGTTGTGCGTGTTCTATCTGCTAAAGAAAAAGTAGTGTATTCTTCTTTGCATTGATTTTTCATCTATCTTGTTTTTTATTCTAATTCTGGTTAGAGTCCCCCTAGTGGTGGAAGAAAAATCCACAGAATAGCCGCACCTTTGTATAAGCCTCATGGCTCAAAACCTAGGGAAAAAGTAGCGGCTTATGGTCCAGAAAGTACGGTAATTCATTTCAGCCTCCTTATAGTAATTAAAAGTATGTAGGATTGTGGGACGTGTGGATTTTTTCCCCTCCCTTTTTTCCCTTGTGGGATGGTCTAATTTGGCAGTATTTACCAAATACCAAATAATAGTTACCATGCTTATCAACACAGTTGGTAAGCATGGTAACAATTGTGTTGCTGTTCCCAGTATACCATAAATACTATAGAATATTATATTGCCAATAAATTAAGCACCCTTGCTAGGACTAGACTTTTTAGTGTGTTTGTGGTTGATTATAATTGGCGGAATTTAGGAAATAAAGGTTTCCAGTTGGAAAAACCTACAGCATGTGAGTTAAGGAAGAGGAGTCCTGCTCTTCTGACTCATGTGAGATTACATTATAGCAAAAACACAAAACAAAAAAATCAACAAGGAAATGTGTACAACACTATAAAGCATCGCAATTGGTCACTTTATGAGTTATACCTTTTTTAGAACCTGGTTGTACCCATTCTGCTTTCAGAGTATCTTAATTCTTTGTGTCACAGATTCAACAAGGTGCTGGAAACATTATTCAGAGATTTTGGTGGATATTAACATGATGGCATCAGAGAGTTGCTTCAGATTGGTCAGCTGCACATCCATGATGCCTATCTGCCATTCCACCACATCCCAAAGGGGCTCCATTAGATTGTGATCTGGTCACTGTGCAGGCCATTTGAGTACAGTGAGCTCATTGTCATGTTCAGGAAACCAGTTTGAGATGATCTGAGCTTTGTGGCATGCTATCCTGCTGGAAGTAACCATCACAAAATGGGCATACTGTGGTCATAAAGGGATAAACGTAATTAGCAGCAATACTGAAGGTGGTTATGTTGTTTGGTACTAAGAGGCCCAAGGTTTTCCAGAAAAAATATCTCCCACATTATTACAACATTACCAGTTGCCTTGATACAAGGTGGGATGGATGCATGATGGATGGATCCTTTCATGTTGTTAAGGCCAAATTCTGACCCTTCCATCTGAGTCTGAGTCAGAAGAAATCAAGAATCACTGAACCAGGGAATGTTTTCCAATCTTCTGTTGTGCAATTTTTATAGTGAGCCTGTGTGAATTTTGGCCTTCGTTTCCTGTTCTGAAATATTCAGTCCAGCACATCTGGCACCAACAACCGTGCCACATTCAGAGTGACATTAATCCTCCTTTCTTTCCCCATTCTGATTTTCAGCTTGAACTTAAGCAGGTCGTTTACACCATGTCTCCATGCCTAAATGCACTGGGTTGTTGCCAAATTACTGGCTGATTAGATATTTGCATTAACAAGCAACTGAGTAGGTATACCTAATAAAGTGGCAGCTTAGTGTGAAGTATTTGTGTTATGCATATTTTATATCATGGGTGAGAGGGCAGTTGTAATTTTCAAAAGACCCTTTAGTGTGCTGGTAAAATAAAACTTAAGTCTAACAGTGACTTTTTTATTATGTGGTAGAACTTTCACGGACCCGAGTTTGTGAAGATGGCCAGCGAGCCCTGCGTGCCCTTATCTGTTCCCTCGTCAATAATGGTGAGAATGTAAAGTTATGCCATCTTGAAGCCAAAGAATTCATATTTTTATATCTGTTTGTAAACCATTACTCCATGCTTTGTATTCTTTAACTCAAGAAACGTGGGAAGGTGGAAGAAGTGCAGAGGAAGGTGGGTGTGGTACTGCTCAATGGCCAAAAGCTGGAGCTGAGCTGTGACATCAAGGCAGTGTGTAAAGACGTTTTTGACATGGTGGTTGCTCACACTGGACTTGTGGAGCATCATCTCTTCGGCCTCGCATACCTCAAAGGTATTGTGTGTTTGTGGTTTGAGGTGTGTGTGTGTGTGTGTGTGAGAGAATGGATGTGATCTTGTGTTATTTTGATAAGTGTTTCACAGTTGTTCTTTGTTTGTTTAGTCTTTAGTAGTTGCCCCCAGAGGTCTTAATTCTCACATAAGAAAAAAGCATTTTAAAAGTTCTTTAAAATTAACTCAAATTGTATTCGAAATAAATGTTTTCATTTTTGAAGTGGAAAGTTTAAAAGTGTATAAATGCACATAAACAAATATCGGTTTGGTTGGTTTTAGTTGTTCATTTTGATCAATTTCCTGTAAAGATGCAAAGCTTAAGACAGCCTAACTTGACTTTCTAACCCTTTCATCCTGAAAATCACACACAGAAAATGAGTTTTTCTTCGTTGATCTTGATGCCAAATTATCCAAAGTGGCCCCAGAGGGATGGAAGGAGGAGTCCAAGAAAAGGAGATCTGACATGCTTTTTAACCTTTTTTTCCGCATCAAATTCTTCCTTGAAGATATCAACTTAATACAGTAAGTGCACACAATTAGCTGGAAAAGCCAAATGTGTGCTGTCGTTACATAAAGAAATAACAGTGTGTTCATGTTGGCATATTAACCGCTTAAAGTGATTTTCTGTGGATTCTAGGCACGCATTGACCAAACATCAGTACTACCTACAGCTAAGGAAGGACATCTTGGAGGAAAGAGTGCGCTGCGGCACAGAAGATGCCATGCTGCTGGCTTCTCTGGCATTGCAGGCTGAATTTGGTGACTATCAACCTGAGGTACCCACTCAGCTGTTTATCTGTTTGTTATCAGTCAACTAAAAGTTTCTTTTCTCGTATGACTTTAAAAAAAATGTATTTCATTTGACTCTTGTATATATAAAACAATAAAAGTATCTTAAAAATAATCTCATTAATCCCGATCCTGCAGCTCCATGGGAAGACTTATTTCCGAATGGAGCACTATCTCTCGATGTCTGTCTTGGACAAAGTGGGCCAGACCACCATCAGGGAGGATCTGCCAAAGCTTCACAGCAACTACTACGGAGCAACAGAATCTGAGGCGGAGTTTGAGTTCCTTAAGGTTGGCAATAATAAAGTAGACTGCGTTTAAATTCAGTTTTCATGTCGATATCAAAAATATATTCAGTTATGGCTGAAGTTATTTTTTTCAGTAATAAATTGCAACTCAAGGTTTTTATTTTGTGATGTAAATGATTATTTTATACCAAACAGTTTACTTCGGCAGAAGGACTGACATGCAGTGTATGTTTGACAAAAAATAAGTACCGTAACAAGAGCAAAATGTCTGTTTAAATTTCATTTTGTTGTATTTTTTGTCTCATTGGAGACTACAAAAACGGATGTTTGCTTCCTCATCAACCTTAATTTGAAAAAAAAAAAACCCAAAAAACTAACCCCTGGTTCTCATTTGGAAAGTTCCTGTTTTCTATGTTAATTTGATTATTATTTGAGTATCTTAGTACCATCTCTCTTGTCTTTAAAGATGAGCCAGAAGCTGACAGAATATGGAGTCCACTTCCATCGAGTGCTTCCTGAGAAGAGATCTCAGACAGGGATCATGCTGGGTGTTTACTCCAAGGGGGTGCTCATTTTTGAAGTCCTTAATGGAAATCGTACCCCAGTGCTAAGGTTCCCCTGGAGGGAGACAAAGAAGATTTCCTTTGCGGTATGCGCTTGACTCTTATTATTCGAAATAAACCTGTATTACAGTATACCAGTATTTGTTTTCCACTATAGTGTAATCCAATTGATGGCCATTTTCACTTTGTTTATTATTATTAGCATTTTTTTGTTTCTTTTTTGTCTGTAATCCTCCAGAAAAAGAAGATTTGCCTTCAGAACACATCAGATGGCATTAAGCACCTGTTTCAGACAGACAGCAACAAGACATGTCAGTATTTGCTACAGCTGTGTTCAGATCAGCATAAGTTCCACCTGCAGATGAAGGCTCGCCAAAACAACCAGGAGCAGCAAGACCTAGGTAAGCAAGATATTATTTAGAATGATGTAAATATATAGCCAGCTAAGCGCTGCTTGTTTTTTAATAGAGATGAGGGTTAACTTGATGCATCTGTCACAGGCAACACTAATTGGAATAAATCAACGAATCAGCTCTTTGGAATTACCTGCCTCATGTTAATAAGCACTAATGATTATTATTACTATAGAATGACAGACTTTTATGTCTTTCATGTTCCCGCTCACCAGAAAACAGTTTGCAGTACTCCCTCGACTCTCGGAGTGGAGATGCCGTTGGTATGAGAGCGAGTTCGGGCAGCCTGGCCCCAAGTTTATCGACACGCTCCAACCCAGACCAACTGAAGAGAATCTCATACTCAGAGGCAGCCCTCAATAAGGCACTGTCTGGCTCAGTATTAGTCCAAGATGAGCTTCACTTTCCAGGGTTCAATCCAGCGGCCTCCACGGTCCTTTCCAATCCCCGAGCAATGAGTCGTTCCCACCACAACCTCGGGCAAATGCCAGAGTCTCCGGAGGACAGGCTGGCAGACTTGTATCGTGGTCAGTCGCACAGCGGACTTAGTCAGCCACAAGCCAACCAACTGGCCTCTCACTTCCAGCAACATCAGCGAGCCAGCTCAGACACAGACTCCATCCTACACCAACAGGACAAGTGAGTTGAGAAAAGCAAAACATGTCAAAAGCAAGACCCGGATTATTTCCCATAAGATTGATGAAACGTAATGAAAGGAAATTATGAGCAAATGCTGAATTTAACTTTATAATAAGAAATAAGAAAAATAAATAAGAAAACTGTGTTTCTCATCTTTTTATTCAATGCCTTTTTCCTCCAGTATGGGGTCCTGTACATGTGTTTAGGTTTCACTGTCAGTCTCTTCAGGGCAGACTAAAGTTACTGAGGATCTGTTGCTGAGACTACTCTGCACTACAGAGACATATAAAACTCCAGCCTGTAATTGACCCCCAGGGGTCTGTGTGTGGGTGTACATGCGCCTTAGTGTGTGTTTGTGTCATTGTGCCTTTTTTAGTAAGCAACAAGTCTGTTTTGTGTCAGCTGCTCCCCCTTGTGTCAGCTTCACAGATGACCTGTGATTTTTAGCTTAGAAATTTCAGGGGCCTAATATTATTAAGAGAGTGTCTTCAGCGTTGTAGAAGACACCTAATTTTTCTCATTTGTGTTTTGCTTTCTCAGATCATTTGGCATACCACCCCTCAGCAGCGCAGCCTGGAGCACCAGCATGTCCAAAAAAGAATCTGACTCCTCTTCCATAGAGGATACCGGCCAAGCATATGTAGTAGGTAAGAATGCTGACCTGTGAAGAGCGGAGCATCAGAGGTGTAGAGGTCATACCTGAAATACTGAAAGAATGCTCTTATTAATGCGTTGCATTCTTTCACAGGTGTTAGCATGCACAATTCCTCTGGACCACCTTCAACCCCAGCATCTGTGAATGGTACGTAAGGAAATGTGATTCTTGTTCCCACAGATACCAATTATTACTCATTTTTAGCATTCTGTCTCTACAACTCTAGTCTGTTCACCAATATCTCTCTGAGATTTAGCAAACCATGAATATATACAAAAAAATAGTCCAGTCTCTTTTCTCTCAGTGCTCGATGCCTGTGGACCTTGGCTTTGGCCCCGCTCCCACCATTTAATAGCTTAATTCTTGGCACTGAACTCAACTTTCATCCCAGCTTAGCCAAGCTTTTCAGGCTTGTTATTCAATTCTACTAAAGAGGGAGCCCTTCAGCTACACTGTATGTCCTCTTGAACTGATTAGTAGTTACAGTGTAGTGCTTTCAGAGTGGGCTGCGTTTTCTTCCCTGCTTACCAAACTCAAAAAGGACGTAACTGTGTTACAGAAGATGTCATGTATTTAATGTTTTTTCTTTGGACAGATTCCCTAAAGAAAAAGGTTAATGCGTTACCATCTCCAGAGAGAGAGATCACAACTGTAAACTTGAAGAAAGATGTGAAATACGGACTAGGTAAGAGTGAATGAATCTATTCATAAAATTAGTTTTATTTTACACAGTCTCTGCTGTTTTGACAACTGCTTTAAACTGCTTGAAATGCTGGGGGGACCCTGGACATGCTGTATACTTGACAGATTTCTGAGTTAAAAGAAGTGAATAACTCCCCCTTAGGCAACCTGTTGCTTTTCTATTTTAAGGACTTGGATAACCAGTAATTTTGCTGTATGCAAATCTTTCAGCTGAATAAACAAAAATGGTGTTTGCCAGAGGCTGCCTCTACATTTGCATGCAACAGTTTATAGTTTTGGGTTCATACATTTGCGGTGTGTGTTTGTCCTGTAGGGTTTCAAGTTGTAGCAGGAGAGAACTCTGGCCGCGCAGACCTTGGCACCATCATTAGCTCCGTCACTCCCGGTGGTCCCGCTGATATCAATGGCTGCCTCAAACCCGGTATGCTACTTTTTTGTTGCCACTTTCTACCTTCCGTATTCAGATGATGGTGTTCTTGTTGTCTGCTTGTGCTGATGGTTAGCTCTTAAGGTTGTTTCATTCTTGCTGTGAATATGAGTAGTTGTTGTCTGTGTGAGCAACGGTGGTCTTGTTGATTCAGGTGACCGGCTGATCTCTGTAAATGAGAAAAGCCTAGAAGGACTTTCTCACACGACCGTGGTTGATATACTTCAGAATTCTCCTGATGACGTTACTCTCGTCGTATCACAGCCCAAAGAGAGGCTCTACAAAGGTAAAATCAGGGTTACAGGTATAATTTTTGTTTTCATGTGCACCTTGTCAGGATTGATCCTGACTTATCCAAAACCTTTTTTGTTCCAACAGAATCTCCTGGAGGATATTCACCCTACCAGCACGGGTCTTCATTTAAGTCCCTTAACTCTGCTCAGAAACAAGAACTGGACTTTGATACCTCCTCAGAAGAGCATGCAGGAACAAGAAGCCCCAGCCCTCTACAGCAAAGTGCTGGCATACAGTCATCTAACTCATCACCAGCTCAACAGGACACTGCCCTCAGTTCTCAAGACTCTAAGACGAGCATTGTGGCTAAAACCAACCAAGCCCCTGGTGGAGTTCAGCAATACCTAGAAAGGAGTGCTGCACCCACTGCCCAACATCCAAATGTAGGTCCTGATCCTACACCACCAGCTCTACCTCCCAAAACTAGAAAATCTAAAGTGCTGGAAGCTCCCAAAGTCTCTGAGCATTCTGACCGTGGAGATTCAGACATGGACGAGGAAACTTATTCAAGTAGTCAAGAGAAACAAAAGGTCAAAAAGGTTTGTTTATTTTTTTAAATGGACTCATTTTAATGGATTCCCTGCTTTTATACATTGCCCTAGGCTCTCAATTAGGAGCTCCGTTAAGTATAATACACAGAATTTTGTCTATTCTTGTAGAAATTTTCTTACGTTAATGGAACAGAATATGATTGTTTGTTTTCTATACACAAGCATTACATATAACCTGATGCTTGGCACAACTAACTGCCTGTTCTTTATAACATTTGCCTGTCATTGCATTTACACTGTCAATGAAAGGCTGCATTGCAACTGTATGCTGCATGATATTCCTTGTGTTTTTTCACTGTATTGGCTTGTTTAGTCAGTCTACTCACTCACCTTGATTTCTTTCTGCATGTTCAGGCTTGTGATAATTCACTGTAATGCCCTATTCTCTGTTTGCAGGAAAACATCATGGAAAATTTAAATGGTAATGCCTCAGGGGTCAATAGTCTCCATCCAGGAGAACTATATGACATTGAGCTGTCCAAAAAAGACAGCAGCCTGGGCTTAAGTGTCACGGTACTGTTCGGCAAGGTTTTCACCCTTTTCTTTGTTTTGCACCTTTTTTTCCCCCCCCCGACTCATCCAGTTCACATGTTGTTTGGTTTGGTTTCATTTCTTATTGCCGTGTGTTGGACGTTCTTGTGGTAATACTAACCCTCATGCATGTCAACTTTATTTTTTTAATCAAGAAGGATTTGAAAGAAAGAAATGTCACAGTATCTCTTACAGTAGGGACTTTAAATGATGTGAGTAATCACTGCTCTAATTAGTCTCTCTGGAATTTTGAATATGATTGACTTGGGTTAATTAAACCACTAAACCATTTTAACAAATCACTTTATTATGTCTTCAGACTGCTGTCACACATGAACTTGTGTTGTTGGTCTTTTTAAATTTTTAGAAGATTTAAAAATAATAAGAGCTTTGTTTAATACCTAAGCAAACTCCAGAATCACAAAATCCACCTAAAAGGTCATTTGAACAAGAGGAAAAGGAGCTTGTGTCATATGGTCATGATTCATAGTGTCTAAAACCAAGTTTTAACTTGGTCTTTGACAAAACTTGCTAAACTTCAAAATCATCATCTACTTCCACCTGTGACAGTTCTTATGCACCAAAGTATAAGCTTCATTCAACCCCCGATCCAAAAAAACTGAAATATAAACTTCTGGTCTTGAATTTTCTGTTAAAATTACTTTAAAATACTTCTCTTGTACAGTTTGATATTCTCTTCACAGTTCTGAAGCCACAATAAAGATAAAGCAGTTATCATATAAAACACATCCAACCCTGCCATCAACCCCCACAGACAAATAAAGAATTATGCATTTTCTCTTTGGCTCATTTCACTAAGAGTTCTGTCATTATCTTAGGGAGGAGCTGGCACTGCTGTCCGACATGGAGGCATCTATGTGAAAGGTCTTATACCAAAAGGTGCTGCAGAGCTTGATGGAAGGATACAGAAAGGTAGACACTAGTGTAACAAATATGTAGCACAAAGGAAAAAATGAAATTGGATGAAATTTAGACTCTTTCGTCTTTGGGCAATACCTATCTGTCTGCGGCTTAGGTGATCGTGTGGTGGCTGTCAATGGAAAGAGCCTGGAGGGGGCCACTCATCAGCAAGCGGTAGAGGCTCTCAGAGACACCGGACAGGTGAGGGGATGACAGTTCCCATGAGCCACCATGTGAGCAGTATCTTTAAATTATGTTGCTGCCTAGCTGGCATCTTAACACTTAGTTTTACTTCCTGCGTGGCTCAGACAGTGCACTTGTTGCTGGAGAGGGGTCACGTACCTGCAAACAGCATCCACGCTCCCCTCACACCTAAGAACACTCCACCATCTGCCAGCACTGGCTACGACAGAAGTCCGACCAAGAACAAGGAGCAGACACTCGAAGCCAAAGAAAAACCAGAGTACAGCTTCATCACACAAGGTAAAGGATGTGGTGTGGTTTATTTTGGGATTGGAGATCCATTTTAACGCACCCTGTAATGCTTTTTCCTGTTTTCTGTGGTCTAATTTCAGTGGTCTAATTATCATTGAAAATGCACAGCAAAGTGCAGGTTGAGGGATTATCCTTTGACCTCTTTCGTAGCACTGCAACAAAGCTAGGTTCAGACATTTAATATTCATTAGGTGCCTTTTTTTTTTTTCCTGTGCAATTCAGTGAATTTCACGTGTTAAATGCATAAAGACTCTTTTACCCAGGCTCTCAGGGCACACCATGCTATTATTTTAATTTTAAGGTTTTTTTGTTTTTTTTTTAAAATAGCCACTTATCTTTTCAACAGGCAGTTGCAGAGAGACAGATAACCACTTACTATGGCACCAAAAAGGGACTTTAGAATAATGTATTAACTTACCTGCATAACTAATCTAACTGCACCATCAAGTAAGTTAGGTTAGTTGGTTAATGTTCCACCCTCTCCTAGTTTAGTCATTGTAAAACGACTGTAGTTTCTATAATGCGGTTTTTCTGTTGTTGTTTTTTACCCTCACCTAGCACACGAATTACTTTTATACTGCAACCTGCAGCCACTTTTTAAAGCCCAGATAGATGCTTAAGAGGCGTTTTACAGTATTTTGTCCAAGGATGCTTCCACATACGGACGCAGTAGATCAAGCCACTGATCTTAGGAATAGTAGACAACCTCCTCTAACTCTTTTGCAACCATAAGCAATACGAGTTTGCTTTTCTGCAGGTGAGAATGTAAGGGTCCATCCAGCAGATGTAATGGAAATGAATAGTAATTCCTGTACTACTGGAGACTGTTTGCAAATGATTTAAAAAGAAAAAAAAAGAGTAGTTTCAGACTTCTAAAGTAAATTTCTACATTATTGAACATATGTGATTTGACATTTACTTTATAGTTACTCTGAATAACAAATTATATTGTCTTCTTTTGCCAACAGCCATCTTGAGTTTTAAAAAGGCTAACAGACTTTTTAAGATATATGCACCATTTCTTTTTGATACTTGTGTCCACCTGTAAACAATCAAATTTGGTCATACAATGTATTTTTTTTTTTTTCCGCAGTGTTACACCAAGACTTACATCAAGATCAAATGAGCATGTGTGTACAACCCATCGTTTGCACACTGCTGTTGTATTAGAGCTGAGTAGATGGGCAGAAGCTACATAAATTGCTCTTCTGCAACAAGAGCTGGACTATCCTTTAGTTTTGTGCTCTCCCTAACTGGTTATAAATACAAGTTGGGAATGCACTTTTTGTTTTGTGTATCAGGCGTGTCCTGAAGTTGTATGTTTTTAGTCAGGTTCCTAATATACAATATACTAAATGTTTTACCAAATCAGACTATAAAATCCAGTTTTGAGCCCCCCACACCCCCAAAAGAACATCCTTTCCTTATATTTATTTGCATGTAATTTTAAGAGGTTGGGTACACCGTCTACAGGTTGTTAGTGTATTATATGGCTGTTATTATAATAAGCTATAATTCATTCTGGTTTTATATTTTATCTTATTCTGTGTGACCATTCATCGACCATCTATGGCAATAACTGCAAATTCATGTGTTCTGTTTCACAGATAATATGTTTGAGGTGTGCCTGCTGAAAAACACATCAGGGCTGGGTTTCAGTTTTAGCCGAGAGGAGAACATCCCCAACGAACCCCCTGGCTCCAGCATGGTGAGGGTTAAAAAACTGTTTCCTGGCCAGCCAGCCGCAGAAAGCGGTCGTATCAAAGTTGGTGATGTCATCTTGCGTGTCAATCAAACCCCACTCAAAGGACTCTCGCAACATGTATGTAATACACTTTGTCTCAGTTCCCATTCAAGAATCACATCAAAGTTATTTGATGTCATAATGTGTTTGAAATTGTGGTTCCTTTACATTTTGTGTAGGAGGTGATATCCGCTCTGAGAGGAACTGGTCAAGAGGTGACTTTGCTTCTCTGTAGACCTGAGCATGGCATTCTTCCTGAGATGGACACTGCAGCTTTGGTGAGTCACTTAATATTTTCCTCATCACTGAGAGTCTTTCAAGCATTAGTTGAAAACTTAAATTGAACCAAATTTCTTCCTAGACACCTAAGCCATCGCCTAGAAAGACACCAGGGACATTTGGAGAGCCCAGCTTGAACTTAGAAAGGCTCACGTCTGCTCCAGGGAGTAAGAAACAGGGCCCTGTGGAAGACGCCCTGGAGAGGCTGCTACACAGAACCCCTGGCCGACGCAACAGCTACAGCGACAGCACCGATGGGGATGAGGAGGTGGAAGAAGCTTTCAGCGCAGGCTCTGTGGAGAACAGCAGGCAGAACTGGGAGCGGAGTGTTTACCAGACCTCCGGTAGCAACCCGGGACTGGGACGCTACGACAGCAGTGGTCATCTGGATGACATGCACTCAGCTTTTTATTCCTCAAATCTATCAATGACAAGATCAGACCTCAGCAACCGGTAATTCATCTAATGTTAAATACTCGATTAGCATTATCAGTTATAAATGTGATTATTAGTGTTTTTGCTAAATTTTGGCTTTGTGGATGTTTGGTCAGGGGACTTTCATCCCCAGTGGGAACTGATCTGGAGTCATCCACTTTTCCGAAGGTGTCCTCCCTGTCTTCCCCAAGCCCAGATCCCCTGCCTCCTCCACTACCTCTGCCCTTGAACCTCACTGCACCTGGCAATGGACAGGATGGAGATGAATTCGTCCCAGTAAGAACTGAGGAAGGGAATCATAATCTAATCATTTTAGGGTTTCCACTAAAATGTGGATCAAGATGTTATTCCTGTTACTGAGGTTATGTGTTTTTGTTGTTGCTAGGAAGTAGAGCTACAGGTCTCTTTGGTGAAGTCAGAAAAGGGCAGCCTTGGCTTCACCCTCACTGAAGGCAATGATCATGGATGTTACATCCATGACATCATCCAGGATCCAGCCAAAGGAGATGGAAGGCTCAGGCCCGGGGACCGAATGATCACGGTATAAATTCCCATTATTCACTATGTGCCAAGGTGTGAAAAGCGTGTGGATTATCATTATCAGCAGAGGTTTCAGGTGAAATCATTGTGAGACCTTGCCTCACCCTATTGTGTGACGTATTGAGATCAGCTGACGCAAGATGTAAGAGGGCGTTAACACACCTGGGAAGGGATTTCAAAACTGGATTATAGATGGCAGACAGCTGGTGTCGCAGGCCACCCCCTCTGTTCAAGGATGGTCATTCACATGGACATAGTTTGCAAGAGGAGTGAAAAAAGCCATCTATCTGCCTTTTCTGTCTAAAATGTGTACATTAGCATCATTGAAAGATTGACCTTTTTTCTTTTAGATGCAGAGTCTTGTCCTGTTGAGGTGGCTCTTCTGTCTTGTGCCATGTGTTTATGAGGTGGCTGTTTGGTTTTCCTGTTGTTTAGTATGTGTTTGGGAGTTTTGTCCTTGGCATGAGCCAGTTTTTGTCTGAGTGTGTGGCTGGGTTTTCGTGCTCGAAGATAATTTTCCTGAGCTTCTCTGACAAACCTGCTACATAAGGGATTGTCCGTTTGTCCTTCTGTTTCTCCCTAGTTGGTGACCTTCTTTACTGTGCATCTTTGCTGATTTGATGAAAGCCCAGTTGGGATAACCGCATGTTTTAAGAGTTTTCTCTACATGTGTGCGTTCCTTTCTTTTCCATCTGGCTTAGAAGGAATGTATTCTGCCCGGTGTTGCAGAGTCCTGTTTACTCCAAGTTTGTGTTCCAGAGGGTTGTGGGAGTCAAAAAGCAGGTACTTGTCTCTGTGTGGGGGCTAAACTTTAATGTTGAGGTTTCCATTCTCCTCAATGTGCACAGCATGGCCCAGAAATGGCAAACTGTTATCCTTTGTCTCCCCTGGTGACTTTGTTTCCACTGAGTTGATGTGAACAGCCTGCACCATGTATCAGTACCAGTGGCTAGGTGCTGTCCCTTTGAAAGAGCCAAGAACTTTACTTTCTACTAGCTCCATGTAAAGATTGGCTACATTGGAAGACACTGGGTAGGCCATGGCACATCCATGTTTTTGTCTGCAGAAACCCTTGTTGTATTTAAACGTATTTAAATTATGTGGTGCTAAGGCAGAGGTCTAATAGTGTGCAAATCTGATCGGGGTAAAACTAGTTCTGTTTTCTAAGAAGCTGTCTTGCTGTAGTTGATTTTCTGACAGTCTCCACTGCCTCAGTTGTAGGTATGCAACTAAAGAGTGAAACTACATCAATGGACACTATGGAAACTTAAAGAAGTCCAGTTGCTTTTCTTTCCAAGCTCCTTCGATTATTATGACCTGGATGACTGAGAACCTACACAGACATATAGAGGCGGTTATCAAGTACAAACTGGAAACAGTCTGGCTCTCTGTTCCTTTGTGTTTCCCAAACCATTATACATTGAATGAATGTTTTTTGTCTACAGGTGAATAACACTGATGTGAGCGATATGGGCCACACCGAGGTGGTCAATCTTGTGCGTGCTGCCCCTCGGGTGGTTGACTTGGTGGTAGGAAGGGTCTTGGAGGTTCCTAAACCCACCATAGAAGCTCATCTGCTGCCTGACATTTACTTCAAGATGAACCAAGAACCACTGGGTAAGAAACGACCTTGATTAAGAAAAGAAAATATCACTGGTGTGTCTCACATTAAGCCACTAATGTCTTGAAAATCTTCCCAAAGGTTGCATCAGAAATTAGTTCTTAAGAATCAAATCTTAATATTTTTATTCTTTATTCATTCCCCAGGTTTGGTACTGGATGGTGGTAGTGACAGTTTGTACGGGATCTTATATGTGAAAGATATTCTTCCGGGTTCATTAGCCTCTAAAGAAGGAAGCTTAATGCCACTTGACCTAATCCACTACATCAATGGGGCCCCTACCCAGGACCTGACTCTCAGTGAGAGCACTAGGCTATTGGAGCACTCCCCCAGTGAACTCACGCTAAAAGCCACAAGGTAGTCTACACTAAAAAAGAATAACATCTATCCTTTGTGAATTTTTTTTTTGGTGCTTGTTTTTATGTTTTTTGTCTTAATAGCATTGCACATTACAGAAAATACAAGATCTTAACAATAATCTCGGTAACTTTTATTTTCTTTTATTTACTCTAACAGGGATGGAAAGCCAGTTTGTCCTATGCAGAAAAGGCTTTCTTTTCTCAACAACAATGTTAGCACGACGGTTTCATCCACCATGAATGGTATGCTTTATAATCTAAAGAAATGTGACTTACAGGTGCTCTGATAAATCGATCTAAATAAGAATAGATTTACTCATATCAAGTTTCTTACTTGCCAAATATTTAAAGATGGTGTGAAAACTTTATTTTAAAAAGGGGATGATAATAAAAACTCGATAAACCAAAGTAATAATGGGATAAGCGTAACTGCAACTTTTGTTTTCTGTTTAAGGGTTCCTTAAAGGGGAAGAATTAAGAGATACAGAAGGTCTCGCAGCACTTTGTCCTTTAGAGGTGAGTTTTTTTTGTTTGTTTTTTTAATTATGTTGGTGCCTGGGGGTGAAAACATGTTCTTGTGTTGGTTATGTTTTGCCAAGCAAACAGCTATGAAATATGTCGGTGGAGTTCATCAGGTGTTATTGTTAATGGAACGCAGACAGTTACCCAACCAACAAAAAAAGTAACTTGCTGAAGTGTTGAATGACAAATCAAAGGTGACTCCACATTTGTTTGCTGAAAACGCAGGAAGAGATCATAAAGGTAGATCTGGAGAAGCCGCCGTCAGGAGGTCTGGGGTTTTCCGTAATTGGAGGGGAGAGAGGGATCTTTGTTAAATCCATCACACCAGGAGGAGTAGCAGAGTCCTCAGGCAAGCTGCAAGTAGGAGACAGGCTGCTTAAAGTGAGTGTTTTTGGACTTGGAATGTGCTTTGTTAAACAAAACACATTACATTGTGATTTACTTGTAGATTTATTTTTTTTGTTGTTGTTTTTAACATGAATCTCTTAAATTCTGTGTTGTAATAACACAGAATTTAAAATAATTTAAAAAAGCATTTTCTTTTTGTGAATATTTTGTAAATAATTGGCTACAAAGTAAAGAAAGTATTTTCTGTGGATTTTCTGAGACTGTATACAGCCCTGACTGACTGGCTCTCTGTCTTGTAGGTGAATGAAGAGCTAATGACAGGTGTGTCCCATACCAAAGCTGTCACCACCATCCGTAAAACTAAAGGCCTGGTGCATCTTATTGTATCCAGACCACCAGACCAGAACCCAAACACATACCTGGCCTCTCTACCCATCAACTCCGACAAGTGCAATGGAAATACTGGTAAAATCATGCACTTGTATTTTTTAAACTTTTGTCTCATGAGTGTATTTTTCTTTCTGAATATTTTCTAAAGCAACCTGCTCGTGTTTATTTCAGGTCTGAGTGGCGACAGTAGCATGAAGACTAAGCTGTGTCCTGTCATACCACCTATAGGTATAGCACACACAGGCTGCAGAATGAACTGGAAAGTTATAAATGTGTAAAAAACAACAACAAAACAACATAAACTACATTCCCATATTTCACAGACTATGATGATGAACTAGGAGAGAGGAGAGAGACCGAGCAGGGCACAGAGCTTTCGGAGGACACGGACGGCGATGGCTCTTCTTTACCAGAAGATTCTCCTGAGGTGCAAATCAAACTCGCCATTTGAGAAACCACAGAAACAACCGTCTGCTTTTTCTGATGTTGTTTTGTTTGTGTCATTTGATTTTTGTTTGTTTGTTTGTTTGTTTTACTGCAGAACTCCCGAAAGGTGAGATGGAATGAGGAAAGTGTTGACAATCCACACAATGAAAAGTACGATTTTACTTTTTAGATGTGCACTCATCAGATTTAAGGTTGTACATCATTTATATTAAGACCTCTTGGCTGTTTGTGTTGAACCAACAGCTACCTGCAGATGAGTGCTGGGCAGCCAGACGATGATGAAATCACGTGGGGAAGCGATGAACTGCCAATTGAAAACATGAACTCAAAGTCAAAAGATGGTAGGAGTCAGTGTCTCAGACAATACATGTAAATAATTGTCATAAGTTACTTACAAAACTTTTAATTCCCTCGTTTATGTCTTCACACAGACGGGCCAATCATCACAGAGGACGAGCTGACCTCTTTGCCCCTTGTCAGAGTGGTCCCTGAAGGCCAGTACACGGGACAAAAGCTCAACAGTGTGGTTCGCATGATGAGGGGACTTTTGGAACAGAAAGTGCCTCTACAGGAGTTTGAAGTATGACTCTTTGAATTTCATTGCCAAAGAATAAATCACAATAGTTTTCATTAGATTTTTCTGAATATCCATTTTCCGTTCTGGCAGAATCTTCAGAATCTCCAGCCGCTGGACGACTGTTTGATCGGTCAGACGAAGGAGAACAAGAAGAAGAATCGCTATAAGAATATTGTCCCCTGTAAGAAAAACTAGCAGTTCCCTATGTGATTACTATTAATAACATGGACTATGAACTGTATATGAACGATGGTTGTAGCCACTGTGACATCACCCACTGGTTTGTAGACTACTGTTGTGAAATGTCAGCTTGAGCATTTTAGCGGTTCCTGTCTTGGTCCATGTGTGACAAACGAAGTGTGGATCTGAAAGCAAAGTCCCTGTCAGAGTAATTGGAATCAGATAATGATACTAACCCAACATATAGTATTGAATTTCAAATATATTGTCACATTACAATAGCATATATTGCAATATTGCAACCCTTTCACAAACCTTCTTCAACGTCACCCTTGACTTCACTGTAGAGAAGTGTCGCACACTTGGCTTCCTATTTTTTTTTTAACATGCAGTTCCCTATTCATTTTTTTTCTCAGTGTTGTGTGGATGCAGATATTTTCACATAAAATAGGTGATTTCTTGACTTCCTCTAAATTGGAACCTAGATTTGTCAAACTAAGTGTGCCCAGTGTTGGTTGGTTTTTCGGTTGAGCTGATTACCTCGCTATTCTCAGCAGGCTTTGGCAGTTTGTGACATGAGCCCCTATACTCGTATTATCTCAAGAGTATTTTACTTTGATCTGGACCTCATTTTAAATATTCCATCCTTTTTTTTTTTGTTTTGTTTTTTTTAGGAAATTCCAAAATAGGTCCATATTCAGATATAGACAGCACTTTCCTGATTTCTTTCTTTGATACCTCCATTATAGTTTTACCAACTTCGTCCCGCATGCTGAATGCTATTTTGGATTGAAAAAGTAATTGATTTATTATACTAGTACTAAAGAGTTATAATTTTATTGACATTTTATATAATAAGATCCTAATATTTGGTGTCCCTATATCGATACAAGTGGAGGAGTTTAAGTATCTCGGGGTCTTGTTCAGAGCGATGGGAGAAGGAAGCAGAAGATTGACAGACGGATTGCTCTACTCTGAGCCGCTGCTCCTCCACATCGAAAGGAGCCAGTTGAGGTGGTTTGGGCATCTGACAACGATGCCCCCTGGGCGAGATTTTCGGGCATGTCCCACCGGGAGGATGGCCCGGGCAGACCCAGGACACACTAGAGAGATTATATCTCTCGGCTGGTTTAGGAACGTCTTGGTGTTCCCCCAGATAAACTGGAGGAGGTGGCTGGGGAGAGGGAGGTCTGGGCTTCTCTGCTTGGGCTGCTGCCCCTGCGACCCAGCCCCCAGATAAGCGGAAGAAAATATATTATTATGATACTATGCTTTATCAGTTCCCTCTTCCCCACACCTAGACACTCCACACTTTTAAGATGTAGAGACTTGTCATATGCAAAGTAGTCCCATCTTAAAATAAACTTTCTCTATTAAATAAGACTGACAACTGAAACCACAAAGTTGTCCATAAAATGTTTACTGTCCCCTCATGCTCCAACCACAGCACTTGTGTCTCTTCTCATGGTCTGAGGCTACATCCTCTTTTATTACAGTACATCTACTGTACTTTAATGGCTTTTTTTAGTACTTTTTTCTCTGAATTCAAATTTTAATCCTGAAACTTTTCATGACGTCTCTTCTAGTTGACACAACTCGTGTTGTCCTCGGCAAAGACGGAGGCTACATCAACGCCAACTTCATTAATATGTCGGTGAAGGATGAGAACTTCATGTACATTGCCTGTCAAGGACCCTTACCCACTACTCTGGGGGACTTCTGGCAGATGGTGTGGGAGCAGAAGTCCAATGTGATTGCAATGATGACCCAGGAGGTTGAGGGGGGGAAAGTCAAATGTCAGCGGTACTGGCCAGACACGCCGAGGACGGCAGAGATGGTGGATGACAGATTACAGATAACACTTATCAAAGACCAGCACCTGGACAACTTCGTCATCCGTGTCATCGAGGTCAAAGATGTCCAGGTAAATATGTATCATGTATATCGGTGTATAGATCGATTGTGCAGATAATTTAAGACGGGGATGTCAAACTTTACATCGCAGTTTAGTTTGTAGGTTTATTTTAGTTAAACTGTTTTTTCACATCAAGTTTAATTTTTTAGTTTTATTAATATCAGACTATTACTGTGGTGTAATATGAATGCTAATTAGGGGTGATGGGTCTTATGTTTTACAGCTTTCGCTATTGATAAAGTCCAAAATCTACACACTCTTAATTTTCCAAAGCAGACCAGTGGGCCGGATTGGACTCTTTGCTGGACTGTTTCTCACCCTCTGGCCTTATGTTTGACATCCCTAATTTAAGATGTTTCTACTTGAATTGTCCACATTGACATATGAGTTTCCTTCTTTCCAGACTAATGAAAACCAGATTGTTACTCATCTAAACTACACTGGATGGCCCGACCATGGGACACCTTCACAACCTGAGCAGCTGCTCACGTTCATATCCTACATGCGGCACGTTCATCAGTCGGGGCCTATAATCACACACTGCAGTGCAGGCATTGGTCGTTCAGGGACCCTCATCTGCATTGATGTGGTTCTGGGTCTCATCAGTAAAGATGCAGATGTCAGTATTTTTCATCTTATAAATTTAATAATAACTTTTTTCAGTATCACTTCTAATCTCCTTTTTTCTTTTTCTTTTGGTAGTTTGATATTTCAGACGTTGTCAGGAACATGAGGCTTCAGAGACAAGGAATGGTTCAAACAGAGGTGACTTGGTTTTAAGCTTAGTAGCATTTACACATCTTAGTAGCTCCCAAGCTTTCCCTTACATTTCCCTCTCTTTTTTTTTTTTTTTTCTTTTCCTTTTTCAGGAGCAGTATATTTTCTGCTATCAAGTGATCCTCTATGTCCTCCGATGCCTTCAAGCAGAAGAAAACATCTCAGGATAGTAGAAACCCTGAATCGCTGTCATGTGGAGGCTGGATGACTCTTTGATGAAAGCAAAATAAAAAATGAGAATTGCCAAATTACACTACAAGTTTTGTTTTTCTTTTGTTTTTTATTGCCTTAATCTATTTGATAGCTCAAGAGTAAATCCTTTAGAAGAAGTATATTTTTTACCTGTCCGCCCTCCCCTCCCCCTCTGGCTGCTATTTCCTTTTAGTGCATCTATAAGAACTGCTGATTGTCATTGTAATTATCACGCACGAGAGTACATTGATGTGGGCGGGGGGGTGTTCAGATTTTTGGATACCCTAAAATAATTATAATATGATCAGCGATTTTCTATTTTATGTGGAACAATATTATGTACTTTGAAGCCTATTTTGATGCTGGAACATGCCTTGACAGAATACTATGTCAGTATTTGCTATGTAAATCTATTATACAGTAAACTGCTCACTTCCTGAGGCAAATGATGAAATTAAAAGTGTACATATTCATCTCCTGAAAAATTAAACTGGATACGTTTTAAATAACATGTAGAGGAATATTTCTTTTTTGGGGGTAAAAAAATGAAATATTTTACTTTGCCTTTTTTTTGTCTTTTTTTTTTTTTTTTTAAAGTACATAAATCATTTTAGCATACTTTTGAGAATATTTGTCAGCCTAAATGTGTGCATTTTGTTCTGTCTATAAAAAGATGCCATCACATACTAAACATCACCCGTAGAAGCATTAACCTAACGTGACTTTTCCTTATTTGCTTATTAATAAACACCACTGGAGGGAGAGATTACAGCTTGTATAACTGTGGGTTACTAGAACGACTACATCTGCGCTCCACACAGTTCCTGCACAATTACGGAATAATAAGGATCTTGATGTTGAATCTCTATGGAGGCTATTGACTTTTCAAGAGATAATTAAAGCTGTAGTTTGAGATCAGAGAGCAGACCTCTTTAAACTGTGATTCCAAAATCAACCGTATAAGTCAACAGTTCAGTGGTCTTCAACAGAGATTACACATTCGAGCCCTTACATTGTGTTAACTGTCTGATGACTCCATTGCAATGTTTGTCTTACAGGTTCTCATGTAATGTATGCCCATACTCTTTATGTAGTGATTCATCTAAAATGCCCTGATTTAATCTACTTGCCTACATCCAGCTCAAGCAGGAGGTATTGGAGCAGAGATGGCTTGTCTTTTACCAGTTTTTAACCACCGTGTGGTGCCAAAATTCAGTGTTTTATAATTGTAAAACAATTCTGGAAATATTGCTATGTGTTCAAACATATTCATGATTGTTTTAAATGGCTGTTTAGTTACCCAGATATGCAAAATAAAGCTTATATTGCCCAATACATACTGGACAGCATTTTTATGGTTGCCTCAAGGCTGGTTTTTCTTATAGGCATACTGTTAAAATGTTTCATTGGCACATGTAATTCTGTAAAAGAGAGGCTTCCCATTGTGTTGTTGACCCAGGGCAATTATCCAAAAGTGTCCAATAAATATTGTTTATATCTCATTGTTAATGCCGTTACTATTTCAGTCAATATTAAGTGCAGTGGTGTTATTTACCTCTCACAGATCATGGTTCAATGACGATCTAATTCTAAATTAGTCAAAACCTGACTTGATATTTAGCAAACGAGTCACTGACATTCTAGTGGGCCCTGACGCAGTTTTGATTATGTTTAATGGAGAAATTCCAGTTCCCTCATTTGGTATATAATCATCAGATTCAGAATTAATATCATTATGGCCTTCATCTTCAGACACAGCTTCATCCTCTATCACCAAAGTTGAGTTCCAGAGCTTTCGACTTTACTTCTGCTGCTCATTTTGTAAACTCTGACAGACCAGTGTGTCACATCTAGCTGCAGAGTATAATGTTGTTAGAGTCCTCTGGGTGTGAGCACACAACCCTCACCCACCTGGTATTCAAACCTTATGTTTGCAAGGAGCAGCCAGCCAGGAAGATGACCTAGAGTGGCTTGTTTCAGAGTATGAACTGAGGGAACTCCACCAATACCCAGTGTAAGAAAGATAAGGTTACTCAATTGTGAATTATGCAAATCAGAGCCAGCCTGCGCATGAGCACACTAACCAGCTGCTTTGGGAGCGGGATTATAAGCATTACAATAATACTTAGGCGTTAAATTCTTTTACTTTTTTGCCCTTTTGTATATTTCAAGAACAAAACATTTAACTTGTTTTCAACATTTTATTTTCTGTAGTTTCATTGTATGTCGTTGTTGTACACAGGCGTTTACCAGAAGTTGCCCATTTGTCATAACTCACCCCATATACCATCTCAGATGCACTAGAGGTGTTTTTGTTTCTCTGTAGATCTGATGAAATGAATCAAGGACAGGCTTAATAAATGTAGGTAAGCCATTCACACTGGCGATTATATAGCCAAATACTACATGGCAGCACATCATGGGAGTGACTGAAAGAGTGTCTGGTATTGAGAGTACTATCTTGATACCAGACGTGGGGGAATCACATGCGTAACACGAACAGAGGCATATTGGATTTGTACCCTTAAGCCCACCAGTTATCCTGGTCTTAATGAGGAGGAGTTCTCTGTTTTTTTGTTATTTTGTTTTTACAATTACCTTGGTCCTTTATTAGGGTCATTGTTTTTGTAGTCGAATAGGTTGACCTAGTCTTTACTAATGGTGCTATATGTTTAGCATTACTGCTGTTGTATCTATTGAACTCACATCCTGGGCCATCTGACCTCAGGAATTCGCATGATAAGGTGGGGCCAGGTTTCACAATGAACTCACCCGAAACTCTGGCTGATTGGGACCCACACCCAGTTTCACACCTTGGCTCAGGCGATTAGAGGATCATCAGGGGGTCCTTTTGTCCCTCTGTGGGGGGATACTCCCACTAGGTTTATATCTGGGACTCTCCACCATTTGACCTTAGAACTGAAGAAGCTTCTCGGATGAGAGGTGAAACGTCTTCAAGCAACTTAAAGAAGTCCAGACGCTTTTCTTTGCAAGCTCCTTTGACAACAAGAAAACACTTTCTCTGTTTATTCTGCTGTCTCTGCTGCTCATCTGCAGAAGTGATGAGTATCTCAGCCTTCCACAGAGTTAGCCTTTTGTTCTCTTAATTTATATGATATAATTGACTTTAAGATCAGTTGTTTGATCTTTTCACTCCATCTCTCCTGTTTTATTTCTCCCTGATCTCACTTGCTACAGTGACTACAATAAAAACATCACGTTTCTGGAACAGCACATATGTGCATGCTCAATACAAATCTCACTGCCAGTAAGGACCTCGGTCACAAAGAGAAAACCTCAACATATAATATACACAATACATAAATCACAGCTGTCATAATGTGTACCAAAATTAGGGATTAATACTGTCTTCTTAGTCGTTACAACACTTTCTGTCACCTAGAGCAGTTTAATGTCTCCAGACCAGCCTTAAAGAAGTGCTCACTGATCTTTGAAAATGAATACACTGTGAGTGTGTGAACAAATGTAATTGTTCTCAAGCCCCATGGATACAATCATAGTCTAACTGTACACTGCAATGTAGTGCAAATAATCAAGCATATATACTGCAGTTAAGAAAAGAGGCAGAGAGGTCTGTGAGCAGGGACCTTTAAAAATGCTAAATTTTCGGTTTTATCTTTTACCAGAATCACACTCTTACTTTTCTGTGTTAATGTATTTTAAGCTAATTGTACCTTCTGTACAGTTTCCTACTAATGGCAAGAAAGTGAAACTGGAATGTGCTAAAAATAGAGAATTGTCCTTTAAAGTGAATCTAAATATTTTCATTCCTCTGTCTAAAAGAAGCTTCATCTCCTCTCTCTGTTTATACCAACTCTCTTGTCTGATTGGCTTTTGGTGACTCAGATTTGAAGTTTGCCAAACAGAAAAATGAATATTATTTTCACTGAATGTTTTCTACCAGTAAATATTTTTCAAACATTTGTTTCCAGTTTCTGTCTTTCCATGTGTTGTCCCTTAATCTGAACTGGACCCAAATGAAGCAGAGTGTAATGACCTCCTATGAGCCATCCTGTCACAGTGAGTGTAAGCTTCAGCATAAAATACTGGCTCTGTGATTTACAATGTGAGCTATTCATGGTGGCCTAAAACAAACTGTGTGCGTGCTCTTGTTGTTAAGAGGAATCATCCTGCGAAGCCAGAAGTCAGTGTCACCTCTGTTTCCTTTTTGTCCAAAGTGAACAGTCGTGAAAAGATCAATTCATACAGGAGTGAAGTGCAGTGGAAGCAGCAGGATCAGTCATGGATGCACCAGTTTGTTTGCAGTCCGTTTTGTGGAACTACCAGGGAGCCTGGAGTGACTGGAGCCCCACTGGATTATCACCAGTAGGAAGAGAGAAAAAAAAAACTAACCATGTAGAACCTTTTTGTAGAATCGTTGCAAATTTTCCATCACCCACTGGATGTGATCTGAGAATATTTATACAATACTTACGCAAGAATGCTGTTTGTTGACTTCAGCTCAGCATTCAGTACAGCTATTCCCTCCAAGCCGATCACCAAACTTGTGGATCTTGGAATCAGCACCTCCATCTGTAACTGGATCATGGACTTTCTGACCAACAGACCCCAGCATGTTAGGTCAGGCCATAACTGCTTTACCACCATCACACTCAACACTGGCACTCCACAGGGCTAGAGGGAAGAGGTAAAGCACCTAGCTGCTTGGTGCTGACATTAACCTGCTTCTGAGTACCAGCAAAACCAAAGAGCTCATTGAGGACTTCACGAGAGAGAAGATAAATGGCATCTAAATCTACATAAATGGCACAGCTGTTGACGGGTCTCCAGCTTCAAGTTCTTGGGGACCCACATCTCTGAGAATCTGACCTGGTCAACTAACATCTCCAGCCTAGTCAAGAGGGTCCATCAGCACCTCTTTTTCTTGAGAGCACTGAAGAAGAACCACATACTGACATACTGAGTAACTTCTACCGCTGTGCAATAGAGAGCATCCTGACCAACTGTGTCACAGTCTGGTATGGGAATTGCTCTGTTGCTGACCACAAGGCACTGCAGTGGGTGGTGAAAACCGCCCAATGCATCATAGGGACTCCACTTCCTGCCATTGCGGAGGTCCATAAGAAGATATGTCATTCTCAGGGACTCCTCTCATCCTGTCAATAAACGCTTCCAGCTTCTCCCCTCCAGAAGGTGCTACGGGACCCTTCAGACTAAAACCAGCAGGTTTAGAAACAGCTTCTTCCCCACAGCTGTCACCCTACTGAGCTCAGTCTCCTGCTGAACCTTTCCATCCACACTCACTTAACCCTTCTACACTCCTCCTCCCAGGGACCATGATCATTTCATTCTCAACATTCACTGTATGCTCACATTGGTTAATGCTATAGTTTTAGGACACTGACATAGTATAGTCTCCTTTATACTGCGTACGTACACTGTTCACTATTATAGTCTGTTCAGAGAGCTACGCTTCCACTACTGTAGATATATTCATAGTGCTCTGTAGATCTGTTTATCCACACGCTACATCTGTATATATGTAGCACATCTGTATATTTGTTCATAGTAAACCTCTATATCTGCCCCGTCTGTATAGCAATATAGAACATCTGTATGCTGTACATTTGTCTGTAGTTCAGCTGTATTGTTGGTCTCTCTGTACATAATCTGTTCATAACTATTCCACCATTTATACTACATGTATCTGTATATATCAGTACATCTGTATATTTGCTCTCTACTTAACTTACTTGTATACAGTCTTCTCTTGTTTTGCACTTACTGCTCTTGCACTTCTGATTAGATGCAAACTTTATTTCGTTACCCTGTATGTATACATGTGTAATGACAATAAAGTTGAATTCTAAATCCTATCCTAAATATTCAAATAAATCACAGCTACAGGAGAAGTTTTCAGAAGTGATTTAATTTATTTGCCAGGGCAGAGGCTGGAGCAAAGCAAAGACATTTAGTGGGGTCCAGACCTCAGACAGTCATATGCAAAAGATTTGAATTCAGACGTTAATAATTAAATGAAGGGTAAATAAGTAAAGATGGGACTGAAGCGAGGGAGAAAGAAAAAGTGATGTTAAAGTTTCTTCTCAAAGGCAGCAGCTACAGTGAGCCAGGGTAGTGTGAAATCTGAGAAGCTCAACACTGATCAATTTAGGCTCCCGAATCTAGATTCAGGCATGTGCAGTTGTGAAGAGGCCAGTAAAGAGAGCATGGAGACAGCATCAACATGACTGATAGGCATGATGAAAAGCCTGAGGGCAAGGACGAGAATGAGGGAGAAAATAAACAAAAGGCAGTTTTTCAGAGGCTGTTTGGAAGGAGCAGAGGTGTGTTTGGGAAGTTTATTCAGGTTTGTTCTGATTATGAAGCAGCAGGCTAACCGCCTGGAGCCTCCCAGCTTGGATTCAGGTGGATCCAGCGGTGGAGAAGAGGAGCAGCAGTGCTTTACTATACTCCCTGCTCTCTCTTACCACAACTGCCTTTGAACTTGCCTGGCCTGGCCAGGTCTGAGTCCAGCTTTGCAACTCCAGCCACTACAATTTGCTCTGATGTCTACAGGCAGGTCAGTGGAGCCCTCTGGTGATGGATACATGCCAGTGAAACAGGAGGAGACCTGACAACAGACAGCAGGTTTAACTAGCAGGACGAAGTAGCATGTAGTACTTGAAGAAGGCATCACAGCCAGTCAGTTCTCAGGAAAATGGAACGCCACATAAATATTTCTCTTCTTTGATTTTCATCAATGTATTTCCTTTGATACATTTTCTGTCAATATTTATGCTTGATTAGAAGCTCATAGGCAGTTCCTGTCACTCTACAATAAAATAATGTAAAGGTTACCCTCTCTGCCATCCCACTAGCTGACCTAACTGCCACAAGTAAACTGTGCTAAGATACATTACATGGACTAAGGTTCTTGGCCACATACATATAGATTTACTGGCTGTAGAACTCCATGCCATGAAGCTCCCAGTGCACATTTGTTATGC